>NC_054838.1:14193238-14843011 GCF_018345385.1 Vulpes lagopus
ATGAAGCTCTGGACACAGCCCGAGATACGCTGCCCCAGCACTGCCTTCAAGGTGCCCCCGGGCATGACACCCCGGCAGGAGTCCCCGGCGGGCGACACAGAAAGGAGCCCACCGCCTGCTTCGACGATGCAGTCAGATCTCAGGCTCCCGAAGGGGTCCCTCTGCTCAGGTAACCACCTGCAGGCACTCAGCACACCAGCAAACGGATCAGACCACCAAAACTTCCAGAAACCATCAAGGAGAAGGGTGGGGAGGAAGAAACATGTGGCTGCCCTGAACTGCTAAGTGTTCTGCTCCTTTGCAATATCTGCAGCATTTTACATTTTCTTGTTTAACCATTTTGAAACCCGATCGGTTTCGCAGACCTCTCTCCATCCCAGGACCTGGGCTCCCTCCAAGGCACTGTTTTTAAAACAGGCCTTTTTTTTTTTTTTTTTTTTACATTACCCGCTCCTGGAACATCATCTGTCTCTAAGTTTCCAGCGCTTACTGAGGTCAATTTTCATTTCTGCAAATCACAGGCAGCCACTTGCTTCTGAGAAGTTAACAAGCCTCCTGAGAAATGCTGGTGGCTGCTATTTCATTGTTTCATAAATATTTTTATACAGTGACACCATTCAAACCTTAAATAAATCTTTAAAAAAAAGAAAGACAATTAAAAAGCAAAGAAAATGATGATCTGGATTTTATTTATTTCCGTGGGAGGAAGAATAAGGCAAGTGTGAGCTCCCCTATTGTTTTCAACTCATTTAAAAATGTTCCTTCAGTCCCAAAAAAAAAAAAAAAATCATATATATATATTACACACACACACACAGATGCACACACACACAAATGCATTTTAGAAAAGAGAAACTCATGGAAGTTGAACTTTCTTGAAAACGGGCCTCTGGACTTTGGAGAAACAGTGTCGCTGCCGCGAACAAAGACTAAGGCTAAGAGGTGCCCTGGTCTCCGTCCTCTCCCGGGTCCGCGCCTCCAGCACACGGGCCAATCCCCCAGGATTTCCTACCGGAGGGAAGTTTTCCAGGGACAGTCTCCTCCGGGGCTTGGCGGGGAGAGCGACTCGGTCGTTTTTGGACACAATGTTTCTGCTGACTCCTGAAAATTTTCCACTTGAATGTGCAACGAGGCGGCGGCGGCGGCCACAGTCCTGCAGGAGCGGCAGAGGCGCCCGCGCCCGCTTTCATCTTAGGGAAGGAGCGAGCCCCGCCGGCGGCCCCCCGCGGCCGGACCCCGGACCCCGGACCCCGGACCCCCGACCCCGGGCCCGCGGAGCGCGGGGAGGGCGGGGAGCGCGGGGAGCGCGGGGAGCGCGGGGGGGGGGGGCGGGGGCCCGGCGCGGGGGGGCCGCGGGGGCCGGCGGCGGGGCTCCGGGAGGAGGGGGCCCCGGGAGGGGGGTCGGGGGGGCCGGCCGCGGGGGCTCCGAGGCGGCGCCCGCTGCCCCCCGCCCGCCCGCGCCGCTCCGCTCCGAACTTGCGACTTCCCCGGGAGAACCGCGCAAAGTGGCCGAGGCGGCGAGCGGGTGCGAGTGCGAGTGTGCGTGAGCGTGAGCGCGCGGGCGGGGCGCGGGGCGCGGGGCGCGGGGGGCGCGGCCGGGAGCCGCCTGTTGCCGCCGGGCTCGGCAGCGCGCGGCCCAACTTGGCGTCCCGGCAACTCGCGCGCGGCGGCGGCGGCGGCGCTCACCTGGGCGGGGGGGCGCGGGGTCCCGCGGGGTCCCGCCGCCCGCCCGCCGCGCACAAAGCGGAGCGGCCCGCCCCGCGCCCCCCCTGCCCCCCCTGCCCCCCCTGCCCCGCGCCCCTGCCCCCCGCCCCGCGCGCCAACTTACCTCGGCGCAGGCAGCCGCCGCGGCGCCCGGCGAGTCGGAGGCAAACTTCGGCGCCGCTTCCCCGCCCGCAGCTCGGCGCCCGGCTCCCTCCGCGGCTCGCGGCTCCCGGCTCCCGGCTCCCGGCTCCCGGCGCCCGGGCCGGGCCACCCCACCGTCGGCCGCGCGGCTCCTGCCCGGGGCCCTGCTGCCCGCGGCTCCGGGCGAGGGCGCGCGGGCTGGGGGCGCTGCGGGCTGGGGGCTGCGGGCGGAGGGCGCGGAGGGCGCGGCGGGGGCTTCACCGCATGGCCCGCGTCCCGCCGCGGCCGCCCCGGGCCCGGGCCCCGCCGCGCGGACCGGCCCGCAGGGTGGAGGCGACTCTGCCAAGTGCTCGGGGGCGCCCGCGGCGGGCGGCGGGGCCGCGGCGGCGGCTGCAGAGGCTCGGCTCGGCCCGGGCGGCGCGGCGCGGCGCGAGCGATGCTAAGAATGTGCGGAATGAGGCCAGGAATGAAATGAACGCCAGGACCGAACTCGCGCCGGAGGGGTGGGGCCTCGGTGACGTCATGCGGCCTGCCGCCCGGGGCCGGGGCGGGGCCTGCCGCCGCCGGTGACGTCATGGGGCTCCGGGGCGGGCCGCGCGGCTGGGGCGGCGGGGAGGAGCCTGGCGCCCACGGGGGAGCGGGGCGCGCGCGGGAGCCGCCCCCGCCCCCCCCGCCCCCGCCCCCCGGCTTCGCGGCGCGGGCTCCGGCTTTGTCCCGAGCGGGGCGGGGCGGGGCGGGGCGGCGGGGAGGGCGGCCCGAGGTGCCCGCGTCCGCGTCCGCGTCCGCGCGGCGGCCAACCCTGCAAGCCCGGGCTCCCCGCGCGGGGCCGGAGCTGCGCGCGCCCGCCCGCCCTGCCTCAGTTTCCCCCACGCGGGACGCGGCGCCCGGGGCGCGCTCGCCCAGCCTGCCGGGCCCCCCCCCCCCGACACTTTGCAAAAGTTCGGAGGCGGCCGCGGACGCAGCGGGAAGAGCGCGATCGGGGCTCCTGCCGGTCCCGCCCTGGCTCGGCTCCTGCGACCCGCTCAGCACACGGGGTGCACCCGCGCCCCTGGGTCGCGCTCTCCGAGAGGAACCGGTCGGGGGAAACGCCTCGCGAGTCTCGGGGGGCCGCGTCCGGCCGCTGCAGGCCGCTCCGGTGCGTGCGGAGGAGCCGCGCTTCCAGGGAGCAAGACGAGGGCCCGGCGCCGCCTCTGCAGGCGCGCAAGGGCCCTGGGGCACCCGGCGGGTAGACCCGAAAGCCGCTGGGTGCAGGCCCCCTGAGCCCTCCGTGGCCGTCCTGGGCAGCTGCTCGGAGACCAGAGCAGCGACGCGGCCCCCGTGCTGCTGACCTCTTCTAGGCACCGGGCCCTCCCTGCCCCGACAGAAACGGTGGCGCCTGTTTTAGAAGTCCCTAAATCCCCTAAATTTATGGACAATTGAGGGAAGCAGGATGTGACTTAGTACGGCACTTTTTCTACAAAACATAACTTTTACTAATGTTTTTTAATTGAGACTTTTTTGTGGTGATTGCAGATTAACATGTTATTTAAAAAAAAAAAAAAAAAAAAAAAAAACCCAGAGGACAAAGAAATCTTTTGTTCACTGCCCAGCTCTCCCCAGTGGTAATGTTCTCCAAAACGGTAATACATCACAGTCGGGGTATTGGCGTTGATGCAGCCCACCCAGCTTATTGACATGTCCCCCGATCTTGATCGTATTCATTTGTGTGAGCCTGGATTTCTACACTGTTTTCTCACGAGTGTGGGTATCCGCCACCACAGGTACATACTAATGCATTTTATCTCTAGTTTGCAAGCAACATTAAGGTGATACGTGAGGTTTGCGATAATGACCTCAGCCGCTTTTGCCCTGGTTTTTGGGAATGTGTTAGAAAAAAACATAACTAATTTGGCATTAAAAGTGGAGGAGGCGTATCCATCTCCAAATATCATCTTCTAAAAGTACCAAAGTCTGATGGCGGTGCAAGCCAGACACTGGGGTTGCTAAACCACCGTTTGTTGGCCTAGTGCACCTGGACATTTTTCATACTCCAGCTCCCGTCTCACAGCCACCTGGCAACAACACAAAATATCCCATTTCTTGCTGAATTAAGGAAAAATACTTTGACCCGAGAGTCAAAGCTTTTCACGGGCAGTATTTTCTCCAACTTCTCCCATTTGTATGGATGTTTTTTGAGACCTACCTTAAAAACCTCTTCTAGAAGGCTGCTCAACTAGGTATTTCCTCCCTAAGACCCTCAAATTCCCTGCTCCAGACACACTATTGTATTCCTTAGTTACCGGTGTATTGGGATGCCGCCATACCTGAGCCCAAGTGGACTGGGTCTTATTTAGCTAAGTGTACATCGCCCAGGACCTACACATAAATGGGAATAATTTTTTATTTCTCCATACATTTTTACACTCCTCTGGATAGTGTATAGGACCTATGGATGTCAGGGCCCAGCAGCTCTTCACCCCCAGCATCTGAGGGCAGGAACAGTAGCTACCACCTGCTAAAATGACAGTAATAAGGGTGTGCGACACCCACACTCAGCACGTGGTACTTTTCATTTGCCATTTCAAAGCTTATGGCACCTGTACAAGGTAATGAATGATTCGTATCTCCGTTTATACAGGTGAGGAACTGAGGTATGGGAAGATTATATGACTCATCCAATGATCTGCAGTCCGGAGAGAGTAGAGCCAAGACCTGATTTCCTTCTAACTTCAGCCCATGTTCATAAACACTGACCTCTACTGCCCCTAAACCTGTAACAGATATATAGCAAAGCAATTGGATGCCAGGCACCTTTTTAAAAGTACTTTTCACTAATTACACCATTTAATCCCCACCATCCACCCTACGAGGTAGGTACTTTCTCATCTTCTAGATGAGCAAACTGAGGTGAAATAATTTGGGCAGGATCATACAGCTAGAAAGTACAGAATGATGATTCAAACCCAGGAAGTCCTCCAGGTCCATACTTCATGCTCTTAATCTTCCACTTAGCCACCCAAATGCAGCACTATGCTAACTGTAAAAGTTCAACCATGTACAGGGGTGATCTACTGCAAGACGTAACAATTATATGTATCACCTATAATGTAAGAGAGTTTTTTACTTCCAAGTCTTAACCAAGGAAGAACCTCACTTGTAACACATAAGAGAAACAATGATCCACTTAATGGTAACATGTCATGCTGAGATAGAACTCAATCAGCCCCAAGCTAGAAAGGAAGAGTTGGCAGGTTAGCACTTACCCTAAGTAAGCACCTGGCTCAGGAAGATACTGCTTTGCAAAATCAGTAAAGATGTATTATTAATATTAATGATACAGTTTGTCTCATTTCTAATGAAGTTGAGTAGCTTATAGGAGTATAAATTGGTATGACCTCTGGGAAAGTTTGGTATTAACTAATGAAGCTGAAGATAGACATATTCTATGACCCAAAAGTTCCTCTTAGGAATACAGCCAAGAGAAACTCGGGTACATGTGCATCAGGATACACATGCAAGAATGTTTGTTGGGGTATTTTTGTAATACCCCAAACAGGACGGGCGCCTGGATGGCTCAGTCAGTAGAGCGTCTGACTCTTGATCTCGGGGTTGTGAGTTTAAGCTCCATAGCAGGCATAGAGAATACTTAAAAACAATTTTTAAAATATATAAAAAATATTTTTTAAAAGTAGGAGATCACGAAACTTAAAAAAAAAAAAAGGAAACATCCTACATGTCCAGTAATAGCAGAAAGGATCAATGAATTCTGATATAATCATACATCAGAAGAGTATACAGATCTGACAACAAAGTCCATTCAACAACATGGATGAATGCTAAAAATATAATATCGACTGAAAGAAACATGAAATAAAAGAATCCATATAGTACAATTGTTTTAAACTTTTCTTTTTTTTTAATATTTTTTTCTTTATTTATTTATGATAGTCACACAGAGAGAGAGAGAGAGAGGCAGAGACACAGGCAGAGGGAGAAGCAGGCTCCATGCACCGGGAGCCCGATGTGGGATTCGATCCCGGGTCTCCAGGATCGCGCCCTGGGCCAAAGGCAGGCACTAAACTGCTGCGCCACCCAGGGATCCCCCAGTACAATTGTTTTATATAAAGTTCAAAAACAAGCAAAATTAAGCAGCATTATTTGGGGATATATACCTAGGTGGTAAAACCGGAAAGAAAAAATAGAAGAACATGAATTACCAATAAATCTGGAATAGTGCTTACCGCTGGGAATAGGGCATTGGGACAAGAAAAATAAACATGGGAGGGGACTTCTGAAATATGTACAATGTTCTATTTTTGTCTGGTTATATGGTTGTTTACTATAATGATCCGTTAAGCTTTCTACAGAAGTCCCCCTTTCTGAGGGGATACATTCTAAGACCCCAGTGGATGCCTAAGGTGTAGATAGTGTTGAACCCTATATATACTATATCTGTTCCTATACATACTTATCTATGATAAAGTTTGATTTATAAATTAGGCATGGAGAGCCTGGATGGCTCAGTGGTGCCTTTGGGTCAGGTCGTGATCCTGGGGGCCTGGGATCCAGTCCCTCATCAGGCTCCCTACGGGGAACCTGCTTCTCCCTCTGCCTGTGTCTCTGCCTCTCTCTCTATGTCTCTCACAAATAAATAAATTAAATCTTAAGTATATATATATATTAGGCACAAAAAGAGATTCACAATAGTAATAAAATAGAACAATTACAATGTACACTGTAATAAAAGCTATGTGTGGTCTCTCTAGCTCTCTAAATATCCATGCTATACTCGCCCTTTTTCTTGCGGTGATGTAAGAGGGCAAAATACACCCACGATGAGATGAATCAAGGTGAATGGCACAGGCACTGGGGACGTAGAGCTAGGCTACTATTGACCTTCTGACGATGGGATCAACTGCTTCAGGACCACAGTTGAACTTGGGTAACTGAAACCAGACACAGAAACCATGGATAAGGGGCAGGTGGGGACTACTGTATTTGTTTTAGACTCTTTTATACGCATCTGTTGTATTTTACAATTTTTTAAGTTAAAAATAAGTGTTAAATAGAGCCACTAATATCACAATGCCCCCTATGTGCCCAGGGTTTGACCTTGTTCTGAATCCTCTCATGCCCCCCCACCCACTTCATTTTCATGATCCTTTTGTCCAAATCACAAACTTCTTTCTCTATGGGATCCTTTCCATCAGCATTTAAACAGACAGAGGTCTCCTTCCCATCTTTTTTTTTTTTTTTTTAAGATTTTATTTATTTTTTCATGAGAGACACAGAGAAAGAAGTAGAGACATAGGCAGAGGGAAAAGCAGGCTCCCTGTGGGGAACCTGATGGACTCAATCCCAGGGGGACCCGGGGATCACCCCCTGAAGTGAAGGCAGATGCTCAACTGCTGAGCCACTCAGGTGTCCCTCCCTCCCCAAAACAACAAACTCTAACCTCATCTGAGTCGTCTACTTTCTCCTCTCTTTCTCAACTGAACTTCTGAAAAGAGTTGTCTGACCTCATTTGCTCCATTTCTCTAACTCCCGCTATTCCTTGCCCCTGTCCATTTGGGTTTTTGTCTCCATCACTTCTTCCCTCAAAAGAGATGTTTTTCTAGCCCTCAAGACTCAATTGAATTAGTTCAGTGGGCCTTTCATTGACCCTCACCTTGGGTTATTTGACATGGTTGATTATTACCTCTCTGTAATAGTCTCTCTCCCTGGCACAATTTCAGTTTCCCTATACCTCTGCTGTATCTCACCGTCCTTCCCTGACTGACCCGTCCTCCACTAGCTAGTTGTTAAACTGTGTTGTTCTAGATCCGAGGCATTCTTCTGTTCTTATCCTGTATCCTGTCTCCAGTTGATTTTACCAATTTACTCCATTGGTTTCCATCACTATATGGTTGCTGTTGTCTTTCAAACATGCACATGCAATCCATATGGCTCCTTGAAACTCTAGATGTGTACATCTGGTGTCCTGTTGGACAACATAACCTGGGCATCTCAAAAGCATGTCAAACAGAACCATGATCTTCCACTGGATCGTCCTTATCGGGTGTTTCCCATCCCTGGGAAAAGCACCAAAAACCAAGTTGTCAGTCTCAATGCATCTCTAACTGCTAAAACTTCTTTAAGAGTGTCCAACCACATTTCAAAAAAGTTATTCCATGGCTCTGCATGATTGAACCCCTCCCTCCCTTTTCAGGCATCCTGCTTCTCTTCCACCCAACTCCTGTGCTCCTGGCACCCTGGATAATTTTTAGTTCTCAAACTGATCATTTGCCCCCAGGCCCTTGTTTGTGTTAATACAGCTCCTTAGAATATCTTCCCCCCACCTCTTTATTTAAATTTTTTCTCCTGTTTTTCTTGATACCCCAGACTTTATCACGTGATTTTTTAAAATTATTATTTTATTAGTTATCTAGTGCTGGGTAACAAATATCTCCAAGACTTAATGTCTTTTTTTTTTTTTTTTCCAAGACTTAATGTCTTAAGCCAGTAATTATCATTTATTGTCTCTCATAATTTCTGTGGGTCAGGCATGGCATTTGGGAATGGCTTGGCTAGGTGGTTCTAGCTTGTGATCTCTCATGAGATTGCAGTCAGATGTCAGCTGGGAATGTGGTCACCTGTAGGTCTGATTGGGGCTGGAGTTTCCCCTTCAAGACTTTTCATTCATATGGATGGCAAGTTGGTGTTGAGTGCTGGTAAGAGGACTCAGTTTCTCTGTACATACACCTCTCCCTATTTCTTGGTCCTCCTCACAACATGGTGACTTGAATTCAAACATTGAGAAAGTGGGAAGAAATGGAGGGGAGGTGGAGGGGAAGGAAAGAGAGACAAAAAAGCTGTATCTTTTTTATGAACTAGCTTCAAAAACCAAATAGCATCCCTTCTACCATATTCTATTCATTAGAACTGAGTCACTAGGATTGGCTCACATCCAATGGGAGAAGAATTAGGTACTACCTTTTAGAGGGAGAGTGTCAAAAAGTCTGCAAACATATTTTAGAAATCACACCACCTGTACTTTTCCTTTCTGGACTTATCACAGTCTGTAATTTTATAGAACATAATTATATTATAGAGACGTCGTGTATACTTCTGCGATTGTTTGATCAATGCCTATCTTCACACACTAGAACATAAGGCAGTGAAATAGTGGAACAAGAATCATACCTGCATTGCCTACCATTTTATTCCTAGTACCTCTCATATTAGGGAGCAATCAATGCAGAATGAATATGGGAGTGCCTGGGTGGTTCAGTCAGTTAAGACTTTGACTCTTGATTTCTGCTCAGGCCATGATCTCAATCAAGGTCGTGAGACCGAGCCCCACATGGGGGGGTCTGTGTTCAGTGAGGAGTCTGCTTAAAAGACTCTCTGCCTCTGCCCCTCCCCACATCCCACACACTCACTCGGTCTCTCTCAAATAGCTGAATCATTTTTAGAAAGAATAAATATGAATGTCATTAATTATATGTAACACCTGCAGCAGCCTTTTCAGGAAGGTATCATTCTTTCCATTTTATACATGTGGAATTAAAATGGTTGTATAACACGTTTGAGGACCACAGTTTGAATCTAGGTCTCTGTTGCTAGGCCTCCTCTTTGTAGGACCCCAGACTCCCTCCTTGGACAACAGAAGCTCCTTTGGCCTGAGTGAAATGATCTCCTTGGTTTCCACATTCCCTCATATCCCACATATCCCTTGTGATAGCTAATTCCACCTCCCAGATATATGGATTCAAGGACAGACCTATCCCTTAAAGACCTCTCCAGAATCTGGTCAGGAAAAAAAATTCTCCAGAACAACTGATCATTGTGAGTCTGTTTATCACGAGCATAGAGAAGGTGATGTGGAGTTCTGAAACTGCAAACCTCCTCTTGGGAAGGCCAACCAGAGTAGTTTCTGGAAAAACTAATGCTTCTCAATAGCACAATCTCCTGTCTGAACTCCATCCTCCGCTGCTGTCTTATCTCCTTCACTAAGAAGAAAGGGGCTATTTAGTAGCTGCTCTGTCCGATGAGGTGACCACTAGCCATTTGCGCTTTTTAAATTAATTCAAATTAAATAAAAACTCAAAATGTGGTTCCTAATCCCACTAGCCACATTTTAAGTTCTCAAAAGCCACCAGGTAGCTGGTGGCTGGCTACCATAATAGAAAGTGCAAATATAGAACATTTTTATCATTACAGAAAATTCTCCTGAATAATGCTGCCAGAGAACCTGGGAAATCCTAGCCCCTGAGACTTCCAAGGCAATGGGAGAAGACAAAGCCAGGACTGGAGGAATTTATCCACCCCTAGGAGAGCCCCAACTTGCTCATGAGAAATGGTCCCACATCATGGGGGTCTGGGCATGGAGAGTACAGGTCTGTACTCTCTCGTCAGGTTTTCTTCCTCTTTCCCATCTATCCTCTGAGCCACTGATCCTATTTTTAAATCATCACCATCACTCTCCAAACCAGACCACTCCTTGTCCACTGCCCTGAACCCACTGAGCCTAGGCTCAGCCCAGGACAGCACATCTTTTACATTTTTCTCCACTCCACATCCATCTCCATACTTAAGCCAGTCTCCATCCCTCCTGCCTCAGAGTATGTGACTTCCCTCCTTCTCAAAGATAAGCTCTTCCCCAACTTCTCCATCAATGTGGATGTTCTGGATTCTGCTCCCCTTCACCTCTCTGGAGAACACACTTTGCTGATGGTTCTCTCTCCCTTCGTTGTCTTCCATCTTTCCCTCCACCAGCACTGTCTTCCCAGCTTTCAAGTACACATGGCTTCCCCAATATTGTCAATAATTTTAATTTGCCCTTTTGGCTCATCTCATCTTCCCCTTCCTTTTCCTACCATTTGACTCTAGGGAGCTGTCTGCAGAAAGACTCTACATTCTCATTTTCCACCCAGGGCCTGGCTCTCATCCCACACAATTGCTTCCCATTTAATAAAGTTTGTTCTTGAAGTGGCATTCAAGGCTTTCCACCATCAGTCCCTGGCCTTTTTTTTTTTTTTTTTTTTAACTCACTTTGTCTTTTACTTTTTTATTAAGTAAGCTCTATGCCCATTGTGGGACTTGAACTCATGACCCCCAGATCAAGAGTCGCATGCTCTACCAATTGAGCCATCCAGGCACCCCCCTGGCCTAACTTCTTGCCCATTTTTTTCTGTCACGTTCTAGCCATACTCATCTCTTCACCCTCCACCACACAAGTCTGAAACATTCTTGCCACTATATCTTTATTATTACTATTTCTCTTGCCAGAAAAACTTGCTCCACAAACATCCCTCCACCAATGGGGGCTGACGAAGTCTTTCTGACAATAAAAGCCCAGACATCACTGAGCACAGACTGCCTGATGCTACTGTGTGCTGTTGTACGGACATTTCTCTTCTCTCTCGAGTTGAATTTCAGAATACTTCCAGGCAAGAAATTAGCATTTACATCTTTGCACTCCTAAGTTTTTAGAAGAATGCAGAATCTTGTGCATCGCGGATATTCAAATAATGGTTGATTGACTCATTCCCAGACATATCCCATCATCAGTTCAAAAGGGGCCAGTGGCAAACCATGCCGCACTATTTCAAATACCTCCTGAAAAGAATATCATAAAATGGGGACTGTGACAGCAATTAGCTATGTAAATGCCCTGAGGATGAAGTCGGTGCATTAAAAAATAATACACCTCTTTGGAAGAGCCTGGGAAGACAGGTGTGAATGGGTGCTGAGAATTGCAGAGCTACACAGCTGGTAAACATCAGTGCCATTATTGATACATTTTGGTGGGTGAGAAAGAAATCTGTGCTATTTTTTTTTCCTGTCTGGGGGCAAGGAGGTGGGGAGGCAGCGCAGGGTTGGGGGAAGGTAAGGAGGCAGGCAGGGGAGGGGAATGCAGGGAGAAAAAGTATAGGCTGTGGAAAGAGGCAAAACTTGTCCTGAATCTCAGCCTCATTGATGACTTGATGTATAAAAGTGGGTAAGTAATCTCTTTTTATGTTGTAGCAAAATATGACTGGCTGGAGGATAGGTTTATGATAAACTTGTGAACAGTATATCATGTTTATAATTTTTTTAAAAATATATGTGAATATATATGTATGCACAGAAAAAAGCCCAGAGAGCTACATGCTAAAATATTATAGATTATAGATGATTTTTTCCCTTGGCTTTTTCTGTGTTTCCCAAGATTAAAGCTCTGTGACTTTTAAAAGAAGGTCTATTAAAAAAAAAAAAAAAGAAGATCTATTTTTATTTTAAAAATTATGGGTTAAAGAACTTCAATATAATATTTTTAAATGATTTGAATTATTTCACTGGTTTCAACAGAATGTATGTTTTTCTTCCAATAATCTCAAATATGGGAAACCTGGGTGTCTCAGGGTCTCTGCCTTTGGCTCAGGGCATGATCCCAGGGTCCTGAAATAGAGCCCCACTTTGGCCCCTCTGCTCAGTGGGGAATCTGCTTCTCCCTCTTCTGTGGCTCCCTCTACTGCTCCCCCTGCTTGTGCTTGCTCTCTCTCTCTCTCCCTCTCCCTTTCTCACAAATAAATAAGATCTTTTTAAAAAATAATCTCAAATACTCAGAAAAGATGAGAGAAAGTTGCTGACATGACACCCCATCACCCCCAAATTCTTTATTGTCTTTCCTCCAAACAAGAACCATGCAACCACCTAAATTGGGAAATTGACACTTATAAGCTTCAAACTGAATTCAGGTTTTCCCAATTCTCTAATAGGGAGCTAAGGACCTATCCCAAATCACGTGTCACATGTGGTTGTCATGTCTCTTTCGTCTCCTTTAATGTGAGTCAGTTCCTCAGCATTTTCTTAACTTTCACAATTATAATGGTTTTGAAGATTACATGTCAGCTATCTTGGTCCTTTCATTTGGGTTTGTGGTAGCCAGGCTCCCAAATGGCCTGCAATGATTCTCATCCCCTGGTACTCATGTTCTCATGTAAGTCCCCTCCCACATTGAATCAGGGGTGACCTGTATGACCAGTGGAACACTACAGAAATGACGTGTACCTAGAGGCTAGGTCATAAAAGACACTGCAGCTTCTGCCTCGGTGTCTTGGATGGCTTGCTCTGGAGGAAGTCAGCCATTGAATCATGGGGATGTTCATACAGCCCTGCAGGGAAGCCCTACATGGAGATTAACTAAAGCATTTCATCATTGGTCACACAAACTTGACAGCCATACGAATGAGCCACCTTGGAAGTGAGTTCTCAGGCAACCTCAGAGAAGAGCCTAAGCCAGAGCCTACCCAAGTTGTGCCCATTTTTCTGACCTACAGAAACTGAATGATGATACATATTGTTTTGATCCACAAAGTTTAGGGGTAAGTTTGGACTCAGTAATAGCCAGCTAATATAGGTTTGTCTGTTTCCTCATGATTAGATACAACTTCCCATTTGGGGCAGGCATACCAACAGTAGTCATGGTGTGTTCTTCTCATTGCATGCTGTTATGCCATGCCTGATGGGAATTTGTCACATCATTGGTGATGTTAAGTGTGACCACTTGATTGAGGTAGTGTCTCTCATGCTTCTCCACTGTTAAGCCACTCTGCTTAATAAGTAATTTATGGGGAGATACCTTGATAGCATGTAACTATACTGTGTCTCAACAAACTTTCACTTTGTTCATTTTTAAAAATATCTGTAGAGGGTAGCCCAGGTGGCTCAGCAGTTTAGCACCACTTTCAGCCCAGGGTGTGATCCTGGAGACCGGGATGGAGTCCCACGTTGGGCTCCCTGCATGGAGCCTGCTTTTCCCTCTGCCTGTGTCTCTGCCTCTCTCTCTCTCTCTCTCTCTCTGTGTCTCTCATGAATAAATAAATAAAATCTTTAAAACAAACAAAATATCTGAAGAGATGCTTAGACTCTTATTTTATTCAATGGGTTATAATCCATTATTATCACTTATTTTGATGATCAAATCATACCATATTTGGCCAGTCAGAGCCCCTTCAACTGGCTTCCATGTCCTTTTGATATGGCCCATCATTTTTTTTTGCACATTGCCACTTTCTGATTCAGTGCTTTTGGGGTGTTACTTTTCTCAGTATATTATTTTTAAAAGATTTTATTTATTTATTCAAGAGAGACACAGAAAGAGGGGGCAGAGACGCAGGCGGAGGGAGAAGCAGGCTCCATGCAGGGAGCCCGATGTGGGACTCGATCCCAGGACCCTGGGATCATGCCCTGGGCTGAAGACAGAGGCTTAACTGCTGAGCCACCCAGGTGTCCCATTTTTCTCGGTATATCTTAATGGACATAATTAAATAATATATGTATGTAATCACACATATACTTACATCTATATTTCTCTCTTACTTAATCATGAGTTTATACTGGTATCTCCAACTCTAGTCAAATACCTTTGGATTCATTCCAGTTTTTTCTACTCCATATTTGTAACTCCCTTTTCCATCAGTGAGAAAACTGGCTCCCAT
Organism: Vulpes lagopus; assembly: GCF_018345385.1. Classification (NCBI taxonomy): domain Eukaryota; kingdom Metazoa; phylum Chordata; class Mammalia; order Carnivora; family Canidae; genus Vulpes; species Vulpes lagopus. Next base: position 14,207,527 of record NC_054838.1, read on the forward strand.
TATTCCTCATATATGACCTGATCAACCCCCTTATTGTAACCAATTTCTCTTCGCCACTTCCTGCCTCTGTCCTCCCAACATAATTGCCCTCCTCACCCCTTTAGGTTCTTATGCTCCAACAGGGGAAATACTTTTCCAGTGGTATTGTGGATTAGATATCCTAAGTGATCCTTTGCATCAGTTTTCCATTGACAGATAACAGCCACCCCAAAACTTAGTGGCTTAAAATAAAAATAATTTGTTATTTCTTGTAATTCTACAGATAGGCTAGGAGGCTCTGCTGTGTCACCCGAGTTCACTCATGTGACTGTATTCAGCTAGTGAGTTGGGTGGAGAAGGCCTTCTCAGATGTCCTCACTTGCATGTCTGAGGTCCCAGCTGAGATGACTGGGATGGCTTGGCCGCTCTGCTTATGTTGGTCTTTCATCTAGGACCTCAAGTGATGCTGGAAGTGTTCCAGGAAAGCAAAAGCAAAAAGGCCTCTTAAGTCATACAACATCACTTACAACAGATTCTATTAGTCAAAGCAAGTCCCAGGACAGCCCAGATCCAGACCTCAGTTCTTGATGGGAAGAATTGGACCCACAGAGTTACATTGCAAAGGAGCACCGACACAGGGAGGCATAATTCATTGGGGCCATTTGAGTGATCATTTGGCACACTTTCCTAATTAAATGATAAAAATGCTAGTTTTAAAATATATATACATATATATATATATTTTAACGATTTTATTTTTTCATTCATGAGAGACATAGAGGGAGAGAGAGGCAGAGACACAGGCAGAGGGAGAAGCAGGCTCCATGCAGGGAGCCCGACTCGGGACTCGATCCCTGGTCTCCAGGATTATGCCCCAGGCTGAAAGCAGGCGCCAAACTGCTGAGCCACCCAGGGATCCCTAAAAAAATATTTTTTTAAACATTATTTTAAATGTTTCTCTGAACTGGAAAGAACTTGACCTCTTAATAGGTGGTACATGGAGAAATAGAAGGCAAAGCTGGCTGGGAACTACAAAAAATGAATCATATATGAGACCCTGACATAAAGCTGGAACTCTACTCTTACATTAAGGGGAAAGAGAAAAACATTGTTACTGAAAAAAGGACACAGCAGGAAAAAACTTGGTGCGTGACTTGTCCTCGGTTCTGGATGTCAGGGAAAAGAATCATCTGAAAATTTGTAACCACAAATGGGCCATCAAATGGGTTCACACAGTTTTTTGGAGGGGAAAAAAGCAAGCTGATGGTATTATTTAAAGCAATCCCCTATTTTTAGACCCCTGGTTGACGGAGAGGTACAAACTGAAAATCCTTCCTGGAAAAATTCAAACTCAATCCAGGCCTCCAAAAATTCTTACAGATGAAGTTCCAACAAAAATGAGAAACTCATTGTAAGACAAATAATAAGAAGCAAGGCATCATCTTGAGAAACGGCAGAAAAAAATATAAGGTAGAAACAGAGCCTTTATGTGTTCAGACACTAGACCATCACCCTTTGGAGTAACCAAATTCAGTATATGTCGTGAACTGAGTTGTGTCTCCTTAGAATTTTATGGTAAAGCCCTAACCCCTGATGTGACAGTTTAGGGGTAAGGAAATAATTAAGTTTAATGTCATAAGGATAGATTATTTATTTATTTATTTATTTATTTATTTAGACACAGAGAGAGAGAGGCAGAGAGAGAAGCAGCCTCCATGCAGGGAGCCCGATGTGGGACTCGATCCCGGGTCTCCAGGATCACACCCTGGGCCGAAGTTGGCACTAAACCGCTGAGCCACCTGGGCTTCCCATAAGGATGGGATCCTGATAGGATTAGTGTCTTCAGAGAAAAAGACCCCAGAAAGCTGGCGCGCTCTCCACCATCTGAGCCCTTGGTAAGAAGGTGCTCTCACCAGGAACCCTACTGTCCTGGCATCCAGGTTTCAGACTTCTAGCCTCCAGGCTATGAGGAAATAAAGGTCTGTTGTTTAAGTCTATGGTATTTTGTTATGGCAGCCTGAGTTACCTAATACAATATGTTTAAATAAATATATGATGAGCTTAAAATACGTGCATAGAATAACTTGGTAGAATGGAGAAAAGTCCACATAGAAATTCTCAAAATTTAATTTTTAATAGTTGAAAGTAAAAAACCCATTTGAAAGATGGGTTCCACCTCTGGAGATAGAATTAGTTAACTGGATAATAGAGTTAATGGATCTGTATTTGGAATATAAGGAGATTGGGAAAATGAGAGGTTATGAGTTATGTTGAAAAGTGAGAATGTCTAGCATACAGTTAGTCATATTTTCAGAAAGGATAATGAGTATGGAAAATTGAGGCATCACATGCTGGGATACTGGAGATGGAAAATGGTGCAGTGGCCACTTTGGAAAGCAGTCTGACAGCTCCTCAAAAAAAATCCTAAACATAGAGTTAACATAGGACCTCGAAATTCCATTACATAGTATTTACACAAGAGAAATGAAAATATATACCCACACAAAAACTTCTATACAGGTGCTCATGACAGCATATTCACAAAAGCCAAAAAAGTCAAATAACCCAAATGATAAGTGAATAAACAAAATGTGGTATATCCATACAATAGGATGTTATTTGGCAATAAAAAGGGGGATCCCTGGGTGGCGCAGCGGTTTGGCGCCTGCCTTTGGCCCAGGGCGCGATCCTGGAGATCCGGGATCGAATCCCATGTCGGGCTCCCGGTGCATGGAGCCTGCTTCTCCCTCTGCCTGTGTCTCTGCCTCTCTCTCTCACTGTGTTCCTATCATAAATAAAAAAAAAAAAAAAAAAAAAAAAAGGAATGAAGTACAGACATATGCTACAACATGAATGAATCTCAAAAACATTATGGTAAGTGAGATTAACCCCTAACAAATTATCCTGCATTGTAGGATTCTACTTATATGTAATTTCTAGGAGAGTCCGATCTATGAAATGTCCAAAATAGCAGATCTATGGGAAAAGAAAGTAGATTAGTGATTTCCTTGGACTAGGCAGGAGCAGGTGGGGTAGGAATGCATAGTGATTACTAACAGGTGTAAGGATTCTTTTGGAGGTAAAGTGTCCTAAAATTATGATCATGGTGTACAATTCTAAATATTCTCCAAACTGTATAGAACTACACACTTAATTTATTTATTAGTTTTTTTTCATTTTAGTTCCAATATTGTTAACATCCAGTGCTATATTAGTTTCATGTGTAATTCAACAATTCTATACATTACCCAGTACTCATCATGAGGAGTGTATTCCTCATCCCCTTCACCTATTTTATTCATTCTCTCCCACACTTCCCTTCTAGTGACCATCAGTTTGTTCTCTATAGTTAAGAATCTGTTTCTTGGTTTCTCTCTCTTTTTTCCATTTTTGTTTTTTAAATTCTACATATGAGTGGAATCATATGGTATTTGTCATTGATTGACTTATTTCACTTAGCATTATACTCTCTACCTTCATCCTTGTTGCTGCAAATGGCAAGATTTCATTCTTTTTTATGGCTGAATAATATTCCACCGTGTGTGTGTGTGTGTGTGTGTGTGTGTGTTTACACTCATAGCACATTTTCTTTATTCATTCATCTGTCGATGGACACTTGGACTGCTTCTATAATTGGCTACTGTAAATAATGCTGCAATAAACATAGGGGTGCATATATCATTTTGAATTGTTGTTTTCACATTTTGGGATAAATACCCGGTAGGGCAATTCCTGGATCACAGGGCCGTTCTATTTTTAATTCTTTGTGGAAACTCCATGCTGTTTTTCACAATGGCTACACCAGTTTGCATTTCTGCTAAAAGTGCACGAGGGTTCTTTTTCTCCACATCCTCACCAACACTTGTTATTTCTTGGGTTTTTGATTTTAGCCATTCTGACACGTGTGACGTGATATCTCATTGTAGTTTTGATTTGCATTTCCCTGATGATGAGTGATGTTGAGCATCTTTTCCTGTGTTTGTTGGCCATCTGAATGTCTTCTTTGGAGAAATGTCTTTTCATATCTTCTGCCCATTATTTAATTGGATTATTTGTTTTTTTTTGGTGTTGAGTTGCATAAGTTCTTTATATATTTTGGATACTATTTATCAGATATGTCATTTGCAAGTATCTTCTCCTTTCAGTAGGTAGACTTTTTTGGTTATTTCCTTTGCTATGCAGAAGGTTTTTATTTTTGCTTTTATTTTCCTTGCTTAGGGAGACAGCCCATGTTTGAGAAATTACTGTGTGTGTGCTCTTCTAGGATTTTTATGGTTTCAGGTCTCATATTAGATCTATAATCCATTTTGAGTTTATTTTTGTGTTTGGTGGAAGAAAGCACTCAAGTTTCATTTTTTTACACCATTTGTTGAAGAGACTGTCATCTTCCCATTGCATATTCTTGCCTTTTGTCAAAAATTAATGACCATATATAATTGTGAGTTTGTTTCTGGGCTTTTTATCCCGTTTCATTAATCTACGTGTCTGTTTTTATACCAGTAGCATGCTGTTTTGATTACTACAGCTTGGTAGTAGTCTTTGAAACCTGAAATTGTGATACCTCCAGCTTTGTTGCTCTTTTCCAAGATTGTTTTGGCGATTTGGGGTCTTTGTGGTTCTGTACAAATTTTAGGATTATTTTTCTACTTCTGTGAAAAATGCTGTTGGTATTTTGATAGGGATTCATTAAATCTGTAGATTGTTTGGGTATTATAGACATTTTAACCATATTTGTCCTTCTAAGAACTATACAATTTAAACAGGTGAACTTTGGTTATATAAATTATATATCAGTAAATCTGTTTACAAAGAGATAAAGAAAATAAGATTATATTCAAATTCATAGTAAGTGAGAATTTTTCAGAGGTGTTGAAAACATCTTTAAATGCAGGAATTCCAGTGAATCCCAAGCAGGCTGAATAAAAACATAACTCATCTCTAGACACATCATCAGATAACTGAAAAACACCAAATGAAAAGAGATTTACTTCATTTACTTTTATTTTTTATTTTTTAAGATTTTACTTATTTATTAGAGATAGTGTGTGTACGAGCAGGGGGAGGGTCAGAGAGACAGAGAAGCAGACTCCTTATGGAGCAGAGAGCCTGACACCAGGCTGATCCCAGGAGTGTGGGATCATGACCTGAGCTGAAGGCAGACTCTTAACCAACTGAGCCACCAAGGTGCCTCAGAAGAAGAGAATTTCAAAACATTCAGAGGCAAAAGACACATCACCTATAAAGGAGCAACATTGGTGATCGACTTTTCAACAGCAGATCTGATGGCAGCTAGAAGCATAGCATCTTCATTATGCTGAGACAAAATAAACTATAATTCTAAACCAATTAAATATATATATTATATATTTCAAGAATGTGTTAGAAATAAGGAAAAAAGTTTAAACAGATACAAATATGAGAGATTATTCCACCCACAGATATTCACAGAAGGAAAATTTGAAGGGCTTTACCTCAGCCAAAGGGAAAAATGAACCCATATGGAAATGTGAGGAGTATGAACTAATGATGAACATACTTATAAATATGCCAGTAAATCTAAGCAAATATTGCATAAAATTTAAAAAATAATGTCCAGCTGTGGAGGAACACTGGCTACAATTAAAACACTGGACAACCATACCCTATAAGGCAGGGTTGAGTTCACGCGCCCTAAGATCCTTGATGGCTGGTTCCCCAACTCACCCCTGTCACTGTCCATCCTGTTAGATTGTGTTTGTTTTCCTCTCAGTCCACTGATTTGACGAGATCTGTCCTAACTTTCTCCTGTTAACCTCTATATCCCAACTCCCTGTCCTAGTTGCTACTGGGCACATGTCAGTGAAGGAGTGACTGGGCCTGTTGGAGCAGTTTTTCCTTTAAATATTCAAAAGCTTAAACAGGCCCATACAAGGATCAGGTTCTTAAAACTGCCTTCATTCCAAACTGTTGGCTTACATTATAGAATGCTTTTCTTGTGTGTGTTGATTCAAAAATAAAACATGTCGATTATATCAAAATTGGGAAAAATCATAAAGAAGAAAATAAGGATCACCCATGTACTATATCCTAAAATTAACCACTGAATATGTAAAATTTTTTAACTGGTCATAAAATACAACAAATAGCTTAATGTAAAATAGTTGTGTTTCCACCACTTAGAACTGAAAATTGCTCACATTTTGTCATATTTACTTCTAGACAGTTACTTACATTTTCATAGTCTAGGATAGATTAAAAATAGAGGTCCACATACTTTATGTTTAAATATCTAGGATCCAAACCAAGCCAATAAACTATTAAATTATATTTTAACCTCCTACACTGATAGATGTATTTTTATTACAAAAAAATTATAAAGCTATACTTTAAAAACTTAGTAAATAATAAAGAGATTTAATTTTATTCCTATTCCTGTGTAGGAGTTTGCTGATAAGCTTGTGATATTTAGATAATAAACTAAAATATATCTGTTCCTTCTCTGCATGCTCTCTCTCTCTTTCTCTCTCAAATAAATAAATAAATAAATCTTAAAAAATAAAAAGTAACAGTGGAGAAGCTAGGCTATAAACTAAAACATATAATTTATGAATAATTGTGTATTTTCCACCAAATTTGTTTTTCTTGCCTTCATTTCAGCAAAATCGTTAATAGTGTTGTTATAGTTAAGGGTTTCACAGCGGGGCACCTGGGTGGCTCAGTCAGTTGAGTGACCAACCTTTGGTTTCAGCTCAGGTCAGGGTCTCAGGGTCTGTGATCCAGCCCAATGTTGGTCTCCTTGCTGGGCTCCTCACCCTCTGCCCCTCCCTGTCTACCCTTCCTCCTCCCCACACCCCGCCACTCTCTTATAGTGATATATATATATATATATATATATATATATATATATAGCGATATATATTATTTTATATATCAAATAAATATACAAAATCTGTAAAAAAAAAAATGTGTTTCACATACTTTGTTTCTATTGATCATAAAGCCAAATGAAACTTTTCTTTGGTCTTTGGGTTCTTAGATAATTTTTTTGTTAATTTCAGTTTAGGCAACTTCAGACAGTTTCAACTGGAATTATCAGTAAAATTCTTAGAATTTCAGAAACAAAAAAACTCCATGAATTTTACATATGTTAACATAATAAGATTGTTATATGAAATAAATAAAATCTTTAAAAGAAGATTGTTATATGAGAAATCATTAAATATATTTTAAAATGCTCTTATTAATTGTCACTTATATGATGATTCTCAGTCTTATAAAATATTTTCATATAGTAAAGAAGTGATGCCATTCTTTATGCATGTTGCATCTTATAGCACTGAGCCCAAATCCCTGTGAAAGACTTATGTGCATGTTTTAAAAATATGTTGCTATTTTTGTGTGTTTGTGATTACATGAGAAAGTTTAAAGTGCCAGGCCAAGTCCTAGGTGTTTGATACTGTTTGTTCTGTTTTCTAAATGGGGGGGGGGGGGGGGGGATTACTGACCAATTCCAAACTTTTTAAATCTCTTCCAATTTCCTTCTCCCTCAGAAGCCACCACTATCATATAATTGCTGTGTATAGTGCCAGGTATTGTTCATATATCGAGTCATGAATTATATTTGTATTGTCTTCAGAGTATGTGTTTAAATTCTTAAATATGACATTATACTAGGCATCATATTCTGTGACTTGCATTTTTGAAATTTTCTGAGATCTAGCCATGTTGGAGTCTACTTAATTTCTTTTCAATGTGGATTATATCATATTTTCATATCTATCCAGTTTTGTTTTTTTCTTATAAATATTTTATTTGAATAAAACCATTTAATGGGCATTAAAATGATCTGAAATAAAATGGTCATTCTAAAAGGAAGTTTATAGCATCGTAGTATTTACAGAAGAAGCTGCAAAAGAGAAACATTTACAGAGATAAGCTTTTGTATAACATGTGAATTTTGACCTGCTATGAAAGTTTAAATTAGCAAAAAGCGTTACAGTTTGCATAAAATGATTGTGTGCCCTAATTTCACCCATTGCTAGATTAAGACACGGAAACCAAGGATTCCTCCTTCATGTTACAGCTTTATTCTTGATAACTCCCTAAAGGGAGACTAAAATGATTGTGGAGCTAACACCTGGAGTAAGTAATTACACAATACCACGATCACTAACAACAAAAGCCAAAAGAAATATCCTACAGTTGCTTAACTTTCAGCTTTCAACTGCTGATGTTACGTACAAAATGTCACAAATAAGCATAGTTGTACATTCATGAGTTGTACATTCATGAGTTGATGATTCCTATACAAATATAGGAATGAGCACATCTGAGTATTTGGATCCTTATCTTACAAAGGAAAAGCACGCGTTTTCTACTTTAAATTTTTTTATTTCTGTGTCAAACAAAGACTAGACTCCTGGAGATCAAACAAGGAAAAGATACACCACCTTCAAAGCACAATTAAGTCATGGAAACAAGAAAGAATCTGAGGTAGAAGTCAAGCAATATAATCCACACCCTTTTTAGGGGAATATTCATTCCTAGCAACCATCACATCTCTAATGAGATCTTTTTTTTTTTAAGTCACAAGTTCCAAAAAGTTAATAATCTACTCTCTGAAATCAGATGTGAAACTATGACCAACAGAAAATACAATCTTTTGTCATGTTAACGGAAAAAATAACTTTAGTAAAGGCTGTTGACATTTCTAACAGTACTAACTGTTAGACCAGTTACTAGTATACTAGACTCAACTAGTATAGTCGTCACTGTTAGACCTTCCTGTTGGGGGACCCTTGGCTGTCACCACAGTGTCTGTATTGGTGGGGGGTAATAAGGTTCTTGTCTGTGCTGTGGAAATTTATACCCCATGCCACTGATTGGATTGATTGCCATTTGAGCCCCTGTCTACTACCCTACCTCTAAACTGTCTATGGTCTTGCAGCTGATTGCCTTGTTCATCCAATTTTGTATTGATGAATTTTCTACAACTTAGTTTTTTAAAAATATGACTATGTACCTTGAAGAATGTTTCACCCCGATATAGAAAACTCTTCATTCTCTGTTTTATATGATGCATATTTCTTTGCGTGGAGGTAGCTTATTTAGTGGCCGTTTACATTCTCTCCAGTCTTTTGGATTTCGAATAATACTGCAATAAATGACCTTGAACATTATTTGATACAGTGTGTGGATATGTATAAGATGTATTATCAAAAGTGGGGTTACTGGACCAGAAGATATGTAAATTTTTAGTTTCGAGATATATTGTCAGATCCCTTTTCACAGAAGTTGCAGCTATTTATATGCCTATAAACAGTATGAAAATTTCTGTTTCTCCTATTTTTTTTAAAAAAGATTTTATTTATTTATTCGTGAGAGACAGAGAGACAGAGACACAGGCAGAAGGAGAAGAAGGAGGCTCCTCGCTTGGAGCCTCGCTTGGGAGTCCAAAGCAGCACTTGATCCAGGATCCCGGGATCACACCCTCAGCAGATGCTCAACCACTGAGCCAGCCAGGTGTCTCCTGTTTCTTCTACCCTTAAAAATTAGACTTTTTATCTTAGCTAATCCAGTGAATTAAAAAAATGCTATCTCCTTGAATCTTTGTTATTATGAGTAAGTTTAAATAATATGTTCCTGTGTTTTATAGCTAACTGCATTCCTTCTTTTTGACTATATTTCTTCTTATGAAAATTGTTCACATCCCTTTACCCATGGTTCTCTGGGGTTGTTGGATTTATACTCTAGCTAATTTGCAGGAGCTTATTATATATTGGAGGAATGAACCCTTTGTAACAGGAGTTGCAAATATATTTTCCCCAAGTTTTTATTTGTCTTTTAGTTTGTTCTTAAAGGTTTTGTGATGGAAAATATTTTAATGAGTCAGATTTATCAATCTTTTGTGACATTTGTGTTTTATATCATATTTAGGAAGGCTTTCTCTACTATATGGTTTTAATTTTTCAACTCAAACACTTGATCTATCCAAAATTCATTTGGTGTGTAAAGCAAGCACTCAAGTTAATTTTTTCCCAGATGGCTACTTGTTATCTCAAAAACACATAGTTGAATAGTTCTTGTTTTGCCTACTGATATGTAAATAAATACTGCTTTATAATATGAATTCCCATATCTCTGAATCTAAATTCTTTATCATAGGACACTGATCCATTTGTGTATGTTGTTTAAATTACTACCTTGTTTAAATTACATTATTTAAATTACTATAGATTCATGTAGATTTATGTGTGAGGGAACCTACAGATTGGTAATTCACATACCATAAAATACACAAATTGTAACTTTAAAGCTAAAATGAGGGTTTACCTTCCTAACCTTTCTAACCACTACTTGGATTAGGATATAGAATGTCTTCAGTACTCTGGAAGAGCATCTTATGCTCCTTCCCTGTAAATACCCTCAGTATGTACTGATGTCCATCATTATTAATTATTTTTGCCTGTTCTTGAGTTTTATATGTATAGAATCATATAGGATTTACTCTTTTGTGTTTCTGCTTTCCCAACATTATGTCTCAAAGATTTATCCTTTTCATTGCATTTAGCAATTAGTACTTTTTCACTACAGTGTAGAACTCCATTGTATGATCTATTCTATGTTGATCTATTTATTGATCTGTCCTACTGTTATTTATTGATCTATTGTTGATATACATTGGCATATATTGATCTATATTGATCTGTTCTGCTGATGTACACTGGCATGCTTTCCAGTTTGGGGATATTGTGAATAATCTTGCTTTGAATATACTTAGAAGTATTTTTGATGGATATAAGCATTTATTTCTGTTGGGTATACTCAGGATTGAATTGCTATAGAGTCACAGAGTATAAATTGACTCTGAGTTAATAGATATTTCCAAATAGTTTTGCATGGTGGTTATACAAATTTAAACGTCCTCAGTAACGTAGGAGCATTCCAGTTGCTCCATGTTAGTATCAACACTTGATATTACCTATGTTTTTGGAGAGTAGTTTTTTGGAGAGTAGCATCTGATTATTGTTTTAATATGCATTGTTCCAGTGATTGACAATATTGTTCACTTCACCCATCTGTTAGTGATTTGGTCATCCTCTTTTGTGATCTACTTGTTTAAATTTTAGGTCATTTTTGGGAAAGTCCCCTAACTTTTACTTAGTGATTTGCCAGAACATATTTTATATTCTGTATAGGATCCCTTTGATGGATATGTACACTGCAAACAACTATTCCTGCCAGTGGCTTACATTTCACTCACTTGATAGTGTCCTTTGATTGGAAATATTTAATTTTAATAAGCTTCCATTTATTATACTTTCCTTTGGAGTGATTATAATTGACATTGTATTTTTTATTTTTTCCACTTGTTCATTTCTAGTATATAGAAATAAAATAGATTTTTTTTGTGTTGCCTGTATAGTGGCCTTGCTGAGCTTTATTTATTTATTTATTTATTTATTATTTATTTATTTATTTATTTTTGATTCCTTGGGATTTTCTTTTTTTTTTTTTTTTTTAAGATTTTATTTATTCATGAGGGACAGAGAGAGAGAGAAGGGGGGGAGCAGAGACAAAGACAGAGGGAGAAGCAGGCTTCACACAGGGAGCCCGATGTGAGACTCAATTCCGGGACTCCAGGATCATGTCCTGGGCCTAAGGCAGGTGCTAAACCACTGAGCCACCCAGGCATCCTGATTCCTTGGGATTTTCTACATATATAATTGTATCATCTGCAAATAGGAACAGTTTTATTTTTTCCTTCCCAATTTGTGTGCCTTATTCCTTTTATTGTCTTATTGTACTGGTTAGGCCTTTTAGTATTTTGTTTAACAAGAATGATAAAAGCAAAAAAAAAAAAAAAAGAATGATAAAAGCAAGTTTTTTTTTCTTGTTTTTAATTTAAATGGAAGGCATTCAGTCTTTCACCAATAAGTATGCTATGAGCTGTTCAGTTTTTTATAGACTTTCTTTATCAAGATGAGGAGGGGCCCCTTTATTCCTAGTTTGCTCAAATGTTTCTTTTTTAATCATAATTGGGAAATGAATTTTGTCAAATGTTTATTTTTGCATCAACTGATATGATCATGTAGTTTTCTTCTTTGGCCTGTTAATATGGTAGATTACATGGATTGAATTTTGAATATTGAAAACACCTGTATATGTTTTAAATTTCAGTAATATTTTATAATTATCAATGTAAATATCTTAAACATATTTCATTAAATTTATTCTTATATATTTGATGTCTTTGTTGTAAATGATACTACTTCCTTAATTTCAGTTTCTAAATGTTTGTTAGTGGTATGTGCAAATGAAGTCATTTTTTTTTTTTTTTACATATTAACTCTGTATTCAGCTATTTACTAATTTACTTAATAATTCTAACAGTTGGGGCACCTGGGTGGCTCAGTGATTGAGCATCTGCCTTTGGCTCAGGTCATGACCCTGGAGTCCTGGGATCAAGTATGGCATCAGGCTCCCTGCAGGGAGCCTACTTCTCCCTCTGCCTAATACTTGTCTCTCTCTGTGTATCTCTCATGAATAAATAAATTAAAATCTTAAAAAAAAATAATTCTAACAGTTTTCATGTAGATTTTTTGTTATCTGTGTACTCGATCCTGTTTCTATAAATAAGGACAATTTTAATTCTTCTTTTCTACTCTTTATTTTTGCTTTTCTTGCCTTATGGCATTGGTTAGGATCTCCAGTGCAAAACTGAATAAAGGTGGTGATAATGAGCACCCTTGCCTTATTTCTGAAATCAGTCTGAAAACATCCAATATTTGATCTTTGAGTAGGATTACAATTACAGATTTTTGTGTTTTTCTTCATGCATAATATTCAGAATCACTTTTTATTTTATTTTTTTTATTTTTCAGAATCACTTTTTAAATATATCTTTTAGCTTCACATTAGTAAGACCTACTACTGTAAACTTAGAGGCTAGCTAAAAGAATATAACCAATGAAGAATAAGTAATTCACATTTGATTATGACTGAGAATGTAGCAAATGTTTTTTTCTTTTTTAAAGATTTTATTTATTTATATAAGAGAGAGAGAGAGAGAATGAAGGGGCAGAGGGAAAGGGAAAAGCAGACTTTCCACTGAGTACAGAGCCTAATGTGGGGTTGATCACAGAAACCTGAAATCATGACCTGAGCCAAAGTTAGGTGCTTAACTGACTGAGCCACCCAGATGCCCTGAATGTAGCAGGTGTTTATATAATTTTTAAAAGTATTTTAAATCAAAGCAAAATGTACAGAGAAAAATGTACAGCTCTTATGTATATAATTAAATAAATTTTATGCTCATATTTCTGGTACTCTAATTAAGATTTGAGATACTTTTTTTATGTCTCCAAAACTTTGTTTCTCCTGCTTTCAATCACTACACATAGTGTATAAGTAACTATTGTTATAATTTCTGTCATGGTTTTAGTTTTGCCTGTTCTAAAATTTCATACACATGGAATTGTAGAGCATATATTCTTTCATGTTTGGCTTATTTGCTCAGAAGAATATTTTCACTATGCCACAAATACATAAATTTTTATTTATTCTCCTATTTGATGAACATTTAAGCTGTTTCTAGTTTGGGAGTTTTACAAATAAAGCTGCTATCAGCATTTTCATACAAGTTCTTTTGTGAAAATAATGTTTAGTTTCTGTTGTGATAATACCTAGGACGGGAACTGTTGTAAGTCTATGTTTAACTTTATAAGAAACTTCAAAACAGTTTATCATAGTGGTAGTGCTGTTTTCCATTACCACTAGCAATATATGATTTCCAAATGTTTTATATCTTCAACATTTGGTGTCAGTCTTTTTAAATTTAGCTCTTTCTTTTTTTCTTTCTTTTTCTCCTTCTTTTTCTCCCCTTTTTTCTCTATTTTTCCTTCTTCCTTTCTTTTCTTTCATTATTTTTTTGGTAATAATCTTCATCTGATTAAGGAGGTTCTCTTCTATTTCTGTGAAATTGTATCATTTATAGGTGTTGAATGTTTTAAACCACTTTTTTAAAAATTGAGTTTAGGTGACAAACAATGTTTCATTAGTTTCAGGTGTACAACATAGTGATTCAACAAGTCTCTACATTATGCTATGCTTACCAAAAGCATAGCTACCATCTGTCACCATACAGCACTATTAAAGTACTATTGACTATGTTCCCTATGCTGTCATAATTATTAAATTATTTTCAAATATTTTATTTATTCATTTGAGGGGGAAGAGGAAGAGAGAGAGGGAGAGCGATGAGCAGACTGCAGAGCCCTACTCAGGCCCTCTCTCATGACCTGAGATCACAACCTGAGCAAAAACCAAGAGTCTGATGCTCAATCCACTGTGCAACCATAGGTATTAAATTTTGTCAAATATTTATGTTACATCTATTGAGACACTTCTTATTTATTTTGTTAATATGGAGAATTATATTGCTTATGGGTTAACAAACTTATTGAAGCACAATTTACACACTTTAAATTCATCAATTTTGGGGGTGCCTGGGTAGCTTAGTCTGCTAAGCCTCTGCCTTTGGCTCTGGTCATGATCCCAGGGTCCTGAGATTGAGCCCCCCCATAGGGCTCCCTGCTCAGTGGGGATTCTGCTTCTCCCTCTCCCTCTCTCTGCTGCTCACCCTGCTTGTGTTCTCACTCTCTCTGTCAAATAAATAAATAAAAATCTTTTAAAAAATTCACCAATTTAAAAAATAGTTTGAGTTCTAGAAAATGTACATTCTTGTGCAACAATTATCACAAACCATTACCCAGAAAGTTTCCTTGTTCCCCTTTGCAGTTCATTCTGTTCTTATTCCAGACTCCAGGTAACCTTTGAAATGCTTTCTGTCTGTACAATTTTGTTATTTCTAGAAGTCCTATATAAATAGAATAATAAAAATATGTGGCCTTTTGTGCCCTTTCTCACAAGGCAAAGAACTGAGGCCTCCTGCCAGAGACCATGTAAATCAGTCATCTTCGAAGCAGATTATCTGGTCTCCATCAAACCTCCAGATGATTGTAGTCTCAGCTGACATCTTGACTACAACCTCAGGAGAGACTCTGAAAGCCAAATCTTATCCATTTGAGCAACTCTCAAACTCCTAATCCACAGTAACTATGAGATAATAAATACTTTTTGTTTCAACCATTAAGTATTGAGGTGCCAATACTTACTTTTTATGATACTGCCATGGATAAATAATACACTTGCATTCCTGGAACTAGTTCAGTATTCTTTTTTACATATTCCTGTACTTGATTTGCTAGTATTTTATATAGAATCATTGTGTTTAGTTTCCTGTGAGATAGTGATTTATAATTTTCCTTTCATGTAATGTCCTTTTGTTTTGTTTTTTATTTTATTTTATTTTATTTATTTTATTTTTATTTATTTATGATAGGCACACAGTGAGAGAGAGAGAGGCAGAGACATAGGCAGAGGGAGAAGCAGGCTCCATGCACCGGGAAGCCCGACGTGGGACTCGATCCTGGGTCTCCAGGATCGCGCCTGGGCCAAAGGCAGGCGCTAAACCGCTGCGCCACCCAGGGATCCCTGTAATGTCCTTTTGATGTTATGTCAATTTTATGATTAATTTTATGTCAATTTTAAGATTATGCAGACTCATAAAATGAATTGGGAAGTAGACTCATGTTTTCTAGATTTCATTTTTTTTTCTAGATTTCAAAGAGTGTTTTTACAAAATTGGGAATATTTATGTATATAAAAGGATTCAAGACTAAAAACACTTAAACCTGGAGTTTTCTCTGGAGAAAGTTTTAAAACTCAAAATGGAATTTAAAAAATTTGATATGGAACCATTCAAAATTTCTATTTCTTCTCATTTCCATTTTGTTAACTTTTTTTAAAAAAATACTTTATTTATTTGAGATAGAGAATGGAGAAGGGTCAGAGGGAGAGGAAGAAGCAGACTTTCTGCTGAGCAGTAAGCCTGATGCAGGGCTCAATCCCAGAACCCTGGGATCTTGGACCTGAGCTGATGGCAGACGCTTAATCAACCGAGGCACCCTACAATTTTGTTAACCTTTATTTGTGTAAGATTATATCCATTTTATTATAATTGTCAAATTTATTGCTGTAAATTCATTTCTAATATTTTCTTACCCTTGTATCATAGGATCTGAAGAATTCTTGGAATTCATAATTTGTGGTTCTTCTTTTTCCATCAACCTTTCTGTGGATTTATTGATTTTTAATAATCTTTTCAAAGAAACTTAGATCTTATTATGTTTTTCTATTATGTGCTTGCTTCCCATTTTATTGATTTCTGCTTTTATCTTTATTATTGCCTTCTTTCTACTTTATTTAGGTTGATTTCCTGTTCCTTTTCTAGCCTCAACAGTTGGAAGCTTTCATAATTTATTTTCAACCTTTCTTTCTTTTGTAATTCATACAGTTAACATTTAAAATTTCTCTCTAGGCACTGCTTTACTGTTTCCTAACAGTTCTTTTATGTAGTATTTCTTTTTTGCTATTACCCTGTTTAAAATATTTTCTTATATTCAGTGTGATTTCTTTTCTGATCCATGAGCTATTCAAAAGTAAATGCTTGAAATGAAATCTCTAGGAATTGTCTAATAATCTTTTATAAAATTGATGTATAGTTTAAATTGACTGTAATCAGATTTTATGATCTATATTCTTACTATTCAAAGTGTAGTGTACGAGCCCAATAACATCAATATCATCTGAGAGCTTGTTGGAAATTCAAAATCTGTATTTTGTCAAGATCCTAACTGATTTCTATGCTGATATTTAAAGTTTGAGAAGCATTACTCCGTATTATTTTAATTCTTTGAAATGTGTTGAGACTTGCTTTATGATTCACCATATAGTATATTTTGGTATATAGTCTACCTGTGGTTGAAAATGTACATCGTACAGTTGTTCAGTGTGCTATTCTATTCTATAAATGTCTTTTAAGTCAGGGTGCTTAATCACACATTTCAAATCTCTTATATCCTTACCAAGTTTTTTGTCTGCTTGTTTTATCGGCTCTTAAAAGAGGCTTGTTAAAATTTCCAACTGTAATTATAGATTTGTGTGGTTCTGCTTTTAGTTCTATTAACTTCTGTGTCATGCATTTTGAAACTATGCTATTAAATGCATACTTGTTTAGAGTTTTTGATCTTCCTGTTTATCTTTTTATCATATCAAATTTCTTTTTTACCTTTACTAGTATTTTTCCTTAGAGTCTTATTTTAAATATATTTAAGATATATTTGTAAGATATATCTTAGCTTTTTGGGTTAGTACTTACATCTTATTCCTTTTTTCTTTTTTTTTCTCTCAATCTGTCTTTATATTTAAAAGTATTTTATGTGAATAGCTTATATGGTTGGTCTCTTAAAACAGTCTTTTAGCATTTATGTATATATGTATATTTTAAAGATTTTATTTATTTATTTGAGAGAGAGAGAGAGAGAGAGAGCGCACCCAGCCCTCTGCTGGGGGAAGAGGCAGAGAGAGAGAGAAGCAGACTCCTCTCTGAGCAGGAAGCCTGATCTGGGGCTCCATCCCAGGACTCTGGGATCATGACCCAAGACAAAGGCAGATGCTCAACCAACTGAGCCACCCAGGCGCCCCAATATTTATATTTAAACTGCCTTTTTAAAAATCCATTTATAGTTAATGTATATACTTAGTAATATAATTGAGTTTAAGACTACCATCCTCCTATTTTCCATTTGTTCATTCTACTTGTTTCTTCATTACCCCTCCTTGCCCTCTTTTGGATTAACAAGATATTCTTATTTTTACTTTTCTTTCTCTATTAGCACTTGACTCATAATTCTTTAGTTATTCATTTAGTTGTTACCAGATCAATGACAATATGTCTCTTGATTTATTAAAGTCCACCTTAATTTAATACTTATACCACTTCCTGAATATGGAGCAATTTATAATAGTTTAATTCCACTTACGTCCTTCTTATCTTTTATGTTGTTGTAACGTATTTTGTTATCACCTACGTTTTAATCCTCACATGACATTATTTTTCTAGATAGTAAAATTCATTTATATTATCTACATTTTATTCTTTCCAGTGGTATTTCTTTCTTTTTTTTCAGTTCCATGTTTCAATCTGGGGTCATTTTAATGCAGGCTGAAGAACTCCCTTGAGTCTATCTTGTAGTACAAGTCTTCTGGTGACAAAATGTCTCAGCTTTTGTTTATTTGAAAAATATTTGTCTTAATTTTGGAGGATAAAATTCTAAGTTGGCAGATTTCTTTAAAATTTCAACATTTGAAGATACTATTCACTGTCTTCTGTCCTCCATAGTTTCTGCTGAAAAGGCAACTACATTTTAATATTTTTCTTTGTGGGTAATGTGCCTTTTTGCCCATTATTTGCTTTTATTTACTCTTTGCCTTTGATTTTTAGCTGTGTTTTTTATTTTAACTTTAATGAGGTATAATTTACAAATGAGAATGTAATTCAGTTTGATATATAGTTTTTATTTGAAGTTTGGAAAACTCTTTGAATCTGTGTTTTAGTATGACACATTAGGTTGGAAATTTCAGGACTAGTGTATCTTGAAATACTGTTTCTGTTCTCTCATTTGCTTTTGGGATGCCAATTATTTGTGTATTAGATACATTGAATCCTATACTCCATTTATACTCTTTTCTATAATCTCCAGTTGTTTCCTCTCTGACTTTCACCCTGTATATTTTCACTTCTAGTTAATCCTCTCTCTCTCTCTCTCTCTTTTTTTTTTTTTTTTTTTTTTTGCTGTGGTCAAATCTGCCCTTAAACTCATCTATTGAATTCTTAATTTCAGTTACAATTTATTTTTCACTTCTAGAATTTCTACTTGGCTTTTTAAAAATACTAGCCAGTTGTCTATTGAGATTTTCTATTCTTTTTTACACGTTAGTCATAGTTATTCTAAAGGCTGCTTGATAACTCTGATAACTAATTCACTCTGAGTCTTTCTACTGTCCCCAGATAGGAGACCTCACCTTATATATCACCAACATTGCCTAATTGATATCTACATTTAAAAAGTGTTGTTTAATACAATACTAAAAGCACAGACAACAAAAGTAAAAATAGTTAAATGGACTACATCAAAATTGAAATCTTCTGGACATCAAAGGACAAATCAACAGTAAAAAAGAAACCTAATGAGAGAAGCATTTACAAATCACATATCTGATAATGGGTTAAAATCCAGAATATTTAAAGAACTCAACCACAAGAAAACAACCTGTTTGAAAGATGGACAAAGGACTAAAATAGACATTTCTCCAGAGATTTATAAATGGTATGAAAAAATGTTCAACAGGGGCACTGGCTGGCTCAGGCTGTTAAGTGTCTGCCTTTAGCTCCGGTCGTGATCTTAGGGTCCTGGGATTGACCCCTGCCTTGGGCTCCCTGCTCAGCAGGGAGCCTGCTTCTCCCTCTGCCTCTGTCACTTCTCCTGCTTGTGTTCTCTCGCTCTCAAATAAATAAATCTTAAAAAAAGAAAGAAAAATGCTCAACATAACTAATTATTAGAAAAATGCAATTAAAAGCCACAATGAGGTACAATCTCACACCCATTAGAGTAACTGCTATTTAAAAAGCAAAAAATAACAAAGGTCAATGAGGATATAGAGGAACTGGAACCCTTGTGTATTGTTGATAGGAATGTAGAATTGTACAACCACAGAGTAAAACAGTATGGTGGTTCCTCTAGCAAATCCACTTCTGAATACATACCCAAAAGAACTAAAAGTATAGTTTCAAAGAGATAGTGGTATACGCATATTCATAGAGGTATTACTCAAAATAAACAAAAGGTGGAAGCAGCCCAAGTGTCTATTGGCAGATGAATAGGAAAACAAAATGCAGCATGTGCATGTAATGGAATATTATTCAGACTTAAACCGGAAGGAGATTTTGACGTATGCTACCATAGATAAACCTTAAGGAAGTTAGGTAAGTGGAATAAGCCAATCACAAAAAGACAGATACCACATGATTCTACTTACATGAGTAGTCAAATTCATAGAGATGGAAAGTAGAATGGTGGCTGCGAGGGGCTGGGGGAAAGGTGGAGGGGGAATGGAGTGCATCCATCGTTTAATGAGTACAAAGCTTCAGTATTGCAAGATGAAAAGTGTTCTAGAGATTGAATGCACAACAATGTAACTGTGCTCAACACTGCTGAGCTATGTGCCTAAAAATGGTTTAGAAAATAAAAGTTATGTTGAATGTATTTTACCACAATTAAAAATAATTTAAAAACTTGAAGTAGTAAAAGCAGTATTGTTTAATATTATTTGTTGCAACAAAGATGAGCTTTTAGAAGAGGCTTTTGGAACATATCAGACTGGAAGGTAATATGGTTTTTGAAAATCTATTAATGTTGTAAATTAGTTGATTGGAATTTTAATGCAAAATCATCTATGTATTCTTGCATCAACCCAAATTAAGCATGATTTTTTAATTTTTAATATCTGTATTCAATTTGCCAGTTTTTTTTAGGACTTAGAGTCTGGATTTATTGGAGACATGTCTATGATTTTCCTTATGTTCTCCTTGTCTAGTTTAGGTACCAACGTTTTATTAGATTCATAAAACAAATTGAGTGTCTTTTCTCTTTATCTTCCTTTATTTTTATTTATTTAAACATTTTTAAAAATGTATTTAATCTCTACACCCAACATGGGGCTTGAACTCAGAACCCAGAGATCAAGAGTTCCATGCCCTTCTGACTAAGCCAGTCAGTGCTCCTCTTTATCATCTTTTAAAGGATTATATAAAAGAAGGTTATTTCTCTTTTTAACATTTTGGTAAACTTCTAACATATATTGCTTTTTGTGGGAGAGATATTTCGCTATTCAATTCCTATTGGTCTGTTGGTTTTTTCAGGTTGATCTATTGAGGTTTTCTATTTCTTTTGGAGTCAATCTGGTTATATAGATTACTATAGGTTGTTAATTTCATTTGAGTTTTATTAGCATAAAACATTTTATTAGCATATACTTGTTCACCATATTCTCCTACGATTAAAAGAAGTATCTACTAAAACAAGCACCCTTTTGGTTATTATAAGTATCCAGTCAGATTCTAGAGTTCCACAATGTTATTCAAGCAGCCCTTTTTAGTTCATATATTGCTTTGGTGAAGAGACCAACTCTTAGAACTTGCTGCTCCACCATTTGCATGTCACCCTGATCTGGGCTGGCTTCACTTTTAAGAAAAACTGAAGCCAGGAACAAGCATGTTGGGCAATTTTCTTTTATTTTACTTTCTCATTAAGACTTCTTGTAAGACATATCTACTAGTGATGAATACTCTTAACTTTTGTTCATATGAGACTGTTTATCTTACTTTCATTTTCAAAAAATAGTTTTTTTTGTTATATTTCATTACCAGCGGTTTTTTCTCTAAAACATTTTTAGCACTCTGGATATGTCATTTCATTGTCCAGTGGCCTTTATTGTTTCTGATACAAAGTCAACAGTTAATCTTATTGGTTGCCTAGTACAGTTGACTCTTGAATAATGAGGGGGTTGGGTGCTATCCCTCCCCCACCCCACAGTCCAGAATCCATGTATAACTTCTTTTATTAAACTATAATTGACTTACAATGCTATATTAGTTTCAGGTGTACAACATATTTGATGATTTTATACATTATTAATGCTCACTGTGGTAAGTATAATCACCACCTGTCACCATGTTATTACAGTATTATTCACTATATTCTCTATACTGTACTTTCATCTTTGTGACTTATTTTATAACTGAGAGTTTGTGTCCCTTAATCTCCTTCTTCTGTTTTGCCTGTCTCCTCTCAACTGCCTTGCCCCTGGCAACTACCAGTTTGCTCTCTATATTTAAGAGTCTGTTTGAAAGACAGAAATGAAATTGTGAAAAATATATAAACCTGTTTTATGATGACCATAGTTAATAATATTACATATTTAAAAGTTGCTAAGAAAACATATCTTCAAAGTTCTTATCACCAGGTAAAAAGCACACCTGTGTGGTGATGGATGATAATTTGACTTAGTATGGTGATCATTTCACAATATGTATGTTGTACCTGAAATGAATAGTGTTATATATCAATTATATTTCAATTTTTATTTATTAAAAAGATTTTATGTTTTTATTTATTTGGGAAAGATAGAGGGAATAAGCAGTGGGAGCCAGAGAGAGAGGGAGAAGCCTGATGTGGGGCTCCTGTGGGGCTCTATGCAAAGCTTGATCCCAGGACCCCAAGATCACAGCTTGAACCAAAGGCAGGTCCTTAACCAAGTGAACCACCCAGATGCCCCATAAATCTCAATGTTTAAAAATAAATGAATAAACAGGACAAAAGGAGTCTGTTCTTTGTTATAGAGGGCATATATGTATGTTTTTGAATTAGTGGTGTTGACTTTTTTGTTAAATACCAAGCAGTAGAATTACTGATCATATGGTATTTCCACTTTTAATTTTTTGAGGATCCTCCATACTATTTTCTATAATGGTTGCACCAATTTATATTCCTACAAATGTGCACTAGGGTTCCTTTCCCTCTACACCCTCTCCAATGGTTGTTATTTCTTGTCTTTTTGATTTTAGCCATTCTGATAGGTGTGAGGTGATGTCTCATTGTGATTTTGATTTGCATTTCCCCAATGATGAAGCATTAGCATTAGCATTTTTCCTCAGATTATTCATTTTTTGATGTGGAATTGTATAAGTTTTTCATATATTTTGGATAGTAACCCCTTTTTGGGTGTATCATTTGTAAATATCTTCTCCCATTCACTAGGTCGCTTTTTTGTTTTGTTGATGATTTCCTTGCTGTACAAAAACTTTTAATTTGATGTAGTCCTAATAGTTTTTTTTTCCCCTTGTCTGAGGAGACATATCTATAAATATGTTGCCAAGGTCAATGTCTAAGATATTGCTGCCTATGTTTTCTTTTGGCATTTTTATAGTGTCAGGGCTCACGCTTAAGTCTTTAATCCATTTTGAGTTTACTTTTGCTTATAGTGTAGAAAGTTATTAAGTCTTATTCTTTTGCAAGTAACTGTTCAGTTTTCTCAACAGTATTTATTTATTTATTTATTTATTTATTTATTTATTTTTAAGATTTTATTTATTTATTCATGAGAGACACACAGAGAGAGAGGGACAGAGACTCAGGCAGAGGGAGAAGCAGGCTCCATGCAGGAAGCCTGATGTGGGACTCGACCCCGGGTCTCCAGGATCAGGTCCTGGGCTGAAGGCAGCATTAAACCGCTGAGCCACCTGGGCTGCCCTCAACACCATTTATTGAAGAAATTGTCTTTTTCCTGTTATATATTCTTGCCTCCTATTTTGTAGATTAATTGACTATATAGAGGGGTGGGTTTATTTCTGGGCCCTATCCTGTTCTATTTATTTATGTGCCTATTTTTGTGAGTATTATGCTGTTTTGATTATCGTAGGTTTGTAGTATATCTTGAAATCAAGGGTTGTGATAGCTCTAGCTTTGTTCTCCTAAAGATTGCTTTGGCTATTTGAGGTTTTTTGTGGTTCTATACAAATTTTAGTAGAATTTGTTCTAGTTCCATAAGAAGTACTGTTGGTATTTTGATAAGGATTGCATTAAATCTGTAGATCGCTTTGGGTAGTATGGACATTTTAATGATATTAATTTCTCTATGAGCATGGTATACATATATTTGCATCACGTTCAATTTCTTTCATCAGTGTCTTATAATTTTCAGAGTGTAGGTCTTCCACCTCCTTAATTAAATTTATTCCCAAGTATTTTACTCTTTTTGGTGTAATTATAAATGGGATTTAAAATTGTTTTTCTTTCTGATAGTTCATTATTAGTGTATAGAAATGCAATGGGTTTTTGAATATTGATTTTTGTGTCCTGCAACTTTACTGAATTCATTAATTCGTTCAAATAGGTTTTGTTGGAATATTTAGGATTTTCTATGTAAAGTACCATGTCATCTGCAAATAATGACCATTTTATATCTCCCTTACCAATTTGGATGCCTTTTATTTATTTTTCTTGTCTGATTGCTGTGGCTGACCTCCAGTACCATGTTTAATAGAAATGGAGAGAGTAGACATCCTAGTCTTATTCCCAACCTTAGAGGAAAAGCTTTCAACTTTTTGCCATTGAGTATAATTTTAGCTTTAGGTTTATCATATAAAATCTTTATTATATTGGCATATGTTCCTTTTCTGCTTCCTTTGTTGAGAGTTTTTACCCTGAATAGATGTTGAATTTCATCAAGTGCTTTTTCTGTATCTATTGAGATGATCATATGGTTTTTATCTTTCCCTCTCTTAATATGATGTATCATATTGATTGATTTGCAAATATTGAACCACACTTGCGTACCTGAAATAAATCCTACTTGATCGTGATGAATGACCTTTTTCATGTATTATTGAATTCAGCTTCCTAATATTTTGTTGATGATATTTGCATCTCTGTGCATCAGAAAACCTGTAGTTTTCTCTTTCTTTTTCTTTTTTCTTTTTTTTTTTTTAAATTTTTATTTATTTATGATAGGAACACAGTGAGAGAGAGAGGCAGAGACACAGGCAGAGGGAGAAGCAGGCTCCATGCACCGGGAGCCTGACGTGGGATTCGATCCCGGATCTCCAGGATCACGCCCTGGGCCAAAGGCAGGCGCCAAACCGCTGCGCCACCCAGGGATCCCTTCTCTTTCTTTTCCTTTTCCTTTTTTTTTTTTTTTTTAAGTATCTATGTCTGGTTTTGATAGCAATAACTCTGGCCTTATACAATAAATTTGGAAGTTTTCTCTTTTTTTTTGGAATAGTTTGAGAGGAACAGGTATTAACTCTTCTTTAAATGTTCAGTAGGATTTACTTGTGAAGCCATCTTGTCCTGGACTTTGGTTGTTGGGAGTTTTTTGATTACTGACTCAATTTTGTCACTAGTAATTGGTCTGTTCAGATTTTCTATTTCTTCCTGATTCAGTTTTGGAAGATTATATGCTTCTAGGAATTTACCCAGTCTTCCTACGTTATGCAATTTGTTGGTGTATAATTTTTCATAATACTCTCTTATAATTCATTATATTTCTGTGGTTGCTATTTCTTCGCCAAGTTCTGATTTTATTTATTTGAGTCCTCTCTCTTTTTTTCTTGATGAGTCTGGCTAAAAGTGACCAACTTCAACTTTTCAGAGAACCAGCTCTTGATTTCGTTGATCTTTGCTATTTTTTTTTTCAGAGTCTCTCACTTATTTCCACTCTAATCTTTATTATTTCCTTCATTCTACTAGCTTTGGGCTTTGTTTGTTTTTCCCTGTTTAGATACTCCTAGGTGTAAGGTTGTTCATTTGAGATTTTTCTTGTTTCTTGGGATGGGCCCACACAGCACCACAAGCACCATAAATTTCCTTCTTAGAATGCTTTTGATCCCAAAGGTTTTGCACTGTTGTATTTTCATTTTTGTTTGTCTCCTTGTATTTTTAAATTTCCTCTTTGATTTCTTTATCGACCCTTTGGTTGTTTAGCCACATATAACTTTTGAGTCCCACACATTTAACAACGAATAACTCACTGTTGACTGCAAGCCTTACTAATAACACAATTAACACATGTTCTGAATGCTATATGTATTATATACTATATTCTTACAATAAAGTAAGCTTGAGAAAAGAAAATGGTATTAAGAAAATCCTGAAGCAGAGAAAATACATTTACAGTATAGTACTGTATTTATTGAGAAAAATCCACGACTAAGTGGGCCAATGCATTCAAACCCATGTTGTTTAAAGGTCAACTGTACAGGCCGAGTACATTTTCTCTTCATGCTTTCAGGATTTTCTCTTTATCTTAACCTTTTGATTATGATGTGTTTGAATAAGTATCTCTATGTGTTTGTTTATCTTACTTGGAGTTTGTTGAACTTCTTGGATGAGTAGTAGGTTAATGTTTGTCACCAGTTCAGAAAATATTTGCCATTAATGTTTTGAATAATTATTTCTTTTTTTTTAAGATTTTATTTATTGACTGATGAGAGGCACAGAGAGAGAGAGGCAGAGACACAGGCAGAGGGAGAAGCAGGCTCCATGCAGGGAGCCTGATGTGGGACTTGATCCCGGGACTCCAGGATCACGCCTTGGGCTGAAGGCAGGTGCTAAACCGCTGAGCCACCCAGGGATCCCCCTGTTCCTTCTTTCCCTCCTTTCTGATACTTTTATTACATATTGGATGGTACACTTAATGATGTCCCACATTTCTCTGAGACTGTTAATTTTCTTTTCTTTTCTTCTGTATTCTTCAGATTGTGCAATTTCAGGATACCTGAGTGGCTCATTTAGTTAAGCATCTGCCTTCAGCTCAGGTCAAGATCCTAGAGTCCTGGGATCAAGTCCCACATCAGGCTCCACGCTCATCGGGGAGCTGCTTCTTCCTTTGTCTGCCACTCCCCTGCTTGTGTGTGAGCTCTCTCTCTCTGACAAATAAAAAACTCTTTAAAAAAAGATGATATAATTTCTTCTTTTAATATTATTTTAGAGAGGCAGGGAGGGGCAGAGGGAGAGGGAGAGAAAGAATCTCAAGCTGACTCCCTGTTGATCTTGGAGCCTGATACAGGGCTGGATCTCATGACCCCGAGATCATGATGTGAGCCAGAATCAGAAGTTGGATGCTTAACGGACTGAGACACCCAGGTGCCCCCAGATTGCATAATTTCTATTAATGTGTCTACCTATTAATGGATTTTTTTCTTCTGCCAATTCAAATCTACTACTGAGGTACTCTACTTAATTTTTTACTTTGATTATTGTTACTTAAGGAGTTGTTTTTCAACTCCAGAATTCCACTGATTCTTTTTTTCCCCCCAAAGATTGTTGTTTATTTATTCATGAGAGACACACAGAGAGAAAGAGAGAGAGAGAGAGAGAGAGAGGCAGAGGGAGAAACAGGCTCCCTGCCTGGAGTCTGGAGTCTGCTGTGGGACTCGATCCCTTAACTCTCGGCATCATGACCTGAGCCAAGGGCAGACGCTCAACCACTGAGCCACCCGGGTGCCTCTTAAATAATTTCTTATTCATTCATTCATTCATTCATTCATTCATTCATTCATTCAAGTCACAGAGAGAGGCAGAGACACAGGCAGAGGGAGAAGCAGGCTCTATGCAGGGAGCCAGACACGGGATTTGATTCTGGGACTCTAGGATCATGCCCTGGGCCAAAGGCAGACGCTCAACCAGTGAGCCACCCAGGCGTCCCTTAAATAATTTCTTTATTGATATTCTCTTTTTGATGAACATTGTCATCATATTTTCCTTTAATTCTTTAATTGAGGTTTCCTTTAATTCTTAGAACATATTTGTAATAATTGCTTTGAAGTTTTGTCTGCTAATTCTACATCTGTTTGCACTTGAATGGCAGATTTCATTGTCTGCATTTTTTCCTATATATGGGGCGACACTTTCCTGTTTCTTTTCACATGTTATCATTTTTTTTTTTTGAAAACTAGGCATTTTAGATATTATATTGTACCATTTTGGATACTTATTTTCCCCTTCCCAGGGAGTTGTTGTTTATTTTCCTTTGCTTGTTTGTCTATTTCTTTAGTGAGTTGGCCGAACTAATTGTGCAAAGTTTGTATTTCCTGTATAGCGCAGCCTCTAATCTACCTACACAGATCCCCCCACCCCCACCTCTGGTTTTATCTGTTAGCCTGAATTCCTAAGGATCACTTCTTAGCCACCATAAGTCACTTATTGGTCAAAGGTTAGGCTTCAGTTCCCTTAGCCACTTGGATTGTTTTGTTGTTGTTGTTTCTGTTTTTTAACCTTTTACTAATAAATGTGTGTAGTTTGTAATCTGCTATCATAATTCAGGAAGTTTACATTTTTTGACCACCTTCAGCCAGGGACAGGTAACTTAGAAATTCCTTCTCTGATCCCTCTTGGGGACACTTGCATGTGCACCATGCATGCTTCCAGATTGCCAGTGGTGAGTGTGATTTTATTTTTAAACTTGGCTTCTTAGGAGTTATCTCTGGGGCAGAGTAGCTTATTGTTCAGTTGGTGTTTGGTGAGATGTTTTCTTTAATCCCCTTGTTCCATTGAAGCTTCACCTTGTGTTGACGGGCCTGTGTGTGGCTTGGGGAATGCTTTCGGGTCTCCCACATGTCTACCTTTGATTGCTTCTGTGTGGGTGCATCGATGCACGTGCACACAGCCTTCCTGACACCAGAGTTGATCATGATCCCAGAGGCCTCTTTGTGGCTATCTCTTTCCCTGGCAATCCCTACTAAACTTTTTTCTGCTCTGCTAGTTGGCTTGTACAATGGAACTACCAGCTTCCTCTTCCTTTTTCTCCATCTGATCCTCACAATTTTCTGACAATCTTCTTAGGCGTGGCATTCTCCACTATCTGTTCCAAACACTCAGTTCCCTTAGGCAGACCTGCAGAGTTCTTTATCTCCTAGCCCACCTTTCCCCCTGGGCATAACCCTTGTGCCACTGTACTTGAATTGGGGATGGAGATCTACTTTTATTTTGGTGACACCCTGCTGTACAAGAGGATACTGGGTTCAGGGGTTGGGGAGTGTCAATCCCTTGTCTTCTTAGCTTGACCCACCAGACATGGAAATTTTGCTTATTTGAGTACATGTAGTTAGTTGGGTGAATGTGGGAGGTGAAAGGAGCCCCTGAATTCATGCTTGGGGAAGAGTTTGTATCCTGGGAGTGGGTGCTGGATAGAAAAAGGGAGTCTGGTCCTCTTGGCTATGCCTGTCTGGAATAGAGCTTCTGCAATACGAGGTTGACGGTAGGTGAGGACCGTGGTGGTGGATGAGAAACCCCAGCAACATGCCCTTACTGGGTTGAACCTGTAATTTCAGACTGAGAAATGTAGGGAAGAAGGAGTCCTCACTTTCCTGACTGCTTCTTGACAAGTATTTCTGTGTGAGTTTGAAAACCTGGGGTAGAGCTCATACAACAGGGTACTGGGAGTGAGTAAAGGAGTGAATGGTGGTTGACTATTTTTACCAAGATTTAGTATTTTCTTAAATGAACATTTCTCCATTTGCTGTACATCTTCAGGACAATTTTCAGAGACTTTAAACTGTCATTTTCTTAAAATCATTTTGTCTAGTTAAATTGTTGTTTTACTGGGGACAGTGTCCACTGAGCTCTTTGCCATTCTGGAAGTCCCACCCGTAAAAATGATCTTTTAAAGATGGAAATTTATCAATAATTTTCCTGCTCTGAAACTATTCCTTCTAATTTAAAGTAGTTTAATGAATTTATTGATTTGCCATTGTTTTTAGAATAAAGTCTAAAAACTCTTAATTTGACCAACCTATCTTTCTAATCTAAATTGAAGCCAATTGTGTCCTACTGGACACACAAGATCTCTCCTAGTTCCTCAAACATGTCAAAGTCTCTTCTGCCTTAGGACCTATTTACCTTTTATGTGCTTAGAAATCTGTATTATCCTTTCTTTCTTCCATATTCTTTCTTTCTTCCCCTCCTGTCCTCCCTCCCTCCCCCTTCCCCTCTCTCTCCCTCTCCTTCCTTTTCCTTCCTTCTTCCCTCCCTCCCTCCCTCCCTTCCTTCCTTCCTGCGATTTTGATTCCAGTATAGTTAACATGCAGTTTTAAAGTAGTTTCAAGAGGTAAATGGGTGGTTCAGTCGGTTAAGCATTTGACTCTTGATTTTGATTCAGGTTATGATCTCAGGGCCATGAGATTGAGGCCCATGTTGGGCTCCTCACTCATTATGGAGTCTGCTTGAGAGTCTTGAGAGTCTCCCTCTCCTTCTACCTCCTTCAAATAAATAAATAAATAAATAAATAAATAAATAAATAAATAAAATCTTAAATAAAGTAGGTTCAGGTGCATAATATAGTGTTTCAACAATTCTATATATTACTCAATGCTCATCAAGGTAATTGTACTCTTAATCCCCTTTACCTATCTTACCCATCCCCCTACACACCTCCCCTCTGGTAACCATCAGTTTATTTTCTACATTTAAGAGTCTGTTTGTCTCTTTTCCCCCTTTGTCATTTGTTTTGTTTCTTAAATTTCACATATGAGTGAAACATATAGTATTTGTCTTTCTCTAACTTATTTTTTTTAATTAGTATCTTTTTTCTTTAATTTTTTTTTTTATTTATGATAGTCACAGAGAGAGAGAGAGGCAGAGACACAGGCAGAGGGAGAAGCAGGCTCCATGCACCGGGAGCCTGACGTGGGATTCGAACCTGTGTCTCCAGGATCGCGCCCTGGGCCAAAGGCAGGCGCTAAACCGCTGTGCCACCCAGGGATCCCTCTCTAACTTATTTTGCTTAGCAGTATACTGTCTAGCTGCGTGTTGTCGCAAATGGCAAGATTTCATTTTTATGGCTGAGTAATATTCCATTATAATTCCATAATATTCCATTATATATATAAATTATATAATATATATTATATTGTAATATTCCATTATATTATAATATATATCATAATATATACACATGTGATATATGTGTGTGTATATCTATATATACACACACATGTATATATATATACACACACACATACCATATTTTTATCCATTCATCTATCAGTGGACCTTTGAGCTTCTTCCATAATTTGGCTATTGTAAATAATGCTGCAATAAACATAAGGATGCATATATCATTTCAAATTAGTGCTTTTATATTTTGGGGGTAAATACCCAATAATGTGACAACTGGATCATAGGGTAGTTGTATTTTTAATTATTTGTCTTCCACAGTGGCTGCACCAAGTTTGTATTCCCATCAGCAGTGCACAAGTTTCCTTTTTCTCCACCATCCTTGTCAACACTTGTTGTGGTTTTGATTTCAGGCATTCTGACAGGTGTGAGGTGATATCTCATTGTAGTTTTGATTTGCATTTCCCTGATGATTAGTGATGTTGAGCATTTCTTAGTGTCTGTTGGCCATCCGTATGCCCACTTTGAAGAAATACCTTTTCATGTCTTTTGCCCATTTTTTATTTTATTTTTTTAGAAGATTTTATTTATTTATTTTAGAGAGAGCTCAAGCAGGGGGAGGATCAGGAGGGAGGAAGAGAGAGGAGAAAAGAATATCTAGCAGACTCTGCACAGAGTGCAGAGCCTGACACGAGGCTCAATCTCATGGTCTGAGCTGAAATCAAGAGGAGGATGCTTAAACAACTGAGCTACCCAGTTCCCTGGTTCTGCCCATTTGTTAATTGGATTATTTGGTTTTGGGGTGTTGAGTTGTATAACTTCTTTATATATTTTGGATACTAACTTCTTATGGGAAATGTCATCATCTTCCATTTGATAGATTGTGTTTTAGTTTGGTTGTTCCCTTCACTACACAGGAGTTTTTTATTTTAATGGAATCCCAATAGTTTATTTTTGCTTTTGTTTCCCTTTTCTCAGGAGACATTTAGAAAATTCTTGTTATGGCTAATGTCAAAGAAATTAGTGCCTGTGTTCTAAGATTTTTATGGATTTAGGTCTCACAGACCTTTAATCTATTTTGAGTTTATTTTTGTGTATGGTGTAAGAAAGTGGTTCAGTTTCATTTTTTTGCATGTAGCTGTCCAGTTTTCTGAACACCATTTATTGAAGAAACCATCTTTCCCCATTGGATATTCTTTCTGGCTTTTTCTAAGACTAATTGACCATATAAGCATAGGTTAATTTCTGGGCTTTCCATTCTGTTCTTTTGATCTATGTGCCTATTTTTGTGCCAGTACCATATTGTTTTGATTACTATGGCTTTGTAGTATAACTTGAAATCTGGGATTGTGATACTTTAGCAGTGTTTTTCTTTTTCAAGATTGTTTTGTATATTTGGAGGTTTTTTTTGTGGTTCCATGCAAATTTTAAGATTATTTGTTCTAGTTCTGTGGAAAATGCTATTGGTATTTGGATAGGGATTGCATTAAGTCTGTAGATTGCTTTGGATAGTATGGACATTTTAACAATATTTGTTCTTCCAATCCATGAGCATGGAATATCTTTCCATTTGCTTGTGTTGTATTCAATTTCTTTCATCAGTGTTTTATAGTTTTCAGAATATAGTTCTTTCATCTCCTTATTTAAGTTTATTCCTAAGTATTATTTTTGGTACAATGGTCATTGGGATTGTTTTCTTAATTTCTCTTTCTGTGCTTCATTATTAGTGGGTAGAAAAGCAATGGATTTCTGTACATTTATTTTGTATACTGCACCTTTACTGAATTTATTTATCAGTTCCAGTAATTTTTTGGTGGAATCTTCAGGATTTTCCACATATAGTATCATGTCATCTGCAAATAGTGGAAGTTTTACTTCCTTACCAATTCAGATGCCTTTTATTCCTTTTTCTTTTCTGATTTCTGTGGTTGGGTGTGTCAGCCTTTTTTTTTTTTTTTTTTTTTTTTTTTTTTTTATTTATTTATGATAGTCACAGAGAGAGAGAGAGAGGCAGAGACACAGGCAGAGGGAGAAGCAGGCTCCATGCACCGGGAGCCCGACATGGGATTCGATCCCAGGTCTCCAGGATCGCGCCCTGGGCCAAAGGCAGGCGCCAAACCGCTGCGCCACCCAGGGATCCCTGTCAGCCTTTTTTTACTTGGCTAATTTCTACTCCTTGTTAAGAACTCAGCCTAAGCACCACCAAAGTCCTCTCTTTGTGTCCTGGCATTAGTAAGTGTAATGTTCCACCTGAACCTAGAACATTCCTTTCCACACCTGTAATACTTTAATTTGTTGTTATGAGTTGTTTATTATTCAATAATGTTTCCTTCTCTATTTGATTTTAAGTTCCCTGAGGAATTATTTTCTCTCATGCATTCCCAAAGACCTCAATAATTCTTGATTGATAAAGTGAGCGATCTACTAATGAGCCTTTTAACATAGAGAACAATGCTGGATTATCCTCTAGTATAGAGTGGGGGGAAGAATGCAATGGTTGCTATTGTTTATTTTTTACTTTTCATCTCTTCACAATTTATGCAATTATTCTAAGGCAATATGTTTTGGTCAGGGCATATAGATTCTTTTGGAGTTTGGATGCCCAGTTCAGGCACCCTTAAGTCAATGAGAATGGCGGGAGGATACTTCTGATAACTCCAATATAAACAGGGAGCTTTCTACTTCCCTTTTTTCCTCTGGTCTCTCTCTGAAATCAAAGACATCCTGGCTGAGGGAAACTTGCGGAGGCCAACACAGGGAATCTGCTGACTCATGTCTCCTCCCCATCCCCATCTTCCTTTTGTCTCATGTAGAATTATGAAAACATGTCTGTCTTATTTATTGGCACAAGTAGACACTTAATAAATCTTTTTATTTCTTTTTTCAGTACATGGATAATTGTTTTAGTCAGTTACATAGCTGTGGGCAATTAGAGTTCCTCCCATTGTTTTCTAGCTCTTTCCCAGTTATGTCTGGAAAATTCCTCAATAATAGTCTTGGTTCTATTTGGCTTACAGCTCCCAAATGGCCATGCACATGCCAGTCAGTGCACAAGTATTGTTGTAAATGCACCTATATCAAGGACAAGAGAAACAGTGCATTCAGAAGTAAAATTACAACCAAAAGTAGTGTAACTCTCTGAATGCCTTGACAGTGACCAAAGTTCCTTTCAGAATCTCTGTGAAGGGGATCCCTGGGTGGCTCAGTGGTTTAGTGCCTGCCTTTGGCCCAGGGTGTGATCCTGGGGTCCAGGGATCGAGTCCTGCATCGGGCTCCCTGCATGGAGCCTGCTTCTCCCTCTGCCTGTGTCTCTGCCTCTCTCTCTCTCTCTCTCTCTGTGTCTCTCATTAATAAATAAATAAAGTCTTAAAAAAAAAAAAAGAATCTCTGTGAATGTTGCCAATATGTTTGTTCATCCTTTTCTAAATAAACCCCAATAAATGGCTTTTGAATGAACAATATCTGCGTATCCTAAGTGACTAGGAAAATAAGTAATTTTCTTATTGAATTTTGTTTTAGTTTTGTTTAACCATCACGTGTGTAGACACAGAATGCCTCCTTAACAGTACTCAGTGGGGAAATGTACAGAATATTAGTTTCAGTATATGTTTCTCCCTTCACTAGATTTCTAGGGGTAGAGCATGTAACCTCTGTGTGCCATTGTTTCTACCTATGGGAGACAAGATCTGCGTTCTAAATAACTGACTTACAAGTTTGGAATGTAGCTGGCTCTAAATTTCAGATCTGTGTATTACTAAGATACCAAAGCAGAGTAATTTCTTTAGGCTTTCTTGACTTGATCTTTTTGTTCTATTTCCATTTGAAATTATTATTTAATAAAATACAGAAGCTGGAGTGCCTGGGTGGCGCAGTTGGTTAAGTGTTCAACTGTTGGTTTTGGCTCAGGTCATGATTGCATGGTCATGAACTCAGAGTTGTGAGATTGACTGCATCGGGCTCCTCACTCAGCGTGGAGTCTGCTTCGGTTCCTCTTTCCCTCTTACTTTCTCCTTACTCTCCCTCCCACCCCCAAATAAATAAGTACATCTTAAAAAAAATAATAATAAAATATAGAAGCTATTGCCACTGTGACAGTTCTCATTTGTCTGTCACTCCGTGATCCATGCTGTAGCTCAGTTGACTGTCACAGTGCTTGGGCCAGAATAGGCAACTATCAAATGAATGGAGGGTTGGTTGGATAAATGAATGAATGATAAGCAAGTGAATATCACATGGAGTGTAGTTGAAGGGGTTGGAAATTTTAGATTGGAGAATATTTAGATAAAATGTGATAGTTTTCCTTTTTTAAAAAGATTTTATTTATTTATTCATGAGGGACACAGAGAGTGAGGCAGAGACATAGGCAAAGGGAGAAGCAGGCTCCACATGGGTAGCCCATATGGGACTCGATCCTAGGTTGCCATGATCACTACCTGAGCCCAGATGCTCACCACTGAGCATCTGGGCTCAGATGCTCCACCACTGAGCTGCCCAGATGCCCCAAAACGTCATCGTTTCTTCACATATATGGAGGTTTGGGGTTTGTTTGTTTTTGAAATTCAACAGGTTAATGAGGCAGATGCCAGTAGAACCAAGACCAATACACAAAGGTTTGTTTCCATTCAACAGGCCCTGCGAGGGGCAGGAAGGGGCCTACTATGTGATTTGTTTGAACCACTGAAAATAGAATCACTTAATAGTACAATCCTGCTTTGCCTTTTTGGGATGAGTTGGAACCTGTGGGAGCAACGAGGTTTCTATAGAGGAAGTGGGGACTGGGATATGTCTAGAAACTGAGTTTGCACCATTAGTTCAGTTTTGACTTAATTGTATTCCTATTTGGAATGTGTAGGGAAAAGCTGATAATGTTTAGTGTGTGTGTGTGTGTGTGCGCGCGCATGTACACACACCCATGTGGCAGATGCAGTGAAGGTGCCTATTGGCACCATCACTTAGGTTAATATTTAATGCTCTATGAATCTATCCCCTCAAAACCTTCACTTCCTTTTTTTAAAAGATTTTATTTTTATGTGATGTCTACACCCAAGTTGTGCTCAAATTCACAACCTCTAGATCCAGAGTCCTGTGCTCCACCGAGTCAGGCGCCCCCCAAAACCCTTTTACCTAAGGCAACAGGGATGATTCTGCTTACTAGGGAAAGGCCAGGAAGTTCCTGGAAAGAAAGATAAAGATTACTCCAAGGAGCGCCTGGGTGACTCAGTTGGTTAAAGCGCCCCGCTCTTGGTTTCGGCTCAGGTCGTTGTCTCCGGGTTCCAAGATCAAGCCCCACATCAGGCTCCAACCTGGGTGGAGAGTCCCCTGGAGATTGCTTCTCCTCCCTCCACCCTCTCTGCATGCACGTGTGCATGTGCATGCATATGCTTTCTAAGATGAATAAATAATTTTTTTTAAGTTCAGTATTTTGAGAACTTAGTCCCTACCCACATAAAAGCTGAAGAATCTCTTACCTTTAGTAGAATTTCTGAAATAGTACAATTAGAAATAACCCTACTTTAAAAAGATTTTTTTAAAAGGAGAAGAAGTAACCTTGCTTTGGTAGACGTCCTGATTGGTTTTGTGTGGACACTGTGGTCCCCACCTGTATGGGTCCAAAAAAGGGCTGCTGACCAGCTACAGTCTCCAGAAAGCTGAGCCTTGGCCCAAAGTGTCTGAATTAACTTGAGGTGCAGAGCTGGCTGTTTTCCTACTTGTACTAATCCCTCGGGGGTCTGGGGAAGGCCTGCGATCCCCTGGTCCCAAGGCCGGTGCACGGGCTGTGAGCCTGTGAGGCTGCCCAGGGCAGGACGGAAGGGAAACCGCAGAGTAGATTGTGGGTGTTCAGCAGCAGGGGACAAGCACCTGTGCCACCTGAGCTCCCTCCTGGGCCCTGGATGGGGCCGACCCCGCCCCCCCCAAGGGGAAGCTGATGGCTCTCGGGCCCGGGATTTCCCTTCAGGAGCTGGCCGCCCCTCTGCTAGCAGCTAAGGCCATCGGCCTGCCACCCTTCCACCGGGGGACGGCTTATTGGCTGGCCGTGGCCTGCCCTGCTGCTCCTGGGTCGGGGAGTGGAGGCCGAGGAAATGCACGTGTAAGATTGGTGCCCACATTTTCCTCGCCCTACCTGGGGGCCCAAGATCTGACAGGCCTGCATGGGCCTGTGGGACCATGACCAGAATGTGTGTAGTCAGAGCTGCCCCAGAGACCTGGCATCCGTGGTGGCCTGTGCTCTGAGCGGTGACAGCCCAGCTCCAGTGGTCCTCACGGCCCTAACAGCTGTCTTTGCTGATGCTGCTATCCAATGGGTCCACTCTAGGGGACACCCAGGTGACAGTGGGAATCTGTGATGGTGCCAGAGGCCTCGAGGGGGCCCAAGGAATAATCATGTCTTGATGCAACCCCAACTTCAGTTAGGATTTTCAGTGAGGATGCTTTCCAAAAGCAATGTTGGCAGTAGGAGGCCATGTTCGTTCTTTTCTTTTTTCTTTTCTTTTCTTTTCTTTTCTTTTCTTTTCTTTTCTTTTCTTTTCTTTTCTTTTCTTTTTTTCTTTTCTTTCTTTTTCTTCTTTCTTTCTTTCATTTAAATATTTTATTTATTTGTTCATGAGAGACACACAGAGAAGCAGAGACATAGGCAGAGGAAGAAGCAGACTCCCTGAGGGGAGCCCAATGAGGGACTTGATCCCAGGACCCCAGGATCATGACCTGAGCCAAAGGCAGGCACTCAATCACTGAGCCACCCAGGTGTTCCATTTTTTAGATTATATATATATATATATTTCAAAGTAGGCTTCATTCCTAGCATAGTGCTTAAACTTACAACCCTGAGACCCAAGCTGAGATCAAGAGTCACAACTCAACTGATTGAGCCACCCAGGTGCCCCAGTAATATATTTTTTTAAAGATAATATTTGCTTTGGTGGCATGTGAAGGTGAGATGGGTACTGCAGGTAGGAATATATATGTTAATAAAACTTTTGTGAAAAGGAATTTGCCAGCTTGTGTAGGGAAAGAGCCTTAAAAAAACAAGACAGATTAAAAGACGGCTCTGTTACCATATCCTGTCTCACGTGGCACTTTGACCCAGTAATTCCTTCTATAACAATCTCCTCTGAGGAAATGATCAGTAGGGACAAAGATTTGGGATGTTTTTGTCAGTATCGTGAATGCCAAAATAAGAAAATCTACTTCAATGTCTAACAGTAAAGGGATGGTTAAATCAGTCGCATTAAACATTAAATCAGTCACATAAACTCATATATTATGTCTCCATGAAAAATGACCTATCTAGAGAAAATACATAGTTCACAGAGGAGAAAGTACAATTCCTCTTAAAAACGAAAAGCTCTGATTCAGTGTGGGAAGAGAACACTGAGCACCAGGGGAGGATTATCAGGGCCACCTAGGAAGCCCACATACTCTGCAAGCAGGAGGGAAAATTCTGCAAACTTCTTGCAAGATAACTGGCAATTTCTAGCAAATTTTAAATGTGCAAACTTTTAGACTCAGTAATTTTACTTTTAGGAATTTATCTGCAGATACATTTGCATTTGTGTCTAATGATTTGTATTTAAATGACAAGAGCTGGGGGCAACCCTAGCACCTCCAGTAGAGTATCACGTAGATAGAGTATAGATAGAGTATGTACACTTATGAAGCCCAGCGCCCTATGCAGCTGTTAATGAGAATGAGGGAATTCATTTAGTTCATGACTGCTATGGAGCTATATTCTAAATAGATTAAATGAAAAAAGTATGGCACATATGTGTGTGTGTGTGTGTGTGTGTGTGTGTGTTTAAATTTATAGACTATCTCAGGAATAACAAAAAGTTATTAATGGCTTCTTTGGGGAAAAGGAATGAAAGGAAAACCTATTATTCATATTAGGTTCTTTCATATTTTTCAAACTGCGTGCCATGTGGACATATAAGCCATTGAGAAATTAATAAAAATTAAAATTTAAAAGCAAAAAGGAAATAGAAATATCTTTCAGAATTACTGGGAAAATGCTCATAGAATAAAAATGAAATACCCCCAACCATATATACAGTATAATCTCCTTTGTATTTATTTTGGGGGGGGAAGTGGGGCAGAGGGACAGGGAGAGAGAGAGAAAGAGAGAGAGAGAGAGAGAGAGAGAGAGAGAGAGAGAATCCTAAGCAGGCTCCACACTCAGCATGGAGCCCAACACCAGGCTTGATCTCATGACCCTGAGATCATGACCTGAGCTGAAATCAAGAGTCTGCCACTTAACTGGCTGAGCCACCCTGGTACCCCATGCTTTTAAAATAATGAACATAGACCAAAGACTGGAAAGAACACACCAAAATGACACAAAATGATACACAAAATGTTTTCCTTAATATTTCTGTTTATTTTCTAGAATTTCTACAGTGACTATGCGAATTATTTCTATAAACAGAACAACAAGAAAAAAGAACTTTTCTCCAGTTAATGAGATTAAGGGAAACCTATTTTCTTCATTATTCTTTTTGTTATTTTTTGCATGGTGGTTTAGTACTATTTTAAATATGAAAGAAAAAAATATTTAAAAACTGATTTGGATGGGACGCCTGGGTGGCTCAGTGGTTGAGTGTCTGCCTTCAGCCCAGGGCATGATCCCAGAGTCCCGGGATCGAGTCCCACATCGGGCTCCCTGCATGGAGCCTGCTTCTCAGTATATGTGTCTGCCTCATGCTCCCTGTGTCTCTCAGGAATGAATGAATGAATAAATAAATAAATAAACAAATAAATAAATAAAATGTAAAAAAACTGATTTGGAACCCTGGATCAGTGTTTTTGAAAACTATGTTTGGAGCTTCAGAGCAGTGCCCTGCAGGGTGAGAGGCATCCATCCCCGGCCAGTCTCTGGCCAGACTGGGCTTGGCCACCTGGTGACTACCCACTGGTTCTGGGTGCGGGAGAGAGCTCTCCCTTTCTCAGTGTTGGGTACCACTGTTACCCAAGCAATGACCTCTCTCTTCAAGTGGCCACATTTGCTGCTGCAGAGGGACCTGGGAGTAAGGAGAAGGGGAGAGGGGAGAGGAGCCAGAAAGGCAGGGGCCAAGCGAGAAAGCCAGACACAGAGCAGGTTTCAGGCTGTGAACATCTGGGCCACAGTGTTCTAGGCTGCTTGGAACTCATCCTAACTCATGCCCTTTGCTTTCCCAGGTTGTTTGAGGTTTCCTGAGTACCTCCCATTCTGGAATCCTTTCCATCTTCCCAGGGCTCTTCCATAGACCATGAGTGTCTACCGATGTGAAATTCCTGGCACAGAACTCTGGCCTGTCTGAATAGCTGTTTTCCTAGCGAATAGCAGCCATTTAAATGTAGTGTGAGAAACTCAGAGGTGTGAAAACAAAGGGCAGAGGAAAGACCATTCCCTGGGCATCAAATCTGAGGTGGCTGCCATGAACAGTTGTCTAGGTTGTCCACTGCCACGTCTTCCATTCATAAAGTAGACCTCATTAATCTGCATATTTAGTACAACCACTTTTTTGGCTGTCGATTGCTTAACAGAGTTAGTATATTAGGACCATTTTCAGGCATATAGAAGGAAAGTGTCTTGAGAAAGGGCACTTTTTTTTCTGGTTGGTTGTTTGGGTCAGAAGCAGCCTTGTTAGCAAATGCAGAATTTTAATTCGGGGGCCACACCGTGCCCTTGTGCACAAACCAGCCCAATCTGCTGTGACACTCCTGGAAGTGGGTGTGGGTGATGGGACATTACTAAAAAGAGAGTTTCAGATGCGTATCTATCTATAAATGCTGACTAGGGGGCAGAAGCACAGGCCTTTTTTTTTTTTTTTTTTTGGCCTCTCCCAGTGTTCAGGGGAGAGGGTGTCGGTCCTGCCCTCGGACTTCGGCTTCCCCAGTCATGAGAACCGCATGCTGATGTGTGGATTTCAAAGCACTTATTGAGACCTAAGGGCTCTATTAAGCCGAAATTGCTGCCTGACTCGGCAAGCTTCAGTAACTTGGTCGCTATGGTGTTTAATCCTGACTCAGGGACCCACGCGGCCCTCCCGGACTGCGGAGCACAGATCCTGTGATTGGCCACATCCCACTGCTCGCACCCCCTGCGCCGTGTGTGAGTATGTGTGTTTGCACAAGCATGTGAGCAAGCTCACTCGTGTGTATAATGAATGCACCTTGGCTTCCCTCTACAATTCTTAGGGAAACACTGATACAGATCGCTTCGGGCCACATTTGGTTTCAAGGTGGGAAAACCTAGTGCGCTCTGTGGCGATAAATACAGCTGAGACGTGTCAGCACCCTTGGGTCGCCGTGTTTGAGAAGGCGCTTCAGTAACGAGGGTCCTAGGTCTAGGAATGGCCCGTGGGCCCCACCCGAGGCCTCTCTCTCCCTTCCTTCCCTCTTGGCTCTCCACCTCCTCCATAAGCTACTAGCAGACCGAGCAGGGAGGTGCAGAAATGCCTAAGTCCCCTGCTGTGGTTCTGTTTCCTTTATTTTTTTTTTCAGGTTTTTATTTATTTATTCAAGACAGACACACAGAGAGAGGCAGAGACAGGCAGAGGGAGGAGCAGGCTCCCTGCAGGGAGCCCGATGCGGGACTTGATTCCAGGACCTGAGCTGAAGGCAAATGCTCAAGCACTAACTGAGCCACCCAGGTGCCCCCTCTTCTGTTCCATCTCCTTTACGGAGCCACCTGAAACTCCTTGTCCCATGAACTCTTCCCGGGCTCACACCCTGGTGTTCCAAGCCGGGCAACCCAAAATCCGCTTGCTCATTCTCTAGCTCTGTGCAATTTGCCGGTGCCGAATGTCTAAGAGGAAAGATGTATCACGTTCGGTATTCCCCCGCAGTGATGGCATTAGCCACCTTCCTCAGTTACCTCGGCCTGCATCCCCTGAACTCGGCTCCCGGGGCAGAGGCTGTGAGAGTGCCTAGCAGAGCTCCACTCACAGGGGCTGTAGTTGGCCAAAGGCCCAGCCCCTGGGCTCTGAAATCCACGACCATGTGTGTGTGTGTGCGTGTGTGTGTGTGCATGCATGCACGCGGTGACCGTGCTGACCGTGGGCTGCTCCCGGGAATGACTGCACATGGCAAAGGTACCAGTGCACATCCATTCCCGGTTGTCGAGGGACATCCCTGATGCCTGACTTGGGCTTACGGGCTCCCTGATGGTCTTGCAGAGCCTCCCATAGACCACATGGCAGTTGAGTGCTTTTATCCACACTTTGCTCCCTTACTCCAACACGCGAGGTCTCTTGCGTTCATAATCTCCCGGGGTTTCACAGCTCCTTCTCCATTTCCTTAACCAAAATCTTTGCATACGTAATTCCATCTTGGCATCTCTCTCTCAAGGATCCAGACTAACAAAAGTAGTACTATGAGTGAGGTAATAGCACGATCGGCCCCTTTCATCTTGGGAGGACGGGCTTCTCGTCCTCATGGGGATAGATGCTTCTTGTTCTGCACATGGGTTTGCCTTCCTAGCCTCTGGATGGTGTGGGAAGCCATGAGATCAGGGCTTGCTCTTGCCAGAGGACATAGCAAGGTCCTAGGAAGTATAGGGCATTAACATCAAGACTCTTTTTCATCAAAAGACACCACTAAGAAATTAAAAAAATAAAATCCTCACAATGGGAAAAGACATTTGTACCATATGTGTCTATATGTATGGGACTTGTGTGCAGAATGCATGTTTTTTTAATTAAGATTTTATTTATTTATACATGAGAGATTGAGAGAGAGAGAGAGAGAGAGAGAGAGTGAGAGAGAGGGGCAGGGACACAGGCAGAGGGAGAAGCAGGCTCCACATAGGAAGCCCAATGTGGGACTCAACCCCAGGACTCCAGGATCACGCCCTGAGCCAAAGGCAGATGCTCAACCGCTGAGCCACCCAGGCGTCCCAGAATGCATGTTTTCTGACAAGTCAGTAAGAAAAATAGGGATAGCTCATAGAAAATGGGGACAGGACTTGAACAGGCACCTAACCTGAGAATACCAGTGTGGTCAGTAAACATTTGAAATAATGTTAAGCTCCACCAGTCATTTGGAAAATGCAAATTAAAGGCTCAGTGTGATGCCATTAGAAATGGCTAAAAGGAAAACACCAGACGATGCCAAGTAGGGACAAGTCACTGGAGTCGAGAAACCAGAAGTCTCACCCTGCTGGTGGAAGTGTACACTGGAGTAACTATTCTGGAAAACAGTTTGACAGCTTCTACTAAATTGTGTATACCCATTTCCCATGACCAACAATTCTGTGTGTACCTAAGTTCACCGGAAGAGAGTAAGAATATTCCTGGTGGCACAATTCATAATGCCAAAAGTGAGTAATGACGCAAACATCCACTGATAGAAGAACAGACTGATAAACTGTGTGTTTGTGCAACAGGAAACAGCTGTGAGGACCAATGAGCTACAGTGACATACAACACGGAGGCTCTCGGACCATGTTGCATGAAAGACCTAAAACACAAAGGGTGAGTCCATTTGTAAATGCTTAAAATCCAAGAAAACTAGTCAAGACTATTAGAAATCAGGATAGTGGTTGTCCTTGGAGGGTGAGCGGTGACTGGACTGGGCAAGAGGGTGGTTTCTGGGGTGGTGGCAAGTTATGTTACCTGATCAGAGCGCTAATTACACGGGTGTGTTCACTTTATTTTGATAAAGTCATCAAGCTGTATTAGGATTTGTGCAACCCTTCTGGAGGAATGTTTTGGTCAATTTTACCAAACGTTTTACTTTTACTTTTTTCCTCCATGTTTTCATTACCGACAATTCAGAAGAGAAAAAGTAAAAAAAAAAAAAAAAAAAAAAAAAAAGACTATCCACTTCGAACATTTTAATGGTCATCTTGGCCTTTTCTGTATATGCTCAGATGTCCTCTCCAGATCCTCCTTCAGATAAAATCAAGACCATGTTCTAAATGCTGTTTTGAAACTGCTTTTCGCAACTTCAATTATATTTATTCAACTCTATACATTGTAGCCAACATTCCATGTCGTTGACATTCTTCTATGGCATTTAAAGAGCTGCTAGTTGCCCAGGGAGTTGGACTTGCATTATCTGTATAAGAATTCATTTTTCAAGTTCAAGGCTTTCAGTCTTTTAGTATTCTAAACAATAATGTGATGGTCAACCCATAGCTAAATCTCTGCCCCACATCTATGATTTTGTCTTCAGACTCAAGTCCTAGAAGTTGTGTGTCTGGATATAAAAGGTGAGTACGCTCTTGAGGTTGAGACATCCCATGGTTAATTTTTTTTAACGACTAAGTAATAGTTTGCAGAGAGAACATATTTTGAAATGGGCCCCTGTCCATGTCAGGTGGCTCTTGGCAACCTCAGAACAACAACAATGAAGACAATGACACTGTTAATAACTACTATGGCGCCACTTATATCATTTATTTCCCACCGAAAGGCTGGCTGGGCGGGTATGAATAGCTATCTGTTACAGATGAGAAGCCAGGTTCAAGTGAAGGGCCTGATTCAGGTTCTCTCAGAAGAACTCTGGGTTCAAAGCCAAGCCTGTCCAACCCTGAAGCCCTCTCCCCACATTCAGAGCTGTTTCCCAGGCAATGGCAAGTCCCTTGGGTGAGTTGGACCAGGGAGCCCAACTGGCCCAGGGATTACAGAAAACTAGAATATCAATACTTCATAATGAGCATCATGAGAGCTAATGCTCAATGCATGTTAGGAGACTGAACAGAAAGAGAAAGAAGGCCTGACACTGAAAAAGAGGAGTCTGGAAGGGCAAGTGCATGTGCGGAGGAATTCTGAGTGTGAGGGAAGTTACCAGAAGATAAAAAATTGAAATCCCGTGTCAACCCACTTGATGACATGTCACAAGCTTGTACACGCCGCCTCAGCTACCAGGGCACCAGGCTGTTTGGTCTCATTCCCCTGGAGTAAGATTGATAAGCACATTCCAGCGAGACCAGATGTAGCTGGGAGAGGCCAGAAGCCAGTTTACGAGAAGACACGGAGGGAGTGGAGAGGTTTGTGCAAGCTTTGTGATTGTGGCTCAGAGTTTTTATGAAAGGTCAAGCAAGTGAAACCCTGGGGATGTTCCAGTGAAATGCTGGATTAAGCTACATCCATTTTTCCATGACGCTGTTAGGGCTGGCT
The DNA here is from genome assembly GCF_018345385.1 of Vulpes lagopus. Classification (NCBI taxonomy): domain Eukaryota; kingdom Metazoa; phylum Chordata; class Mammalia; order Carnivora; family Canidae; genus Vulpes; species Vulpes lagopus. The sequence continues at coordinate 14,251,997 of NC_054838.1, forward strand.
ACTCAGAAATAGCAAGAAAGCTCTGTGTGTGTGTGCGTGTGTGTATCTGTGTGTGTGTGTGTGTGTGTGTCTGCGTGAACATCCGAAAAGGATATGCTGTGATTGACAAGTTTGAGGGAAACGTGATGTGGACTCCTATCAACAGTGTGTTCTTCGTCCTTCTCCCTGCTGACCTGGGCAGGTATGGAGAAGAGGCAACATGGAGAGGTAGGAGGGGACTTGGAATGCCACTTATCTCACTTCTAGTCCAAATTTAGCCACCACTTAGCCTCGCGTAAACTAACAATAGCTGACATGTATTTCAGGATCTGTGCTAAGTGCATCTTCTGCATCTCATTTAAATTTCAAAACCGCTCCACAACAAAGGTCCTCCGGTTGTCCCTGTTGTACAGACAAGGATACTGAGGCTTAGAAGGCTTGGGAAACCCATGAGCTATCTCACAAGATTTACTAAGAGGCAGATTTGAGCTGAGGCCCGTCTAAATCCAACACCCCTGGTCTCCTGGATGGCATTACTTGGAGAAAATATTGTGAGCCAGGCCTCAGCTTCCTTTCCTTTCAGGTGAAGATACATACACAAAGCCCAGGGCATTGTCTGGAGGCCTAAAGTAAGTCCGGTCTCTTGCCAGACTCTGGCACATACTAGGTCCCCAATGACTGTTAATTTTTCCTCCCTGCTGAGAACTTTCAGAAAGGAGAAGAGGGTGTATAAAAACCATATCAAACCTAAGAACCTGAAAACCTCTGGTGGGTTGGATGATGCTAGACTGGACAGGGTGGAGTGCTATAAACAAGAAGAAGGATTCAGATTCAACTAACAGTAGGAACAGGACGAGATCATGGGGCTCAGCTCTGTGCATATGCTGACCTCATCACAAATTGTGGGGATGATGGGACTGAGTTGAATTGTCAAATGGGGAAATGATGCCGCAAAAATGAAGGATCTTGCCCTAAGTCATGTTGCCGGGATTCCCTCCAAGGAGTGAGCATGACTTTTAGTTTTTATTACAATTCTTTCTCAATAAAAAATTCACATACCATGAAATTCACCTTTTGAAGTGTACAATTCAGTGATTTATAATATATTCACAAATAAGTATAACCATCACCACTGTATAACTATCTAATTCCCAGAGTGCATAATTGACATATAAAATTATGTGAGTTTCAGGTGTACAACATCATGATTCAGCATCTGTATTTATTGAGAAATTATCGCCACAGTAAATCTAGTCAACATCGGCTCCATACATAATTAGTTTTTTCCTTGTGATGAGAACTTTTAAGATCTACTCTGTAAGCAGCTTTCAGATATACAATATAATATTATGAACTATAGTCACCATACTGTACATGACATCCCCATGACTGATTTATTTTACAAGTGGAAGTTTGTACCTTTTGCCCATCTTCACCCAATTCTCCTCCATCTTTGCTGTATCCCCTGACTCACAACCACCAATCTGTTCTCTGTATCTATGAGCTCGGTTTTTTACATTCCACAGATAAGTGAGATCATATGGTATTTGTCTTTCTCTGACTTATTTCACTTATCTAATGCCCTGAAGGTTCATTCATGTTGTCACAAGTGACAAGATTTCATTTGTTTTTTATGGGTGTGTGTGTGTGTGTGTGTGTGTGTGTGTGTGTGTGTGTATCACATTTTCTTTATCCATTTATCTATCAATGAATACTTAGATTATTTCTATAACTTGGCTGTTGCAATAATGCTGCTGTTTACATAGGGGTGCATATATATTTTCAACTTAGTGTTTTCATTTTCCTCGGATAAATAGCCAGGAGTGAAATTGACAGGCCAAAATTAATTTTTGGAGGAAACTCCATATAGTTTTTTCACAGTGGCTAAACAAGTTTGTATTCCCACCAACAGTTCACGAGGGTTCCTTTTTCTCCACATCCTCACCAACACCTGTTATTTCTCGTCTCTGATAATAGCCATTCTAAGAGTCATAAGATGATGTCTCATTGTGGTTTTAATTTGTATTTCTCTGATGATCAGTGATATATTTTTAAAATATTTTATTTATTCATGAGAGACACAGAGAGGCAGAGCCATAGGCAGAGGGAGAAGCATGTGGGACTCGATCCCAGGACCCCAAGATCATGACATGAGCCAAAGGCAGACACTCAACCATTGAGCCACTCAGGCATCCCTGATGATTAGTGATGTTAAGCACCTTTTCATGTACCTATTGGCCATCTGTATGTCTTTGGAAAAATGTCTGTTCAGACCTTCTCCGCATTTTTAAATCAATAATTTGGGTGGTATTTTTTGCTATTGAGTTATGTGCATTCTTTTTTTTTTTTTTAAGGGAGGGATGGAGGGAAGGAGGGAGAAAGAGAAAGAGAGAGAGAAGGGGAAGGGCAGAGGGAGAGAAAGAATCCCAAGCAGGCTCTAAACCCAACGTAGAGCCTGATGTAGGGCTCAATCTCACAACCCTGAGATCATGACCTGAGCCAAAATCAAGAGACAGACACTTAACCAGCAGCTTATATGCATTATATATATATATATATATATATATATATATATATATATATATATATATTTTTTTTTTTTTGGATACAAAGTCCTTATCAGGTATATTATTTGCAAACATCTTCTCCCATTCATTTTGTTGTTGGTTTCCTTTGCTGTGCAGAAGCTGTTTATTTATTTATTTATTTATTTTTAAAATTTATTTATTTATGATAGTCACACAGAGAGAGAGAGAGAGAGAGAGGCAGAGACACAGGCAGAGGGAGAAGCAGGCTCCATGCACCAGAAGCCCGACGTGGGATTCGATCCCGGGTCTCCAGGATCGCGCCCTGGGCCAAAGCCAGGCGCCAAACCGCTGCGCCACCCAGGGATCCCTGTGCAGAAGCTGTTTAGTTTGATAGTCCCAACTTGTTTAGTTTAGCTTTTGTTGCTTTTGCTTTCAGTGTCAGATTTTTAAAAATCATTGTCAAGACCTATGCTGGGGAGTTTTGCTTATTTTTTTCTTCCAGGAGTTTTATGGTTTCAGGCTGACATTCAACTCCTTGATCCACTTGAGGTGATTTTTGTGTATGGTGTAAGATAATGGTTCAGTTTCATTCTTTTGCATGTGGCTGTCCAGTTTTCCCAGCATCATTTATTGAAGAGGCTAGCCTTTCCCCATTGTATCTTCTCTACTCCTTTGTTGTAAATTAATTTACCATATATGCATGGGTTTATTTTTGGGCTCCTGATTCTGTTCTAATATGATGACTCTTTCTTTCTTTCTTTCTCTTGCCTTTTGCCACGACTAGCTCCTCCACTGCAGTGGTGATTAGGAGAGGTGAGATAGACATCCTGGTCTTGTTCCTGACCTTAGAGGCAAAGGAATCAGTCTTTGTGCATTAACTATGTTAGCTGTGAATTTTTTATAGATGTCTTTAATCGGGTTGAGGAAGTTCCCCTCTATTTCTACTTTGTTCTTATCATAAGAAGGTGTTGGATTTTGTTAAAGTTTTCCCTGCATTTATTGAGATGATAATGTGTTTTGTTCATGATTAATTTTTGTATGTTGAACCAACCTTGAATTTCTGGGATTAATCTCATTTTGTCACCTCTACTAAACAAGGTGAGACATTCCTAGACCTAAGTGTAGATATATGTTGCATGTGTGTAGCATTGAAGAACTTACCTGATTGGAGCTGTGTATGGAAAATTCAGGGAACCATGCAGAGCATCTTTAGAACTTGGAATGGCTTTAGGATTCTAGTCCACCATTCCTTGAACTACATTTCTGAGTATATTTATATCCCACTAAATATTAATAAATGTCTTCCAATTTAAAAAAAATTTAAGAACTGTGGTCAAATCCATATGGTATATAGTGTTCACCAGGTCTTCATGGAAGGGTGTCTTAAAGTCTTCTTTAAGCAAATATGCATTATGAATCTCTGAAGGGAGATGCAGTATCCAATATTTCCCTACCTTATTTGGCAATGGAGTCCTGTTTTCAAGAAGGTTCAAGCAACATAGTCAAGATAGAATGTTCCAGGAAGTACAGATGGTAAAATTTTGATCTAATCCAACTCTTTTACTTTTCAAATATGGCCTGAGGGAAAGAAGTGCATCCTTGGGGCAGTTGGGTGGCTCAGTTAATTAAGCGTCTGCCTTCAGCTCTGGTCATGATCCTCTGATCTTGGGATAGAGCCCTGCATGTGGCTCCCTGCTCACTGGGGAGTGTGCTTCTCCTTCTCCCTCTGCTTCTCCCCCTGCTCGTGCTCTCTCACACTCTCTCTCAAATAAATAAATAAAATCTTAAAAGAAAAAAAAAAAGAAATGCATCCTTAAAGTCATATATTAAGTCAGAGTCTGTGCTAGTACTAGAATCCAGGTCTCCAGACTCTGGATGAAGACCATTTGTTGTGGGTCTTGCTCACCATGTCTATCAGTTGGGGAAAACTTTAGATGCTATAACAATGCACATTTCAGTGTGTTCAGAAGAAGTGGTTTTTTTTGTTTGTTTGTTTTGTTTTGTTTTAATTCATATGGTAGTCTAGCATGGGAGTTGTGGTCAGTGGGTCATCTGCTTCCCTGTGGCTAATCGGAAACTTAGGATCCTATAAGAAATGGTGTGGTGCTATTATCTCCTGAGATCACAGACCAGACAGAGAAGCCCCACTTGCTTTTTAAAGGCCTTGATCCGAGAGGAAAGATAATGAAGTAGTTGACAGTACAGACTCTGGAATAAAATTTCCTGGGCTGGAATCCCATCTCTGACTCACTGGCAGTTTTCCTCTGTATTCTTCAACTCTTCAGACCCTTAGTTTCTTCATCTGTAAACTGGAAATAATGATAGAACTTACCTTATAGGATTGCTATCCCAGTAATGAGTTAATGTTTGTCAAACGCTTATTTATACCTTGCACATAGTATGTGCTTATAAGTGTTTCCTTTTTCTTTTGTTTTTAAAGCCTTATTTATTTATTTTGAGAGAGAGAGAGTGAGAGAACAAGTGGGAAAGGGGTAGAGGGAGAGAATCTTTCAAGCAGATTCCCCACTGAGGAGAAGCCGAATGCAGATGCGAAGATCCAGGCCCACAGTCCATGTCAGGACCTGAGCGGAAACCCAGAGTCAGACACTTAATAGACTGAGTCACCCAGGCATCCTTGCTTTTAAGTGTTTTCTAAATAACATAAACAATAACAATCATAATATTAAAAAAAAAATACCCCAAAACTCTTGCTCTATACCTGGCTGCCGAGAGAGCTTAGGCAGCTATTTCCTGGTGGCAACTCTGGAAGGGGAAAGAGGATTTTTAAAGTTTTTGTAGAGAGCTAGTCATCTTAGACAATCTAAACATTAGAATTTATTTATTTATTTATTTATTTATTTATTTATTTATGATTTATTTAAGATTTATTTATTCATTTATTTATGATAGACATAGAGAGAGACAGAGAGAGAGGCAGAGACACAGGCAGAGGGAGAAGCAGGCACCATGCAGGAAGCTCGATGCGGGACTCGATCCAGGGTCTCCAGGATCACACCCTGGGCTGCAGGCAGCGCTAAACCACTGCACCACTGGCGCTGCCCTAAAGAGAGAAATTTTAAATTTTCCAGAGAGAAAGGCATGATACTAAGGAATTTGTTGTATAGAATCTTTATTGCTAATTTAATATGTATTTAAAAGCTAATGCTATTTGGTGTGCTGAAATGATTGTAAGTTTAAAATATTTACAAGATATTTCAGTGGTGCTTACTCTACTTTTCCCATAAGATTGTATATTTCTCTGATTTAAAGTCTTGTAGCAATGGGAGTTATTTATGCTGTTGACGATATTCCATCTCTCTCTCTGCAGGCACATGCTAGCATAGCAATTCCCTGCGCCCTTTTAAAGTTAGCCCTAACTGTGGGACTTGCCTTGACCAAAGAAACCTGAGTGGCCATCATGTATGTCACTCCCAGGAAGATTTAAGTGTGATTTCCCAAGTTCTCCTCTTTCCTTCAGCTGTGGGGGTCATGACCCTTTATAGCCTTCCTCCCCTTGGGTGCAAGTATCTGCAGAGAGTACAGCCCCACTGCCAGCCAGCAGCACACATGCAGCATAAGCAAGGAAGAAACTTTGGTTACATTAAGCCACTAAGACCTGGAGATGTTCACTGTAGTGTGATAACCTAACCAATCCTAACTGAGGCAAGGAGTATCAAGTTAGCAGAGGATGACTCTAGGCTTTTTTGATGATTATGGCGTGCCGCAGAGAGGGGCAGAGACACAGCCTGGAGATAGGAATATATTTCTATAGACTGAATACCCGTGTCCCACCCTCCCTAATTTATATGTTGAAACCTGTAGCCTGATGTGATGGTATTGGGAGATGGAGTCTTTGGGAGGTATTTTGTCATGAGGGTGCTAAGTATGTACTAAGATACATGTGTTATACGACAAGGGCCTGAGCTGTACTGACTACAGTGGGAAGAAAGGACAATAAAAAGTAAAAACATGACCTACACCATCTTCTTCTTCTTCTTCTTCTTTTTTATGTTTGTCCACTTTGTTGAGCAGATTTGTTCTACACCATGTTCTTAAACACTGTGTTCTCTTTCTAGCCTCAGTCAGCCTTAGAGACAGAGGTGACTTATAGCTCTGCTTGGCAATCATAACATCTTCCCAGGGAAAGATTTGACTTTGCCTCTGAATATTTTTTCAAATCTAAGGCTAATTATGTTTAATGCACCGGTACAATTTAGTTATTGGTTTATTGGATATTATCTAATTGACAGGGTTTCTTCCTATTTTGTAGACTAAAATCTTTTTAACATGATAATTATTACTGGACAATACAGTATTCAATTTATTCCGGAGGTAATCATGCCGTAATATCAGGCATTGCTTTTTGCAATCAATGGAGATTATTTTTTTCATTATAACAGAAAGAAATACTAATTTTAGGAGCCACAATAGAAAGATAATGTCCAATGGAGCCATTATTGGTATAGGCAGCTGATTTCAGATGACTAGCTAGTACTGTTTGCTGAATCACAATAGAGTGAGGTACCAGGTCCATTTGTGAAGATAAAGGTACTGATATAAAATATATATCTAACCTGCGGGAATTACTGAATGAGCCATGTGCTTTCCATATATCAGCTGAAATACAAAATCAGTCCCGCTCTCTTCTTGGTCTATTGATAATTAGATTGGGAAAAAGTCTTTATAGACTCACCCGATAGCTAATATCTGGTATCTAAATTTAGTATATGATCATTTGTCATTTCCCCAAATCACTAATGGACACGTAGAGGAAGGTGTTAGTCCTTTTGTTGATGTATTTATTATTTTAAAAATTGCAAAGAGAACTGGGTCAGGGGAGTCAATTCAGTGAATATTTTCTGAGCACCTACTTTTTCTGCTTATTATAGGCAAAAGCCCTCACTGCAATGGATTTGCTCACTCTGCAAAGTGAGGGGCAGTGAATGAGAAAAATGAATTTAAACGGTATGCCTACCAGGTTCCCCTACACACATTAAGAGTTTTAAAAATGCTGCTTTAGGATTCGGTTGCTTTATGAATGTGTTTATATTTTTAGCTTTTTATTGACATCTAGTTCTTTAAGTCCTCCAGCACTGGTCTTTTTTTTTCAAGTTCGTCTCGGCTCTTCTCCGCTTTTGCTTTTTTATACACATTTTAGAAATGGCCTGTCAGTTTCCCCTAATAAAACATTGCTGACACCTTAATCAGGATTGGATGCAATCTACAGATTATTTTGGAAAGTATGGGTGTCTTTAAAATGTTAAGTTCTCATTTATGAAAATGATATATCCTCCCATTTATTTAGATTTACTTTCATTTCTCTCAAAAACATTTTGTGGTCTTCAGTGTTGCACACCTTTCATTATATTTATTACTAGATAATTGATGTTGTTGATGCTACTTTTGATAGGCTGAAAAATGGTCCCCCAAAGATGTCAAGTCCTAACCTCCCCCCTAAAACCTGTAAATGTGACCTTATTTGGAAAAAAAGTCTTCATAGATAGGTTAAGGGTCTTGAGATGAGGAGATTGTTCTGAAATATCTCGATGGGCCAGAAAGGCCATCACAGCTATCATTATATGAGAGGCAGAGGGAGGTTTGATGAGGCACAGGGAAGAGAAGGTCATATGAAGATGGGCCTGAGAGAGATCTGAAGATGCTGGCCTTGAAGAGGAGAGTGATGTCACCACTTGTCCAAAAATGCCAACGGCCTTCAGCAGCTGGAAGATGCAAGGATAGGTTTTTCTTTTAGAGTCTCTGGAAGCACAATGTGGCCTTGCTGACATCCTGATTTTGTCCCAATGAGACTGAGTTTGGACTTCCGGCCCCCAGGACTGTGAGGGAATGAACTTTTGTTATTTTAAGATACTTTTTTTGGAGTTGGTATCTCTAGGTTAAAGTGGCCCCGAGTTCCTAGCTACCTCTGTGTTTCTGCTCTCTCCTGAATCTTGGTCCAGCAGTTCCCAGTTATTCACAGTCTCAGTACATTTAAACATTTTTACAAATCCAGGGTGCCTGAGTGGCTCAGTTGCTTAATTCTTGATTCTTGATTTCAGCTCAGGTCATGATCTCAAGGTTGTGAGATGGAGCCTTGCCTTGGGCTCCATGGTGGGAGTGGAGCCTGCCTTTTAAAGATGCTTTCTCTCCCTCTCTCTGCCTCCTTCCAGCCTCACCACCACTCTGGCCTGTACTCTTTCTCTAAAAAAAATTTTTTTTTTTTTTACAAATTCATTTTTTATAGATGTTCTCAGATGTGTGCTTTTATTATCTAATCTTACATTACTCACTTTAATCTCACCTGCCATTTTCTTATGTGTATTATAATATTTAAGAGTTTATTCATTTATTGAATTGTTTATAACTTCTCTACTGTACTCTTTCTCTTCCTTTGTTCTTCCTCGTGTTTCTATGTTTTGCCACAGTCTGTCATGTTAAAACATAAGCTTTCTCCAAATGTCTGGTTTTAAATATATTTAAATGTCTTTTTTTAAATATATTTTTAACACAAGGCACTAATTGCATTGGAGGTGTGTGTGTATGAGTGCTTGTGCATGCATGTTATGGAAAGAGAGAGAGAGAGAGAAAGAGAGAGATTGTTAGTGGACTTCTTCACTGCTCAGGGGTAACCTGGCCATTTCCTTGAGGGGACATCAGAATGTCAGTATAAGTAGGTCCTTTCTCTTGAGCAGAGGCACACTCCTGGCTTCTAATGTTCTGGGAAGTCTCACCATTCAGTTTAATGACTTTTCACTTATTTTTCTCAATATTCAGTCTGTTGTGTCCCCACTTTCTTGAACTGTTCCTGAGTTTAGGTCATCTGAGCCAGGGGGTAGAGTCTGACCAGCTCAATTTTAGGTGTCCATTTCTGGTCCAGTCAACTGTGATGGGGGATTGGGTCACAGTATATAGGGCTTCCACTTGAGCCTACTATTCTTAAGGCACATTTTTGCATTTTGACTTGCTTTTCTTGGAGTACTTTTTCAAGTCCCTTATGTTTCCTCTTGACTTGAGTGAGTGAGGAAATAATCAAGCTCTTTTGGATCATCAGCTTCTTTTTTCATAGACTTAAAAGTTTTCATAAGGTCAACCCGGGACTCATTCCAGGTGGTAGGATGTCCCTCTGCTCACAGTGGTTAGTACCTGGACTCTCTCTTAAAGCAACATCATCTGTGGGGTATGCAGGGACAATAAGATTAGGGTAGAAACTTCCTCCTTTCTCTGGCTGAATTCTGTTCCAAATCTTCATGGGGAGACTTGGGGATAAGCAGCATCCTGCTATCTGCTCATATTCCTTGGTAGCTGCTTGGAGGAGTTGAATAAGTGGGAACACACGTTAATCAAAGAAACTTCAGTTTGAGGGATGCCTGGGTGGCTCAGCAGTTGAGCGTCTGCTTTCAGTTCAGGTCATGATCCCAGGGTCTTGGGATCTAGTTCTGCATTGGGCTCCCCACAGGGAGCCTGCTTCTCCTCTCTGCCTTTGTCTTTGCCTCTCTGTGTCTCCCATGAATAAATAAATAAAATCTTAAGAAAAAAAAAAAAGAAACTTCAGTTTGAAATGGAGCCACTCACTAGCTATATGATCTAGGGTGTATATGTATGTACATATTTATTTATAAAAGATTGTATTTATTTATTTGAGAGAGAGTGCAAGAGCAAGCACCCACCAGGGGGAGAGGGAGGGAAGGGGGGAGGGGCTGAGGAAGAAGCAGATCCCTCCCAGAGCCAGGAGCCAGGAGCCAGGAGCCCTATTTGGGGCTCCATCCCAGGACCTTGAGATCAAGAGCTGAGCTAAAGGCAGACACTTAATCAATTGAGCCACCTAGGCGCCCTAGGGCATGTTTTTAAACTTAGGGTTTTCAATTTCTTCCTTTCTTTAAAAGGGGAATAATAAAGAAACTTTGTTCTGCTCATATTCTGTGAAAACAGTAACCGTGTCAAACACCTGTAGTTATTCCTTACACTCTTATCTTACAGAATTCCAGTGGCTGGAAGGCACCTTGCCAAGTTTTCGTCCTCACAGGAGACCCAGCTTGATTCTGCATCCTGTTCTGCTGAGGACACGGCTAGATTGGGATCTAGTGTCCAAGGAACTTGGGTCAATGACAGGTTGAAGTATCATTCACAGAAGAGCTGAGATGGATGGTCTGACGGAAAGATGGGAGAGAAAGCATCTCTCAGGAAAAGCAAATTAAAAGCTAGGGAATCAATTTGTCAGTTCAGAGGAGCTGGGTCAAAAGTAAGAAGCTCAGTTGTGTACAGACTGAACTAAAACTTGAAAAATCAACCATGAATGAAACTTTGAAGGGGCCTTGGGAGGCAGAGTCTGGAGTATTTCCCAGAACCAGGAGGTAGGGCTCCTCTGCTCTGGGCAGGGCACAGCCTGAGGGCTGAAAGGCCAGGCCCCTAAATAAGACAGCCTTACGATTTTTATTTTTTCTGTTTATTTTAGTGAAAAATCTAACATCTACTTCAGCATAAGGAGTGAGAAAAGCCCAGGTCGCTCTTCCCCGCTTCCAATCCTATTTCTGTGTATCTACGCATCTCTGCAAAATATTGTTTTTGACATAAATGATATCAAACTGGACATAGCACTATTTTTTTATTGAACAATATTAATTTACTCCACAAACATTGATTATGCACTATTTTAGGTGATAGAGATGTAGAATAAACTAGAACTCCTTCTTTTCAAAGATCTTTTCGTATCGATATGTGTCACTTATTTTTAACAATGGCAAATTTATTCTACTGCTTAAGGGATAGTTATTTTCTCTTAGTCTGAGTCTTGCCTTTTCATTTCAGATGGTGTCTTTCAAACAACAGTTTTCAAGTTTGATTAAGTTCAGTTTGTGGGTTTTTTTTTTTTTCCCCTTTTGTGATTATTGCTCTTTTGGTGTTTTAAGGAAACGTTCCCCTACTCCAACGCTGTTAAGATTTTATCATGTTCTTTTTTAGAAGTATAATGGTCTAGCTGAAATGTTATATCTCTCCCTTGATTAAGACTTGGCCTGGTCTGAATCACAGAGATTGGTCCAGAAATGGGCAGCCACAGCTCAAACTAATGCATGAGAGACTCATTACCTTTTGCGGTGGTGATTTTTGTGGGATAAATCCTGGCGTTGTCTTTGCTGCCTGAGAATGTGGAAGAAAGTGGAGACAAGGGATGGGAGGAGGTATCCTGATAACATTGTTTGAATACTTGGATCCCATTGTACCTGAAGCTACAAGCTACATATATATCTTTGAGCCTTTCAGCTATAGGAGCTGATAAGCCCCTCTTTTGACCTCAGGCAGTTTGAGTTGTATTTATTTTAACTACAATTGGGTTTTAGGTGACGAAGCTAACAAAGTAAGGATGACTAATCTAATCAGTCCTTTATAGATGGACATTTAGGTTGCTCCACATTTTAGCTATTAGAAGTCTCTGACCTTCTGTGGCCAAGGGGAGGAGAATGGACATAGAATTTGCACAGATGGAAGGGCTGTATTTTGAGGGAGATGTGGTGAATGTCAAAAGAAGAACAAATTCACTGATGGGCTACTTTGGCTTGCATAGCTGAGCCAAGGAGAGGGAACTATTTCATCAGATTCTCCATTGGAGGACTGCAGTCCTCTTGCCTGGGTGGAGGAGTGTCCCGGAACAGACAGGGCCTCCTGCCCTAGCACCAGTGCCAGGGGAGGGAGAGGCAGGGGCAAATGGCTGTTGCCATTATGAGTGCTCTGTGCCGGGCTCTGACCCAGCCAAGGCCATGCTCATGATCACGGTCCTGATTCCCGCCCTCTCCACAGATCTCTTCTTATCACACACTGCCCTTTCTGGAAGGGACTCTTACACCCGAAACCCACAGTCTTTCTGTGACCTTGATATAATCTTTTTTTTCTTTTAAGATTTTATTTTTTTAAAGAATCTCTACACCCAACAAGGGGCTTGAACCCACAACCCTGAGATCAAGAGTCACGTGCCCTACTGACTGAGCCAGCCAGGTGCTCCTGCCTTGATATAATCTCGAGTATAAATAATCATTTGAATTACTTTCAACTTTGCAAGGCAAGATATGTGACAAAGGCATCATCATCATCATCATTACTGAGGCTTATTTGAAAACAGAATATACTGGAGATAGGAAAGTACTTCAGCATAAACTTTGGAGTCAGAATGATCTCAAAGACTCTACTGGATTATAACCTTGGGCAAGTTGCTTCCTATGTCTCAGTTTCTTAATCTATAAAATGAGAATACCAAATGTTTCCTTCATATACTATAAGGATTACATGTGAAAATTTTTGGTGGCAAGACACATGGAACAGCCAGTGAATGGACATTATTAGCAAAGGCTCAGAGAAGTAGACTAGGGAGAGCCCTGAAAAGTCCTGATCCATGACTTCTGCCCCTTGTCCTTTCCACTGCACTACATAGCTTCTGAGATGACTCTCTCTCTCTCTCTTTTGTTTTAAGATTTTATTTATTTATTCATGAGAGACAGAGAGAGAGAGAGAGAGAGAGAGAGAGAGAGAGAGAGAGAAGCAGAGACACAGGCAGAAGGAGAAGCAAGCTCCCCATGGGGATGCAGGACTCAAGCCCAGGACCCTGGGGTTATGACCTGAGCCAAAGGCAGATGCTCAACTGCTGAGCCACCCAAGTGTCCCTGAGATGACTCTTTTAAAAGGACACATGGGAAAGACACAGAATAGTCTCTCAACCAATGTGAGGAGATTGCAGAGATAACAGGATGTTCCCTAATTCTTTTTCCTTCAGCGTTGAGCAATTTTCCTTTCTCAAACCTTCTCTGAATCCTAGTCTTCATGGAATGAGGTCCTCGCACGAACCAATGCCAGCCCTCTCAAGTTTCTCCTTGCCTGGACAATGTCTTGAGTAGTCCATCTTCCCAGAGCTCTGGCCCAGGCTCCCCCTGGTGGTTGCTGCGGGGCGCACCCAGTCCCCATTGGGCCGGGAGGCCTTGGCCAGCCCATGAAGAGAGGTCGTTCCCTAAACCCAGTAAGAGCCTTCACAGAACATACCCAGCTGTGATGGAGTGCTTCCCCAGGGGGAGGTTACACTCCCATTCTGCTCTGGGATTCCAGGTCTAAGGGGATACACAGTGATAGAGGACTCAGCTGAGGGCCGATGCATGGCTGAGGACCAGGGCACAGAGGAGGACAAAGCCTTTCATCATCTCTTGAAATCTTGCATACTCTCCCACATTGCTCAGGGCCTCTGAGCCTCACCAATTGGCTTACCAAAGGGACATTCTCATCCAATCTGGCCTTGCCCCTGGGGAGACTGGCTCCAGAGGTCTGTGCTGCCTGTACCTATTCTTGGTCAACATTCAAACTCCTGTCTTTGAGAACCATGAGTCTAATCAATTTTGGTGGAAGCCTGTGCTATTTAATCCCCCGTGAGCTTAATTCTTCCATTATCCCTGTCTTAGAGGTGAGGAGACTGTGATTCAGAAGCCCTCCCTCTCCTGCCAAAGATCACACACCCAGGGAATGGAAAAGCTGGCATTGGAGCCCAGCGCTGAGAACTTCAAAGGCTGTTTTCTTTCCACCAGGCTACCCCGCACTGAACACAGTAATTAATTGTTACCTACAGACACTATCAATCATAGAACTGAATAAAAAACTTGGAATCACAGCAGAAAGGAAAAGCCTTATTATCCATAGTTCCCCTTGTATCTCTTTTCCCTGCTCCTTACCCATCTTCCTCCCTCTCTATGGTTTGTCCGACATGCCTTCTTTTTATCTAAGAACTGCTGCCAAGCCACAATTTCCTGTGTTTTGTCTTGTTATCCAGGGAAGAAAGTAGCGTCTGCTGGCCTGATCTGTGACTTGGGGCCGTAATTACTTCTGGACTGTTTGGGTCCAAAGGACTTGCTAAACATCTCAAAGAAATACCACAGCCTTCCGGTTCTTTCATCTCCTTGGTGGAAATTAAATAGAAGAGGATTAATGTTATTGGAACACGGTTAAGTATCATATCCTGAGGGGAAAAATATATATACATTTATTCCTCATTATAACTATCAGTAATTTCACTTGTATAGATGAGAAAACTGAGGATCATAGAGGTAAAGTGGTCAGTCCAAAGTCACATCACTGGGATATAAACAGCTGAGATTTGTACCCAATCTGTCTGTCTACCAGTCTATGATCTATCTCTTATATTATACTTCCTTCTTGTTAAAAAATATTTTTCTTTTTAAGTCAATTCTAATTATATATAATTAACTTAAAATACCCTCATTTTAAGTGTACAGTTTGATGACTTTTGACACATAGGATATACCTTGTAACTGTTACCATAATCAAAATATAAAATATTTCCATTATCCTAAAATGTTCCCTTGTGCCTCTCTGTGGTCATTTCCATCCCCAGCCCAGGTAACCATTAACCTGCTTTCTGTCACTATAGATCAGATTTGTCTTTTCTAGAACTTCATATAAGTGGAATTATATAATATGTATATTTCAACACATGAATTTTGGGAAAACATAGACATTCAGTTCATAGCAGTGTTTAGTTATAAATTAATTTTTAAAAATAAGATATAGGTCTATTCAAATTTTCTATTTCTTCTTGGGTCAGTTTTGGTAAGTTGCATTCTTTTAGGGTATCTGTCCACTTTATATAAGTTGTCCAATATGTTGATATTATATTGTTCATAATCTTTCCTTATTATCTTTTTAATATTTGCAATATCTATGGTGATGTTCCCTCTTTCATTCCTGAATGGCACTTTGTATCTACTCTCTTTTATTCTTGAGAAGTCTAGCTAGAGTTTTTTCAATTCTGATCATTTCAGAGATCCAGTTATTATTTTCCTTGGTTTTGTTTGTTTATCTGTTCTAAATTTTACCATTTTCTGCTCTTGGTTTTACTATTTCTTTCCTTCTGCATATTTTGGGTTTAATTTACTCTTTTCTTTCTAGCTTCTTAAGGTGAAAGCTTAGATCATTGATCCCATTCTCTGCCTACTGATTCAGAGTTTACATTTTGTCCGCTTGATCTTTCATCTCCAGTGTTGTATAAATGTTTCCCCACTATTGCTCATTCTTCTATTATTTTGGAACATGTCTTATTTTGTCTAATATAATGTGTTTTGATGGATTTAATAGATAGAACTTTATTCTTCTTTGCATCCTGCACAAATATTAATGTAGTGTTCTGCATGTAGTAGGTACTTAATAAATAGCTATTAAAATAATAAATAATATTTCAGCATGTTTCCAAGCAGCAGATACAAATGGGCAGAGGACAGGGTGTAAAATAGGATTGGGGCTTAATATTCCTATTTGGTTATCAAAAGTCAGCTCTTCTTGGAAGGAGACTCTAATGGTGGAGAGCATAATTCTCTCATTAAGTTTTCTTTATCTTTCATATACTCGTATCATTGCACACATATTGTATCATAATATTTAAAAACTTAGTTTACAGGTCTGTCTCCTACTCTAGTCTTAATTTTTCGGCAGCAGGGCTCTGTCATGTTCCTCAGGGCCTAGCACAATGCCTGACATATAGAAATCATTCAATAAGTGTTTATTGGGTAAATGAGAGGAAAAAAAGGCCTTCCTCTGCCTCTGGAGTCTGGTGAAACATTCAGAACATATGTAACAATCTGTGCATTCTGCTGTGCTATATTTCAGAGGATAAGCATGCAGGCCTATTATATTTTTGAAATGCATTTTAAATGGAAAAACATTCAGCATGTGTTGTAAGTTACTGCTCTCAGAGCAGAGTCCGGAATCAATCAATGCCTGGGACCTGACATCTAGTGGACACCACCATCCCCCTTTCATTTGTCTGGAAAGAAAATAACTGGCTTAAACCAAATGAAGCTCGCCTGTCTTTGTTCCCAGAGGTGACAACTGTTTCATGAAGAAAGGAGGGTCTGCATCTCCACTGTTTCAGAAATACTGAATCCAGAGCAATTACATAATAGGAGATGCCCCTCAACTCCAGCCAGATCAATATGCTCCCCTCCTAGGGCTGCTATCACAGTGCCCTTGCCGATACTCTCAACTTCATAATTTCACACGTGCTTAGTTCTTGTTTTCCAAGCTCCTTCCCACGCATTACCTTCTCCAACCATTACAACAGCTGCTATATGTTCTGGAGGACACTGAATAAAAGAAAAAGATCCAGCTGGAGCCAGACAGCACTGATTCAGCCTCTGCTCCACCACTTACGGATGGGTGACAGTGGGTAAATATCTTCATCTCATTGAACCTGGGTTTTCTCATTTGTAAAATGGGGATGATAACACTTCCTCACAGGGTTCTTGTGTTTGGAGCTAATTTGTACAACCCATGTGTTTGGCACCTGCTAGAAGCTTGATGGATGTTAGTTATTATTTTCATGTTTGTAAATGCTGTAATTATTTTGGGTTCTTGTGGTGATTCAGGGTGAGATTAAACCAGGTGCAGTAAAACAATGTGAATGGACATCATATTGCTGCCAGTTTATTGCCTCCTGGAACAACTTCTATGGGCAAGAATAGAAGGAATGTAAACAAACAAAAACAAAAACAAAAACTTTCCTCCAAATTAAATAGAACAGAGGGAGGCCCTGTAACTTAAATAATGCTGGAGGGCAGCTCAGTCTATCCTGGAATCTGTGTAGACCCTGTACTTGAGTGACTGCTTTGGAGAATTTGGTAGTAATCTTTTTCAATGAAAATCATTTAACAAAAATTGAGCTGGCACCTCCTCTGTGCTAGATGCTATGGTTAGGGAGATAAACGAATGAATAAATCAGTAACTGAAAGAACTTTCACTCTAACAGAAGGCTTTACAAAGAGCACAGAGGATGAACTCACTAACTTTGTCCAGGAGAATTGGGGAAATCTCCACAGAAGAGTTTTGAAGGATAGGTGGGTTTTCCTCAGATAATGCTATCCCTGAGTCTTAATGGCCTGATGAGATTTTACGAAGGTCAGCTGTGGGAACAATGAAGTTGCAAGGATTAGTTTGGCATGATGGTGGAATGTTTGCTCTAGAGTTAAACAGAACTGAGTAAGAATCCATGCTCTGTCATTAATGAGCTGGGAAACCTCAGGGAAGTTGGCTCAGTGCTTGTGTTTACTTAACTTAAACTGGAGATACTGCTAATACCTACTTTGGGGATTTTTAAGAGATTAATAATTTCCCATCTCTCCCATATAGGATTGAGCTAATTGAAAGGGCAGAAATTAGATAGACAAATATCCAATGCTGCTTTATACTAATAAAGCTGTATTCAAAAACTTGAATGTTTAGAAATGAAGGGCTTCCTAATACTATGCCCCAATTTTAGACATATTCACCAGGCACAGGCAGAAAAGGAAGCCACCAGCTTCTCTCTTGTCACAGATCTGCTCCACCAAGCTTACTCTGAGGCTTCCCAAGCAGACCAAAGTGTATCTTTTCTTTAGGTAGACAGATCAAAGTGGGGTCATGGATATGGGTCAGCCATGTGTGTCTAGTTCCTTTTCCCCCAATCTGCCAATGGGATGAGTGACTCTCCCCAAGGAGATGAGGGGGTGAACAGGAGGTCATGAGTTTTATTCTAATGGAGATCCTTCTGCATGAAAACATGAAGCTACAGAAATGGAGGCTGCATCCAACACCCACAGCAAAGTGTTATTGTGAGGATGAACATGACCTAAGATATACAAAATACTAAGCACAATGCCTGACACACAGTAAGTACTCAACAAATGTTAGCCTTTATGATTGTTGTGATGGTAGCAGATTAGCAGGGTCATATATATTTTCTGATATTCTTCTATTAAAATATCCATGGAGATATGCAAAAAAAGACAAACATTGGAAGCTAAAGAGAACATATGCCAATGTGTGGGAGGGAATTTCTTCCAATTGTACTATTAATAAAGATACACATCCTGGACTACATTCTCCTTTAGAAAGAATGGAACCCCCTTTCAGGAAGGAGTCTGAACTGACCCCAAATCTCAACAAACTATGCAGCTACATCCTTTCTGTTTTGGGGGATTGATTATCTTTTGAGCTTGATAGATGTGGTCCTATGCTCTCATGTCCATAAATTTCACTTCACACATATCCAAAAGCTACAATTCACAGGACATGTGATGTATTTCTTAAAATGTACATTCTGGTAGAAATGGTAGAGTTTTGGCAACCCTGCAGTAGGTAGAGATGGCTAGTGGTGGAGGAAGAGTCAGGAAAAAGGATGTGGTTTTTTATGCTCAGACAAAAGAACTAATGGAATCATCAGATCCAAACATCAGGGAGAGAGGAGAGCTCACCTCAGTCCTGCTCAGTCAATGAGATGCTTACCTCCAAGCCCTGGACTAGGGGCTGTGTACATCTATCCCTGTCCTAAATCTAGATCTTAAACAAGAATACTCTCATACTCTTGTGCACAGGGAGAGAAACCAAGGAGATTCCGTGGTTCCCACCTGTTGGCAAAGATTGGGCCTTGTTTAAGGATAAGACAACAGTAAAAAAGGCTTCCTATATAAATCATAGCATAAAAGAAATGGAAAATTATTCTCTAGGCTCAGAGGAAAGTTATAGCTCTAAAAATTACTTATTACAGGGGTCAGAAAAGGTTTTGAAAGACATTTCCTTATTATTTTCAATGAGATCCAAGAAGTCCTGGTCTGGTCTCTCCGTAAAAGGGTGAGTTTTGTCAGCAATGGTTTGAGATAAAAAGAGAGTTTGCAAGCCAACTCCAAAAGTAAGACTGATAATGTCAGTGTTGGACATAATTTTATAAAATTGAGTTGTTCCTGAAGAAAAGATGAGAACAAACAAAAAAATAAGAATCTAACTTTTAATAGGAGAAGCTATTCTCCAGTGGGAAGAAAGGCCAGAGACTGGAAATCAATATGGTTTGGTATGTTCTAGTGACATTAATATACATTCCTGATGATATTTTTTGAATTTTAAGGAAAAGAAAAAAATTCTGTAAGAATGCATGCAAAATAAATTAAAAAAACCAAAACCCCAGATTATCTACAAAGGAAGCCAAATCAGATTTTTCTTTGGCAGCATTGATTAACTTAAGAAAATTGAGCAATGTCTGTATAGTTTTAAAGGGAAAAATATTAACCATGCTTTTGTCAGAGAAACCAAGTGATAGATGAATCTAAATAATCCGGGAGGGTTAAATTGTTGTATAAAAGGGTAGGTGGTGGGCAGCCCGGGTGGCTCAGTGGTTTAGTGCTGGCTTCAGCCCGGGGGCATGATCCCGGGGTTCTGGGATGGAGTCCCGTGTCAGGCTCCCTGCATGGAGCCTGCTTCTCCCTCTGCCTGTGTCTCTGCCTCTCTCTGTGTGTCCCTTATAAATAAATAAAATCTTAAAAAATTAAAAAATATAAATAAAAGGGTAGATGGTAAGCATTAAAAACAAACTTGAACATAAAACACTAAAAAATTTGACTGTGTCAATTAGGGTCCTGTCAGGAAGCAGTAACCATCTAGGCATTTCAAACAGAGGGAATTTAAATACGGGCATTTTTTTTTTCCTTAGGGGATGGTCTTCTTGAAGACACAAATAGGACATTACTTCTCAAACTTTAAAGTATATTCAAATCACCTGGGACCTTTTTCAATGCAATTCAAATTCAATAGGTTTGGAGTAGAGCTGTGATTCTGCATTTTCAAGAAGTACCCAAGCAAAGCCAATACTGCTGGTTCCTTAATCATGTTTTTGGATAGTAAGGAAAGAGGGGAAGTTGAGGTAACCAGAGATTTAGGAATAGTGGGAAGACATACTTTTCCTTAGAATTGAAAGAACACTGAGAAGAGACATGGTTTCCAAAGCCTAGAATTTGGTACCATCAAGGGATAGCTAAGCAACATGGGGAGGCCTTGATGGGAGCTGGGACCAAGATGGAGGGACTATCTGGCAGGATCTGAAGTTACAGTGGAGATGTAGCTGCTGCTGGAGACCCAGCTGGAGGCAGAGAGACAGGCAGCCAATACCCTGTTCTCTCCCCTCCTTCTAGCCTCTGATATTCTGCAAGCTTTTGCCACTAGCTAGAGGTACTTTCCCAATACAGCATGCAGCTTCACTGGCTCCCAGCTTCTTCCTCTGGGTCACTCTAAATTTCCCATTCCTTTAGTATGCTGAACAATTAAGCTTGATTTCAATGTGGTTCCAATTTCTACTTGCAAAGGGGTGCAAGTCAAACATACCACACAAGGTTCTTTAGGGTATAGGATCTACCCTCTTAGAGTTGGAGAGGTGATGTAGGGAGTGGGTGAGGAGGAAATAGCAAATATAGTTATTATTAATAACAAATGTAGTTTTTCTTTTATGCTTATTATACTCTGCGGCTCCTATCGTTCAGGGCCTTGAACACACCAAGCTCACTCCTGCCTCAATGTCTCTGCAAAGGCTGATCCCTCACCACGAAATGATTTTCCTCATCTGTGGCTTGTTAACTCTTGCTCGCCATTTAGATCTTAGCTTAAATGTCTCTCATTAACAGAAAACTCCCTAACACTCCAGACTAGGTAAGATATGCCTGAAGCAGTTCCTCGTGACATCTTTTCCTTGCTCTTCAATTTCAGCACGAAATTATATATTTGTGTGATTATATTCTGTGTCCCTGTTCCCCACTAGGCCATAAATTTCACGAGGGCAAAACTTGTGTCAACATTGTTAAATGCTGTATTTCCCATGCCTGGAAAACCAATAAATGGATGTACCTTTCCATTGCATTTATATGAAAAGCGAGTTGGGTGTTTTAGTGGCTGAAGAACCTATTCACAGTTTTAATATTTGCACGTGAATATTGAAATAATGTAAAAAATGTGATTTTTGGAAGACATTTTGCCTTAGTAATGAACTAGTTAATCAGAAGTTGATTTTCTAAACTTTCATATGTTGCATTGTAAGTGTACCCATCTAAAGCTGGTCTTTAAAAATGGAAAATAGCAGTTTACTATTTGAACACTTACTCAGTGCCAGCCTCTGTGCTGTTTTATAGACATTATCTTATTTAATCTTCACAACCACGTGTGAGTTTATTACTCCTATTTCACTAATTGAGGATACTGAAACTCAGAGAGGTTGAATGATATTCCACAGCTTGTAAGTAGCAGAATAAGGCTTAAGACCCATGTCTTTTTGTATTAATCAGCCAATGTAATTAACTTTTACAATTTCTATATAACAGTTTTAGGTTTAACTTAGTAGGCATATTTCTCCCTTTTTCTAACTCAAGGGAAAAAAGGGAAATGACCTAAGTTGTGAATACAGTGTAGTCTCCAGGGAACTTTATAGCTTGGGTGAGAAAGGTCAGTGATGTAGGCACCTGATTGTGCAGTGTGGCAGCCTCAAGGAATCCAGTGTGGCATATGTAGGCCTCCCACCTTCAAAGAGTCAAGAGAAATCTTTGTGGGAAATTAAGTTCAAATTGGAACCATGAAAAAGCTTGGCAGGTTGAATTCAGTGGTGTGCCAATGCACAAGGACTGACTTGAATTTTCAGAAACTTTGTGAACTAATTATTAGCTGCAGCCATTATTAAAAATTCAATTTTACAAAGTTATAATTTAAAGTTATGTTAACAATGAAGATAATACAAACTTGAAACTCATCATTAATGATTTTACTACAATTTTCTGTTATCTGTTCTCTTGAGTTGTTTATATTGACTGAAACTGAATGGTAAAAATACATGTAGTGGTGTGCCACTGTGCATCTCTTCCTGTGTTCAGTGATACCATGCAGGTCTCTTAAGGTGGTCTATTGTGGAGTATTTATACCATGGAAGTCAGCATATGGTACAAATCAGCTTCTGCCCTCCTCATATTTGGTGGTTAAACATTTATCAGGACACCATTGGTTTCATCCCTGGGAAAAGGGCAAGGTCCAAAGCCAATGTTAAAAGCGAAAGAACAGTAATGATTAAAACTGCAGTTCCCTGGAGAAAGAAATCAAGAAAGCAGTCCTATTTACAATTGCACAAAAAATAATGAAGTACTGGGATGCCTGAGTGGCTCCGTGGTTGAGCGTCCACCTTCGGCTCAGGGAGTGGTCCTGGTGTCCCACATCAGGTTCCCCTTGAGGAACCTGCTTCTCCCTCTACCTATGTCTCAGCCTCTCTCTCTGAATCTCTCATGAATTAAAAGAAAAAGTATCTAAGAATATACTTAACCAAGAAAGTGAAAGATCTGTACTCTGAAAACTATAACACACTGATGAAAGAAAATGATGAAGACACAGATAGATATGCTATGCTCATGCATTGGGAGAAAACATATTGTTAAAATGTCCATACCACCAAAAGGAGTCTACAGATTTAATGCAATCCCTATCAAAACCAACAGCATTTTTACAGAACTAGAGCAAATAATCCTAAAATGTGTATGAAACCACAAAAGACCGTGAATAGTCAAAAAAATTTTGAAAAAGAGGAAGAAAACTGGAAGTATCACAATTCCAGCTTTCAAGATATACTACAAAGCTGTAGTAATCAAAACAGTGTGGTACTGGCACAAAAATAGAGACCTAGATCAATGCAACAGAATGGAAAGCCCAGAAACAATCTAATTATATGGTCAATTAATCAATGACAAAGGAAGCAAGATTATCCAATGGAAAAAAGTCTTTCCAACAAATGGTGTTGGGAAAACTGGACAGTGACATACAAAACAATGAAACTGATCACTTTCTTAACCATACACAAAAATAAGCTCAAAATCAATTAAAGATCTAAATTTGAGACCTGAAACCATAAAAATTCTAGGAGAGAGCACAGGCAATAATTTCTCTGACATTGGCCACAGCAACCCTTTTCTAGATATGTCTTCTAAGCAAGGGAAACAGAAACAAAAATAAACTCTTAGGACTACATCAAAATAAAAAGATTTTTCACAGCAAAGGAAACCAACAACAAGACAAAAAGGCAGCCTACTGAATAGGAGAAGATATTTGCAAATGATATATTGGATAAGGGGTTAATATATAAAATATATAAAGAACTTATGCAACTTAACACCAAAAAAACCAAACAATCCAATTACAAATGGACAGAAGACATGAACAGGCATTCTCCAAAGAAGAGATATAGATGGCCAATAGACTCACAAAAAGACGGAACTATCACTAAGCATCAGGGAAATGCACATCAAAACCACAATGAGATACTACCTTACACCTGTCAGAATGACTAAAATAAAAAAGATAAAAACCAACAAATGTTGGCAAGGATGTGGAGAAAAAGGAACCTCCGTTCACTGCTGGTCAGAATGCAGCCATTGTGGAAAACAGTATGGAGGTTCCTCAAAAAATTAAAAATAGAATTACCATGTGATCCAGTAATTCTACCACTGGGTATTTACTCAAATAATACACAACATTAATTCAAAAGGGTATATGCACCCTATGTTTATTGCAGCATTATTTATAGTAGCCAAATTATGGAAGCAGCCAAAGTGTCCATTGATAGACTAATGGATAAAGAAAATGTGAGATCTATATCTCACATACACAGTGGAATATTACTCAGCCATAAGAAAGAATGAAACCTTGCCATTTGCAACAACATGGATGGATCTAGAGGGTATAATGCTAAGTGAGAGAAGTCAAAGAAATATGAATATATGACTTCATTCATATGTGAAATTTAAGAAACAAAACAAATGAACAAAGAAGAAAAGAGGCAAACAAAAAACCAGATTCTTAACTATAGAGAACACACTGGTGGTTACTAGAGGGGAGGTGGAGGGGGGATGGGTAAAATAGGTGAAGGGGATTAAGAGTACACTTAATTGTTGAGTCACTGTACTCTACAGTTAAAACTAATACAACACTGTATGTTCATTACACTGAAATTAAAAAAGAAACCAACAAAACTGCAGTTGCCTGTTATTTGGGATAACTAGCCCTCAAGAGGCCAAAGAATGGGGTTTTGGTATTTTACCAATAGAAATGTTTGGTATAGGTGTTCTGACGAGAGTGTAGTTATGAAGTAGAAATCACACACTATTAAATAAATGCAACTGGTAAAAAAATTTTAGGCGCTAGAAAATGTCAGATAGTTATAGATGGGACGATGAGATTTGTGATCAAACCTGGAGGTAATGTGTGAAGTTTAATCTGTGTTTACAAATTTTATACTTGTCACATCCTGCCGCTGTCCTGTTGTCCATGTCCATGGAAAGTGTTTATACTCCTGCTTTCTGTCTTTAACTAGTCAACATTTACCCCACGGGGAGTTCACTCTTCCCCACCACTGGGTTGCATTATCAGGCTTTTTGGCTGCCGTGGGCAATCAGATCCCATACCTTCTGGGGGGCATTTCATCTGAGTCTACAGATTATGGGAGGAGCTATAGACTCTAGGTAGGTGACTGGCTAGCCTCAAGCAGCAGACACACAAGGCCTGCATGAAGTTCTTGGCTGGGGTGGTGAGTGAAGCAGAGCAAATATTTGGGAATCCAGGAGAGAGGTGAGGCTGAGATACTATCAGGATGTACAAAAATAGGTCGGTTTATGAGGCTACTACCAGTGTCTACATCATAGGGCTGTTGTGTGACTAAATACATTAGTAGCTATAAAATACTTAGCAAAGTGCCTGGTATGGGATGAAGGCTCAGATACTATTAGCTAAAATGAATCCAATTTATCATCTTTTTCTCTATACACACTGATCTTTGTGAAATGCTCAGAGAAGTCCTCTCAACTATGATAAAAATAGCATCCATCTGGATTTTATTTTGGCACACTAAGTGAGGTCAGAATCATGCTTTATGTTTTTCCAAATGACTTGACACCAGTCCAAACACCATGCGTTGAATATTCTGTATTTCTCCCTTTGCTTTGAAATTTGATTTATAATATATTAAATTTGTATATTTATTTGCTAATTTACTTTTTATTCTGTTCTATTGGTATATCTATGCTTTCTGTTGTACTATTTTAAGGATTGTAGCTTTATGATAATGTATTGTAGGACGTGATCCCATTTCTGGTCTTCTTTTTTTAAAAAGGATTTTCCCAGCTATTTTCACATGTTTATAATTTTAGATGAAGTTAAGAATCATTTTTTTCAAATTCCTTCTTCCAAAAAAATCCTGCTGGGATTTTGATTGTGAATACATTGAATTTATGTTTTAAGTTAAGAAAAATTTATGATGATAAAATTTACTTTTAAACCAAAATACCACTCTCCATTTATTCCAGGCTTAATGTTTTTAGTAGAATCTTGAGGTTTCTTATCAATCCCGAACATTTTTATTACATTATTCCTGGATAATTTATAATTTTCTGTAGTTGTGAATGGAATGTTTTCTTCTATCACATATTTAACTTGATTATTGTTTATCAGAAGTCTATTAGCTTTTAGCTTTTTTTTTTTTTTTTTAAAAGATTTGATTTATTTATTCATGAAAGACACGCGGAGAGAAGCAGAGACACAGGCAGAGGGAGAAGCAGGCTCCCTGTGGAGAACCTGATGCCGGACTCCATCCCACGTCCGCGGGATCATGACCTGCGCCAAAGCAGATACTCAACCACTGAATCACCCAGGTGCTCCTAGGTATTGGTTTTTAAGCAGCTTTACTGAGGTAAATTCTATAATATCGTTGAATTCACCTATTTCAAGTGTGCATTTCAATGATTTTTAGTAACACTGCTGAGTGATGCCACTATCACCATAAATTAGATATTTTTCTTTCTCCAATAAGATCTCACATGCCAATTTAGAGTTAATCCCAGCTCCCATCCTCAGCCTCAGGTAAATAGGAATCTACTTTCTGGCTTTATAAATTTTCTGGATAATTCATATAATGGAAATATGTAGTCTCTTGTATCTGGCTTTCTTTTATTTAGCATAATTTTTTTCTAGGTCATTTATGATGTTGCCTGTGTGGTAGTTTAGTTTTGTTTTTTGCTGTTTTTTTTTTTTTTTTTTTTTTTTTTACTGCTGAATAGTATTCCACTGTGAGTTTATATCACATTTTCTCTATCCATTCACCAACAATGGATATTTAGGTTATTTTCAGTTTTGTTCTATTATGAATAATGCTACTCTGAACATTTGAATGAAGTCTTTGTGTGACCATATGTTTTTATTTATTCTGGGTAGATATGTAGGAGTGGAATTGTTGGGTTGTATGGCAATTTCATGTTTAACTTTTTGAAAAACCACCAAACTGTTTTCCAAAGTGGCTACACTATTTTATATTCCCACTAGCAATGTATGAAGGTTCTCTATTAACTTTAAAATATTTATCTTGTATGTGACTATCTTATTGAATAATCTTTTACTTCCTAATAGTTTTTCTCTTGATATTTGAATTAGTATATATTTTCAATTGCAACTGACAGCATTTCAACTCAAAGTAAGGGAAAAAAAAGAATCGTATTGGTTTATGTAAATAAGGACAAGTGAATTGATCATATACAACTAGAATCCAGAGACTTAAAAGATAATCAAAAGATCTCTCTCTTTCTTTTGCTTTTTAATATTTATCAGTCTTGAGTATCTTAATGGTTGCTGAATGACGATACAGATTTTCTCCTTTGATTTCTTTCTAATGAATTATGTTAATCAAGTTCTTGCTAGCATACCACCCTTGATTCTCTAGCAGCAACCCTTTGGCTATATTATCTTACTATTTTATATATTTCTTTATTTTATTTGCTAATACTTTGTTTAGAAATGTTCTTTCTAAATTAATGGGCAATCTTGATCTTCTTAGTTTGTTTTGTGCTATCTTTAACCAATTTGGTTATTACAATGTTCGCTAATAAGATGAGCTGGGAAGTTCTCTATATATTTATGTGGCTTGAAATAATTTGAATTAAAAAATAATTTGACTAGAATTGTTATAATTTGTGCTACAACTTAGACAAAGCTTGTTTCTAAATTCATGTGGACTTAGTGCCATTTTCAATTGGTAGATTTCTTGTCATTTTTTGACTGCTTTTAAAATTTATAATTTGAAACTGAATTTACAGTCTGAATCTCATCAGATTTACTACCAAAATCAATCCTCTAAAGGGAATTTTAATAGAACCCAGAACTTCACAATACAATATTAAATTATCTGGGATATAATCCTAAATTACTTGACATACAAAGCATCAGACAAGTGTGGTCAATTCCCAAGAGAAAAGACAACAACAGGTGGTAATCTCAACATGCTCTAGACGTTGGAATCAATGAGTTTAAGCAACTATTGTAACTATGCTACATTAGGTAAAGGTAAATATTCCTGAAATGAATAGAGAAATAAAAACTGCAAGAAGGACCAATTGGGAATTTTAAAACTGAAAAGCATAATCTAAAATAAAAAATTAATTAGATGAGAAAATGACAGAAGAAAGAGTCTGTGAATATGAAGATGGAGCAATAGAAATCCAATTTCAAAAACAAAAAGAAAAAAAGATTGACGAAAAGCAGAACGGAATTTTAGGCACCTGTGGGATGGTATCAAAAAGTCTAATATTTATGTCATTGGAGTTTTAGAAAAAGAGAAGAAAAGATGGGTTCAGAAAAAGTATTTGAGGAGATAATGGTGAATAACTACCTAGGGGTGCTAGTGGCTCAGTTGGTTAAGCATCTGCTTTCAGCTTAGGTCATGATGCCAGGGTCCTGGGATTGAGCTCCACATCAGGGGTCCCTCCCTGCTCAGTGGAGAGCCTGCTTCTCCCTCTCCCTCTGTTGCTTTTTCTGCCTGTGCTTGCTCTCTCTCTCTGCCATATAAATAAATAAAATTTTTTAAAAAGATTTATTTATTTATTTATTTATTTATTTATTTATTTATTTATTTATTATAGAGAGGGGGGTTGCAGAGACACAGGATGAGGGAGAAGCAGGCTCCATAATGGGAGCTCGTCATGGGACTCGATTCCGGGACTCCAGGATCACGTCCTGGGCCAAAGGCAGGCACCAAACTGCTGAGCCACCCAGGGATCTCCTAAATAAGTAAAATCTTAAAAAAAGAAAAAAAGAAAAAAGATCTCTCTGCCAAATAAATAAAATCTTAAAAAAAAAAAGACCGAATTCCAAACAAGATAAACTGAAACAACCATGACTATATGTCCATCATAACAAGGCTTTTGAAAACCAAAGAAAAAGTAAAAAATTCTGAAATCAACCAAAGAAAAATGACATATTTCAAAAAAGAAAATAATACTTTTTAATTAATTAATTAATTAATTAATTATTTGGAGTTCAATTTGCCAACATATAGCATATCACCCAGTGCTCATCCCGTCAAGTGCCTCCTTCAGTGCCCATGACCCAGGCACCCCAACCCCCCCATCTCCCTTTCCTCTACCCCTTTTTTGTTTCCCAGAGTTAGGAGTCTCTCATGTTCTATCACCCTCACTGATATTTTCACTCATTTTCTCTCCTTTCCCCTTTATTCCCTTTCACTATTTTTTGTATTCCCCAAATTGAGACCATATAATGTTTGTCCTCCGATTGACTTACTTCACTCAGCATAATACCCTCCAGTTCCATCCACATCGAAGCAAATGGTGGGTATTCGTTGTTTCTAATGTCTGAGTAATATTCCATTGTATACATAGACCACATCTTATTTATCTATTCATCTTTCGATGGACACTGAAGCTCCTTTCACAGTTTGGCTATTGTGGACATTGCTGCTAGAAACATTGGGGTGCAGGTGTTCCAGCGTTTCAGTGCATCAGTATCTTTGGGGGAAAATAATAATTACTAAGACTATGGATTTCTTATCAGAAATCTTTTTTTTTTCAGAAATCTTTTTTTTTGAAAGATTTATTCATTCATTCATGATAGAGAGAGAGAGGCAGAGACAGGCAGAGGGAGAAGCAGGCTCCATGCCAGGAGCCCGATGTGGGACTCGATCCCGGGACCCCAGGATCACACCCTGCGCCAAAGGCAGGCACCAAACCGTTGAGCCATCCAGGGATCCCCTCTTATCAGAAATCTTGAAAGCCAAATAAACAGTGGAATTAAATCTTTAAGGGAAGAAACTGCTAATCTAAATTCTTTATCCAGTAGATATTTATTGAGAAGAAATGTGAAATAAGATACTCTCATTTGAATAAGCGCTAAGAAAATGGATTCATTACTTGGTCTTAAAGAAATGTCAAAGGAAGTTCTTTAGGTTAAAGAAAATTACACTAGAGAGATCATTGGAATTTTAGGAATGAAGGGAGAGTAACAGAAATGGTTAAATACCTCAGTATATGGAATAGATGATTTTTCTTTTTGTAAGTATTTTCTTTCTTCTCTTAAATATTTTAAAAGACGTCTGACTGCTGAAATCAAATACTATAAAGTAGTCAATGCATCTAGATGTAATACATATGACAACTGTAAACAAGAAATAGAAAGGTAATGGCTGTAAGACATCTACATTTTACTTGATATGGTGAAATATTTATTCTAAAGAGGCTATGAAGTTAGTCATGTACCTTGTAATCCCTAGAGCAACCACTAAACGTGAACTTTTTTATTCCTGGAAACGTTCATTGGCCTGAAATCTACCTTGTTAACAGCCACTCCAACGGTCTTTGAATTAGTCTTTGCATGGTGTATATTTTTCCATCTTTTAATTTCTTCTATTATCTCTTTATATTTGAAATCAGTTTCTTAGAGGCAGCACATAGTTGGATTTCACATGTTTTTATCCAAATTGATAATTTTTGCCTCTTAATTAGGACAATTGGGCCATTTACATTTAATATGATTACTGATACATATAGGTTTGAGTCCATTATCTTCCCTTTTTAAACTTATCCATCTCTACTATGCTTTGTTACCTTTCCCCTTTTGTGCTAACTTCTTTAGGATTAATTGGATATATTTTTGTGATTTTATTTTATCTCCTATGTTAGAATATTAGCTATAACTATTGGTTTAAAGATTGCTTTAGGGTTTATAATAGACATTTTAACTTAACATATTCTAGCTTCAAGTGATGTTATACCACTTCATATATAGTAAAATAACATTTCAGTAATAAGCTTCCACTTCTTTCCTTCTAAGCTTTGTGCTATTGTTGTCATATATTTTACTTTTACATAATTGTTAAACCCCCATTAAATAGTGATTGCTTTTGTCTAAAGAGTCAATTACCATTACAGGCATTCATTTGAGAGGAGAATCTTATATATTTGTGTATGTGGTTACCATTAACAATACTCTTTCTTCCTTTGTGTACATCTGTATTTTCATCTGATGTCTCTTTGCTTCTGCTTGAAAGATGTTTAAAAATATTTCTTGTAGTATGGATCTGGTGGTGGAGAATTTTTTCAGCTTTTTAAAATCTGAAAAAATTATTTCACTTTTATTTTTTGGAAGGTATTTTTGCTGGGTATAGAATTGTAGGCTGACAGTTTATTTTCTTTCAGTATTTTAAGGATGTTATTTATTATCTTCTCACTCACGTTGTTTCTGGCAAGTTAGCTTTGTTTCCACATAAGTTCTATAATGTTTTGTTTTAGGTTTTTCTTTTCTTTTTTTGTAATTGGGCTGCTTTTAAGTTATTTAGTTATTGGTTTTGAACAATTTAATCATGGTAGATCTCGACATAGTTTTCCTCATCTTTGTTGTGATTTCATCAAATTTTGGAAAAATATGGCCATTATTTCTTTAAATATTTTCCTACTATTACATTTTCTCTTCTTCAGGGATTCTAATTACAGGTACATTAGCCACTTACCATTTTCCCATTGCTCATTTTTAAAAAATTCTGTTTCTTCTTTTAGATGGTTTTCATGGTTCCATGTTCAGGTCACTAGCCTTTTCTTCTGCAAAATCTGATTTGCCATTACTTCTATTCAGTGTATTTTCTATTATACATGTTGCAATTTTCTTCTCTAGAAAGCTTTATTTGTTTTTTTTTTAAATATCTTTCACATCTCCATTTAATTTCTTAACATGAAGAATATAGTTTAGTAACTGTATTAATGTTTGCTACTTCTAATGTGTGTGTCAGTTCTGATTGGTTTCTATTAATTTATTAATGAGACATTATGGGTCTTGTTTTCTTTCTCTTTTATTTTTTTAATTTTTTTAGAGATTTTATTTATTTACTTGAGAGAGAATGAGCAGGGAAGAGGGACAGGGGGAGAGGGACAAGAGACTCCCTGCTAAGCAAGGAGCCTGATGTGGGGCTTGATCCCAGGACCATGGGCAGCTGAAGGCAGACGTTCAACTGACTGAGTCACCCAGGTGCCCTTCTTTCACTTTTATATCTGGAATTTTTGTTGGGTTGTATACATTATGAATTTTTCCTTAATGCATTTTTGAATATTTTACTTCTTCCCCTTTGCTCTGGGGCCTACTTGAGATACTTGAAACAGTTTGATCCTTTCTGGTTTTGCTTTTAAAATTTATTTGGCAAAATTGAAGTAGTGCACAGTAGAGGACTGATAAGTCCCCACTCCTGAGAAAAGAGATTTCTGTGTACTCTACCTCACACTCTGAAAATTATAAAGTTTCCCAGCTTGGGTGGTGGGATCAGGAAACTACACATGTTTCTAGCATGAAACAACAGGTTTCTAGCATGAGCTCTATACATGATCAATGGTCACTATTATTTCTAAATCTTTTAGGAAGTTCTTTCCCCAGCTGTGGCTAGTCTTGTCACATACACATACTTATTCTCAGCTTAAAAGGCAAGGGGATGCTTTTTTAGATCCCTGAGGATCTCTATCCATGAGATTCCATTTTCTCTTGTCCCACAAATGCATGTCACCTTAGTTTGCCCAAGCTCTTAGCTACCTCTTCTTAACTCAAGAATTATTTCCTTTTGATGAACTGACTCCTTTAGTCCCTCTTTATCCATGACAATAATCTTTGTTCTAAATCATGATATCATTAGTTATATATCATCACTCCAAGTGTTCTACTCTATGCCCTCGAATTGTGAGGGTTTTCACGCTGGCTGGCAGGAAAATGAACTCTTTCTGGCTTTCTGGGAGCTTTGGGTATTGATTCCTCTGCCTTTTTTGGTTGATTCTTTCCCCAGCTTTTGGGCAGTTTCCCCACAAGCACAAAATGTACCCGGTTGAAGACTTAAGAGGCTCTGATGGTCTCTGGAGTGCACTCTTGGTATATCTTTCTTTGCGCTGGTTCCTTGTTTTGTATGCTCTAGGCACTCAGCTCTCCCTTTCTCCCAGCTCTCTCTTCTCACCTCACAGAGCCTGCAAACCTCTGCCTCAATTCTCCAGCCCTCTGTTGTGGCCTGGAAATTCCCTCCAAGCAGTAATCTGTGGCAACTGTTGGGCTCTTTTCCTGACTTCCCGCTCTCTCTCTCTCTCTCTCTCAGGTGTCACAGTCCAGAACTGATGTCCAATATCTGGAAACCATTGTTTAATATATTTTGTCCTTTTTTTCTTTTGGTTGTTTCAGATGGAAGGGAAAATACAACTTTCTCTTATTCTATATTGGTCCCAAGTGTAAGTTTTTATCTAATAACTTTAGAAGTATCTATTTTACGGATATACTGTATCTAAGGTTTCTGGTGATTGTGTTATATTCTAGTGGTGCATACTGTTGTTCAATCATGATGATCTATGTTTTTGAGTGTTTAATATTGTTATTTTTCGTTATGAGCTCAGCTTCAGTTGTGGTTTTCCTTTTCTTCTTTTTTCTGCCAGCATCTTATACAGCCTGTGTTGAGGGCATCTCTCTCCAGATAATTTAGTGTTTCCTTCTACCAGATTATGTTAATTTATCAGCTGCACAGTGTTCCCATGGATAAAAACCATTAAAGATGGACTCACAGGGATGCCTGGGTGGCTCAGTGGTTGAGTGTCTGCCTTTGGCTCATGGCGTGATCCTGGAGTCCTGGGATCCAGTCCCACATCAGGCTCCCTGAGTGGAGCCTGCTTCTTCCTCTGCCTGTATCTGCCCCTCTCTCTCTATCTATCTCTGTCTCTCATGAATAAATAAATAAAATATTTTTAGAAAATAAAGATGGACTCACAAAATATGTGAAGCAATTGTTTTTAGACATTGGACATCCTCAATGTCCCCCAATCGTATGGAGAATGTAAAGTCAAAGTCCGAACCCACGTATGGTATGGACCCACAGTTTTTCATTGCCAAGAGAGACTTTTTTTTAGTCTAGAGCCTAAGAAAACACTGACAAACTTTCTTATGATCTTTGCATGCTGATAGTTTTTTTTGCTAGAAGGTGATATTTCATTTCTAACTCCTAGCATTAATAGGGCTTTTCTGTCCTCACAGGGTGTTAAAATCCAAATCCCTAGATTACTAAAAATAGCATCTCTTTCCTTCCTCTAAAACCTTTGTATAATCAGTTCCCATATTTATTATTCCAATTTTCAGTTTCCTAGGATGGAAATTTCTCTTTATTTCTTATGGTGCTAGCTATTTTAAAAATATACATGTAAACTATTTTATAGTGTTAACTACACACACATACACACACACATGTGCACACACACACACTTTCCAGATAACTATATTTTCTTTTTGATTGCTAGTTAGTGGCAAAACTTATTGAGGCTTACAGCTTTCAATAATTTGAAGTTAAAAAATAAGTATCTAACTATAGGTAAGAGAAAGAATATTAATAAAGAGATTGTCAGTAATCAAAAGACATGGTGGTTGGGTAATGGTACCAGGGAATGAAAAAAGCAAAAAGAGAAGAATGAGATAAGGTAGATGAGGACAGGTTTAGTGAAACTAATAATCACCATTTATTGGGTGCTATGTGCAGGGCACTTTACATGTGGTATCTCACTGACCCTTCCTTTAGGGGAGGTAATAGTGACCCAGGGTCCAGAGAGGAGAATTGGAGCCCAGGGAACCAGAATGTAAGAGAGCTGATTTTAATTGGATCTGTTTTTTCCCATTAAAGTATGCTGCCTCTCGGGTATGTAGAGCATATTGGATACTTGTGAGAAAGAAGAAAAAGGTAAAATTATTATAGTCTCTTTGTTTTTTTTTTATTTTTTTATTATTTTTTTTTATTATAGTCTCTTTGAATGAACATTTTGTTCCTAGCCTTACTGTTATTTTTTAGTAAGAGTATGCTACTACACAACGTATATAGTTGGCTCTTGAACAACACAAGTTTGAACTCTGTGGGTCCACTTACATGTAGATTTTTTTTGATAAATATACTACCGTAAATGTATTTTTTCTTCCTTATGATTTTCTTAATAACATTTTCCTTTCTCTAGCTTACTTTAATATAGCATATAAAATACGTGTTAATTGATTATGTTATTGGTAAGGTTTCAGTCAGCAGTAGGCTATTAGTAGCTAAGTTTTTGGGGAGTCAAAAGTAACGTGCAGATTTTTCACTGTGTGTGTGTGTGTGTGGGTCAGCATTATTTAATCCCTGCATTATTTAAGCGTCAACTCTACATATATATGTATATACATATTCACATACATACACATTTATGTACTTATTATTTATATGATAATAATGATAATTTTATCTGTATCTATATTTACATATCTCCAAAGCAGGATTTTTAATGGTGCTCCAGGCAACATTGTGCTATCATGTCTGTCTGATTTTGTTAGTGGGAATTAGCTGGATGCCAGATGTGAGCACTCTTGAACAGGGCTCAGCAGAATTTTTAAAGGGCTAGATAGTAAATATTTTTGGCTTTGTGGATCATGTGTTCTTTCACCATGACTATTCAATTATGATGTAGCATGAAAGTAGCCATAAACAATAGGTAGATGAGTGGGTATGACCATATTCAAATTATATTTTATTTACAAATCATGCCATGGGCCAGATTTGATCTATGGGCTGTAGTTGCTTTTAGGTCTATTCCATGATGAAATGCCATAAACACAAACATGCATTAATAAACCAAGACTTCCACTGTACACATGAAACTCTCAGAGACTGAGTCAGGTAGAGAGAATCTGGATGGCAACCCTTGGAAATTCAAGAGAGTTGAGAGAAAATGAGATGTAACTGATGGCAGAGAGAAAGCAAATAACGGGAGCTTTTCATAAAGATAATGATACTATTCCATAGACTTTTGACATCATCATCCCAGAGCCTGGTGGGGCCGATAGACTGACAAAGTGAGACTATAGTTTATATTTATTATATGTTAGAAACTGTGTTTTAAAGAAAATCTTTAATAGTTAGACTCAGTTTAATTTCAATAGTTTAGTAATTTTATAAAAAGACAAGGTGGCTGGGCCAAATAGTGATTTTCTAGTTATGATAAATTTATTTTTGAGTGTCATCGATCTTAGTTTCATCAAGGGTGTGACAGGCTGGGCTGAATTCAAATTGGGGCCCACTGACCTGACTTGGCTACTCAAGAATCTAGGACTCAGAGAAGAGATGAGTTCAGAATAACCCTGTTGTAAGCAATGAGGTTAAATGGATTCACTGTGCATATCGCATACCATTTACAGAGAACAGTGAATTTTAGTTTGCTTCCAATTTGGACTAGGACTTTCTTATATAGCTTTTTCACTTGTTTCCTTCCTAGAGTTTCTAATTACCTTTCTGTTTTTGTACTGACATGTGGATAATGTGCCTTTATCTTATAATGCAATCTATCTTGCTTCCATTTTTAAGTAGAAAGTTCTATTTAAATTTTTTAAATATGGAATATATTCCCACAAGTCAAAATCGGGAGTTCTAAAAGAATCCCCTTCCCGCTTCATTCTTATATTTCTTCAGTTCCCGCTATAGGTAGCTACTTTTATTAGTTTCTTAACAATCTTTTTATCAAATTTTTCCTTGTAGGTAAGCCAGAGCACCTAATTTTTTTCTTTTCCCCTTTTTTACACAAGGGACAACATAAATATTTTTCTGTGTCTTGCTCTTTATTTAACAGTATATCTTGGCCATCCTTTTGTGTTAATCCATAAAGAGCTTTATCGTATGTTTTTACAGCTGTATGGTTTTCCATTGTATAAATAATCATGTTATATTTAATTCTCATGTTATTGACATTCTAACCTTTGGCTAATGCTGACAATGTTGTAGTAAATAACCCTGTCTGCCTGTCATTTTACATGTGCCAAAGTATAGGATAAACTCCTAAGAGTGAATTTCTGGATCAAAGATTATATCCATTTGAATTATCATAATTATTGGCAATTTGTCTTCTCTACAGGTTGTACCAGTTAAAACTTGTAGTAGAAATGTATGAAAATACACACTTCTTCAGCAGTGTCACACTGTTCTAAAATCTTCTGGATTTTTGCTAGTGTGATGAGTGAGAAATAGTAAGTATAGATTCAGTATGCATTCCTTTTATTATGAATTGAGTTGATCATCTTCTCATGTGTTTTGTGAACCACTTATATATTTTTCCTGTGAATTTTTGTCCTTAAATTTTTTTTTATTAGAGTTTAGCCTCTTTGTTGCTTATGTCTGGATATTTTATGTTCAAGGGAATTAGCCTTCTGCCCTCATGAATTGCAAATATTTTCCTGATTTGTCATTTATCTTTTGCTATTTTCATAATTTAGTAAGCTAAATTTGACTTTGGTTATAGTAATTCTTTTTTTGCATTAGAGTAGTTTGCTGGGTTTTTGTTGTTGTTAGTTTTTACTGTAGTCAAATTTAACAATCTTTCTTTGTGGCTTTTCGATTCTATGCTTTAATTAGAAAGGTCTTCCCCATTCCAAGATCCTAAAAAAAAATTCTCCCCTAGTTTGATCTACTACTTTATGATTATTTTATTATCTGATCTTCTGGAATTTATTCTAGACTACAATATGAGATATGGATCTAACTATGGTCTATTCTTATTATTCACAGATGTTGTATATACAAATTCACTTCCTTGCTAAAATTCATTTGTAACCCCAAATCAATACTTGCAGTGCCTTTGCTGACACACAAGGATTGCCACAAATCTGGGTTGCCTAATACATGCATGTTCCTAGCTAAGGCTGAACAAGGTGACACTCTGCCTTTGTGTTTCAGCTTTTGTCCTGTGGATGGGTGTGCTTTTTGTGGCCTATTTAGTGCCACATTTTTCATATCTTTGCACACTTTGTTGGTGATTTTGCAGTTTAAAATGGCCCCCAAGTATAGCACTGAGGTGCTGTTTTAGTGTTTTCAAGCACAGAAGGCTATGATGTGCCTTATAGAGAAAATATGTATGTTAGATAAACTTTGTTCAGGCAAGAGCTACCGTGCTGTTGGCCATGAGGTCAATGTTAGTGAGTTGACAATGTAAAAATATATATTTTTAAGGATTTATTTATTTATTTGAGAGAGAGAGAGAGCAGGGGGAGGGGCAAAGGGAGAGGGAGAATGGGAAGCAGACTCCCACTGTGCAGGAAGCCCAATGTGGGGCTGGATCCCAGGACCCCAAGATCCCAGGATCTGAGCTGAAGGCAGATGCCCAACAGACTGAGCCACCCAGGTGCCCCAACAATGTGTATTGACAAGGTGTCTTTAAACAGAGATACCTAAAACAAGGTGTGCATTGATTAATTGATGAAAACATTTTGACCAGAGGCTTGCAGAAACCTAACCCTTTATTTCTCCCAGTGAAAATGTTTCAGTATTCACTAATTTAGTGTTTGCAGTGTCTTTATAGAATATAACTGCTGCCAATGAGAATCAACCATATGTGGATTTTCCAGATGACTACTAACTGCCCCAACACCTCCACTGGATGGTTCACTTTTCCTCACTGGTTTGATATGTCACCTTTATTGTACATCAAGGGTTCGTTTCTTGTTCTGTTCTGTTGGTCAGCCTGTGGATTCATGTGCCAAGACCACATTAGGCTTTGTTAAAAAGCTAGCATAGTGCCCTTCTCATTTCTCTTCTTTTCCAGGATATGTTTGTCTTTCCCATAAACTTTTAGAGTCTCTTTATCTAATTCTGAAAAACTTATTGGTATTTTTGTTGAGTTAATTTACAGGTTAACTCAGGGATGATTGACATCTTCATGATATCGAGTCTTGCTACCCACTCAGGCGAACCTTTTAGTTCCTCAGGAGGTTTTTAAAGTTTTCTTCATACAGACATCACACATTTCTTTATAATTATTTTAATTTTTACTACTATTCTTTCTCTGAGATTGTCAACCTCAGAAATCTGTGGAAGATGGGAAAGATATATGTTCTGAGACTAGTTGATATATTTAAATATTTTTCACATAAATATTTAAGGAGAGAAAAACAAATAAGTCAATTTTGGAATGATAAGATTAATGAAAATGCAGGAAAGGCTTTATGGATCATTTTACTTGTTTTAGCAAATACTTCCAGGGCTTTATACACGTGTCGGGTGCCGTTCTGTGTCCTTTACAATTATTCATCCATTGAGTCTCACAACAACTCCATAACATGGGTGTATTGCCATTATCACCCCCATTTTACAAACAAGGAAACTGAGGTGGACAGAAGCTTGAGGTTGAACTTGTTGAGAGGAGCAGTTGGGTTCAGGCATAGCCATACTGACTGACAGGGCCATACTCTTCGCTAGAAGCCTTATTGCATTATATGGAGGAACAATTGGAATGGGAACTGGATTATTATGGCCCCAAATATTGAAATACCAGTGTAGGGAGGTAACTTACAGGACAAATTTGATGTGATTCTTCAGTACTTGAGAAGGACCTCATGGTATCATTGACACTGTGGAGACTGGAACTGGACTGGAATGTGGTGACAGAAAAGTCACCTTTATTTCGAGAGACAGCCCTAAGAGAAGGGGCAGAGATGGAATGTGGGTCACTTGAGTGAGAATCCATCAGTCTGGGGCTGGTGAGGATACCTGTGCAACTGTATGGCAGGCCACATGGCCATGGGAGGGGGGCACTGAATGACGTCATTTGACCCAACCAACAGAAAGGGCACAAGTGGCACATGTAGCCAACATAGGGAGGGATCATCTCTGCATCCTTTCCCAAAACCTCAGATTCAGCTGCCAGCAGGATGATTAACAAGCAGATTTGTAAGTGATTTCATCTCCAAGGACTCTAAGAAGAAATTCAACTGTTTCTTATTCTGATCAATGAGAAGATATTGGCTGGCTTAATAGGACTGGAAGGAAGCTATGTTATATACAGCTATACCGCTATAAAAATGATTTGGTCAAGTGACCATGTTATCTCACATCATTAGAGATTAGGGTAGTCAGATATGTACCCTAAAATCCAGGGTGAAAGATTCTTAATAGATAAAAAGCAACATAGGCATGAATGTATAGATTGAAACTGTGAAAAAGAAAAAAAAATATAAGGAGGTTAAGAAGAGATGAAGAAGATAATTGATGTTAATTCTGTGCCAGCTGTGCTTGTCCATTTTACACACATGTTGTGGCTCAGGAATAGACCATTAAGACAATGAAGCATAATAGAAAGTCTAGAAACAGACTCTTGTATTTATGGAAATTTAATTATGACAAACATAGCACATCAAAGAATAGTGATAGGAACATTGGGTCTCCACTTAAAAATTTAGAGCCCAAGTTACATCCTAAAATAGGTTCCAGATGGAATATAGAGTTAAACATAAAATGTTAGACAAAAAGAATAAGAATATTCTATTATTGTGAGTAGGAAAGGACACAAAATTCAGAAGCCATATGTAGAAACAAACTGATGGGTTTGATTACACCAAATTCAAAAAGCTTTTGAGTAACAAAATATATCATATCAAAAAAACAGCCTAGGTGAAACTTTTGCCACAATTGTAATAATATTCAGTCTTCCTAAAGAACAATAACTAAAAGACAGAGAACCCAATAGAAAAAATGAGCAAAGAAAATGAGCAGGTGATTCATAGAGAAATACAAATGGCCAGTAATCAATGTCCCAGTAGACCAGGAAGTATTTAGCTGTAAGTTTAAATGACTTAAAAATTGCTAACACCTGTTATTGGCAAGGGTGTTGGAGAGCAGTTCCTCTCAAACAGTGTGAGAGTGAATTTAATTGGGGCAGAATTTTTGGTGTGAAATGTTCTTTCTTTCAGATGCAACAGTTCACCCTTGGAATATTCATCCAAACGAGGACAGTGATATGAGTCTGGCTTTACCTTTTGGAGCAAGGTTCCCTGGCAGCTAAATCATTGCCTATTTGCTTATTCCCTGCTGACTTTTTTTGGCGAGTCATTCAACCTCAGTTTTGTTACCTGAAGGATGGGAATGCTAACAACAGCACCAACCTCAAATGGCCATTGTGGAAATTAAGTAAGTTAATGCATATAAATTACTTATATTGGCACAGGGAGCACCCAGGTGTGGTAACTACTGCCGTTTTATAAACACGGTGGGGGCCAGGATGTTCACAATAGTATTACTCATAAAGGTAAAAAAAAAATTGGAAGTAATCAAAATGATTGCTTTAATGGGGAAAGGTTGAATAAATACCATTGAAGACCTAGAGGCATTAAAAGAACAAAGGAAGCTGGTTATTCATTAATTGAATCTTTACTGAGTTCTTACCTATGTGACAGGTACTGTTCCGGCACTGGAGATACAGTAGCAGATGGAACAAAGTCTTTTACTGGAAAGGAAAATGCTCTGGGAAGTGTTGTTCAGAAGGCAGATGCAGAACAATGCGCTTAGAATGAGTCTATTAATGATCAAAACTAATAATACCCCTACAAAAATCTGCAGAAACGTGGAAAACAGAATATTTGGAAAGATACTCAATACACTGCTGTATCTGATTCCATCTTTTA
Organism: Vulpes lagopus; assembly: GCF_018345385.1. Classification (NCBI taxonomy): domain Eukaryota; kingdom Metazoa; phylum Chordata; class Mammalia; order Carnivora; family Canidae; genus Vulpes; species Vulpes lagopus. Next base: position 14,293,099 of record NC_054838.1, read on the forward strand.
ACATCTCCAGAACAGGGATGTGTCTCCCAGTTGACGGCTAGCATAACGCGTGGCAGGAGCAAGGGTTATCCTGGAGGTAGGACCTAAGGCTGGGGAAGTAGAGGGACCTCCGTAGTTACTCTAGATCCTTTGACGTTGTTTGAAACTTTACCAACAGAGAGTGTGTGTGATTTACTTGTGTAAGAAAGCAACAATGACAAACCCGCTGGGGTTTGCGGAGGGCAGCCCAGACCAGGTCAAGCGTTGCAGTCTCATCCGGATGCTCAGGTAGACAGTCTTACCCTGCCAATCGCACCTGGACTCCTGCTGTTCCTACGTTGGCCTGTGGGCCTTCTTGTGCTTCTGCTGTAGTCAATGTTCTGGTTGTACGTAACTGGAACCGACTCATTTCAGCTTAACCAAAGAAAAATGGGGAGAGGGATTATTATAAGAATGGGTAGAGGGTAGCCCTGGTGGCTCAGCGGTTTAGCGCCGCCTTCAGTCCAGGGCCTGATCCTGGAGACCCGGGATTGAGTCCCACGTCGGGCTCCCTACATGGAGCCCGCTTCTCCCTCTGCCTGTGTCTCTCTGTCTCTGTCTCTGTCTCTGTCTCTCTCTCTCTCTGCCCTTCATGAGTAAATAAATAAAATCTTAAAAAAAAAAAAAAAAAAAAGAATGGGTAGGGAACCCAATCCTTGAAGAATCTAAGGATGTGACCAGGTCTGAACAAAGATGCCTTTAGGAGCCAGGCTCAGGGTCTTTCAGAGGCTCTTTCTTTCTCTCTCTCCCTCTCTCTCTCTCTCTCTGTTCACCTGGTCAGTTCATTCCCCTCCTTCTCTCCACAGAGAGAGTTTCAGGCTTTTCCATCTGCAGGATAAAAGATGGCTTCCCCACTGCTGCCAAATTGCATCTCTTTAATTCATGTGACGAAGTGGTACATCTAGCATCTCTGGACCCCAAATCTAAACTCCTGGATTAGAGGATCTGATTATTCAGTTTGGGTCAGGTGTCCACTTATGATCATTTATCTCGGGGGTGGGGAGCAAGGCATATGTTCAGATAATGCTATAGCCCAGGGCTACTCTCGTGGCCAAAGGAATGCAGCTTCTCTGGAAAGCAGATTATGGGCAGAGCAGATGACTTCATCATTATAGCTCATTATTGTCACTTCCATGCCATGTTATTTCCTTGATTCTTTCTGTGCTGGTCCTAAAAGGCTTGTAAAGTTTTAGTGTGCTGTGGTACCAACGAAGTCAGGATGTTGTTTCCTACCCTAGATATGACTGTTTCCCCCCCAAATGGTCCCTTCCTTGTAAGCTTCTTAGCCTGGTTTCCTGGCTTTGGGAGAGGCAGCCAGCTTTCCTTTCAGTGGTCTTAAGTAGGTTAAGGCTTCACTAATAAAACCAGTGACCTATTGGTTTGTCTCTTAGCCTTTGGATATGGAATGAACAGGTGGCAGGGTGCAAACAGCTTCCAGTGTCTCCATTCCCTAGCCTTATGGTGTGTGGATGAAACAAAGTCCTTTCTCAACAGTCCAGTTACTACGGAGAAGTCTGCTCCAGTGCTCCCACTCCCTGGTACCAACGCCACGGAGTGGGGGAGGGAATCAGGACACAGGGCTCCCTCCGCAGACCTGGAGGAGTTCTCCAAACCACAGGGCTGGTACCAGAGATGTTCTGGGGACACACACAGAGCCTCTAGGCTCAAGTTTCTTTTTTTAGTGTGGTCACAAGAAATTTTCTTGTGAGCTGCTCTTTGAGGGAAACTGTGATCATCATAGGCTTCTAATTTTAGAAGGAAAATCCAGCTTCCATCATGATCGCTGTGGATCAGATGTAGCCTTTTAAAAGCCGGAGGGAGTTGTGATGTGCAATTTTAGCGACTCACCTGGTCTCTGGAGTGCATGTTAAAGGACACAAGGAAGTCCTTGAGGAAAATGAAAATGCATTGGGTTTGAGTCCTCTTCCATGGGGAAGGACAGGGACAGCTGTGGGATGGGGGGAGGGAAAAGGAGGAGTGGGGTGGGGGAGGGGTGGCTGAGCATATTCCCCTCAAGTCATTTTCTTTGGAAAATGGAAAGTGGAACTGAGTCTAAAGATCAGCTGAAGGAGTGGGGCTCCTTGATGAGATTCTTTTAATGAACTCATATCCGCAGCGGTGCTGGAAGTGGCCTGTACCATTCAAGGCCGGGGCAGCTGTAGGAAAGAACTGGTCGGTGCCAGTTCCTGTCTCTATTTGCAGTGTGAGCAAGGGCGGAGACTTTGCTGGTCCTCTGCAAAGCATCCTTGGACCAATGGCGCTCCATGCATTTTTCTGAGACTTCGGAGCATTTGCAGTTTGCTCCACAACTCCCACACATTTGCCTCTCCGGGTCCCAAAGCTCTCACTGCTGCAACAGTTCCCATAGGAATGTGGGCCCCTGCCAAGCGACCTCATGAACATTCCATTCATCTCCTTGGCTGGGAGGCAGCAAGGAAGCCAGATTGGCTGACTGTTTAACCGTTTGGGTCCCACACTCACCCTGCAATGAATGGTCAAGCTTGTTGGCCTTTCCCCACAATCATAAAGAAGCACAGATGATAGAAGGCAAGAGAAGTATTTATTTATTCTTATGATCCTATCTGGAAAACAGCTATTTTTAAAGGTAGCCTAATGAAAACCACATTCCCTGGTTCTCCTTGTTGTGAAATCATCTTCCTCCAGAAAGGCATTTTGAAGTAATGAGGCTTTGTGAGGTGTGACTAAAAACAATGTGACTAATTTTTTTTTTTTTTAAAGCAAACACAGCAGAATATAACCATCTAAATAAAGGTTGTTGCCTTCCAAGTAATCGCAATGGGACGTTATCCTGCAATTCCAAGATGCTCAAACATGCATAAAATTCCTTTTAGGGAATTGCTGGCTGAGTCTTGCTCTCACTGTTTTGCTTTCTGTTTATCATTCGCTCAGCATGTATTAGACACCTCCTGTGTGCCAAGCGCTCTGCTGGGCCCTGGGGGACAGAATGATGAGATGCACTCTCATTGAGTGTTTGATCAGAGAAGGTCCTTGGGGACCCACAGAAAAAGTTAGCCTGACCTAGGTTTGAATCCCGGGTCAGCCTGGTGTGGGTTGTGTAACCTCAGGCAACTTTCCTAAACTCCTTGCATCAGCGTCCTTGTTTCTAAGACGAAGACGGTACAATCTACTTCATAGGATTGTTTTGAAGGGAAGATCAGATGAAATGTGTAAGTGGCCCTAACACGAGGCCGATACCGTGTAATGGCTCAGCAAATGAGAGCTCTTGTGATTATAACTGTTTGAATTATATAGTTAGGGGGACTGTCTTTCTTCGGGCTAGACCCTGAATACAGTTTTTGAAAACCAACCATTTAATCACCACATATACCGGTAACACACGGTCCAAAACTCAAGCACGTACAAAATTGACAAAAACTTCTTGAGCCTCTGTCCCTAGATCTCCTGCTGGAGATGATTAGTATGACCAGGATCTTAGGTATTTTCAGATTTAATTAACTGTATTTCTTGGTTATTATTTCATAATAACACCTACTGTTTATTCTTGGTGAATCACTTTTTTTTTTATGATCATTTGCCATTCTAGTGACTGGATGTATCATACTTGATTCATCCAGTTCCCTTTCAATGAACATTTGTTTCTAATCTTTGGCTATGACAACAACGCAGCCAGACCATCCCCGTGCCTAGCTTTGACTAAGGATGATAAACCAAAGACCTGCAACAGGCTCCTAGGACAATACCATTGGAATAAAGTGCCTGGTTGGAAGCAGATAATGCTGATGTGATTGGACACATTCTGGATCAATTTTTCTTTTCCCCAAAAACTCACTATTTTAATTCCTAGAATATTTATACCACTCCCCAAATGCTACCTGTTTGAAAAGTGCAGAGTCTGCATAATAATATTACAAGAGCAGTGGCACTTTAACTCAGATGGGGCTGTCTTAAAACCCCTCCAAGATATAGAACACACGGACCAGCGTTTCTTTGGTTGGCACCACCGAGTCAAGGATGCAGAGACTCCAGACAGCCACTCTAGGAGCAGCTGTTAAGAAGATTCACACTCTCAATTTGCTGCCACAGCTTGAGACAGTGAAATGTATTAAAATGTGCCACATCAGTTAACATGGCTTCAATGAGCTGAAGGCTGCCAATTTGGAAGGAGGGCAAATGTTCTCTGGTGGCCATCTTTGCTGATGTTCAGGCCTGCACAGGCTGTGCGTGGAGCTGAATCAGAGAGAACCTATAGGTGAGGTCCTGGCACAATTCGTGCACAAGTAAGACTCAGGGATTAGTTTATCTGGATGGATAATTATTTCTGAATCGTGAGACAGGCTCACATGGAAAGGAGGCAGGGAAATGGAAGTCTTTCTAAGAAGTCTCCAGCGTCAGAGGCACGGATCCTCAAATGAGCTCCATGCAAATGAAAAACGGTCCCAACAGCAACTGGAGCCAAAGAAAATTCTTGGTTGGGGTTGAAAAAATGTCAGATAAATAGTTTTTCCTTGCTTCTCAGCAGGCCCCAGCTATCACTGCAATCCAGATCTGGCCTCTGAGCGGTTCTGGCAGGTTTATCTTGGACCAGCTGCTGTGATGAAATCGCAGTAATTCCAGGTTTCCCTCAAATCCAGACCGAGCCAAAGGCAATCCGGGCTTCTAGCATCCGGCTTACTTCATTGCCCTCTCCAGTCCCTCCTCCACGTTCAAGCTCCTGATTTTTTTTTTTTTTAATTTTAAGAAATTCAAAAAATTTTTTTTTAGAAATTAAAAAAATTTAAAGCAATCTAACTCTATACCCAAGGTGGGGCTTGAACCCATGACCCTGAGATCAAGAGTCACATATTTCATCAGCTGTGCCAGCCAGGTGCCCTACTTCTGATTTTTTTTTTTTTAAACATTCAAAATGGTGGAATTGCTGGATTCCAGAAATGACTCACCAATGATTCTGACCTGAGGAAAATTCATTATCTACAAAGTAAAGAGAGCAGAAGTGTCCCACTTCCCTGACGGTGGGTTCTTCTGGCAAAGTCTCCAGCCAAGGGAGAGGAGACATTTTAATCTCTTGATTATTTTGTTGGAAACTTAATGTGAGGTATTAGAAGCCAGAAGAAAACGATAAAACTGCCCAATTTTGCATGTCTTGGTAGAGGAAGGGCAATCTCCACTGAGTAGAGCAAAAAAGACAAGGAGATACATACAAAAATTGGTCTTATGAAAACTTTCAGGACCCACATATTCATATACGGGCTTAACGTTATGTTTTCTTTCTTTCTTTTGTTCTTTCGTTCTTTCGTTCTTTCTTTCTATTGGTAAGCTAGAGTATTTAGTAGGTTGAGAGGCACAGAGAATACAGTTGGCAGAAAGAAGGTGGTCTTTGACGTAGGTACACCTGAGTTTGTTCTTGGGCACCCATGAGCTGTGAGACTTTGGGCAAGTAACTCTTTGTCCCTGAGCATTTTTATCTGCCAAACAGGATACAAAAATTATCCCGAGCCCTGCCACGAATGTTATATATTTCCAAAATGTCTAGCATATTATATGTGCTGAGTAAATGTTGGTTGAAAATAACAAGAACAGTACTATTTAATAATAATAAGGATGATGATAACCACAAGGTACCAGATGGTAAGCTCAAGCGTAGAGACTCTGCCTAGGTCTTCTTTGTATCTCCAGCACCTTACAAACCGCTTGGCACGCAGCAGGGAACCCCTATATGTTTGTTGCATTAAACTGAGCTGGTTGCTTGAGCTCTACCTACATGTAAGGCATTGTTTTGGAACCTCTTGGCGATTATAGCAGGGTGTGAGACGCAGGGCAAAGACCAACAGACAAGGATTCAAGTTCATGGAGTTCTTAATCTCAGTGGTTTTCACTTGCAAGTCTGAGAAAACAGCATCTCCCAAGGTCAGAGAGAGTTAGCTCCCCCAAACCATCCTCCTCTTTTTCCTTGCAGATAGAACCCTGGTTGTACCCAGAACTCCAGGCCTCCACTCCATAATTCAGGGAGGCACAGTCCTCACTCTTCAGGTCCGGCTTTCTGGGGATCTCATTTGCTTTGCCGGTGAGTGGCTTAAGGGTGGCCATGAGGCTCTGTCCTGGCCAAGGAGACATGAGGAGGGAATATCACTAAAGGCTGTGAGGAAGAAGATACATAGGATAAACAAACCAATATCCCCTCACCCCTCCAAAAAAACCACCAAAAAAACGTGTCCACTATCTCCTGGCTATTGCTAAGGCAGCCATTGTAAGCCCGAGTAGAGAAACACTCCCTGAGGGTGGCTGAGCCAAATGCAGGAAAGAACCTGGGTCCCTGATGACATCAGGGAGTCACTAAATTAACCAGCGCTGGACTACGTGTTATGTAGATGAGTTTTCCTCGTGGCTTAGTCCAATCTGGTCACAACTTGTGCTTTTTTGTAGGCAAATGCCACCTAGATAATACACTCCTTCCTGGCCTTGTTCAAGTGGGTTCCCCTCACTTCCTCTTCCGGGAAACATGACGTACATCCCCCAGGAATATTATAGGAGGGTTTCCTGCCTTGTGTGGGAAATGCAGAAGGTCCTTTCCAGCTCTGGAATTCTCTGCTCCTGCGCTCTGCAGAAAGGAACTCTGTGGAGCCCCTGGAGGGAGTTCCTCGGGGAGGTGACAGGCTGTGGTCGACACTAGGAGTGCAGGGCTTGGAGGCAGACGTCCTGAGCAGGATCCGGTGATTCCGTGACCAATCCTGGGGCTCCGGCTCAATCACAGAAGGTCTCAGAAACTCAGTTTTCTTACCTACGCAATGGGGATAAAAGCAGCCCCTACCTCAGGATAAGGGTTGAATGAGAAAACCATCAAAGTGCCTTTCAATGTGAAGTCCTATTTATAGATCATTACTTTCAAGAAAAACTCAACACAAAGAGCAGAAATGAAAGGCTTTTGTTTACCTTACTGGAAACAGAACTGAAGTATAAAGACATTTGTTGGGAAATAGTTTGGGGCAAGTGGTGGTCTTTTCCAGGGAAGATTTCATGCCCTTTGCCCCACCAGCTTTTCCCAGTAACACCACTGTTTCTAAGTGCTTCTAAAGAGCAGCACAGCTGAGAGCAGGGCAGAAAGAGGAGTCTCTTGGACAGTGGCCTGCAGCCCCGCTGCCACCAACTATTAATAGCCTATAAACCCTTGGAGTGGAGCCCCGGCCGCTCCCCACCCCCCCGGGACAGCAGAGAGGTCAGAGCACTGCCTGATATGGTCTCAGAATACTGGTGATCCCTGGAGTTCTCCCAGTTAGGGAACTTTTCTCCAGCTGGGCGGGGCCTGGCTGGGCTTCCTCCTGCAGAGACCCCAGCCTGAACCGCTAGTCAGGTTCACATTCAGCGAGCTTTCATTGACCTCTTTCTGGGTCTCCAGGCCCCACACCAGCTGCCTTGACACACAGGATCTCATTGTACCTTCACAGCAACGAGCACACTATCCTATGGAAATGGGAACCCAGCTCAGAAAGGGGTCGTGACCTGTTCCAGGTCGATCAGAAAGGAAATTTGGTTCTAAAACCTGATTCGCCTGTCTCCAAGCCAGTGCTCTAAGCTTTGCATGGCACTGTGCAGTCTGGGAGACTCCTGGGTCTTCAGCAAGACCATCAAAATCCTCTGGCCATGCTGGCAATACGGGTGAGGGGCCTGAGGGTAAAGTGAGTCAGAGAGCAAGACCAAAGGCAGCCTGGCACCCAGACTCTGTGGACTGGAGAAGCTGACATGACCCTGCTCTGGAGGCCTGGGAGACACAGGCTCAGAGAGCAGATGGGGCCCCTCTTTCCCTCTGTTCATGGGCACACCTGATCCTATCCCTTCCCTGCTTGGACAACCTTAGAGACCCTCTCCCGTCTCTGAATGCAGCACAAGGATTGTCCCTTAGCTTGACATTTGGGGTCCTCCGTGACCGAGCTCGTGTTCTTTCAACATTTACTCCTATTCTTTCCCTTCTGTTCCCATCCACACGTATTTACAGGTGCTGGGACAGTATTTTGAGGGCAAGGATCACATCTTAGATCTTTTTTGGACATCCAGGCCCTGGCCCAGCTGTGATGCTCAGGAACTGCAGGAAGAGCTGCCCCTTGTCAACGGGGTCCAGAGGGCTGGAATAGAAGGGATGCGGCATAGGACGTGGGGCAAGGAGACCACAGACTGAGGAAGGTCCAGACTGCCCCTTCTGACCCCAGGGCTGAGTTCAAGAGATCCTAGGCTGGGGCACCCAGGTGGCTCAGTGGTTGAGCATCTGCCTTCGGCTCAGGTCGTGATCCTGGGGTCCTGAGATCAAGTCCCACAGGGAGCCTGCTTCTCCCTCTGCCTGTGTCTCTGCCTTTCTCTAGGTGTCTCTCATCAATAAATAAAATAAAACATCTTAAAAAAAAAAAAGGATCCTAGGCCTGGGATGCGTGATCTTCTCTCCTTTAAGATGTTCTAGGGCCTGGGGCCTTGGTGCTGTCAAGGGCATTAGGGCCAGGCTGCTTCCAGAAGGAGTCCTCCTCCAAAGAGTTGGGCACAAGTATTAGACTGTGAGTGTCGGTCTTCCTGGGTGCGGATGGCAGTGCATCCTGCGGAGGAAGGACAGCACGAGCGCTGCCTGAGTGCTGGCAAGGAGCCAGGAATTGTTCTGGGAGCTGCTGTCCCAAGAAGCACACCCAGAGAGGAACCAATCTAACTCAGATGTCATCCCCCACACCCTCCAAAGAGTAGGAAGTGGGGGCGGGGAGAGGGGGGGACTTCTTTCCATGACCGTGGCTCTCAGAGTCTGGGGGCCTGGCTGTCTGTGTTCTCAATTCAATCCGTGTGTGCTCCGTCCTGCTCCAGGTTGGGCAAGAGTTAGCTCTTCCCCGGGGCCTTTGATAGAAGTCCTTTCTCTGTTGTGGCCTCTGTGCAGAGGCTGCCTTGGGGAGAGCTCGAGCAGGGGCACTGCTGGTCGATCGGGCCGCACCCTGGGGTGCACACTCTCCTCCCTCTTCCCTGTGCTCTTTCTGAGTCCTCGGGGAGACTATTCCCACTCTCGTTCTGCAGAGGAGAGAAGAGAGAAGGGGACTCAGGGAGGAGCTTCCCGCAACCGGGGAGCTGGCACTGAGTCTGGAACCACTGGCTCTATCCAGAGTCCCGTCCTCAGTACCGGAGTCCCTCCTTTGGCTTGATGAGGAGGACAGCACCCGCTCACGGCTTGGCCCTCCGTGCCTGTCCCAACCACCGGGGGACCTGGAAGCCGCTGGCTGCCCTTTGAAGAAGCATGTGTTCACTGAGACATGATGAGCCAGCTGCAGGGGGGACCTGGGGCTTTGGCTGGTACGTGCTTTGGACCACGGACAGTGCCCTTCCTCCCCAGGCTGAGTCATCTGTGGACAGTCACATCGGGTCACTCGCTGGTCTCATGTTACTTGTTTTACAACATTTCTAGGGCTCCTGCAGACCTTCCCAAGCCTCCTTTGGGGGACTGGTTTTGTAGGCAACCCAGTTCCCGAGACATCCTCAGCTCACTTGCTTTTTCACCTTGATTTCCACTGCTTCTCGCTGTGGCCTGTGTCCCTAGGGAGGGAAGGAGCTCCTATTCCACGAGGACGCCTCGTCTGCCAGGCGTGGTGATATACCATCGCCTTGAATATAATCCTTATAACAGGCCTCCGAGAGTTTATTCCCATTTTTACAGCTCAGGATGGTAAGACAGGAAGGATTTAGTACCTTCCCTTACACAGCTAGTCAGGGGCAAAGCCAGAATTTGAACCTGGCCTTTTAACCACACCTATACTTTCCCATATTTCCACGGTCTTCTAAGGAGACTGGCTCCTACTGTGGTGGCTACTTCAGCTCAAGCCCAAGCTTGGGCTCTGCTATGGCTCCAGACGGGCTCTCCTGAGATGCCCCAGACTTTACTCTCCTGACCGAGGTGCTCTGCTCAGTCCTTTTCCCTAGTGATTTTATTTGCTGAGAATCCTAGGCTCTGAGAGCTAGATGGGCTTTCAGAAGTCACCCAATCCCCCCGCCCTGGAGCTTGAACCTCCTGCTCAATCCTCACAGCTTCCTTGTAGGTAAGCAGGACAGGTATTGTTTCCCTCTCTTTTGGATAAGAAAATGTTTTCAGAGGGTGTGTTGAATAGTCTCAGTTTGCCCCTGCTTTCTCTCCCCTTCTCTGTGCCCCAGGAGGCTGCAACAGCTCGGCTCCCTTGGCCTTTGGGCAGGAGGCTGGAAAGCTGGAGTAGAAAGGAGGGGGTTCATGCTTCTGCTTCCTTCCTGCCTGGCCTGAGTTTTTTGGTGGCAAGTAGATTCCTTCCTCGCAAGCCACAGCCCCTGTCCAGCGGCACCTCCCTTGCAGCTATAGGTCTTATAGGGTCCCCACAAGACTCCTGTGCCCCTGGCCCTGGCATGGTGCTGGCTGCCCAGTGCTACTTGTCTCCAGTATGTCACCACACCTCAGCGATTCCCTCAGCCCTGCCCCCAACTTTAAAAATTATTCCTTCATTAAATTCCCAAGAACAGTTCCATTGTTCATCTTTCTCACTCCCTTGGAGTGGCCCATCCATTTCCTTTTTAAATTTCTAAAAAAGATTTTATTTATTTATTCATGAGAGACAGAGAGAGAGAGAGAGAGAGGCAGAGACACAGGCAGAGGGAGAGGGGCAGAGATACAGGCAGAGGGAGAAGCAGGCTCCATGCAAGGAGCTCAATGTGGGACTCAGTCCTGGGACTCCAGGATCACAACCTGAGCCAAAGACAGATGCGCAACTGCTGAGCCACCCAGGCGTCCCAGTCCATCCATTTCCTGCAGGGACTCACCTGAGACAGAGGTGAAGTGACTCATCCAAGGTCTCTTGGCAACAGGGCGGGGGGTGGAGCTGGTTTTTGAATAAGGGTTTCGTGACTCCTTGGACCTGGGCCAGCCGTGCTCTCCAGCCTGAACCCCTCTGCCCAAGACTGAGCACAGGTCTCCTGCATGTATTCCTGGGTACACCATTGCCTACTCTGGGTCACTTTTTGGGGATCGATTAGCCTTGGCTCTTCTCAGGTCAACATGACTAAGTGCATGAATATCCCTGGGTCAAGACCCTTCACTTTTCACCCTGGCTGGCCCCACCTTCTCAAGGGCATCATTACTCCCCCAGATGCAGCCCAGTCCTTCAGTCTAGGAGTTAGAGCCCCGCCCTCAAGGGTCTTTCCTGGCCTGGGGCTCAGCCCTGAACTTTAGGGATTTCCCTGAAGCTTTGAGTCTGCCAAGCTCCTGGTCACCAGCTGGGCAGGTGGCCAGACCGTCCCTCTCTGCCTGATGGGACAGAGGGATGGATGGATATGAGCCACCCTGTCTGCCAAGAGGAGAGCCTCTTCCCAGGTCCACCCACCTAAATCTTGTCTGAGCTTTAGAAGCCACAGTGCTTCCTGCCTCTGACCACCCTTCCCGGTTGGGCAACCCATCCCCAGAGCTCTGGCATCCTCCACAGGGCTGAAGTTCTGGAACTCTGTCTCCTTGAGGAGGACCACAAGTGATGGCCAGATTTTGGAGCAGAGACACTGACATCCCTTACTCCTGACCCCTAGAGAAGGAAGCCTGGGCTGGAGATGCTGTCTGAACCTCAGTCAGGGAACTCGGACTCAACATCAGTAACAATTCTCTGGGAGAAATAAGAAACTGAGGCAGAACTCTGGTGTGTTGGGGGTATGGTGATAGGTCACTGCTCAGATCCACGGCCTCTTAGACCTCGGCCACCAGGCATGAGTAAAATAATGTCGCTGGGGCTCTGAGGGTGCCCCTTTGGACCCTGGGCCTGAAGGAGGCTGGACCTTGCCTGGGGTGCACAGGGCCCAGGGGTATGTGTGCACACGGGGAGCAGAGCAGGGACCTGCGGGGACCGGTAGGCCTGTCCTCCTGGTTTTCTGTCCATTTCCCTTGTTTCCCTTCTATCTCCCCACTGGTATATCATGAGGCTTTTCATTCATTCATTCATTCATTCATTCATTCATTCATTCCCCCCATGTGGGGCTCAAACCCACCACTATGAGATCCAGACCTGAGCTGAGATCAAGAGTTGGACGCTGAACCAACTAAGCCACCCAGGCACCGCTAGCAATGAGGCTTGTGCATTCATATTTCCCTCATCGTGTGTCATCCTAGAAGGATCCTACTGCCTGGTCATCAAGTCCCATCATGAGTTGCAATAATTCTTAGTCTAGTATATAGACCACGAGTGTGACATATTTCTGTCTCCTTTGGGGACATCCTTGGGGAGCAGCCAGGCATTTGGTTTGAATCCTGATGCCACAACCTCTGGCACCTCTGGGTGGGAGTGGCGGCTGGCAGGGCTGCCCTGAGGAATGAATGGGAACTTGACCCGCAGAAGGAGTGACTCTGCACATGGGCCACATTTGGGCCAGGACCCATGTGTGTGGGGGGGTCTCACATGCATCATAATCAATCCGAAGACCCCATATTTCCCCCCGAGAGCTAGAGGCAGTGTGGCAAGTGCAAAAAACACAGGCTTGAGTGGCACAGATCTGGCTTCATTTAACTCGTTTATGACATCTGTAAAATGTGACGCTAATTAGCCATCACCCATGGGACTGTGAAGCTTGGGAGACATGTTTATACACGAGTGGGTGTCAAGCATGTAAGGAACTTGAATATCACCCTGCAAAAGCAGAGGGCAGTGAGGTCAAAGGCTCCTGGGGCCAGCTTAGCCGCTGCCAGCTCTGGGGCCCTGGGCAGGTGTCCACCTGCGAGCCGGCAGGCCCGGATGCAATGGGATACCTGCCACCTAAGAGGAGGCAGCTGTGGTGGGTGGGGGGCGAGAAGTCAACCTGCCCGGCACCTGCCGGAGAGGCTCCGTCCTCTCACCTGAGCGGCGAGACACCCTGGAAGGATGGAAGCAAAGTACCGGTCCTTGTGTCCCTGGGCTGGGGTGGGGGCTTCCCTGGCTGAGGCTGCGGGTGCAGTGGGAGCAACTGGGAGAGGTGGGGAGAAGGGAGGCATCAACGCTGGGCCCAAGGGGGATCTGGGTGGGAGCCGTAGCCCCCCCAGCAACAGCCCTCCCCTCCTCTGCACCTTTCTAGAGGAGGGATTCGGTCTGCTGGCCTGGCCTGGCCTTCCCCAGCGGAGGAGAATCCGTGTCTGTCCGCGAATACTCGCCCTCTGCGCGGGGCTGCCAGAAATTCTGAAGGCAAAAGCTGAGGAATTTGAAGCATTTATGACTTAGCAGGATTGTTCCCAAACTGCAGGCTTCTCTAAAGAGCCTTCTGGATTTCATTGTGGTTGCTTCTCTGCTCTTAGATCCCAGCCAAGGGCTCCTTGGGTCTCACTTTTCAGGGCTGGCCTCTGGCTGCAGGGTCTGGGCCTCTGTGAGGTTGGCTGAGTGAAGCGTGGGTGTTTGCAAACCTTGCTGCCTGCCCAACGGTAAAAAGCACAGAAACCGAAGTTGGCAGTTCTAGCCCTTTCTAGAGGGGTCATCTGGGCCATACCATTTAACGTCTCTGGGTTTTTTTGTTTGTTTGTTTGTTTTTGCTCATTTCTCACATGGCTTGGTACCCCGGAGAACCTAGGGCAGTGGCTTTTCTAGAGGAGAAAAATCTGAGTAGAAAAACATGCTTTTTTTTCTAGGAGCTGTTGGTTTCTCTTGAGTTTGAATGGTAGCTACTATCTTCTCATAGATCTGCCTCTTGGCCTTACCCCTAGTGGCCTAGGGGTGAGCATCTGACCCTAATAGGGCTAGTGATGAGCACTTAGGCACTTATTAGGAGCCCTGCATTGGCATCCTAAGCTGTAAATTCTGTGCACAATGGCAGATGGCTTTCCTTTCTATATTCCCACCCCCTCCCACTCCGCTGCGGACGTCACCGGCCAGGAAGAGCACCAGATTGATTAGTAGTGCTTGCCCCAGGTGTGTGAGGAGCGGAGCAAGCACGGTGTTTGCGGACTCTGGTCCTATGCTTGCGACGATGAGCAGTGAGGATTCCTCCGTGACCCCAACTCCCAGCTGGGCCCCAGGTCCGCAGCAGCACTCCCTTGGGTTCCCTGAGCAGCCCCGGGTGACACGGCCGTCCCGCGCAGTCTGGGCTGCTTACTAGCACACTTGGAGCACAGCTGTAAGATTGAAGAGGGCGAGGCGGGAAGGAGACACCGGAGCCGGGCAAGCAGAACCAGGCCCCACCAGGCCCCACACTGAACAAGTGACAGGCCTCGCTCACATCCCACTGCAAAGAAAGAGGCTCAGAGGGGTAAAGTGGCCCACTAACACACAGCTGGCGCGTACAGGGCGTGCTTTGCTCTAAATAGAAGTTCCCAGGGCTTCTGGCTCTGCCCAAAATATGGGCTTGAGCACTTGGGTCCATCCTGGGTCAGTGTAACTCGATTCCCTGAAATTTCGAGAAACCGTCACAAGATGATGGCTGCTCTGTGGCTTGCTTGCCCTTCCCTGGAATTCTGTTTTGAGATATCTGATGGAGTTATTGTAAATATGCATCACCGTGGCCCCTCCCACTTAGAGCGTCCATGCCAGGCCAGCGTGAGTAGTCCTGGTCGTGAATGCAGGAAGCAGAGACTTGTGGGTGGCATCGGTGCACGCACGGGCCGGGCCTGGACGGTGCACCAGGATGGCTGTCCCCACGCTTCTAAGTTCCCTGCTGCAGGGTCCACAGACCTTCCCTGAAGCCAACCCTGGCTGCGGGGTGGGGGTCAGGAGAGGAGGGAGATTGGACAGGGTGGAGGGGACGGCTCATGGGTGGCAGCCCTGGAAAGGTCTGGCTGCTAAAGACCCAGGGTCTAGCTGGAGTACCTGGGCACCCCAGGGCATCACTCTCCTCCCTGGCTCTTTGGTCCAGCTCACATGCTCGGGTTCCTGCCTCCAGCCCTGCCTGTGGGGCTCCCAGGCCAGCCGGTTGGTCCCCTCTGAATGGTGTCCTCTCCCTCTGACCTCAAGCTTGCTTCCTGCCCAGGCTCAGCCCTACCTCCTGGAGTCCTCCTGCCAGACCTGTGTCCAGCCTGTGGGAGCCTCACCTGTGAGATGTCAGCAGTTTTGGCTGTTCTCCTGGGCACAGCAGTGCTCAGTCGCCTTATCCCCCCCACCCCATACCCCCTGGCTCTCTCTCTCCCTCCAGACACATGTCTCATGCTCAGCCTGTCCCTGCTTTCTGCCCAAGGCCAGAGAGCCCCCAAGTCCCCACCCCAGGGCAAAGGCAGGCCGCTTCTTTCCTGGAGAGAAAATGAGGCTCCCTCAGCCCTTAACACCTGCACCCCTTCCCAGAGCACCTCAAACAACCAAGTGTTTGTTAAGAAAAGACACAGAATGTAACACCTTCAAAATAACACCTCTGGAGTTTTAAGTCTTTCTTCACTCAGAAGAGTTAGTTAAGGAAAGCTTCACCATTTCCCCCTCTGGCAACCAACTAACTAGACGAGTACATAGTCAGGAGGAAACACAGTATTTGAGATGTAAGAAGGAACACATCCACAGCTGGAGTCAAACCCCACTGATCTTGCTCTTGACCCCCAGCCCCAGCCCGTGTGGCCCCAGAAATCTAGGATGATAGGAATATGGAGGCAGCAGGGGATTGTGGGAGGAATAAAGACTTCAGAGTCAGAACCAGGTTTGAATCTCAGCTGGGAACCTCTGTTTTCTATAAAATAGATATAACAGTTGCACCTGTCTGAGAGGTTGCTGGTGCAGTTCTCTGCAAAAGCCAACCCAGTGCCTGACACATGGTTGCGACCCAACAAGAGTTTGTCTGGAGTCGTTCCTTGACCTCTGGAGCTCATCTCTGAATCATGGCCTCCTGACCAGAAAGGGGCTTGGAGCTGAGCTTTCCTGAGAGGGAGCCTCTGCCCCCTGGTAACATCCTTAGCTTTGGCAAAACATGGGTTATACATGGCAAGCAAAGGGGGTCTAAGCCCTCTAGCTCCCTAGCAGGACCCTAGCAGGGACTGTGGCTGGAGGGGGGTCAAGCAGAGCAGAAGCATGGGAGGAGATGCAGCCCGGTTCCATGTGGGGTCTGAATCGGGGGTCGGAGGGAATTAGCAGGGCTTGGAAGCCCCTAGACCATACACACACGGGGATAGGACCATGCCCGTTTGTTCTCTGCAACATCCTGCACCTAGCAGTGGCTGGCAGTGTAGGCAATATTTAAATCTTTATTGAACAAATGAATAAATGAATGACCACCTTATCAGTCAGAGCCTGGTTGCTTCAGGAATTCCTTTTAAAAACAAGGCAAAGGAGAACAGCTGGTGCCAGGAAACAGAGGTCCCCTGACAAACAGACGGGCCTGTCTGGATGCAACTAGTTAGTGATTGGCCAGGCAGCAGAGAAGTGGATGCTAGGAGCCTTGAACAGGCAAAGGAATTCTGGTTTATGGATGGGCAAGCCGCTGAGGGGACTCAGGGAGACCTAGTGAGTTCAAGAGGTAAGAACCTGAACTCCAGAGCCCAGTTGCGTTGCCCATGAGGCACGAGAGCTGTGTCAAGTCCTGAATCTCTGGGCCTTTATCTTTGCCTTTGTAAAACGAGGATGGTAACAGCATGTACCTCACGGTCTTGTCGAGAGGACTCAGATTATTTGTAGAAAGTCCACACTGGAAGTGCTCAGGAGCACCACTGTTAGTAGTATTTGAGAGGCGTGTCTCAAGACCTGGAGGCAGGGAACAGGTGCAGGACGGATCATCCCAAAGGGAAACTAGTTAAGAGGTCATTGCAACATCCAGGCATGAGAAGATGAGGCCTAAATTAAGGGACTACTTGGGGCCTAGAGGAGATTGATGTACAACAGGTGGTTCATGAAGAGGCATTCAATAGAAGTGATGGGTTGTGGTGGAGGAGCAGCTCAGAGGAGGGGAAGCAGAAGATCCAGAACTCCTTTGTGCGTCTGAGAGCACCTGGGAAGGAGATGGCGCCTCTGAAGGGACAAGGCGTGTCTAAAGAAGCAGTAGGTGTGAGGAGGATGTGCTCGGTCGTGCTAAGTTGGCTAATGGGGTAGCCCATTCAGGGGAGATGGGGGCTGGGGAGGAGAGCAGGCCATAGTGGAAGCCGGCAGAGACATAAGTCTGGAGGATGGCCCTGGGCAGCATTCACATTTGGGGGCTGGGGAGAGGATAAAAAAGCCCACCTAGGAGCAAACAGCAGCAGCCAGGGAATCGGAGAGAAGCAGAAAAGTGTAGTGTCTGTGCAACCCTTGCAGCCGAGTTCCCGGAAGGAGGTGATGGACAGCATGGTCAGATGCTGCAGAGCCAGGAGAAGGGGGGTCGGGGCCAGCCCTGTGCGCGGAGAGCTGACCATGCAGGGAGCAATTTCAGTTGCTGGAAAACTAATAGTGGATTCTAGGGCTTCATAAAAGGAAGTGGAACTAGCATGGATCCGTATCCTTTTAGGAGAGCGTCCACCAGGACAGAAGGTGGAATTGCCTGGAGAACTGGTGCAGGTGCAAGTTGTTTTCCACCATAGGCATCTGCGTGGTCTGGAGTGAAAAGCCAAGCTGCCGGAGGAGGCAGGTGGGAGGAGGGGTGGAAAGGAGTGAGAGGAAGTGAGATGTTGAGGTGCTATGGAAAAAACAGGAAGCAAACAGCTTTGATTTCTTGGTTAAGGAAGAGGTGAAGACCTGGTGTGGGGAGGAAGGAGGTGGAGGGGCCCGAGGAGAAGGTAGGGAGTAGGTGTTTGGGGAGGTGAAGGGAATCCAGGAGAGAGGACAGAGGACTCACGCAAGGCAAGGAGCAGCGAGTGGCAATTGAGTAGTCAGCTGGTATGTGTTCTATGATCTTTTTTTTTTTTTTTTCCTGCAGCAGTTCCATGCTGGGGAGCAAGAATAAAAATGTCCACTACTGGGGCTAACTAAAGAGTGACTTGGACAGGCAAGCAAGCTTTGAGAGCCAGGACACAGTCCCCATGACTGGCAGGGGAGCCCAGCCTGGATTTTTTGAGGGCCCGGCTGGTCGTTTGCAATCTGTGGAATAAACACTGATTTCTCCAGCAACAACCAAGACTTTAGACAAATGACCCTAAATCTCCATTTGGCTTTAGGGTGACTTATATGACTGTAGCAGCAAATCTGTATGGAATGTGAAATCCACGGATCCTGAGGGCAAATGCCCCTAAAGATTACACTGCAGCTGAGGCTGGGTTATCTTCTGGGCGAATCTACCTAGGGAAACTCGGAGGTATCTGGTCTATAGTGACATGGAACTGAATTATTTTAGATGAGCTGCATCTGTCGCTCACCTGCACTGGGAGGCAGGAATCCATTTGGGGGATGGGGAGGGACCCTGTATTCCAGATCCCATTTTGTCCATAAAAGGGGCCTAGCTCAGGTCAGGAAGCCATTGGATCTGGGTGGGTGAATTTTATGAATGAAAGAAATGTGGCAGGTCCCCTGCTCAGGGTGGCTGCTGGTGAGCTTGGTCTCTCACAGCAATGACAGACCTAGTCATGGGTCTGGACAACACGCAACTCCAACGTGAGAGAGTGGGGTGTTATGGGGATTAGCTGAGAGAACCAAAGATGCAGGAGGTCAAGGCTCAGGGGCCGCATAGAGGACGCAACCACTCATGAGCGCGCGGCCTTAACCGCAGACTCAACATGGATGAGAGGAGGCCTCCGAGGCCTCAGGAACCTAGCTTAGCGCATGCTGGTCACTGGTCACCATGTTCCTGTCCGTTATTTTAAGCCAACTGCCCCCAGTTCCATGAGAGTTTACATTCTCCAATATCATGACGAATGAGGAAAGCCAGGGTCACCCCTGGAGCTGGAGTGGAGAAGGGTTCCAGGAGCTCCTTTTCAGAAACACTAGCAGGCGTTTGCCAAGGGTAGGCCCTGCGTTTCCGTGGGCCGTTGGCGAGGCCGTCGTCGGGGTTTCCGGGAAGCCACGTAAGAGCTGAGTCGCACGGTCCCAACCCCGTCTCCCATAGCAAGCAAATGTGCAACGCATTAACTATTTATCCATTGGCCTGTCCGCCCCAATAAAACATGGCACTCTTTAAAACGGTTGCCTTAATGACGTTTGCGTGTCTTGGAATGCGACCCTGGGCCAGCAAATCGCATCGGAAGATGTGAAAACATGAAAATCGATAACAAGAAATGAAAAGGCTGTTTCACCGATAAAACCTCATTTATCTTAATCCTCGGGGCTTCTCAGAATTTCCTGAGTGCCCTTTGAAATGCCAGCGTCACAGCCACGGCCCACGTGTGCTGCACGCGGAAGGCCCAGGGGAGCAGAGGCCTGGATGGCTCGGGCCCCCGGAGCCTGCTGGGGAGAGGTGGCCTGCTGGGGCAGGCACCCACTGCACTGGTTTCCCGCCAAATTGCTCCCCAGCGGGGGTTTCCAGGGATATTTCTGGGATTTCAAAACTCCCAATGAAAATAAATATACCATAGGAATGAAAGGTATTTCACAAGACCCTAACTGTGAAGCCTGAGTGACCCACTTCTGGTAGCAGCAGCAGTCCTCTGGGGTGACAAGGTTGGAAGCACTGGGCCCCAGGGACCGCTTTCTGGCTGCAGGTCCTTCCCTTTGCTCTACACACACAGCCCTGCCCGCCCAGTTTTCTGGTCTCCCTTACCTCTTCTCAGAGGACAGAAATGCAGGAAGGTTGGAGATGGCTTAGGACCCCCTGCCCTTCCAGCAGCCCTGGGGAGATGAAGGATAAGGCTCTCCTAAGCACACCTGGGCTTCCAGCTCGGGCTTGCGACCAGACTAGGGGTGGGCAGAGGCTCCATCTCCTCTCCTGGTCTCTTTGGTTCTCTAGCTGTCACCATGGTTTGCAGAAGGCCGGTCACTCTCAGACCCCATATTGCTGACTGCTCTCTCCAGCTTTCTCACACTGTGCCCGGAAGGCTTTTATGTATCATTGCTTCCCATTTTTCTTATAAAACCCACAGGCCTCTGCTACCTCTGACCTGGTGCCTCTTTTCTCCCTGCCTCCCTCCTTGTACCCTAGCTGTCCCG
This sequence comes from Vulpes lagopus, assembly GCF_018345385.1. Lineage (NCBI taxonomy): Eukaryota > Metazoa > Chordata > Mammalia > Carnivora > Canidae > Vulpes > Vulpes lagopus. Next base: position 14,313,024 of record NC_054838.1, read on the forward strand.
GCTTTCTGCAGTTTCCTCCAGGGAGCCAAGTCTTCTCCCGGCTTGGTGTCCTCAGCTGTGCCATTCCCTTGACCGGCAAGCCCTTGAAAACGTCATGTTGCCAGAGACCTCTCTTGACCTCAAAACCTAAATGAGACCTCTTTCACAGTTTTTTGTATTTGTCCTCAGTGGCCAACACAATTTGTAGGTACCGCTGATTTGTGATGACTTTTTGTGCATCTCCCCAAGTGAGCTCTGCAAGTGAGCCTCCGTTGACGCCTGACACAGCACACCTAAGACGTCACAGATGCTCAGCACATACTTGTTGGCTATCTGGTCAACTGGCTCAATGAACTGATGAGTTCCACAGAGCACTCACCTGCAAATTTCTCAGGCGTGCAAATAGGTCCCGTGGTCAGATGCAATCTGGATGTGCCCTCGTCTGTCTCTAGAGGGTCATAATAGACACCAGTGCATGATACTCTGAGATGCACTCCCAGTTAGAACACAAAAAGCAAAAACTAAACCAAAGCTGTAGGAAGCAAGTTTAATTTTCTTTAGCTTCATGTTTCCCAAACTTATTCGAATGTGACATTTTTTCCCCTCCACTTAACATCTATTAACACCCTGCAAATGTACTTTAAGACTTGTTTCACTGGTGGCTTCTGACTTGGGAAGTCTGACACTCAGGACTGTCAGGCTTGGTGTGGGGGTTGCTCATGGATGCCTCATGGATGCCTGTGTACGTATTCACAAGTGCACTCATTACTCTAGTAAAGAAGGGAGCATGAGCACATTTTGGAGCTAGCCTGGGTCTATACTCTTCAGGTAAAAGAGAGGAGAAAGCAGTCAAAATTGGGTATTTGCAGATACAGCTTGGTGTTTGCAGATACGATCTCTGTAATTGTCACAGTGGGCAACTCCTACATACTAACTGGTCTTTTGCGGAGACTTGAATCTGCAGATGTTGGGAAGCTGGTGGGTGGATATTGGTCCCTTAGTGGCCAAGTGAGTCTTTCTCCTACACAGCATTTGATTTCAATGCAGTCCTCCTATTCTTAGTATTCTTGAATTTTCCAATAGACCTAAGAGAATGTTGGGGTGGGGGCAGAGATTGCACGCCGTATTAGCAGTGGTGAAGGTTTCAGGACGTATCCCTTTTGAATAGCTATGATGTTTTATGTACGTAGGGTTCCTGAGGTGGAGCTGCCTTAGATGCAATGGGTTTCAAATTATTTTTGATCAGCCCCTACTTAGGTAGGACAAAACCGCTTGACCTACCGACTCCATCTAGTCTCATTTTCCAGTGGAAAAATAAATTAGTGATAATTTGGGGGAAGTGGATTATGTATACATTTGCTTTAGCACTGGAGGATGGACAATTCATATTTGAACCACAGTGTATACATGTCTTAAGAGTCTGGTTATTGGAAAATTACAGTTCCAGAATACTTTTGATGCAAATAAGCTCCAGTATACTATGTAGGGTTAACCAAGCAACCCACAACAAAATAAACTGATAATGATAAAGCTAAGCTAATAGTAATTCGTAATTAGAAAGTACTGAACGTAGCCATTGCAAGTTGCAACCAACTCAAGGGACCACTGATAATGTGCTGATAGAGAGTCTTCTCCCAGATTTGGGGAATGTCAACTGTGGGCCTGCACATGGGGAATGGGAGTTTTCTGGTAGAACAAATGAGCATTGCTGGGCTTGCAGCAGAATCCACACATTATTTAGTAACCATTACTACTTAGCCGATTACAGATTAGCAGCCATAGTAATATGTACAAATGAAAACTTAAACTGTACACATTCGTCATAATAATATAAAGGAGGCCTTTCAAAAAAAAAATTCAGTACAGGCTGCATGAGTCTGTCTCTGGTAACATACCCCCTAACCCCCCAACCCACTGGATCTCAGTTTCAACTTTTGAAATCCCAGTCTAGGCAGCATTCCCTCCTTCCCAGGGAGGGCTTTCATTTCCTAGCCCAAGCAGACCAGAGATGTGCATTTGGATTTATAAAGCATTCATAGTCTCACTTGAAAAAGTTTTAATGTCCAGTGTAAATCTCCAAGATATGGTATTAAGCGAAAAAAGTCATTGTGCCTGACAGTATGTATGATACACTATTTATGTAAAAAAAACAAAACAAAACAAAACAAAGATAGATTTTCTAAGTGTGTTGATGCTTTATATGGCCTGAGAATCTCTGGAATATGCAAAATGCATAAAAATATTTGCCTCTGGGGAGGGTTACCGGCTGCTGGGGGAGGGGAAGGAGGCAGATTTAGGTTTTTTACTAGATATACCCATCATGCTTTTTGAATTTTGTACCATTTATATCTGAACTATTTAAAAATATCAATGAATTTACAAGAGAAAAGGCACAATAACAACACAAAACCCCAGTAAGCCCACAGAGACTTGATTCCTGTTTTTTTTTTTTTAAAGAGCGGAGGGTGAAGTTTGGTTTATTTATTGTCCTGATGTCTTTCTCCACCTTCAAAACCACCATTGTGTATTAAGCAGGAGATTCTAGAATCTAAAGGAAGACCTCCAGATGAGGGGAGATGGGAGACCTGAGGCCCTAGGTTTCTGGAGGCAGAGACCTCTGTCTCGAGACCTGTTGTTTAAAACCTTCCCAGTGTTCTGATGTGTTTCCAGACCATGTAAATGCAAAATACGGAGCGGGGGGCTCTTATTGAGGCCACTTGCACTTTGTACATTTGCAGCTTGAACGTAAAGAAAAAAGGATGACAAAGGAGACAGAATTCGTACAGCAAAGCATGTTTAAATGAATGCATCCCTCTTATTTCATCCCGCTTTCAGGCTGCTCAAGGAGACAAAGCAATGGTTTATCTTGATTTGCCGTCAGGAATTTAAATGAGCACAAACAGAAATATTACACGATTTAGTGTTTCCTAATGAAAAACGTAACATTTCGTCAATCAAGTAAAAAAGAATTGTATCCTTCTATATAAATTGGCACGAGAGTGCATTGTCCGTATACCATAAAAGCTCATTATGCTGAGTAACAATTGATTTCTTAGAGCAAAATATCCGCAGAAATTGGTGGTGCGTCTAAATTTCATGGGTTCTGAGTTACTGCAATAGATAGAGAGCAGGAAATGTTTGGAAGCTGGAAGGAAATGTTTTGGACAATATGGGAGGACTAGCTGGTGGTAGGGGGTGGCGGTGGTGGTGACAGAGATCAAAATTCCTCAAACCAGAGGTGGGTTTTGGGCAATGAGCTGAAAGTAGTGACAAAACAGCACAGACTTGGGGTGGGTATACAGGCTGGTGTCCATCTGATGTGTTTAGGAAAATTCTATATTGAAGATGTAACATCAAAACAAGTTATTTACCCCATGGCCTTGGTCCATTTAAGGGCAGATGTTCAGTACTATCCCTCTGTCTGGGGTCAAGTGCAAAAGTGCTTCCCCATGCTCCCTGCCCTTCTGGTCATTTCCACTTCAGCCCCTTTACTATTCCCACAGAACCCAGCAGCCCAGGACAAGGAGAGCTCCGTATTTCAAAGTTGGGTTCATGGAGAGGAGATACAAGTAACCACAAACCCCACGAGTCATCCCACGCGAGGAGACTGCTCGGCTTGGGTCTAAATGACTTACATTTTTCCTCGCCTGAATTAGCCAGTAATTGCATGTGGGCAGACTTAGCCAGAAATGGTCTAAATGATCAATTAGAAGGCAAAAAGGAGTTCCTTTCTTTAAAGTTCAAGGGTCCCTGTTGAAGAGCCCTACTTCCTAAGCCATGCTCACATGGGCCTGCGCCCAGCTCTCTGGTGCCTGAGTATATTGTACATTTGCCTAACGATAATGAATTGAGTCCTTATTTTGCAGGAAAATATAGGGCACTTCCATTACATGCAATCAAGCAAAAAGGCTGCAGAATGTGCCACTCCATTAATTTTAAACAGAATTCTTCCCAAATGTCACCCTGAAACCAGAGTATGGGGTTATTACAAATCTGAAGGAATTAAGAGTAATTTTCATTTGTATAAAGTAGTTGAGGGACATGACTCCTGCCACACACACAATTAATTGAGTTAAATTGGATTAGCTGATGTCAGTGTGAATCACTAAGCCCTGACACAGCCCGCCTTGTGGTGAGGTGGGGGGGGGGGGGTGGCTTTTCCATCTCGGAGAGTGCAGGTACACACCCCACCCCCCAACCATAGAATGTGCAGAGTGTACTGTGATGGGCTAGTTATTAGCAAACACGTTCGAAGAAGAAAAACAGATGCCAGCCTCTGGCGAGTCACTGAACCTCTCTGAGCCTCAGTTTCCTTATCTGTAAAAGGGGATTATATATAATACTTGCTTCAGTGGGAATCATGACTACGTCGGAGCACTTAGCGTGGTGCCCGGCACATAGTTTACGACCATTAAATGGGGACCATTACCTTTATTTTCATCTTCTGAGGGGAGTCTCTTGGGCCTAAACTGGTTCCCAAATCACACTGAGGAAATCTGGACCTGGCACCAGGATGGGCACAACGGCCAGTCAGTCCCCAGGGCCTGGGAGGTGTGAGCAGGCCCACTGAGTTACGGATCCTTCCTTCCTAACTTCAGGCCTGCTATCCTGGGCGGTAGCTGGGCTGGTGGGAGAGCACAGAGCTGGACGCAGGAACTAGCAGGCTCAGGCGGTCGGGGAGCGGGCTGCTGTGCCCCTCACTCCACGTTCCGGTACTTGGTGAACAGGTTGTACAACACTCGCAGTGTGGATTTCAGGTCACAGTTGACAATGTCTGCGTGGAAACAAAAACACACATTGCTTCAGTGGGGCCACAGAGCCCACGGCAGGTGTCCTCGTCCCCTTCCTCCCACCACCCACCTCCTGTGCCCAGCGTGGTCCTGCGGTGGACGTCCCGCCGCCTCACCCCCTGGATATCACCTGCTGCTCCTGAAGAGCTCCAGTCCGGCTGGGAGAGAAAAGCACCCCCACGAGACAGCCAGGGGCAGGTGGGTGGTGAAAGATGGGCGGTGTGTACAGCGAGAATCTGGAGCAGGGGCGGCAAGGGGCAGAGGTGCTGGGCGAGGGGGTCTCGCCTCTCGTGGAAATGAAGCAGACCCTGGAGCATGCGGGCTTTGCTCTAGAAATATCTCGGGTGAGGGGCCCCTGCCCCATTTCCTGAGTGTTGCTTATCCCTGGGGCTCCTTTGCCTTCAGCTTCCTCCATCAGGAGGAGCCAGCCAGGAGTCGTGTGGAGGGCTGGGGGCACAGAAGCCCACCGGGCAGACAGTACTCGGTAAGCAGGTGCCATCGGGGGACAGACAGCTTCCACTGGAGGGAGGAGAAGGCAGCTGAGGCTGGGAGTTTGTGTTTTCAGGAAAGCTCTGGCATGGGTTCCCAAACTTTTATACAACCATCTCCTCCCTCCTTCCCTTCTATTTACTGGTCACCTTCATTCTCTGCTTGCCCCTCGAGGCCTCAGAAGCTCCTCCGCCATGCGAGGCCCCTTCCCTGCTCATGTCTGCTCCACCCCTGGCCTGCACTCACTCCCTTGGAGAGTTGTCCTCTGAAGAACCGGAGTAGAGTGGACACAAAGAATTCTCCCTACTATTTAGGAGTGGACATTTAGGTAAAAAATTGGGAAAAAATTGGGAAAAGCAAAAAAACCAAAACAAAAAAACCCAAAAAACAAAAGGCAAGAGCTCAATGACTATGAAAGTTGGGACAGTGGAACATGTAGGGAAAAGGCTGAGGATTCTGTGGCTGGAAGGAGCACCTGGGAGCTGGGTAGTGGGGACACGGTGGCTTGTGGGATATTATTTCCTGGACCTGCACGTTTATGTCTTATGGACCTCTCTGTATATGTGGTGTTTTGCATAGTTAAGACTGATCTTTAAAAACCTGACTGTGTAGAAGGTCAGATGAAATAAATGATGGAAGAGGAAATAAAAAGTGTTCTGGGATTCAAAGTCGGGAAGGAAGCGATTGGGGAAGACATCCGAGCTCTAGCCACGCCTGGGTCAATAGGAACAGGGACTCTTGGAGAGCAGGCAAAGTGGGAGGCCAGTGGCTCCGATGGACTGGGTTGTGGCCCGCAGGTCTTAGCCTGGGGACCCTCACAGCTGCGGCTGTCACAGCCAAGCACACTCAGGCCCCGGGGTCCAGGGCTCCTGCGACCCCCTCTCGACCTCATCCCAGCTGGGCTCAGACCCTGCTCCAAGCTCTCCTGCTGATGGATGTGCTGACGGCCTCCCCCGGAGCACTCGGAAGGCCTGGAGCTCAGCTTCCCTTTCTGCCCCCATGTCGGTTGGATTCAGGCACATATTGGGCCTCTGCTGACATAAGGCCCTCTCTGGCTACTCCACCCTGCCCATCCAAGGCACCCTCTGCCAGGTGGAGGCCTATGGCCTGTGGGCTGATTCCTGCTTTTCCTTGACTGCTTGCTGTTGAGTGGTTCTTAAGTTCCACTCAAGTCAAACATTAAGAAGTCAGAGAAGGAATTGAAAAGGAGAGACAGACAGAGGAGCTCAGCAAGGGAGTGAGCATGACGGGGGTGGTAGGGTGGTGCTGGGACCACTGCCACATGCTCCTAACTGGGCTCCTTAAAGCCTCCTGCCCTCTCTAATCTATGCGACCCACTGCAGGTAGACTATTCAGTCTCTGGGTATGGTTGTGCAGGATGCACACTGCACAACTTCAGGGTGTGTTGTTCACATTTCCAGGGCATCGTTACCATAGGTGCAACGTAAATGGTGCCCCTTGATGTTGTACAGCTCACAACTTGTATGGACTGTGTATACAACCATTTCACTTAAGCTAGGGTCCTAAATCGTGACTCTGCAAGGGATGATGCGAACCCGGCCCACCTTCCCAGTCTCACTTCAGGCCACACTTCCGCTCGTACACTCTGCACAGGTCACGTGGACTTCCTTTTACTCCCTGGCAATGGCTGCACCTCTCCATCATCTTGGCCTCTGCACATGCCGTGTACCTAGATTACCTTCTCCGGATAGTTGACTCCTCATCTTTCTGCAGACCTCAGCTCAAAGTACCATCACCGTAGGGAAGCCTTCCTGACACCTGGCCTGGGTGAGGGTACCTTGTTTTAGGGTCTCAAAGCACCCATGCTCCCCTTCAAGGCACTCACTCCGGTCCTAAATCAGTCATTTGTGTGTGCTCATTTGACCCGGTCTGCCTCTTCCCTGGACTGTGTGTGCCTTGATCACAGACAGGCAGTCTTGCATGCTCCAGCACCTGGCCTAGGACCTGGCATGCACAGACCTCAAAGGGTATGAACAGACAGATGAATAAATGATTGCCCAGGGTCATGTGAGCCAAAGAAGGAAATTCATGGAAGAGAAGATAGCCAATAGGGCTACATGCTCCCAAGTGGGTAAGACTGGAAAGAGCTCCCGGGCACATGGCTCCAACTGGGGACTCAGGGAGGGAGCAGAGCCAGGTGCAGGGGGAGATATTACTCACAACATGGGCAGACAGGCAATGGAGGCAGTGGGCCTGGCCACCAAGGGGGCACTTGGGGTAGGGCATGCTCATGGAGGACAGACAGGGATGGAGGCAGGAGGACTTGTTTTCCCCTTTTAAGGACAGGTGAGTTCTGAGGTTTCTGGAGAAGGAAAATGTTCACTATGGGAGAAAGTCTCAAGATGACAATTTAATTTTAAGGCCCACTAGGGCTTGAAGCCCATCTTCATGATAGTTGTGTAACCCAGTTAAAGTCATTTAGCTTGTTTGAATCGGTTTCCTCACTGGTAAAATTGGGTTTTATGAAAAAAACCTAGAACACATGAAGGGCTCCCTAAATGGTAGTTCCCTTCCCCTTTGCCGTCTTTGCCTGTTAACAGAGCTGTTGTGTACAGCTGTGCAGCCCGTGTACTACACAACTCCAGGGGGAGCCTTTCATAGAGACTAGGCCCTGCTCCCTAAGAAACCTGAGTCCCTTAATCCTATAGGCCATCACTGCCAGGTGAAGGGGTAGGGGGTGAATACAGCAAGGGACACTGCGTATTGTCTGTTCTCATCAAGGAAGCCAACTGCCACACAGTTCCCAGCAGTGGATGGGCTGTGTCAGCCAGGAGAGGGGCTCTGGATTCCTGGGAATGAACTGTGACTCCATGCTATATACACAGAGGCTCTGGAGAGCCCTGGCCTAATAAACTGTGTGATCAGTACCTCAGTACTGCTCTGAGGGCCTCTGCGTGCTGGCCCAGGGCCTCTCCCCGGGAGCAGTCTGGTCGGTGGGGCTCCTGGTTAGAAACAACCAGAGCAGAGCCTGGCTGGCTGGCTGCTGCCAGGGGACACAGAAATCAGACCCAAGGCTACTCTAGGGAGAAAACAGCCTCTGGTCAAGGGGAAAAGGCTCAATGTGTGCTCCTCTCGCCTGGTGGCATTAGTGATTCTTCTTAGATGACCATCCACAACGGGTTCATGGTCCTCTAAAAGATGCCAAAGTCAAAGGAAGGGAAGGGGAGCTCTCTTCACAGTGGCAACTCCATCTTTACCCAGAGGGACAGGGTTCTGTATGGTCGTGCCCTCCATGGCCCTGTATGTGCCAGCAGTGTCCCTCATCCCAGTCTGGGGCAGTTGCTGAGGCCCCTTCTCTGAGCTTCCCCACTGGGTCCCCAAATCTCTTGACCAAGGTGAGAAGACACCTGGTAGCTCAGTGCCACCAGGTGGTGGGGGGTGGAATAATTTGGGCAGTCACAGGCCGGCTACTCTACTTGAGTGGGGTGAATCCAGCCTCCAGCCCCATCCTGATGGATCTAGTGGATCCTCAGTCTCTGCCTCCCTTACCTTTCTGCTCCCCGTTCCCCACAGGGATAGGCCCCATGCTCTGCAGATGGGTCATGTTGGTGTTGGCCTGCTACCCTATCTGGTGATCTTGCTATTTTCTGTACATATTTTTTTTTAAATGTAAAGGTGACAAACATCCAGAAAAGTTCATGTAACATATATGTGCAGTTTTAAATGCTTGAAAGAGCGCCCCCACCACCCATGACAGAAGCAAAACATTGTTAATACGGTCACAAACCTCTCTCACCCGGCAAAGATAACGGCTATCTAGACTTTTATGGTGACTATTTCCTCCTCCTTCATAATTCCACCAGCAATGTATGTACCATTAAATAGCAGAGTTTAGCTTTGCCTGTTTTCATGCTTTATGTCAATGGAATTGTGCTACATGTCATCTTTTGCGATTTTTTTCTTACGTTTATAGGATTCATCTGGGTGGTGTGAGCTGTTCATTTTTGTAAACCATTCTGAGGTGTGATTGGTTTTATTGAGATAGAACTACAATGATCTATAATTAGGCTATTGTGGATATTCTGGGCCTAGTTTCCTGGTTGTACGGACATGCCTACCTAGGAGTGGGGTTACTGTGTCAAGTGGTGTATTAGTTTCCTATTGTTGCTGTTAACAAATTATCACAGGTTTGGTGACTACAAATGAACCCCAACATGTTATCTTATAATTCTAAAGGTCACAGTCCAAAAATAGGCTGCACTAGGATAAAATCAAGGCATCGGCAGGGCTGCAATGTCTCCTGGAGACTCCTGCGACATCAGTTTTCTTGCTTTTTGTAGCTTCTAGGGGCTAGTTTCCAGAAGCCTGCATTCTTTGGCTTGTAACCCCTTCTACCCGCAAAACCAGCAATGGCTGTTTGAGTCTTTCTTATGCTGCATCACGCTGACGCTGAGCCTTCTGTTTCCCTTGTGATTATTCTGGAACTATTCAGATGCTCCAAGATCCTCAATCACATCTGCAGAGTCCCTTTTGCCATATAAGGTAGCATATGATCAGGTCCTGGGGGATTAGGGTGTGAGCATTTTGGGGGCCATCAGTCTGCCTACCATATAAGGTACCGCAAATCTTCAACCGTATTACATAAAGACAAGCTATTGTTCAACAGTGGTTCTATTTCTATTCATACCAGCCGTTTCTGTTGCTCCACGTCCTTGCTAACACTTGATATTGTCAGGTTTAAATTTGTGCCACTATCTGGTCTGCACAGTCTCTCCTCAGGGAAGGGGAAGAGAAATGGAGCTATTTTCTGTATTTCCAGCTACTACCCAAGTCCTTTCCAGAATGAATCGATCGCTTGGACCTCAGCGGCTGTCACCTGTCTGGATTTCTTTTAGCATTGCTTGAAGTCTGGCCCCAACTTTTTGACTCTTTAAATTGTAGATATCCCATCAGCCTGCTGGCTGACCTACAGGCTTCATTCCTGGCGAGTACTAGGTTATCTTCTGAGTCCCCACTTGGCTATAATGCCAGAGTCTTGACCATATCCAGCGAAGAGTCTACTTGAATAATAACAGGGTAGGTGTGTGCAATGGAAGACAGGAGGTATGATGTCCTAAATAAAAAGCCACCAGCTTTATGCCAATATTTCAACTGCTTCATTGGCCGTGAGCTTGGTGCTAATGCTTGGGCTACGAGAAGTTATTGAAGCCTGGGCACTAAAAGTCATCTGGGATGCACACCCAGTTCCCAGGAGATTTCAAGGTGCGACGGAACTTTGAATGTCAAACAGCATGGCAGAGAATGCACTTTCCTGACCCTAAAAACATTTGCCATGAAAAATAAAATGCCTCCACCACAACCAATTTGATTTTGAAACACCCTCAAAGAACTACCCACATTGGCACCTTCTGTAAAGTCTGCAGCATTTACTACCGAACCTCACTTTCCAGGTAGAGGCACGGGGGCAGAGGGAATGCTGGGGTATACACCTCTCCCCAAGTACAACTTCACAAAATGCCATTTCAATTCTTTACGCACTGGAAATTTTCAGCATGGGCATGATGCCCAGCGTAAGAACAAATAAAACAGATGTGTTTTTCCATTGCATGGGTCAGGAAGTTTCATATTAAGCAGTTCAGTCAGTTAATTGTACAAGAAATGTCCTCTAAATGCTGAAATATCCCTATCGGTTAATTGATACTGGGAAAACTCTCTGTTCTGAGGGAAATGAATGCCTGACAATGGATGTAGCGGGGGAGTACTTCTGATTCATGACCAGGAAGTTTCCTATTAAATGGTTCAGGAACACGGAAACAGAAACGCTGGCTAGAACTCTCCTGCGGTCTCTTACTCTGAAGCGGGGTACTCGTCATCCGGTCACAGGGCATTAGGACGGCCAGAGTGACCTTGGCCCGAGAGGGCCCCTACAGGGACACCAACCTTGCTAGGGGCCCTCCGGCGATGGCAGCCTTGGCAGTGACCAGGCGCCTTCTTGGCCAGAGCTGAGGTAGCAAGGTCTGTGACGAGGCCCGACCCGGGGAGCCAGCCCGTATCTGCACAGTCCACCCCTTCTCTCTGGTTATCCTGCTTTCCCCTCCGGCTTGAAGTAAAGGCAGGCCCACAAGATACTGTCCTTCACCCTTTACTCTTCCCTGCATGCTCTCCTGTTGTTGGGCTTCCACTAAGCGGGAGGCTTCCAATTACATAACCCCAGCCCTGATCTTTTCCCCGAACTCCGGTTTTGCTTGGTCAATGCCTTAGGTTTCCAAGGCTGACATCCGTATGTCCCCTGCCAAGCTGGCTTTTCTTCCTGGGTTCCCCAATGCTGCTGATGGTGCCCTGCCACTAAATATCTGTTCTTCACACTGCCTTGCAAATGATCTCTCTGGAACAGAGCTCTGATCACATCATTGGGCTGCTTAAGAACCTTCCATGTCGGATGCCTGCGTGGCTCAGTTGGTTAAGCGTCTGCCTTCAGCTCAGGTCATGATCCCAGGGCCCTGGGATGGAGCCCTTCGTCAAGCTCCCTGCTCAGCGGGGAACCTGTTTCTCCCTCTCCCCAACTTCTACCCCCTGCTCATGCATGCATGCTCTCTCTCTCTCTCTCTCTCTCTCTCTCAAATAAATAAAAACATAAGGAAAAAAAAAAAAAACCTCCCATGTCTCCCACTGCCTACAGAATAAGGTCTATACTTTCTGCCTTGGCATCAAGTCCCTTCACCACCTGAACCAGCTCGCTTCAGCCTCACCAACCATTATTCAATTCGTACTCTTACTATTCCCAGCCCAATAGGTAACTATTTACATTCATTATCAGGTGCCAGGTGCTCTGCATCAGACATCATCCCATTGCATCCTGCCAGGTGCATGTCTCTAGGAGTTCCATCTGTACAGACCTGAAAAGGAGGCTCAGAGATGGTAGGTAAGTTGCCCAGGGCCACTCAGCTGTTAGGGTGGGGCCCAGATCCAGGGCTGTCAGGAGCTAAGCTACAGGCTCTGCTGTCTCACAAACAGAACCTTTCCCCATTCTCCAGGCGGGACTTTTGCTTATGCTGTCCTCCTATCTGGGGTGCTGCTGCCTCTGTCCTCATCTCCAGATATAAAAGCCCTATCTACTCTTCCCGGCTGAGCCCCGCTGCACCATCTCCACCAAACCATCTCTACCCAGATGGATGTGATATCACATCTCGCTCTCTTAGCTGCACCTCTTTCATGGCAGTTGTCATTTTGTTGTGGTTACTTGGGTATATCTTTTCTCTCCCCTGAGGGCTGCAAGTGCATTGAGGTCAGGAACAGCCCACCCCTCTTGGCATATCACCATCTACCGGGTCTTGTGCCCCTAGACAGCACGCACCCCCCTCCTGATGTGGAGATATGGGTGGAGGAACAGGCACAGCAATGGGGAGGGAACACACCCAATCCCTACTCGTCCACTTTCCTTTAAACAATTAGGAAAGTGCAAGCAAAAAGGCCCATGAATGGAAAACAGAAAATTATCTGCAACACAGTGTTGACTCACCAGTGCTGATAAAATGGAATATTTCAGTTGGTAAGTCAATAAATGTCTGTACCAAGAAGACTCCCGGGAGAGATGTGCCTCCCATATGCACAAATGCACATAGCTCCAAGTGTGAGCAGGGAAGGGCTGCTTGAGCAGTCTGGTCCTTCTGTATTTTTATTCAGCCTTACATTTGCAGTATGAACCCAACAAATCAGGCCTCCTCTTCGGGCAGAGTTGGAGTGAGCAAAGAATAGGAAAGGCAACTATGCTCAGAGCAGAGCTGCCGGTGGGGACCCCTGCACCCACCCCTGCCTGGCCAGCACGCAGTTATTTGACAGGTCAGCATCCTGTCCAGGGACAGAAGAACCTGGAAATGAGGCACAGGGCAGTTCCTGTGGCACCTTGACGTGGCCCTCCTCTGCAATCCTGTGCATGGGATCTTTATTTGTAGTTCACAAAGGACCTCCAGGACTGAGCAGTATGCTCCGTCCCACCTCCGCTTACAAATGGCAAAGATGATTTCAGAGAAGAAACCCTTCCCCTGATGTCAAACATGAGGCTTGCCCTGTGCCCTAAAGACCTGTGCAGGGGAAGGGTTTCTGAGTCTTGTCATAAACCCAGGGAAGAGCAAAGTACCTTCTGGCCGTGGTTTTGGCTTTTCCAATCCCCCGTCTTGCATGAGCTCGAAGGCGAAGGAGACGTTCAAGACCTGGAAAGAGAAAGGCAGTGCCTGGATCATGGTGCACGGACTCCTGGACCCTGGGAAGCGAAAGAGTCGACACGACAGCCAGAAGGGCAGAGGCCGAGTAAAAACGAGGCTTGAATTTGGAGGAGAAAAGAAGCTACCAAGATGCGCAGGCCGTGTGGAGCTGGCCGGGCCCAGCTGGCTGTCGGTGAAAGGTCCCCGGAGCAGTTCAAGATCATCCTCCTGTCCTACTGTGTTCCCGTGTCAACTGCCAGGACTTTAAACTTTGAGATAGGATCAGATGACAAGACGTGTTCAAGAGGCAGAGTGGTTTCTGCTTTGGACCAAATGTCCCTTGTCTGGTGGGCAGGCGGTGGCAGTCCTGGCAGTCCAGGCAGCCACATCGGAACTCAGCTGAGCGTGAGCCTCTGGACTGGCCAGACTTGCGGCCACCTTGCCCGTCAGGTCTGTGGGGGGAGAGGAGGCTGGGCTGTGCGCCCCGCAGGAGCTAGGGTGCCCGGGCCAGACAGCAAGGGAAGGGAGAGCCGTTGAGGGTGCTCGAGGGTCTGCAGAGCCCAGGTCAGCTGTTGGTCAGAACCCAAGGCTCTGGGCAGACGGGAAGCCACTGCCTTTTCCCTGCACGGCCCCAGCAGGGTGTGGGCAGACGACGGTAGGCCATGCGGCTCAGGGCCTCCCGTAATGTCCCCTCCCCTTACCTTCTGTTCAAAGCTGTCCGGGGTCAGGAAGAAGCTGTGCAGGGGCACGAAGTAGCCCTCCAGGAGCCCCATGAGCAGCACCAGGTACACCCCATCTGCAAACTGGAGGGACAAGGCAAGGTGAAGGCGCTGGGCCCCAGAGCACCCCAGGCAAGCCCTACCCTGGGGCTCATCAGTTGCCATGTCAGCTCCTGGAAGGCTGCCCCCCAGGTGGGCTGCTGGCAGGGGGTGAGGGGCGGTGGCCTCGGGCAGGAAGCTCTGCTTTGCAAGCAGGCCACCCCCCCTTCCCCCCGCGTCCGGCTGGCCCAGCACAGGAGCCGCAGCCCGTGTCCTGGTTTGGGTTGATCCAGTGTGTACTGCACGCTGACCCTGCGCCCAGCCCTGACCCGGCAAGGGGACCACAGAGATAGGTCAGGTGCGGCCTTTGCCCTTGAGGAGCTCGGGTCTAGCAGGGAGACGGATGTGGAGGAAAGGCAGTGGCCACTCTGATGGACAGAAGCACATTGGCCTGTGTGACATTGACAGAGGCCCCCTATTCCCACTGAGGACAATAGGGAAGGCTTCTGGAGGTGGCACTGCCTGGAGGCCCGAGGGAGGAGCAGGAGTACCTGGCGGGGGAGAGGGTGCGAGGGAGGAGGGAGAGGGGATCCAAGGCCCACGCCAGGGTGACTTCTGTTTCATGAACAGAGAAAGAAGTCTAGTGTCCTACGGGCCTGGGCATTCTCCTTCCTCACCTCTCACTGTATTGCTGTTTGGGAGGCAGCAGCGTGGCTGTTGCAAACGTGGGCTCTGCAGCTAGGCCTCCGCTGTCCTGCTTATTAGCTGTGTGACTTGAGGAAGTTACATAAATTCTCTGTGTCTCATTTTTCTCATCCATGAAGTGGGATGATGATGATGGTACAGTACCTACTCTATGGGGTTATCTGAGGATAAACCGATTAATGTATGTAGAGTGCCTACAACACTGTCTGGCATGTAGGCCGCACTTGCTAAATGTTAACAATTGCGATTACTATCTGGGAGGACGGCAAAGCAGTCAGGATATGACTTGCTGGCTCTTGCTGACAAAGAACAACCGTGTGCTGAGCGCCACAGCCAGAGGCTTAGAGCCTGGTGGCTTCCATCAAGGACAGTTGGGAACCTGGTCTGAGGAGCAGTAGACTCCTGGGTTAAGTGGGGGGTGCAGGTGTTCTGCTGACGGGAGGACAAGGAGAATGTGTACTGGGCTTTGTGAAGGCAGTGAGGGCCTGTGGGATGGGGGACGTTTGGGCTGAGTAGGTGTTCCATGGATGGAGAACAAAGACCTAGAGGTCCAGATGCATACCTTAAATTAGAGAACCTTTTATTTATTTATTTTAAAAAATATTTTATTTATTTATTCATGAGAAACACAGAGAAAGGCAGAGACAGAGGCAGAGGGAGAAGCAGGCTCCCCGTGGGGAACCTGATGTGGGACTCAATCCCAGGACCCTGGGATCTCACCCTGAGCCAAAGGCAGATGCTCAATCACTGAGCCACCCAGGCGTCTCTAGAGAACTTCTTAAAGGAGGTGGAGCTCCCCCACATCTTTGTGGGCATAAGCCCCAGGTGCTAAGGAGCTCTCAAGAGGTCAATGTTCTTAGAATCATCTCAAGAAACTTAAAACTAGACAGATTTGCCTGGAATGTAGGCTGGACCCAGTCTGAGCTCTGCTGGGTGACCAGCTTGTGACTCAGCCTTCATGATGGATGTACTGGCTGGTCTTGGACTTGACCTAGGAGCAGCTTCCATCCAGCTGGCCTTCAATTCCAGTGGGGGAGGGCTCAAGCCTGACTCATCCCAGGCTATACCAGGGCAGATAGTAGAAGAACAGACCCCGGCATCTGTGTCAGAATCAAGGCCCTCCCACGGAGTGAGTTAACTTCTGGGCCTCTCTTTAGTGGTGGCTGGACTGAGAATAAAAGAATCCAATCTGTCTACTCAGGGGAGGACCTTGGGTTAGGGTCAGGGTTAACTCAGAAAACTCTGAGAGCTACTGACCTAGATTGTCCTACCCCTTTCTGATGGCTCTGATGACTTGGGTGGTTGATCCACGACAGACCCCTGGCAGACGCTCCCTCTCCTAACACACCTTACCCATGAAAACTGAAGTGGGAATTTCATAAATCATTCTAGACTTCTCAAGGGCTTATCACTTTTCCAGAGGGTTCCTTGTTTTCCAAAAGAGTAGCTAAAGCTCATTTTATAGAGTGCAGACACAAGACACTCAGGCAGAGCTCAGTGACAGATCTGGGGATTGCCTTAAACATAACACGAGGTGCCCACATCCTCAAAACCATACTTGGGTTTATCACCGGGGCACCTGGGTAGCTCAGTTGGTTAAGCGTCTGCCTTCGACTTAGGTCATGATCCCAGGGTCCTGAAATCGAGCCCCACATCGGTCTCCCTTTTCAGTGGGAGAGTCTGCTTCTCTCTCTCCTTCTGCCCCACCGCCCACTTACGTGTGTGCACACGCTTTCTTTCACTCACTCTCTTTCTCAAGTCTTAAAAAAAGTTCATCACAGATGAAAGGGGGTTGGGAAACGGTACAGTATATGGTCTTAAAGTATCTCCTGATAATAATTAATTATAAGGGTGGAGGAAGCTTTACAGTAGTGAAAGCTGGTGGAGACTAACCAAGTGACTACAGTTACTGTCACCAGTAATGTACGGCCTAATGGACAGAGTGCGTGAGAAGAGCACAGTGTTACTGGAGTGGAACTGTCCCTGAAAATGCATAATCTGAATCTAATCACGAGGGGAAAAAAAAGAGATATCCTATGCACCTAATGGCCTGTACTCTTCAAAAACATCAATGTCATGCAAAAGATGGCTGGGGATTTGTTCTATATTAAAAAAAGACTAAAGAGAAATGACCATTAAAAGCAGCCTGAATGGGTGACGGGCACTGAAGGGGGCACTTGACAGGATGAGCACTGGGTGTTATTCTGTATGTTGGCAAATTGAACACCAATAAAAAATAAATTTATTATTAAAAAAGATAAAAAATAAAAGCAGCCTGAGAATATTAAGACAACTACATTCTTTGACTCAGATGATATTGTCAAAAGTAGTCAAATATCAGCAACTTTATGTGGTTCAACCTAAATAGATCAACATCCTGATCCTGATTGCTTGAATTTGATAATTGCAATGTGATTATTTAAGAGAATACTTGTTCTTAGAGATGTATCCTGAAGTATTGGGAGTGGCCGGGGGGAGAGAAAGAAACTGCTAACTCTGTTAGCATTTAGCTAACAATGCTAACAAATGATGTATGTAGGTGAAGAGTATATGGATATTCATGAGAATATTCTTGCAACTTTTCAAAATAAAAAATTAGAAAAAAGTCAACATTTCATGCAATTCACCCCTCTGAGCAGAACAGAAATCCCTGTCCCTCCTGGGAAAGCTTCAGGATCAGTATGGAAAGCCATCTTGGAGGTGCAGGGATGGGGCCCTTAGAACCATGGCTGCACTTAGGGCTTGTTACCCACCTGGGTTTCCAGTTCTGTGACCTCCAGGTTCAGTTTATTCAGATGCTTGTTCACAAAAGTGATGAGTGTCTAAAAGAGAAGCACAAGCCAGGCATGAAGATGGAGACCCTTGCCACTGTCAGACCCTGGAGGCACTTCTGTGACTCCACCGTGAGGACAAGGACCAGTGTGATAACAGTGTGGGACAAGGCCTAGCTAAGGGTGCCAGCCAGGGATCGCTCCTGAGCTGAGTGAGAACGAGCAGCCTATGAGGCTCTTCTGCAAAGCTTCTTGAGTTCATAGGAGAGGACTGCCCCCATGTTGGTGGTCCCATGCACTGTGTGGTTCAAATAGCCAGTTTCAGGGCTGTGAAAGGGGCAGGAAGTCCCAAAAGAGCAAAATGCTAGGTGTAGTGTCCTATCCCAGGGCAGAGGGGCCAGAGAAGAAATGTCCTCATAGGATCCCTCCTTCTAGACTGTCTAGGGCAGGTGCCTGTGTCTGGAGAGGAGGGAGGTCTGAGGGAGGAGGCCTGGTTGGCCCATGGTGCAGTGTGGGTGGGAAGACAAGGTGCTTACAGCCTCAGAACCCCCAGGAGACACTGCCATCCTGATGGGAGAAGAAGGGGGGAGATAAGGCATCCAGTAGGAACAAGACTGTAAAGTGCGCATCAGGCGGGAAAGCCCCGAGTGCAGAGAGCCGGTGAGGACACCAGTTTCAGGAAGCTTGCAAGCTACTGGAGTGGGGTCTAATGTTTGGCTGCATCTCCTTCCCCCCCTTCCCAGGTACCTCTTGCTCACCTTTTTCACTACATTGAGTTTGTCTGGTGCGTGGTCAAACAAGGTGTCAAAAGCATCACGTTCTGGAAAAACAGAAAAATGTAAAGTGGAGAAAAGACCTGCTTCCTGGTGAGAAAGCCCAGCCAAGGTGGCCACACCATCAGCTATAAGCAGGAATTCCTCAGTGCATGAAACAATACTGGGAATTCTGGAAGCTAGGTTTGGGGCAGGGATTCGGGATTGATTCTCAGCTTAGAGGATATTTGTTTCTCCCCCCCCCCCCCCCCCACTTTCTAGGTCAACCCTCTTTAGGGCTGAGGTTGAGGGGCCCAGGCAGGCAGTCTGACTTGCGAGTGGTCATTTCTCTTCAGTATTTATATCCATTACATCATGATTTAGTCATAGGTCTAAAGTGTTTCCGAAGCTTTTTGGAGGCAGAAAGTTATCCAAATACCAAATCACTTCACCCCCAAATTTTCCAAACCAGGATAGCCACGCCGAACATCATGGTAGCGTGCACGGCCGATTGGATGGGAAGCCTGGGAGCCCCACGACAGAATGTGTGCTCTTCCTCTTGAGTGACCTAGTCACTGCAACCCTTGTGCCTCAGTTGCTGCTTCTGTAAAATGCCATCTGCAGGTAAACCTCCCCCAGGCGTGTTATGAGGATGAAAGAAAAGAATGTATGGGCCTGTGTGCTGTAAACTTTGAAGTGTCTGCCGATCTGAGTTTATTAGCGTTACTGGGGTATCTCACACGTTATCCACAGTAAACACGGGATCGTAGAGAGAGGCAAAGCCATGCCCCCTGCTTTCCTTGCTGGAGCCCCCAGGCTCTCTGAACTCAGAGTAAAATAGTGCATAGAATTTGGAGGCAGGAAATGAGAAGAATGTCCAGGAGGGGCCTGGGGATGGGAAGTCTGGTGGTCCTAGGGCCTGCCTTTTCCTGCTCTTGCACCGATGAGTAAATCTGGGACTGCCAGAGGGGTGACTGAGGTCTCAAACATTCACAGACTGTATAAACAAACGCAAAGTTCTGGGAAATGGGAGCGGGTATGACGTGTGGTAAGGAAAGAGGGACAAGACGGCTTCTAGAAGGCTGGACTGAGGGGGAGAGTGGACTGTCCTGAGCGTGTACGTGCACCTCTCTACTTCCACAGCACGCTTAGAACATGCCTGCCCCGCCGAGGCCCAGGGCCCCTCTGGAGCCTGGCAGGGTCCACGGTCCGGGTGCTTATGAAGAAGACTGTGCCACTGTAGCTGGTTTTCCACTCCCCCTCACCAGTAAGCAGACCCTCCCTCCTAAGTGGCCCCATCACCAGGCTGGTGCAGACACACACGCAGGAAGCAGGCTGAGTGCCTGTTCTTCCCAGCTGCTGTAGAATTAACTAGACCCCCGTGGCAGCCACCAGCACCAGAGGATAATCTTATGCAACTCACCATGCCTTCCGGAAAGAGCCCTGCAGGAGAAAGAGAAAGAAAACAGTATGAGTCTTCTCTGTCTGCCCTTCACTGAAGAGCCTGCAAAGCTCCCTTCCTTGGCATTCTGTTCTGCACGAGGTCTCCAATTGTCAGTAGCCTTTGCCCCAGTACCACCTGTTTTTTTCCCTCTGCTACACAGATATGCTGGTGTTTGCACAAAGCCTCGTATGAGTGGTATTTGAAGGACTATTTGTTGCTTCAAGTAAAATCCCACTGTTGCTTATAGTTGGGACGGAATGTCTGACTCGGAGTTTCAACACTCCCACCCATCGCGCTGCCCAGGTTGTTGTGGGCACCTGCCTGGGGACATCAACTTCGTCTTTGTCCTGTTCGTTCTGTGATTCCCACCAGACTGCACCTGCTATTGACTCCAAATCGGTTTTTCAAAGAGGGCAGGGATTGGAACCATACTCATAGCAGGGAAGCAGCAAACCACTAACAGGATGAGCATTAGAACAGACGACGTAGATTTACATCTCACAGAGCCACTTGCTTGCTGTGTGACCTTGGGCAAGCTATGGAACCGCTCTGGGCCCCAGCTCTCTTATCTCTATAAAACAAGGATGGTAATGGTAAATAGCTCAGTAGATGTTGTATTACATGATTTAATAGGTAGAAAGGTTTTAGCATAATTCCTAGTATCTAGTAAGTGCTTGATACACTTGTTCTCAATGTGTTTTTGGTTCCTATCCTATTGATTTCTTCTAACTGTACATCTATCACCTATTAAATGATGACTTGGGGGTAGTGTAATGGAAAGAACAGTGAACTTGGAGTTAACTGCTGGATAGACCAAGGATAGCTGCTTCTCCATCTTTGGGATGTGGGGTCTTAGGAGGTGTAGGCGTTGCTTTGTGTATGTATTGTGAGCGTCAACAAGTGTGAAAGTGCCTCATAAACTGTTGTGTGCTGCCATTGTTGGAGCTCACCTCCACCTTCGTGTCTGTGTGGGAGGGTGGCAGGGGGAAACCACAGGGAGCATGGTAAGCAGCTGAGCGTGATTACTCTGTACAACCCAAGTTCATGTTGGGTCAAGGGAGGTCAAGGGAGGGGGTCAAGCGGGGGTTAAGGGAGGCTGCCGGGCGGGCCGGGGCCAGGGCAGCTTTCCTCCCACCCCACACAGGACCCAGGCCAGGGATTGGTGTGCCTTGTGTATCAGCTGCCCTCTTGGCTGCCAAGACCGGCTCCCAGAGTGATGTGGGGGCTGCCCAATGGGTTCTTCGCGGGCCAGACACTGGGCCTCTTGGGAAGGGCTCCTGCCCATCTGTGCCCAACCCTGGGCCTAATGAAGACACAAGCATGTTGTGGTCCAGACAGGCAGCACCTGGGACCGCCCTCAGCCACCACTGGGGAAGCAAGGTGCCTAGAGACAGGGCAAGGCTTGGAAGGCATGGGTCAGCTGTGATGGGGGAAAGACAGCCCTGAATGCCGAGGAGGGGCCCCGCTGTTACCACAGTGAATCCTCACCACCTCTCTGGTTAGGAAAACACTCCCCAGTTCTGAGATACAGAAACCCAAGGTCTGGGCAAGTGGCACAGCCTGGATTTGGCCTCTGAAGTCAGGCTGGCTGACAGCTCCCTGCTCTTTCCACTTCGCTCTTATTCAAGGGAACATAGAGGAAAGTTGGGGCAGCAGGGGATGCTGAACACGTACTCTGTGGCCGGGGCTCAGGCCTGCCCCATCATCTCAAGACCCCAGCGACCTGCTTTCTCACCTAAGAACAAACTTCACTGCCCCATGGCAAACCTCTTAACATGTTCTGAGATCCCGGTTGCTTCACAGAAATGGAAAAACAAAACACCAGTCCACCACTCTGAGGCAGGAAAGGGCTTTCTGGGTCATGGCACGTGACCAAATAAATCAGATTCAGAAAAAGAAGAAAAATGTCCTTTTGAAGGTTCACACTTTAAATTCAACCCCATGTTTATGGCATGACGATTTCATGCTGGTTGGCTTTTTTGGGCACACTTTTTTCCTGGAGTGCCACAAAATTAGAATTTTTCAATCACTGCTAATTCCCTCTCCCCACTTCCCCACCCAAGTTTGTATCTTAAGCATTGAGAGGCATGTTTTGAATGCATGGAAAAGGCTAAACTATAATCATTGGCTGAAGTCTAATCCCTCTTGCAATCCCAATAAATGAAAACTAAATATCAGCAAATGGATGAATTTCGGAGAAACATCTGTGTTCCATTACAGAATCGCTGGCAACAATGGTGTTGACATACTCTGTGTTACCAGTTATTTCCTCTTGGATTTGCCGAGACTGGAGGATTCCTTCTCGTTTCTGAAACGGGGGTGGGGAGGCGGGTGGGGAGGAGGAGAAAAAAAAATATGCTTTAGAAAAATACAAAAAAAAAAAAAAACTGATTAGCATTCCTGCTATTGAGAAAGTTACTGGTGTTTAAGAAACGAAAGCAGAGAGGAGATAGTGCCAGAAGCAAAACGAGGTCCCCGATTTCCTGGGATTGGACCATACCATTCATACTTAAGTGCAATTAGTGTTTATTCCAAACAAGTTGGCTGTTTCTGGGATGGTGAATCTTTTCTTTCTTTATTGGAAGACATTTTGCTGGAAGCAAACTGTTTGCCTCCTGGAGTAATCCACAGTAAACCAAATGGAAATGAAGGCCAGGGTGTGTCTGCCCTCCAGCTGGGGCCACAGAGGAGAGCCGAGAAACACTTTTAACAGCAGGGCTGGGGTGGAGGACGAGGCCAATGTGGAGAATTTAAACAGGGGGAGAGTTTTTGTTTTTATTTTTAATGGATAAATGAGGAAGGTTTTCTGTAAGCAGGCAGTCCTCAGGTAACTGGCTTAACTCTCTGAGAAAAGGGTAATGAGTCCTTTGGGAGCCCGCACACCTACCCATCTGCCTACCCACCCACTCATCCATCCATTTGTCTGTCCAGCCATCATCTGTCCACCTCCTCCCATCAATTTATTTCATGAATCAGTGTGTTCTCTGTACAAGAACCTATGTTGGACTGAGTGCAAATGCTATGCAACAACTGACATGACTTCTGACCTTGAGGAACACAGAGTAAAATGGGGTAGATGAAACAGGTATGTGAGAAAGATGGCCAAGAGACAGTCTGGGTTTACGCCGGATGGCGCAGCTCAGTATCACAGTAGGATCCCCTCCACCCTCAAAAGCGTCAAGTGTAATCAATTATGTGGTCATCCCATGCAGACAGGAAGTGCTGAATGCAGGACAGGAGCCAGCACTTTCAGTTAGGATGGTCAGGGAGTGAACTCTTCCAAGGGGAGGGCATCCTTGAGCTGGAAGTTAACAAAACACAGAGGAGAGGGCATTCCAGCAGAAGGGATGGCCTGAGTGCAAAGGCAGAGTCAGGAGAGCACAGATGTGTCTGGGAGACTGTGTGGAGGGACAGTGGCTGCCATTAGTCAGGGGAGAGTCAACTGGGTGCCAGTTTGGAGTTTAAACCTCCTTGTGTGGGTAGGGGAGCCAGTGAAGGAATGTTAGGGCTCAGGAAGACCTTCTGATCCATGTGGGGAGGGAGATTCATTTCATCAGGCTCTACAGCCAGCTTCCAGACACCTAGAGGACAGTAGTCCAGGGATGGCAAGCAGTAGTCAGGGCAAGTTCATCTTCTACAAAGGTGGAGAAGAATATCGAGAGGGAGCCTCCACACATGAATGTTTCAGCTGGAACCTGCCTTCTTGCCCTCCTGCCCAAACTTCCAGAACCTTCTCTTCTATTCCCAATAGCCACAGAAACTAGTGTCCTTGCAAAATACTTTTATGGAAGGAAAGGTGGAGCTGGATAAACGCCAAGAGTACATCTGCACTAGATTAGGAAGAGCAGATCATCAAAGCAGAAAAGGAAGTAAAAAAGAAAAATAGAGATATCATTTAAAAGGGATTCAATAAGGATAAATCAAGACTTTTTCCCAATGCAGTTTCAACATATGTATAATTTTCACATGGGGCTAATGGAATTCATGTCCTTGTCTTGTGAGGCTCTTTATAGACATAAAAACTCATCTTCAACTTCAAGCAGAATTCAATACTTTTGTATAGAATGGAAGGGAAATCTGGGTTAAATAACCCCTCACCTAGCATCTGGATTCACCTCGATCTATTATTTCTTGCCTCAAGAAATCTGTGGTTCAGTAAGTGTCTTTTGGCTAATTCTGAGTACTGCTTCTGCGCCTATTTAAGTTGACAAAGCAAAATACTCCATAAGACCTGACATGCATAGGTGCCATTCCGTGTACTTTGTCTTCTTTTTATCTTCATGCTAACAAAACTATCCACTGATGGCCTGTAACTGAACTCAAAATAAGGCATGAGATGTGGGCTTACAGCGACCAATGTTTCAAGAAGATTCTACCCCATAATCTTGAATCAGAGTTTTAGAAAATATGAAGAAATGAATGTAAACATTATATACTGGTGAAAATAACACAATAAAGATGGTTTGGATTAACTGGTAAGATGCTTGTGCCAGGATGCTCTGGTCTAGTCACATATCCACAGCAGACATAAATGCTTGCCACAGTTGAATGGTCAATACGTGAGGCCAATTAGTTCCTTGTATCTGCACTTAGCATCTGAACCACACACGTTCGCACCTACCCTGGCCCTCTGGTCAGCCTCTCTCTCTCTGCTCCTTAGGTGTGGTCTTGCCTCCTGGCAGGCAGGGCTAAGGTGACCATTCCTATTATATCTCCTTGATGTTTAGCAAGTTAGGTACTCACCCAGAAGGGGTGAGTATTTCCAGGAAGAAATACTTTATCACCAGGGCATGGCCAAGCAGCTGACTGAGGAGCACCTCACATCCTCTTTCCCTCCACTAACATCTGGTCCCCGAAAGCTTAGCTTTTGTCCTGGAGACTTGGCCTGGTGGGGTCAGGCAAAGCCTACCAGCCCTCAAGACTCATCCTCACAAAGGGATGGCAGGGCCGCCATATTGTTTTCTCATCCAGAGCCCTGGCTAACCAGAGAGCTGCTCATTAGGGCGTTCTCCCTTGCAGCATGTTTACTTGAAAAGAACAGAAACAAGTAAACAGAATGCTGACCTTTCCTAAATGGGCATAAAGTTGGAAAATGAAATTGAATTTGAGTATGTAATGGGGTTAGGAGCAGAGTGAGAGAGTCACAGGGAGAGAGCACACCCTCATTGTGGAAATTACACAGCCATATGTGAATGGAAATTCCATCCAACAATCTGGAAAAGATGACCTGAGATCCCAGCCTTGCTTCTCTGGGCAGGTGAAAAGCAGCAGCGCCTGAATATATAGGCACAGCCAGTAGGGGCTCTCTCAAACACATATGCACACATGCACGGGTATCTGCCTCTCTCCAGTATCTGTGCCTCATTTGTTTATGAACAAAAAATGGTTTTCCATGGCTTGCAGGATATACACCCAGGGATATACCTTTCTTGTGATTCTATTGCACACACTTCACAAACATATACACCTCACACCCTCAAATATACAGTACACAGACACCTCCTGATAAAAACACATAAAGCCCAGATGCATGCCCCCCACAAGGCTAGCCCATATTCAAGTATTCGCTCTTCCACCCTTTGCACATGTAACTGCTTGCTGCCCACATGTATCAGATAGTGCACTAACAGGCTTTCCAACATAGAGCACATCAAGAACACTCAGCATTGATTCCACTCTGCTTGTAATAAGCTACCCAGGCTGCCTTAGTTCCCATATGAACTCGGCCTCTATACCTCTTTAAGGGCACAGATGTTTGTAGTGCTGTCTTACCTGGACCACAACCACTTGGATGGAGACATGATCTGGGAGTCGGATTGGTGCCCGGAAATACTGGGACAGAGCAACCAGCAGATGCAAGATGGCTACCAGGCTCTTGGCATGAACAGCTGAAATAAAAGATGATTTAAAAATTAGAGAATCTTCTTCCAGGCAAATATAAGCAGATATTAAAAATGTAGCAGTACCATACCCAATGTACCTTTTATCACCCCCCCCCCTTTCCATTAAGGGTCTCACAGGCCTCCCCCTTAGGCTGCCTCATTCCTGGCTAAGTCCCATGGAGCTGCTTCTTGGAACATGTTATTGTTGGATTTCCAATATAGTGCCTCTCCCCTCTAATTCAAGTTTCCAGTTGGGACCCGGATAACTGCTGAATTTTAAGATCAGATCAGCCCTCTGCCACCCCCATGTTTTTGTTCATTCTATTCTAACAACCATGAGTATGTCTGCTCTGCATCCTCTTTCCCTTCCCACTTGACTGAGAATTCTCTGGGTTATCACTGCTACCCATGTCCCAAGGCTCTATGAAAAACATGTCTTCCATAAATGCACACTGAGTCAGGAACACTGGATCTTTTCCTTTGTTCAGGGCTTACAGTCCCTTGAGGAAGGCATGACGCATCTGAAGGGTTTTGTTGCTCTTTTGAGTACTGTATATGGTCAGTGTAGGCAGTGCCCCTTGGGGAATAGCTGGGAGAGGATGTTTATGACCCAACTAGCTTCTACAGCTATTGAGCAGCATGCTAGATGTTAAACCACTTGTAATAGGGAAGGGTGGGCAACCAATGAGTCGTCGTTTCGCAGTAGAGCGGAGAGAGAGAAGAAAAACACTGTGACGTAATGGGTCTCACTTGACAAGCTCTGTATTTGTTTCCTGCTACATGACCTTGGGTAGGCCATTCAAGGACTTTGAGCCTCAATCTGCTCATCCTCACAAATGGGGATAATAGTACCTGTGCAGAAATATGAGTTGTACGAATGTTCAGAGAAAATATAGGCAAATCTTCTAGTACATAGCAGATGCTTAGGAACAGTTGATATTTTTAATTATGATTTATAAGAAAATACAATACCTGGCACCTAGGTGATTAAATCATGCCAACCTTCTCTTCTTTCTCACAAAAGGAAAGATTCACCAGATACTTTACCTGCCTTCACAGCTCTACCAGCCTCATGGGCTCCTTTTACAGGGAGGCATTTAAGGAAAGAACAAAAAAATGCTCATTTTGTGTACTTAGTACAAACTGGGCCCATTATTAGGGTGTCCTTTGGTCTGCCCTGGGATTGATGAATCTGTTTCAACAGAAGCTTTAAGAAATCACCAAGAAAAGGAAATGACTCAGACATTCCTTGGGAATTCATTAGAGTTACTTGTTATCACCGCTTTTTCAAAGAAGGTTTTCCACTGACTATGAGCAGCAGCTCCCCATACCAACAAACAGCAGATGATCTGCTCCTAGCTCAGCCTTCCAGAAGACAGTTTCAGTTCTGGGCTTTTGGGCATCATCCAAAGTTTTACCCCACAGTTACAATCTCCGAAAAGGAGGCTGACAGGGTGTACTCGCTGCCAGGCAGATGCATAACTGGGTTTGCTCTTCTGATCCCAATGGCCATACCATGGATCCAGTCACTGCGGATTGTAAGGACATTTGCTAACTCTCTCCCTTTTAATTACAAAACATAATGCTAGAGCAGGTGTGGCTGAAAAGGTTGTTCTTAAGTCCTGGTGACATTGTACTTCACGGTCTCACTAAGCAACACAGAGCTATTTTATAAGCACCATTCAGATGCCAGTCTCTTTTGATGAGTGCTCTGTCCTCCTGGGAATTTTTTCAGAAGAAGTAATTACAGTTTCCCTCACCCTCTCTCTTCCTCTCACACACATGCTACATGTGCAAAGATGTTAATTATCATGTAATATATTATCATTTAAAAAAATCTGGAAAAACACTGTCTAATAACCAGAGGGTAGTTTAGACCAGTGGTTTTCAAAAAAAAATTTTTTTTTTTTTTTTTTATTAAGCAGAGAAACTCTTTAAGAGCCATTAGGCGAAACAGATGATAAAAGTACAAGTGCTCTGGTCTCCAAGTCCTCACTGCAGCCCACCCACAGCTGCTTCTCTCCTTAGTGATGCCTGAGTTCCTCCTGGCAAATCATTAGGTTGGGTCAAGCATGGTTTAATAATCGCTGCTTTAATAAATCATGGTATGTCCACATAATGGAATAGTTTCCATGCACTGAAAATCGCTGTTGAAACAATGTAGCTATAAATATTAATAACGTAATGTTAAACAGAAACAATGGAAATAATGTGAACATATACATTTATGGATATACATATAGAAATACATATGTACATATGTAAGTGTATATACACACATACAAACATGTGCTTGTGTCCGGGACTCGGAAAGGAATGTTAAAAAAAATGAAAATATGATTGTTTCCTATTTCAAAGTTTTCTGTAGGATAAAGATATGTCGTCTTTCTCCATTAAGATAAATCCTAACAACCTTTGGATATTTGGGTACCTTCCTCACTGCCACATCTGAGTGTCTCCAGGACGCTCTAGCATTTTGCTTGATGCTAGACAAAATCTAGAGCTACTGTGCTTTTGCGCTCAAGTCAGGACAGCAATGTGCAGGTTTAGAGCAAGGCCAAGGCTCTACTGTATAAACTGGGCACTTAGTCACTGTACCAAGAGTGGAAAAACAGTGTCAAAGGAGCTGCCGAGTTAGAAATAGTCCTCCAAATAGGAGTTGTGATGGAAATAGAAATTGGTGTGATTTTTTGGAGGCGATTTGACAATATGCATTATGACCTTAGAAATGTACATATACTTTGGCCCTAAAATACTACTCTTAGGTATTTATCCTAAAGAAATGTGGCTACAAGCAGAGAGAACTCATCGGGCTATACTGATGATAGTGGCGGGGGGTGGGGGGGGGTGGGGGGAACAGTCTCAAAATCCATCATTCATTAAATAGCTTATGATACATTCATACATGGTCCTGTTACATAATGTTAAAAGTGACAGACTAATGATCTGCAAAGATATACATCTTCTAAATATATACAGACTGATCTCATCTTTGTAAAAATAAAATACATTTTCATAAGTACATATACACACAATTATTTATCTATTTCTTACACACAAACACAAGCATGACTTGATGGAGCACACCACCGGTTGGTAGGTCCCTGTCTCTGGGTGGGCAGCTTGATGCACAGGCTCCATGGCCAGACTCTCTGGCTCTCAGTCCCGGCTCTACCACTCACACCTGTGTGACCTTGGACAATGATACTCCTTTAGCAAATATTACTGTGCTTAGTAAGTGCCAGTCACTCTTCTAGATCCTGGGGATTCAATAGTGAAGAGACAACAATATTCAGCCTCATGAAGCCTACGTAGATTAGTTTCTTAACCTCCCTCTGCCTCTCTTTTCCCATCTGCAAAATGGGGATAACAGAATTCTTACCTCAGATGGTTGAGTGAGGATTATGAGGATCAAAATATGTAAACTGCTTAGAATAGTATAAAGCATACAGCATAATCATAAATATGTTAGATGCTAATATTTAAATTTCTTTTATCTTTGTAAATTCTTAATAACGAAAATTGTTATTAAGGAAGAACCCTCTAGAGCCCTACATGAAGAGCCTTGGTAACTCAGGGCTGTCGCTGCCACCTTAATCCTGACTGGAAAGACGATACAATGTCAAACAGGCAGAGGAGAACAGGAGGGATTGAATTTCCCCCCCCAAGAGCTGGGCCCACCATATTCATTATGGAAGAAATCACTGCTGGTTGCAAACAGGCATTGCAGGGAGCTAGCCACGGAGATAATTATCCCTCTGACCCAGTAATTCATCTCACTTCTGGAAATCCATCTGACGGGAATAATTTGAGAGAAGCAAAAAAAGACACAACCTAAGACATTCGGCTTGGCCCCATCTGATGGTAGCCATAGGCGAGCAAATATCTTAAAAGGATCAACGTCAACATAGGGTTTAAATTTACTATGGGATTATCTCCCCCATGAAATAGAAGCAGCTGTCAAAAGTAAGTACAAAGATCACACGGGAATATAGAAAATATGATCTAATATTAAGAGAAAGTAAAACACCAGAATGTGACTCATCAAGTAAAAATATGCATGGATATGGACAGTAGTGGGCAAAAAAATGGAAATAGCTAGATGAGAACGGTAATACAGGGGATTGTTGTACTCATATATATTTCCCTATAAAAATGAAGGTAAATATGAACCAAACAAATCATTAAAAGCCCCTGAAGACAATGGTCCTGAAGTGTCTTTAAAAAGTTCCATTCTTCTGTGGCCCCTGCGTGGTTCAGTTGGTTAAGCGTCTGACTGTTGGTTTCAGCTCAGGTCATGATCTCAGAGTCATGAGACTGAGCCTCACATTGGGGCTGGAGATCCTCTCCCTTTACCTCTCCTCCCCACTCATGTGTGCACTTGCACTTGCTCTTGCTCTCTCTCTCTCAATCTCTGAAATCAATCAGTCCTGAAATAAATTAATCCTAAAAATCTTTTTTAAAAGATTTTTTTTTTTTAATTTGAGAGAGGAGAGTGAGCAAGAGAGAGCGAGAACACGAGTGAAGGGGCAGGGGCAAAGGGAGAAACAGATTCCCCACTGAGCAGGGAGCCTGATTCAGGGACCCTGGGATCATGACCCAAGCTGAAGGCTTAACCAACTGAGCCACCCAGGATCCCATAAATAAATCTTAAAAAGTTCCATTCTTCTATCTCAGTCTTTCCCAAGCTATGTTCCCTGGTAAGTGAAAAGGTGTTTTGTTTGGAGGGGTATATAGAGATGGTCCATATCCAGGGAGTAGGAAATAGGATGAAATGAAACTAAGCAGGCGTCTTTATCAGAAGACTTCAATGCTCATGACTGTGGTGGATTTCCAAACTGTAGATGCAGCTCCTACACCATAACCAAGCGCTTCCCACCCCAGCCCCTGCACTGGGGGCAACATCCAGGGCCCAGGGCTTGGCCTCTCCTCCGCCTGCTCTTGGGTGTTTCTCTCTGTCAGGTAGAGGATGACCTGTTAGGCACTGTGTGCGGTGCGCACGAAGATGTGATTATGCTGTAGGAGACACCTGGTGTCTTGCCTCTGCTGTCAGATGCTAGAAATTTGCCGAAGAGGTTGTGTCTGGCAGCTACTGAGCCTCTAAGTTAAGGGGTAAAGATTTCCTTTTCTTTCCCAAGTTGGAAAGGCATTTTTGTTTTTTTGTTTTTGGTAGGGAGGAAAGGTGTCCATTGTAAGTTGTATAAACTGGGAGCAAGAAGGCCTAATACTTAACCCCTTAATACTTAAAAGCAGAGAATGCAATCTAAATCATCTTATTAATCTGAATTCTTATTTTCATCATTTACAAAGAACAAAACAACTTTGGGCCCCTTCTGAGAAATCTGGTGTTGCCATTGGGATCCCTCAATCTGCTGATAATGCTGATTCTGTTACAGACTCATCCTGTCCAGATTAGACTGGCGGGCCCTTAAGGCAGCAGCAGAATGGACAGTTGATACTTCCCCAGATTCAGGAGCTACACTAGCTGTGAAATCTGAATGTGAAAATGCTGCTCCAGGGCCTGCAACCTCAGCCAGATCTTGGCTCCTTCTGGAAAACGAGGGGCTGAGAGGGAGGGCATGGGCTTCAGGACAGAGCCAAGCTCCTGCTCCCCTGCTCCTCAGCTGCCTGCATGTAGGGATCCCCACCTCCTGAAGCCTCTATGAGTTGATCACACAGCTGCTTCCAAAGCTGTGCTGGGGCTCAGAAGTAGCTCAGAGGAGTCTCCTCCTCTTCCCAATCTCATATGACCTTGCTACAAACCGCCCTGCACAGAAAGGCACACTGGATTGGGTTATTTCCCAGCCATGCAGAGAAGTCCTCTAAGGAAGGGCACGTCTTGCTCAACGATAAATGGGTCTGCACCCCTCCCCTGCCCCGGGCCTGCCAGCTTCCTGGATGGCTTCTTGGGGGAAATCCCGGGCTGGGGACCATAGCCCTCATCCTTCTTTGTAAAACTCACAGTCCACGTTCCACTTGATGCTCCTGGGAGGAAGCTTCAGGGTTTCGTTGATTTTCTCCAGGACGGTCTGCAGCTTTTGCTTCTGAGCAATCTCTGACTGGGTGACTTCAGCAACGTTCAGTTTCTCGCTCTCAAGTTTCTCTGGGGTGCCGAGGGGGAAAGACAGTGGCTGTTATCTCTAGCCACAGACACCCCCAACTCACGTGCTTCCTCGCTCGTTCATTCGCTCACACGCACACCTGTGCTCATGCATCCACTCACGTACACCTGCACTCACACATCCTCTGTCCCCACAAGTGTTTACTGAGCACCTGCTCTCTGAGGGACACTGCTCTCCCCTCATGTGATGGTGGCACTAGTGGCAGCAGTACTGTGAAAACTTGGGACTGTGTCTTGTATCCCCACATGATAAGCTCCCAGGAGCAGGGAAGTGAGGCATGTAACCCAGCCTGTCATCATTGAACCCTTTTCCACCATTCCAGATTTTCCCTTCTTTTCAAGTGTGCCTTCTCTAAGTGTACTCTGAGCCATGACTGGGGGAGGGAGGGGGGCTGTGTGCCTCCCGTGGCCAGGGGTCTTTATTCAAGGCCTTTTGCACATTTCTGTAATGCTTAATCACATTTATCTCTTCTAAGCACCTCTTTTTATTTTTTATTTTTATTTTTTAAAGATTTTAACTATTCATGAGAGAGAGAGAGAGAGGGGCAGAGACATAGGCAGAGAGAGAAGCAGGCTCCCTGTGGGAAACCTGAGGCAGGACTTGATCCCAGGACCTGGGATCATGACCTGAGCCAAAGGCAGATGCCCAACCACTGAACCACCCAGGTGCCCCACGTTCTTTCCTTTTAAATCCACCTACAATTAGCTTATTCGATGTCTCCTGTTTCATGAATTCGAGGGCATTGTTTCTTTACTTTCTTTCCCATATATTAACATCCCTGAAACCAGAGTGTCTTAGAGCTGATGGCATTCTACAGCTGTTGCAAGCCAGGTGGAAGACAGGAGATCTCACTGCTTCCGCGTGTGTGCACTGGGTCCTAGCCCTTCACAGTGTGGCCACTTCCAGGTCTCAGCCTAGAAGAACACTTTCAAAAAGTAGTTAGTAAAACATCTAGGGATTAAAAATGCTTTGGGTAACAGTAGTTTAAATGATTTTTCTTTTTTCTGAGTGGTACTTTTAAAATGGTACGTTTTGAAATCAGTTGTTCCTGCACGCACTGGCATGTCCCGTAACACTTAAAGGCAAAACACAGTCTAATCATTTCATCGCTCTAAATTTTTATCTGTTAGGACAACTTTTGCATTTCTGAATGTTATCTGCTGCTGGATTCACCTAATTCTACTCTCCACAACTCATTCAGGATTGGTAGAATCGATACTCTGAAATATGTTTTAAATGTCTTTTTCCTTTATTTTAAAGGACTACTATACAAAAAAATTTAAAATGTATGTGACTAGTCCCCTACGTAGCTTATATTCTTTCTTTTGTTTTTCAGTAGTTGTAGCTTATCCAGGTCAAATATGTCTTGGTTAATTCTTTGAAGATGAGATTGTCCACTGGAGAATTTCTGCAGGTTCTGTGGATTTAAGAATTCTTTCCTGCATCTGGTTAGAATGAGCTCAGGCTCTTCTCGTCTGTGAAGGCCCGCATGTGCTCCTTCTCTTCTCTTTAGTTGCTTGTGGCCATCGTTCTTTAATTCTCAATGTCTGGGATTTAATAAGCCTATATTTGAATGTCTTCCTCTTGATTGTTCAAGTTGAAGAGACCATGTGTGCCTTTTCCATTTTTAGACTGTGAATTCTTATCTTGGGTCCTCTCCTACCGAAGAAATGACAAGTTGTTTTCATTTTATTTTGCAATCACAATTTTGGTAGTTTGGTAGAGGCTGCCCAAAGTGCTAGGTTAAGGAAACTTCTGAAGCCTTCTCCTGGCTGAGAGGAAAAGATCGCCAGCTTAGGATAATGATGAGTGTCTTGGGAGAGGTCCTGGTGGGGGGTGGAGGAGGAGAGGAAGAGTCAGAACCACTCTCTGGCCAGCCCTGATGTGGTACATCATTGCCTGTGATCTTTTATATTTATAACCTTCTGCTGGCATTGGACTTCTTAGGTCTCTGAATCTGTTTTCTAGCTCAATAATTTTTTTTTGCACTGTGTCCATTCTGTTTACATTTTTTAAAAATTGGATTTCAGACATTACCTACTAAAACACTCATTTTTTTGTTTTTGCCAAGATTTTTTAATTGTCACATTACTAACATTATAATGCTTTCTTCTTAAAATTAAAAAAATTCTGTTTTTTAGCATCTGGCATTATTGAGGAGAAGACTTTTTATGGCTTGCTAATTTCTTTTGCATTACTAATTTTTGAGATGATGTAATTCTGCTTTACTTTTTTCCTACTTTAGTTATGCTTTGGGTTTCTTTTTTTGCTTTTAATTTTTGTTGGCTATTTTATTTTGGCACTGACATTGGTATTATGTGGATTTGAGTAGATAGAATATATATATATATATTTTTTTAAAGATTTTATTTATTTATTCATGAGAGACGCAGAGACACAGGCAGAGGGAGAAGCAGGCTCCATGCAGGGAGCCTGACGTGGGACTCGATCCAGGGACTCCAGGATTATGCCCTCAGCTGAAGGCAGATGCTCAACTGCTGAGCCACCCAGGCATCCCAGATAGAATATATCTTAAAGTAAAATTTATTAATAGTTTTTCATGCTCACACACACAAACAGGAAGAGCTCTCTTATTCTTTCTCTGTTAATGAAAGTGAGATTTCTGGCTACTTTTTTTTTTTCATTCAAACATAAATCATGAGTATTTTTGTCAATATATATGGATATAGCTCATTTTTTGGTACCTTTTGACCACCTTCACCCACTCTGTCCACCCCCCCCCCCCCAACCCCTTATTTCTGGCCATTTCTGGATCTATGAGCTTTTTTTTTTTCTTTAATAAAGATTCAACATACAAGTAAGATCATATGGTATTCCACTTAGCATAGTGTTCTCAAAGTCCATCTACGTTGTTGTAAGTGGCAAGATTTCATTCTTTTTTTATAGCCAAATAATGATGCGCTGTATAAATATATATATACACCATATCTTCTTTATTCATTTATCTATTGATAGACATGTAAGTTGTTCTCGTATCTTGGCTATTGTAAATAATGCTGCAGTGAACATAGGGGTGCACATATCTTTCAAGTTAGCTTTGTCATTTTCTTTAGACAAATGACCAGAAGTAGACTCACTGGATCGTACAGCATTTCCACTTTTAATTTTTAAAGAATTCTCATGCTGTTCAATGGCTGAACCAATTTACATTCTTAGCAGCAGTGCATATAGGTTCACTTTTCTCCATGTCCTTGCCAGGATTTATTTCTTGTCATTCTGATAGTAGCCATTCTATTCTGACTGTTTGGTAGTATCCTATTGTGGTTTTGGTTGATGATTACTGATGTTGTGTACCTTTTCATGTGTCTGTTAGCCATCTGAGAGTGTCTTCTTTGGAAAAGTGTCTATTTAGATCTGAGCATTTTAAAATTAGATTGCATTTTTTCCTTTTTCCCCCCCATTCAGTTTCAAGAGTTCTTTACATATTTGATATTAACCCCTAGCAAATATTTCCCCCCAGTCAGTAGGTTGCCTTTTCATTGTGTGGATGGTTTCCTTTGTTGTGCAGCTTTTTATTTTGATGAAGTCCCACTTATTTTTTTGTTGTTGGTATTTTATTTTGCCTTTGCTTTTTCTGTCAAACCCCCAAAAATAATCACTGAGATCAATATTAAAGAGATCACTGCCTATGTTTTCTTGTAGAACTTTTATGGTTTCGGGTCTTTTTTTTTTTTATAAATTTATTTTTTTATTGGTGCTCAATTTGCCAACATATAGAATAACACCCAGTGCTCATCCCATCAAGTGCCTCCCTCAGTGCCCATCACTCAGTCACCCCCACCGCCGCCCACCTCCCCTTCCACCACCCCTAGTTCATTTCCCAGAGTTAGGAGTCTCTCATGTTCTGTCTCCCTTTCTGATACTTCCCACTCATTTTTTCTCCTTTCCCCTTTATTCCCTTTCACTATTTTTTATATTTCCCAAATGAACGAGACCATAAAATGTTTGTCCTTCTCCGATTGACTTACTTCACTCAGCATAATACCCTTCGTTCCATCCACGTGGAAGCAAATGGTCAGTATTCGTCGTTTCTAATGGCTGAGGAATATTCTATTGTATACATGGATAAAGAAGATGTGGTTTATGTATACAATGGTTTTGGGTCTTATGTTGAATTCTCTAACCCATTTTGAGTTAATGTTTGTAAATGTTGTAAGATAGTGGCCCACTTTCATTCTTTTGCATGTGGCTGTCCAGTTTTCCCAATGCCATTTATTGAAGAATCTATATTCTAGGCTCCTTTGTCATAAGTTAATTGGCCATATTTGTGTGGCTTTATTTCTAGCCTCTCTGTTCCATTAACATGTGTCTGTTTTTATGCCAATACCATACTGTTTTTTTTTTTTTTTAATACCGTACTGTTTTGACTACTGGAATTTTGTAATACAGTTTGAAATCAGGGAGCACGGTGCCTCCAGCTTATTCTTCTTTGTCAAAATTGCTTTGGCTATTCAAGGTCTTGTGTGGTTGCATACAAATTTTTGGATCCTCTGTTCTATTTTTTTTTTTCTGGGCAATGTATTTTATCTATTTTCATTTGCATATAATTTACTAAAATGTTATATTAGTTTCAATTGTACAAAATAGTGATTCGACAAGTTTATTTATTATGCTATGTTCACTACAATGTAACTACCATTTGTTTTAATACATCTTCATTACAACATCATTGACTATGTTCCTTCTGCTGTGTCTTTTTATTCCCATGACTTATTTCATAACTGGAAGCCAATTTCTTCCATCCCCTTATTCTGTGAAAACTACCATTGGAATCTCAATAGAGATTGCACTGAATCTGTAGATTACTTTGGGTAGTATAGGCATTTTAAGAATATTAATTCTTCTAATCCATGAACACAGAATATCTTTCCATTTGTTTGTTATCTTCAGTTTCTTTCAGCAATGTCTTGTAATTTTAAGTGTATGGGTTTTTCACCTCCTTGGTTAAGTTTATTCCTTGGTATTTATTCTTTTTGATGTGATTGTACATGGGATTATTTTCTTAATTTCTTTCTGATAGTTTGTTTCTTGGTGTATAGAAATGCAACACATTTTTATATATTATCTTAGATAAAAAAGCTTTCTGCTTCCCACCATTGGGTATGTGGGTTTGTCATATAGAGCCTTTATTATGTAGAGATATGTTCTCTCTGTACCCACTCTGTTGAGAATTTTTATCATGAATGGATGTGGAATTTTGTCAAATGCTTTTTCTGCATCTATTGAGATGATTATATGATTTTTATCCTTCATTTTGTTAATGTGGCAAATCACAGATTGATTTGTGAATGTGGAACCATTCTTGCATCCTTGGAATAAATCCCACTTGATCATGGCATATGATCCTTTTAATGTACTGTTGAATTCACTTTGTAAATATTTTGTTGAGGATTTTTGTATCTATGTTCGTTAGGGATGTTGTTGCAATTTTCTTGTGGCATCCTTGTCACAAGGAGGTTTTAGCATCGAGGAAATACTGGTTCTGTAAAATAAGCCTGGAAGTGTTCCCTCCTCTTCTGTTTTTGAGAAGAGTTTGAGAAGGATTGGTAGTAATTTTCCTTTAAATGTGTGATAGAATTCACCAGTGAAGCCATCTGGTCCTGGAGTTTGTTTGTTGGGGACTTTTTGGTTACTGATTCAATCTCCTTACTAATAACCAGTTTGTTAAGATTTTATTTTCTTCATGATTCAGATTTGTTAGGTTGCATATTTCTAGAAATTTACCAATTTCTTCTAAGTTGTACAATTATTGGTGTATAATTTTTCATAGTAGTCTCATGATCCTTTGTATTTCTGTAGTATCAGTTGTAAAAACTCCTCTCTCATTTCTGATTTTGAGTCCTTTCTTTGCTTGTGAGTCTAGCTAAAGGTTTGTCAATTCCGTTTATCTCTTAAAAAACAACTCTTAGTTTCATTGATTTTTTTTCTATTATCCTTTTAGTTTCTAAACATTTCTCTATATGATACATGTCTCACTCAAACATATGAGCATCTATGTCAGTACATATTGATATAACTCATTTAAAAAATCCACATAAGACTCATAACTTATTCAACCATTCCTCTGTAGATATATAGTTATAAGCCAACTTTTCCTATTTGTATTAAAGGTTTTTTAAAAAAGATTTTATTTATATATTTGACAGAGCGAGCACAAGCAGGTAGGTGGGGAGCAGCAGGCGGGGGGGAGAAGCAGACTCCCTGCTTAGCAGAGAGCCTGATGAAGGCTCCATCCCAGAACTCTGGGATCATGACCTGAGCCAAAGGCAGATGCTTAACATACTGAGCCACCCAGGAGCCCCTGTATTAAAGTTTCAATAAACATTGCGTGTGTGTGTGTGTGTGTGTTACCAACTGATTAGTGCCAGTAAAAGGAAAAGCTGTTGCCTTACAGATTTTCTTAAATAGAGTCATCTTACCAAATCTCCTTGTTAGTTCTATTATTGTTTGAGTCTTTAGCACTCTCTGGGTATGGAAATAAGATAAAACATAGTTCTTTCTATTTTGTAAGCTTATATCATTTATTTCAATTTTATGACATTTTCAAATAAAAGATTTGAGAACCTCTTCTGCTATTTCTATCCCCTACTTTATTTTTAAAACGCTCAACCCTCAAAACTTAACAGTTCCATTCAAATATCCCTATAGTTAAATAGTAATTTCAGTCATTGTTGCTAAGTAGTTAAAGATAATTTCTTTCTCAAAACCCCTGGTTTTTCTCTTTTGCTCTTTATTAAACTAATTTCAGCTAGCTACATGAAAATTTTCTATTGCTGAAATTTTATTCTTCCATGAAATTGTTTCTTTCATGTTTCTATAGTTCTACAAATTGTTCATCATTAGTTTAACTTGTTATAAAGTAATAGGCATGATTTTGAAATAGGATGCTATTTAGCAAATTTTCTCAGGATTATTTTGTGACTCTTTCACTTGTTTTTGAATTTAGCTTCCAAATGTGCTTTTGGAGAGATTATTTTTAGAAAACAATAAAATAGTATTCGAAGAGTTCTGAAGTATCAAGACAGAGCAGAATAAACTCAACTCCCTGAATGGTAGAAAAACTGGGATGTTCTAACAAACACAGATACTATATATATTATACTTTATTAATGTAACCGTTCTTCAGAGAATTAGAGTACATAAAATACTCTTTTCAGTATGAGTGATTCCTGAGTTATTACATTTCTGTCTCCAAATATACAGAGAGGCTTTGTTAGATTTTTTTTTTTATTGTATCATGGCCAGAGAGTTTGGTCTTTATAATAATTTGTTGAGACACACTTTATGGACATAGATTTTGTAAGTGATCCATCCATATACAGTTGAAAAGAAAGAATACTCTAGTTTTGGTATGGCTGGTTAATTATATTCTCCAAATCTCCTCTATCCTTATGAATTTTTTTCTTAATGTGTTATTAACTGATATATGTTAAAAATCTAACACTGGATGGAAGATTTATCAAGTCCTTGTAATCCTGTCAATTTTATAATGTTATGCATAAAAGAACATTTAGATTAAAAATGTATTTTCCTAGTAGCTTTAGTCTCCTCAATATGTAAAGACTCTCTATAGTAATGCTTTTTGCCTTGAAGTCTGTTTTGTCGGATATTAAAACAGTTACCCCAGCTTTCTTTTAATTAGTATTAGTCTAGTGTGTGTAATTGTTTCCACTTTTTAAACCACTCCAATGTGGGATTTTTAAAAAAGATTTTATAGAAAAAAATAAAGAAAAAGAAAAAAAATAAAAAAGATTTTATTTATTTATTCATGAGAGACACACAGAGAGAGGCAGAGACAGGCAGAGGGAGAAGCAGGCTCCCCATGGGAAACCTGATATGGGACTTCTTCCCAGGACCCTGGGATCATGCCCTGAGCCGAAGGAAGACACTCAACCACTGAACCACCCAGGTGTCCCCCAATGTGGGATTTGAACTCACCACCATGAGGATGCCTAACTGATTGAGCCACTCAGGTGCCCCTAATTATTTCCACTCTTTAAATCATTCTTTGTTTCCATAAATTAAGAGTGTCTCTTATAAACAGCATATAGCAAGATGTTGTTGGGCTATCTAGTTTGGCAATCTTTGTCTTTTTAATGGATAAAATCAATTTATATTGAATGCTTTCATCAATATACTTGGATTCACTTCTCCCAACTTATTTTCAACTTTTTATTATTCTGCTTTTTCTGGTTCTTTATCCACCCTTCCACAGGTATGATTTCTTTTGGATGAAGGTTTCTATTCTCTCTCATTTCATTTTTTCCCCCAATTACTAGTAGGGAGGCTATACACTCTGTTTTATTATTTTAGTGGCTAGCCTAAAAAATTTGCCATGTGTATTTAACGGAATAGAAACAATACAGGCTTTCTGAGTCTGACTTACTGCACTTAGCCTGTATACTAAATAATACAGGACTTAAGAGGATACTTTGACTTGAATCACACTCTTCCTGACTTAAGTGTTATAGTTGTCTGGGATTCTATCTTAACTTCTTAAATCAATAATTTAGACATTATTGTGATTGTTTTATATTTGTTTAATTATTGCTTCAATCTACCGATCATGGTGATCTTTTTAATTATAAGTTTTTATTTTATTTTATTAAAAAATTTGAGTATAGTTCATACAATGTTACATTGTTTCAGGTATACAAGATAGTGACTCAGCATCTCTGTTCATTAGGCTATGCTCCCCACAAGTGTAGTTACCATGTGTCACCATATAGTGCTATTACAGTATCACTGACTATATTTCCTATACTGTACATTTTATTCCCATGATTTATTCATTCCATAACTGGAAGCCTGTATCTCCCATTCTCCTTTGTTCATTTTGCCTATCCTCTGCCCCTTCCTTCTGGCAACCATGAATTTGTCCTCTGTATTTACAGGTATGATTCTGCTTTTTGTTTATTCATTGGTTATGTTTTTCACATTCCACATAAGTGAAATCATATATTTGGCTTTCTCAGTCTGACTTATGGCACCTAGCCTAATACCCTCTAGGCCTATCCATGTGTCACAAATGGCAAGATCTCATTCTTTTTCATGGCTAATATTCCATTGTATATACATATATATACACACTCACTTCTTTATCCATTCATCTGTCGATGGACATTTGAGTTGTTTCCATATCGTGGTTATTATAAATAATGCTGCAATAAACATTGAGGTGTGTAGATCTTCAAATTAGCGTTTTTGTTTCCTTTGGAAAAAATATGTATTTAATTTGCATTTCCCTGAAGATTACTGATGTTGGGCATCTTATCATGTGTCTGTTGTCTATCTACATGTCATCTTTAGAAAAATGTTCTATTCAGGTCCTCTGCCTGTTTTTAACTGAGTTATCTGATTTTTTTTGGTTGAGTTGTATAAGTTCTTTATATATTTTAGATTTTAACACCCTATCCAATATATTGTTTTTAAATATCTTCTCCCATTCAGTAGGTTGCCTTTTTGTTTTTTTTTGTTTTTTTGGGGGGGGGTGTTTTTTTTTTTCACTGTACAAACTCTTTATTTTGATGTAATACCCTTAGTTTATTTTTGTTTCCCTTATCTTAGGAGGCATATCTAGAAAAATACTGCTATGGCCAACGTCAAAGAAATTACTGCTTATGTTCTCTTGTAAGATTTTTATGGTTTCAGGTCTTACATTTAGGCCTTTAATCCATTTTGAGTTTATTTTTGTGTATGGTGTAAGAAAGTGGTCCAGTTTCATTCTTATGCCTGTTGCTGTCAAATTTCCCCAACACCATTTGTTGATGAGACCATCTTTCCCCATTGTATATTCTTGCCTCCTTTGTCATATATTAATTGACTAGACTGGCATGGTTTTATTAGTTTTATTCAACCTACCATGTGACCTTTGCTCATCATTTTCTGCTGCATTTCAAATCTTTCTTTTGGGTTCAGTTTTCTTGTTCCTGGAATACATTCTTTAGAGATATCTTTTAGTGAGGGTCTGTTAGAAGTAAACTCTCTCAATTTATGTTTGCTTAAAATGACTTCATTTTCTCATTTAAAAATTTTTCTTAATTTGAATTCAATTTAATTAACATATAATGTATAATCAGTTTCAGAGGTAGAATTTAGTAGTTCATCAGTTGTATATAACACCCAGCACTCTACATCAAGTGCCCTCCTTAATGCTCATCACCAAGCTACCCTATCCCCTCACCCACCTCCCCTCCAGCAACCCTCAGTTTGTTTCCTGAGTCTCATTTTTTTGAAAACAGCTTTTTTCCCTGGGTAACATACAAGATGACAATTTTTTTCTAAATTTTGAAGATTTCATTTCAATATATTTTGGCTATTGCTCCTGAGGGAAGATAGCTTTCACGCTGTTGTTCCTTTACAGGTAATCTACCTTTTCTCTCTGCTTTCAGTCATTTCTTTGTCTTCAGCGTTCTTAAGTTTTATTATAACGTGTGTAGGTATAGATTTATTGTTATTTATCATATTTGGGAGCCTGTGAACTTAATCTGAGAAGTTATATCTTTCATCAATTCTAGAAAATTCCCATTCATTATATCTTTAAATTTGCCTTGTCTCCATTTTCCTTATCTTTTCCTGCTAGATTTTCAGTTAGCTATATGTTAGATTTTCTTAGAAAAATCTTTTAGTTCGCTTTCTTATTTTAGGCACTCTTGTCTCTACATTGCCTTCTGGGTAATTTCTTCAGTGCCAACTTCCAGGTCACAAATTCTTTCTTTAGCTGTGTCTGATCCATTGAAGTTTCTAATTATATATATATATATTATATATATATGTATATATATATTTTTTTCATTTCTAGAAGTTCTGTTTGGTTCTCTTTCACATTGACTTGTCCAATTTTGATAATTACTTTTTAAAAAAAGATTTATTTAAGACAGAGTGAATGAGTATGGGGGAGGGACAGAGGGAGAGAGAGTCTTAAGTGGACTCCATGCTGAGTGCAGAGCCCAACTTGAGGTTCAACCTCATGACTCTGAGGTTATGACCTGAGCTGACACTTAGCTGACTGCACCACCCAGGTGCCCCTTAATAGCTTGTAAAAAATAATCCTTTCATTAGCCTTTTTAAGTTTTTTATTTTGACATATTTAAACATATTTCATAACTGATCAGTTGCTAATATATAGCATTTGTGGGATGAATTTACAGTCTATTATTCTGTTGATCCTTGCTCAAAGTGGTTGCTTCTCATGTGTTTTGTGATTTCTGATTTTTAACTTTCTTTGAAACTTTGTCTCTGGGAGCTCTTTGTGGCCTAGGTTGAAAGTTCATTCCTCGAAAAGGACATATTTTGCTTTTGCCCTGGGAAGCACTAATAATCTGGAATAACTTTTTTAAAAAGATTTATTTATTTTATTTATTTACGATAGACAGAGAGAGAGAGGCAGAGACACAGGAGGAGGGAGAAGCAGGCTCCATGCTGGGAGCCCGACGTGGGACTCGATCCCAGGACTCCAGGATCGTGCCCTGGGCCAAAGGCAGGCGCTAAACCGCTGAACCACCTAGGGATTCCCTGGAATAACTTTTAACTACATTTCAATCTTGGGGCTTTTTTCTTGAAAATATAGCAAACTTTTATTTTAATTTTATTTTTAATTGTAGGTGACATATTAGGTTCAGGTGAATAACAGTGATTCAACAATTATGTAGATTATGAAAAGCTCACCATGATAAGTGTACCTACCATCTATCACTGTATAAAGTTATTCCAATATTATGGACTATGTTTGCTATGCTGTACTATTCAACCTCATGGCTTTAGTATTTTAAAATTGGAAATTTGTGCCTCTTAATCCACTTCAACTATTTTTCCCATTCCCTACGTCCCCCTCCTCTTTGACAACCATTAGTTCTCTGTGATTCTGTTTTTGTTTTGTTTTTAGATTCCAGATATAAGTGAAATTATATGGTATTTGTCTTTTTCTGACATATTTCAGTTAGCATAATACTCTCTAGGCCCATCTGTGTTGTCATACATGGCAAGATCACATTCTTTTTAATAGCAAATACTCTATTGCATATATATATACACACACACACACACACACACACACACACACACATACACACACACTACATTGTCTTTATCCATTTATATATTGATAGATACTTAATAAGTTCTTTCTATAACTTGGCTATTGTAAGTAAAGTTGCAGTAAACATAGAGGTGCATATATCTTTTCAAATTAGTGTTTACATTTTCTTTAGGTAAATATCCAGTAGTGGAATTAGTAGATAATAGGGTATTTCTATTTTTAATTTTTGAGGATCTTCCATGTTTTTTATAGGAGCTGTACCAGATTGCATTCCCACCAACAGTGCAAAAGGGTTCCTCTTTCTCCACATCCTTGTCAACATTTGTTTCTTGTGTTTTTGATTTTAGCCATTCTGACAGGTGCGAGGCAACATCTCATTGTCATTTTGATTTGCATTTCCCTGATGATAAGTGATTATGAGCATGTTGTGTGTGTGTGTGTGTCTGTTGGCCATCTGTGTGTCTTCCTTGGAGAGATGTCTGTTCAAGTCTTCTGCCCATTTTTAAATTAGATTGTGTTTTCATGTTGTTGAGTTCTTTATATATTTTATATATTTTGGATACTAACCCTTTATCAGATATGTCTTTGCAAATATGTTC
Source organism: Vulpes lagopus (assembly GCF_018345385.1). NCBI lineage: Eukaryota > Metazoa > Chordata > Mammalia > Carnivora > Canidae > Vulpes > Vulpes lagopus. The sequence goes on from NC_054838.1 coordinate 14,357,535, forward strand.
TCCTATTCCATAGGTTGCCTTTTAATTTTATTGATTGTTTCCTTTTCTGTGCATATTTTAATTTAGATGTAGACTCAATAGTTTATTTTTGCCTTTGTTTCTCTTGCCTCACAAGACCTATCTAGAAAATAGTTGCTTTGACTGGTGTCAGAGAAATTACTGCCTGTGCTTTCTTCTAGGATTTTTATGGTTTCATGTCTTCTAATTAGGTTTCTAATCCATTTTGAGTTTATTTTTGTGTATGGTGTAAGAAGTTTGTCCAGTTTCATTCTTTTGCACGTAGCTGTCCAGTTTTCTGAATAGTTGGTTGAACAGACTATCTTTTTCTCACTGGATAGTCTTACCTGCTTTGTTGAAATTTAACAGACCATATTTGTAAGTTTATTTCTGAGTATTCTATACTGTTCCATTGCTCTATGTGTCTATTTTTGTGCCAGTACCATACTGTTTGGATTACTATAGCTTTGTAAAATAACTTGAAGTCTGGAATTATGATACCTCCAGTTTTGTTTTTCTTTTTCGGGATTGCTTCAGCTGTTCGGTGTCTTTTATGGTCCCACACAAATTTTAAGATTGTCCCAGTTCTGTGAAAAATGCTGTGGATATTTTGATGGACTGCATTAAATCTGTAGATTGCTTTGGGTAGTATAGATATTTTAACAGAATTTTTTCTTCTAATCCATGAGTGTGAAACGTCTTTCTGTTTCTTTCTGTTGTCTTTAATTTTTTTCATCAATATTCTATAGTTTTTAAAAAAACAGGCATCTCATCTCTTTGATTAAACTTATTCCTAGGTATTTTATTCTTTCTGGTGTAATTGTAAATGGGATTATTTTCTTAATTTCTCTTTCTGCTGCTTTTAGTGTATAGAAATGCAAGAGATTTCTGTACATTGATTTTGTATCCTGTGACTTTACTGAATTCATTTATCAGCTCCAGTAGTTTTGTGGTAAAGTCTTTAGGGTTTTTTCTATATAATATCATGTCATCTGTGCATAGTGAACATTTTACTTCTTCCTTATCAATTTGGATGCATTTTATTTCTTTTTGTTGTCTGGTTGCTGTGGCTAGAATTCTAGCACTATGTTGTTTACACGTGATGAGAGTAAAATCCTTGTCATGTTCCTGACCTGAGGGGGAAAGCTCTCAGTTTTTCTTATTGAGTATAGTATTTGTTGTGGGTTTTTCATATAGGGCCTTTATTATGTTGTGGTATGTTCCCTCTAGACCTACTTTGTTGAGAGTTTTTATCATGAATGGATGTTGTACTTTAGTCAAATGCTTTTTTTGTATCTATTGAAATGATCATATGGTTTTTATCCTTTCTCTTCTTGATGCAGTGTATCACACTGATTGATTTGCAAATACTGAATTACCCTTGCATTCCAGGAATAAATCCCACTTGATTGTGATGATCTTTTTCATGTATTGTTGGATTCAGTTTGCTAGTATTTTGTTGTGCATTTTTAAATCTATTTTCATCAGAGATACTCGGCCTGCAGTTCTCTCTTCCTGTGGTGTCTTTATCTGGCTTTGGTATCAGGGTAATGCTGGCCTCCTAGAATGAATTTGGAAAATTTCTATCCTCTTTTATTTTGTGGAATAGGTTGAGAAGAATTGTTATTAACTCTTCTTTAAATGTGTTGTAGAATTTGCCTGTGAAGTTCTCCAGTTCTGGACTTCTGCTTGTTGGAAGTTTTTTGATTACCAATTCAATTTCATTACTAGTAATCAGTCTGTTCAAATGTTCTACTTCTTACTGATTCAGTTTTGGTAGGTTGTCCAATTTGTTGGTATAACTTTTCACAATATTCTCTTATAGTCCTTTGTATCTCTATGGTGTCATTATTTCTCATGTTTTGTCTAGGATTTTGAGTTCTTTCTCAATCTCTTTGTTGATGAGTCTGGCTAGAGGTTTATCAATTTTGTTGATCTTTAAAACAAAAAAACTAGCTCCTGGTTTCATTCATCTGTTCTATTAGGGCTTTTTTTGTTTTGTTTGTTTTAGTTTCTGTATTACTTATCTCTGCTTTAATCTTCTGTATTTCCTTTTTTTTCCTGCAGGTTTTGGGTTTTGTTTTTTTCTTTTTATTCTAGCTCCTTTAGAGGTAAGGTTAGGTTATATATTTGAGATTTTTCATGCTTTTGAGGTAGGCCTATACTGATATAAATTGCCCTCTTAGAATTGCTCATGTTGCATCCAAAAGATTTTGTACCATTCTTTTAATTTTTATTTTTCTATGTGTTTATTTCTTCTTGATTTCCTGGTTGAACCATTCATTGTTTACTAGCATGTTGTTTAACCTCCAAGTATTTGTGTTCATTTAATCTTGGATTTGTTAAGACTTGTTTTGTGGCCTAATATAGAATGTATATTCTGTTTTAGGATGGAATGTTCTAAATATATTGGTTAAATCCATCTGGTCCAGGGTGTCATTCAAAGCCACTGTTTCCTTGTTGATTTTGTGTTTGGATGATCTATCCATTAATGTAAGTGGTGTGTTAAAGTCCCCCCCTCTATTGTATAACTGTTGATTGTTTCCTTTATGTTCATTATTAACTGTTTTATGTATTTGGGTGCTCCAAAGTTGAGTGCATAAATACTTACAATTCTTTTATCTTCTTGTTGGGTTATCCTCTTTATTATTATATAGTGTCTTTCTTTGTCTCTTATATTATGGTTTATTTTGTCTGATATATGTACGGGACCCTGGCTTTCTTTTGACATCTATTTGCATGATAAATATTTCTTCAACTCCTCATTTTCAATCTGCAGATGTCTTTGGTTCTGAAATGAGTCTCTTGTAGGCAGCACATAGGTGGGTTTCATTTTTTAAAAAAGATTTTAAAAATTTATTTATTCATGAGAGGCAGAGAGAGAGAGAGAGAGAGAGAGAGAGAGAGAGGCAGAGACACAGGCAGAGGGAGAAGCAGGCTCCATGCAGGGAGCCTGATATGGATTCGATTCCATATCTCCAGGATCACACCCCGGGCTGAAGGTGGTGCTAAACCGCTGAGCCACCGGGCTGCCCAGGTTTCATTTTTTAATTCACTCTATACACTTTATACATATATATACTGATATATATATATATATATATATATATATATATATATATATATTTTTAAAACTTATTTATTTATTTATTTATTTATTTATTTATTTATTCGTTCATTCATTCATGAGAGACTTACACAGAGAGAGGTAGAGACACAGGCAGAGGTAGAAGCAGGCTCTCTGCAAGGAGCCCAATGTGGGACTCAATCCCAGATCCCAGAAGGCAGACACTCAACTGCTGAGCCACCCAGGTGTCCCACTTTATGTCTTTTGATTAGAACATTCAGTCCATTTACATTCAAAGTAATTACTGATAGATATGTTTTTATTGCCATTTTATTATTTATTTTGTGGTGGTTTTCCTAGTTTTTCTTTGATCCTTGTCTTGCCCTCTTTTATGGTTTGTTGGCTTTCTTTGGTGACATAGTTGGATCCCTTTTTCTTTATTCTTTGCATATCTGTTACTGGTTTTAATTTGTGGTTACCATTAGGGTTGCATATAACATCTTCTGCATACAGCAGTCTGCATTAAGTTGATGGTCACTTAAGTTTGAACCCATTCTTTACTCCTTTCCTTGCCCCCACATTTTACATATCTAGTGTCATATTTTACATCCTTTTGTGAATCTTCTGACTTATTTTTACAGATACACTTATTTTTACTGCTTTTGGGCTTCCTACTTTTCTTACTCTTACCTATAGTCCTTTTGTTCCACTCAGAGTCCCCTTTAACATTTCTTATAGGGCTGGTTTAGTGGACATGAACTCCTTTAGCTTTTGTTTGTTGGGGAAACTCTATCTCTTCTTCTATTCTGAATGGTACCCTTGCTGGATAGAGTATTCTTAGTATTCTTGCAAATTTTTCCCTTTCAGCACTTTGAATATATCATGCCACTCCCTTCTGGTCTACAAAGTTTCTGCTAAAATTCTGCTGGTAGCCTTATGTGGTTTCCTTTGTATGTAACAGGCTTTCTTCTTGCTCCTTCAAAAAAATTTTTATCACTACTTTTTGGCATTTTAATCACTATGTGTCTTGGTGTGGACCTCCTTGGGTTGATTTTGTTGGGGGACCTCTGTGCCTCTTGGATCTGGATATGTTTCCTTCCCCACATTAGGGAAGTTTTCAGCTATTCTTCAAATAAAGTTTTGGCCCTCTTTTCTCTTTTCTTCTTCTGAGATCCTATGTGAGTTTTATTATACTTGATGGAGTTATTGAGTTCCCTAAATCTAAATCTATTCTCATTTTGCATAAATATTTCTCTCACGGGCTCAACTTGATTAGTTTCTATTATACTGTCTTCCAGGTCATTATTTTGTTTCTCTGCTTCCTCTAGCCTCCTATTTATTCCACCAAGTATATTTTAAATTTCATGTATTGTGTTCTTCATCTCTGGTTGGGTTTTCTTTTTTTTTCTCTTTATTAATGGTCTCACTGATACTGTACACTCTTTTCTCAAGTCCTGTGAGTATCTTGATCATTACCTTAAATTCTCTATCAGACATATTGCTTCTATTTATTCTGCTTAGGTCTCCTACTATGGTTTTGTCCTACTTTTTCCCTTGGGACATATTCCTCTGTCTCTTCATTTTGTCTCTCTGTTTCTCTGTGTTAGGAAAGTTAGCTAAATCTCCTGTTGTTGAAGGTAATGGCCTGTCCTATCATGCCCTGAAGTGCAATGTCCTCTGTTTCCCAGGACTTGGTGCTTCAGGAAGTGTCTCCTATGTGTGTTGTGTATGCCTTACTGTTGTGTCCTCCATTTTTTCCCTCAGTCTAGTCATCTACAGAGGCTCTTTTTGCCTGTTGTGGGAAGTTTTTGGTCTTCAGCCAGGTGTGGTGCATTTAATAAGATATGAACTGGTCTGCTTTTGAAATAAGACCTGCCACCACTGGTACAGAAGCCCTGCAAAACGTGGGTCAGGAGAGGTAGCATTGGCAGAGTCTGCATCAGTTTTCTTGGGAGGGGACCTGCAGCACAGTACTGAGGCAAGTGTGCCTGGGAAGGGTGGATCCACTGAAGTGTGTGTGTTTGGGGGGCACGGCTTGGTGTAAGCACCTTAGATAGTGAGTGTAGATGCTATGCTGGTTCCTGTAGGTAGCTGTGTGTTTATGCTGAAGGGCAGGGGAGGTAAATGGTGGCTACTAGCTCCTTTGTTCCTGGAGGGATCTCCCTGTGATATCTGTCTTCCTGGGCCATGCTCTGAAATGAGTAAATAATTCTCCTTCCTGTGTGCCCTAGGCATTTTTTAAATTGCTGTATTTCCATGGGCTATTCATCTTGCTGTCTCTTTAAGGGCTGGGACTCTGCTTCCTAATGGCCTCCAGACTCTCCTGGAACAGAGCTTGCTGATTTTAAAAATTCTAGGCTTTAAGTCCACTAGTAGTAAGAACTCATGAGATACGGCCCCCTTTGCCTTCAATGCCAAATATGGGGATTTGTTTTCCTATATGGGCTCTCTGGTGTGATAGTCTGTTTCTTCACACTCCTAGCTTCCTCCCAACTGCAGATGGCCACATTATGTTTCACTCCCAAACTATGTCTCTGCTTGTCCTATTTTCTTTGATGTGGGATTTTCTCTACCTTTAGTGGAGTTTCTTCTGCTAGTATTTGGGTCATCTTGGGTCCTCCTACACCATCACTACCTTCCCAGCCTCCACTGTCTATGTTTTCTCTGAGGAGTTTTATGGTTTCAGGTCTCACATTTAGGGCTTTAATCTACCTTGAGTTTATTTTTGTGTATGATGTTAGAAAGCAGTCCAGTTTCATTCTTTTTCATGTAGTTGTCCAGTTTTCCCAGCACCATTTATTGAAAAGGCTGTCTTCTCCCCATTGCATATCCTTGCCTCCTTTGTCATAGATTAATTTACATAAGTGTGGGTTTATTTCTGGCTCCCTATTCTGTTGCATTGATCTATGTGTCCATTTTTGTGCCAATACCATTAGTTTTGATTTCTACAGCTTTTAAGTATCTCTTGAAATCTGGAATTATGATACCTCCAGCTTTGTTCTTTCTAAAGACTACTTTGGCAATTTGGGGTCTTTTGTGGTTCCACACAAATTTTGGGATTTTCTCTTTCATTTTTGTGAAAAAATATTGTTTTTTAATAGGGATTGCATGAAATATTGTATTTCTTTTTTTTTAAAGATTTTATTTATTTATTCTTGAGAGATAGAAGGAGAGACAGAGCCAGAGACACAGGCAGAGCCAGAGCCAGAGACACAGGCAGAGGGAGAAGCAGGCTCCATGCACCGGGAGCCCGATGTGGGATTCGATCCCGGGTCTCCAGGATCGCGCCCTGGGCCAAAGGCAGGAGCCAAACCGCTGCGCCACCCAGGGATCCCCGAAATATTGTATTTCAATAGGGATTGCATTAAATATGTAGATTGCCATGGGTAATATTAACATGTTAACAATATTAATTTTTCCAATCCGTGATTGTGAAATATCTTTCCATTTTTTTGTGCCATCTTCAGTTTCTTTTATCAGTGTCTTATCATTTTCAGAGTACAGGTATTTCACCTCCTTGGTTAAGTTTATTCCCAGGTATTTTATTCTCCTAGGTGCAAGTGAAAATGGGATCATTTTCTTACTTCTCTTTCTGCTACTTTGTTACCTGTTATTAGTGTATACACACTGTTATTAGTGTATACACACTCAACAGATTTCTGTGTATTGGTTTTGTATCCTGAAACTTTACTGAATTCATTTATTCTAGTAGTGAAGTCTTTAGGATTTTCTATGCACAATATCATGTCATTTGCAAATAGTGACATCTCTACTTCTTCCTTACCAACTTGGATGCCTTTTCTTTCTTCTCTGAGTGCTAAATGTCTAAAACTTCTGCTTCTATAGTGGTAAGAGTGGATATCCTTGTTTTGTTTCTTATTTTAGAGTTAAAGTTTTCAGTTTTTCACCATTGAGTATGATGTTAGCTAAAGTTTTTCACACATGAACTTTATTATGTTATGTTCTCTTTAAATCAATTTGTTGAGTTTTTTTTTAATGAATGGATGTTGAATTTTGTCAGGTGCTTTTTCTGCTCCTATTGAGATGATTATATGGTTTTTAATTCTTCAGTTTAATGTGTATTACATTGATTGACTTACGGGTATTGACCCATCTTTGCATCCCTGGAATAACCCCATGTAGTTGTCATGATTGTCTTTTAATGTATTGTTGAATGTGCTTTGTTAATGTTCTGATGAGGTTGTTTGCACCTATGTTCATCAGGGATATTGGATTGAAGTTTTCTTTCTTTTTTTTTTTTTTTTGTGATGTCTGTTTGGTGTTGGTACCAGGGTGATGCTTTCCTTCCTCTCCTTTTTGGAATAATTTGAGGACAACAGGTATTAATTCTTCTTTAAATGTTTGGTAGAATACACTTGTGAATTGTTCTGGTCCTGGCCTTTGTTGGGAATGTTGATTACCGGTTCAATTTCAGTACTAGAATTGCTCTGTTTAGATTTTCTGTCTCTTCCTCATTCAGTTTTAGAAGATTGTATTTTTCTAGGAATTTATCCATTTCTCCTAGGTTGTCCAATTTGTTGGCATATAATTTTTCATGGTATTTTACATTCCTTTGTATTTCTGTGGTGTTGTTACTTGTATCATTTTTTATTAACTTGGGTCCTCTTTTTTTCTTGATGTGTCTGGATAATGTTTTATCTATTTTATCTTCTCAAAAAACCAGCTCTCGGTTTAATTGTTCTTTTCCATTTTTTTAGTCTATTTCATTTACTTCTCCTCTGATCTTTATTTCTTTCTACTAACGTTGGGCTTTGTTCTTTTTCTTTAGGTGTAAGGTTAAGTTGTTTCAGATTTTTCTGTTTCTTGAGGTAGGCCTGTTTATTGTTATATTTCCCTCTTAGAACTTCTTCCACTGTGTTCCCAAAGATTTTGGATTGTTCTTTTTCCATTTTCATTTTTCTTCATGTATTTTTTTTATCTCATTGACCCATTGGTTGTTTAGTAGCATACTGTTTAGCTTCCATGTGTTCGTGTTTTTTCCATTTTTTCCTTGTGATTGATTTCTAGTTGCACACTGTTGAGGTCAGAAGAGATGCCATATATGGCAGCTTCAATCTTTTTAAATTTATTGACACTTGTTGCCTAACATGTGATCTATCCTGGAGAATGTTCCATGTGCAGTTGAAAAGACTGTGTATTGGGATCCCTGGGTGGTGCAGCGGTTTGGCGCCTGCCTTTGGCCCAGGGCGCGATCCTGGAGACCCGGGATCGAATCCCACGTCGGGCTCCCGGTGCATGGAGCCTGCTTCTCCCTCTGCCTATGTCTCTGCCTCTCTCTCTCTCTCTCTCTGTGACTATCATAAAAAAAAAATTAAAAAAAAAACCGAAAAGACTGTGTATTTTGCTATTTTTGCATCAAATGGTTTGTATGTAACTGTTAAGTCCATCTGGTCTAATATGTCATTCAAAGATACTGTTTCCTTTTTTTTTTTAAGATTTATTTATTTATTTATTTATTTATTTATTTATTTAGTTAGTTAGTTAGTTAGTTAGAGTAAGGAGAGGAAGAGGAAAGAATTCCAAGCAGATTCTGTGCTGAGGACAGAGACCGACTTGGGGCTCAATCTTATGACCCTGAGATCATGACTGGAGCCAAAAGTAAGGCTTGGCTACTTAACTGATGAGCTCCCAGATGCCCCGATACTGTTACTTTATTGATTTCCTGCCTGAGTTATCTACTCATTGATCTAAGTGGAATGTTAAAGTCTCCTACTATTATTATATCACTGTCAAGTTTGCCCTTTATTTCTGTTAATATTTGCTTTATGTATTAGGTGCTCCAAAATTGGGTGCATGGATATTTAAAGTTGTTATATCCTCTTGTTGGACTGATCCCTTTATCATTATATAATGCCCTTGTTTGTTTCTTAATAAAGTCTGTTTTTAAGTCTATTTTATCTGATGTTTAAATTGCTACTCTGGCTTCCCTCACCCCCTGCCACCTTTTTTCATTTGCATAAAATAGTTTTTTCCATCTTTTCACTTTTATTCCTTATGTGTCTTTAGGTCTAAAGTGAGTATCTTGTAGGCAGCATATAGATTGGTATTATTTTGTTTTTAAGATTTTATTTATTTATTTGACAGAGACACAAATAGGCAGAGGGAGACGGAGAAGCAGGCTCCCAGCTGAGCAGGGAGCCTGATGGGGGGCTGAATCCTAGGACCCTGGGATTATGACCTGAATCGGAGGCAGATACTTAAGTGACTAAGCCACCTATGCACCCCAGGTCTTTCTTTTTTAAAATCCATCCTGCCATCCTATGTCTTTAATTGAAGCCTTTAAACCATTTATATCCAAAGTAATTGTTGAAAGTATGCACTAATTGCTAGTTTGCTAATTGTTTTCTGGTGGTTTATATAGTTTTTATCTGTTCCTTTCTTCTTTTGCTCTCTTTCCTTGTTTTTGATAACTTTATGTAGTGTTATGCTTTGCTTTCTATTTTTTCTGTATCTATGATAGGCTTTGAGTTACAATGAAGTTCATATATAACAATCTAAGTATACAACAATCTGTGTTAAGTTGATGGTCACTTAAGTTCAAACACATTCAAAAAGAACTGCTTTTATACATTCTCCTCTACATTTTATGTGTAGTCACATTTACATCTTATTCATAATTTTCTTCTAATTATGGCCTTTTCTTTTCCACACAAACAAATCCTTTCAGCTTTTGTTTGTCAGGAAATCATATTATCTGTCCTTTAATTCTGTATGATAATCTTGGCAGGTAGAGTATTCTTGGTTGTAGGTGTTTTCTTTTCATCACTTTGAATATAGCATGCCACTCTTGGCCTGCACAGGTTCTGCTGAAAAACCAGCTGATAGCCTAATGGGGTTTCCCTTTGTATGTAACAGTTTCCTTTTCTGTTGCTGCATTTATTCACTTTTAAAAAATATTTTATTTTTTTAAAGTAATCTTTACACCCAATGTGGGGCTTGAATTTACAATCCTGAGGTCAAGAGTCACATACTCCACCAACTGAGCCAGCCAGGTACCCTTCTCTTGTTGCTTTAAAAATTCTCTTTAATTATTATGTTTTGTGGTGTTGGTGTAGACCTCCTTGGATTCATCTTCTTTGGGGTTTTATGTGCTTCCTGAACTTAAATGTCTTTCCTTACCCAGGTAAGGAATGTTTTCATTTATTTCTTAAAATAAGTTTTCTGTCCCTTTCTCCCTCTCTTTTCCTTCTGGGACCCCTATAATACAAATTGTATTGTGCTTGATGTTGACTAAGACCTCCCCTTTACGTACCCTCATTTAAAATTTTTCTCTTTTTCCTCCTTCTTTCCTCCCTCTCTCCCTCCCTCTCGTTTTTCCTTTCTGCTAAGCTTGGGAGCTTTATTCATGACAATGTCTGTTAGATTGCTGTCATTCTTCTGCATCTACTAATCTGTTCATTCCCTCTAATGTATTTTTCATTTCAGTTATTCTTCAACTGATTTTTAAAACATATTTTCTATTTCCTTGTTGAAGTGCTGAGTTCTTTCACTTTTCTCTATAGAGAAAGTCCCAGAAGCTTTTTCGCCATTTGGCAGGGCTCTAGGGCAGGTTCCTTTATATTCTAGTTGCCCTTTTAAATGCAGCTTTTTTTTTTCTATGCCCCAGGGCCGAGAAATCTGTTCCTGGTCACTTAGTACTGTCCCTCCCCAATGCAATTCACAGCATCTGCCATGTCTCTGTCTCTCTTGCTGTTTTCTATGTGGTCTATCTTTTGTTGTGCAGCTGTTCAGTCAGCCCTAAGTTCTTCAGTAGGAATTGCCCTATAAATAGGTACAGAATTGGTGTGCCTGTGGAATAGTTGAGGATCTTCCTAAGCTGACATCTTGGACCAGAATCTACCATCTCTGTTTTAAAGTCTATTTTGCCGATGTAAGTATTGCTTTTTTTGTTTCACTACTATTTGCATGGAATATATTTTTCCATTCTTTTGTTTTATGTGCTCTTCGCTCTGAATTGAGTCTCTTGTAGGAAGCATATTAATGAATCTTTTTAAATATTTTATTTATTTATTTGAGAAAAAGAGAGAAAAGAGAGATAGGGTGGGAGTGGGGAGGAGAGGGAGAAGAGGGTTTCCCACTAAGCAGAGAGCCTGATGTGGAGCTTGATCCCCTTCAAGCCAAAGGCAGGTACTTAACTGAGCCACCCAAGTGCCCAGATGGGTCTCATTTTTAAATCCGTTCCTCCACCTTATGTCTTGGACTGAAGCAGTTAGACCATTTACATTTGAAGTAGTTATTGATAGGTATGTGCTTCTTGCCATTTTGTTAATTGTCTTCTGGTTATTTTTGTAGGTTCTCTGTTCCTTTCTTGTTCTCTTGTCATTGATGATTTTATTTAGTGTTATATTTGGATTCCTTTCTCCTTATCTTTTATACAAGAGAGGTTCTGGTTTTTGGTTACCATGAGGTTCATGTATATCATCCTAAGTATATAGCAGTCTATATTAAGGTGGTGGTCATTTAAGTTTCAATAGTTTCTAAAAGAACTTCATTTTTACTTCTTCCCCTCCATGTTTGATGTATATGATGTCATATTTTACATCTTTTGAGTCCCTTGACTATTTTTTTAAAAGGTATAATTGATTTTATAATTCTTGTGTTTTAATAATCATACCAGCTTTAAAGTGATTGCTCTCTTTAGTGTATGTTTGCTTTTAGCAGTCAAATTTTTTCTTTTCATATGTTTTTGAAATTTCTAATTATGGCCTTTTCTATTTAAGGAAGTCCTTTTAATATTTACTGTAAGGTCAGCTTACTGGTGATGAATTCCTATCACATCTGGAAAATTCTTTATCTCTCCTATTCTGAATGATAACCTTGCAGAATAAAGTATTCTTGGTTGTAGATTTTATTTTTTCATCAATTTGAATATAACATGCCACTTTCTTTGGGCCTGCAAAGTTTCTGCTGGAAAATTAGCTGATAGCCTATGGGTTTTCCCTTGTGTGTAACTGTTCACTTTTCTATTGCTGCTTTTAAGAATCTCTCTTTATCATTTTGTCATTTTGATTACTATGTGTTTTGTTGTTGACCTCCTTGGGTGCATAATTTTTGGTGTTCTCTGTGTTTCCTGGACCTGGATATGTTTTTTGTCCCCAGTTAGGGAAGTTTCCAGCTATTATTTCTTGAAGTTAAGTTTTGCCTCGTATCTCTCTCTTCTCCTTTTGGAACCCCTATTAGGCAAATGTTATTATTCTTGATGATGAAGCATTCTCTTAACATATCCTCATTCTCTACAATTCTTTTTTTCCTTTTATTGTTTATCTTGAGGGCTTTCTACTACTCTGTCTTCCAGATCACTGCTCCATTTTTCTGCATCCTCTACTGTATTGTTGATTCCCTCTATAGTGTTTTTCTTTTCAGTTATTATTCAGCTCTGCTTAGTTATTTTTCATATTTTCTCTCTCTTTTAAGTTCCCCATGATTTAACCCACTCATTTCTCAAGTCCAGTGAGTAAAGTTTAGGACCATTACTTTAAACTCTTCATCAGGTAAATTGCTTATCTCCATTTTGTTTAGCTGTTTTTCTGGAATTTTTTGTCTTTTCCTTTTGTTTGGATCATATTCCTTTTACTCTGATTCTCTGTGTTTCTTACAATGTATTAGGTAGGTCAGGTATGCCTCCTGGTCTTGAAAATAGCAGTCTTCTGTAGAATGCATCCTGTGGTGTCTAGTAGCACAATCCTTCTAGTCACCAGAAACAGGTGCTCCACGAGTGTCCTCCATGTGTGCTACATATGCCCTCCTGTTGTGGTTTGGATGCAACTGCTGCAGGCACACTGATGAGCAACAATTGCCCCTGGCATGGCTGGCTGCAACTATAGTGCAACTATAGTGGGTGTGATGGTGGGTGGGACAAGCTCCCCCCTCCCAGGGGAAGGAGTCACTCTAGAGAGACACTGGTATGATCTGGGGCTGCCCCATGGGTGTGGTAGGAGCTGCAAGGTTACAAGGTAGATGGAGAGTGCCAGAACTGGTTTCTACAAATGCCCAGCTAGCTAGGCTGAAGGGGAATAAGAAAAATGAGGCCTGCCAGCACCTCTATTTTCAGAGAAAGCTCTTGCAGATACCTACCTCACTTTGGCACATGTCCTAAAGTTATTAATAATTCTCCTTGATGTATATCCCAGGCACTTTTCAAACTTCTATTTCTGTGCTGGGTCTCAGGTCAAGTGATACAGTGTGCTGGCCATTTACGAGCAGAGGCTTAGCTTCCTACACCTGCCTCCAACCCAACCCCTGCCCTGAGAATTAAACCCCGATGATTTTCAAACCAGACATTATGGGGACTTCATGGTATAGGTCCCCAGGGCCAGAGGTGATAGATTTGAGGCTTGGTTTCCTTACTCCTTGGGGAGGACATCCAGTAATAGCCCTCCTGTATGTGGGTCATCACTGTTTCAAGGGTTTGGGTCCCTCCCGTGTCTCCTCCCCTCCTATCCTTCTCAATGTGGCCTTCTCTTGAAGCCTTTAGTTGTGGAGATCTGCTCTGCAAGTCTCAGGTCATTTCAGAGTGAACTGTATTACATATTAGTTGTTTCTTCAATGTGTCTGTGGGACGATGTAGGCTCAGGATTCTTCTACTCTGCCATCTTCCTCTCTCCTTCCCATCTTGGGACTTTTTAAAAATAATTAATTAATTTATTTATGAGAGAGAGAGAGAACAGCAGAGGGAGAAGCAGGCCCCATGCCAGAAGCCCAATGCAGGACTCGATCCCAGGACTCCCAGATCACACCCTGGGCCAAAGGCAGGTGCTAAACTGCTGAGCCACCCAGGGATCCCTCCATCTTGGGGCTTTTAAAGCCACATAAGTAGTGTGAATCCTACTCTTAAATCTGTGTGGGTACAGACATTTGATAAAGAATTATCAAGGGCAGACTTTGTTGTTGTTTCATGTATATCCAAGGCTGAGACATTTATCCTTACTGACTCTCTATAGGACGAGACTTTCTAGTATGCCCACTGGAATTGTTGCCCTTCAGAGATGCTTGGCATTATTCAGGAGTCTCTGATCCAACTTCATCCAGGCTTTTTCTCTTGACCCTGCATGTGTGACCTATTAAGCCTTAGGCTACAGGTCACTAGGAATTAATACTTATTTTACTAGATTTACACTTCCTTCATTCTGGCATCAGAAGAACTTCCTTCCCTTCTATATCAGTTTAAAAATATTTTTAAAGTCACCCAGATTTTTAAAACATGCCAAGAGGATTTGTCTGAACACCTAGTTAGCCAATGTTGAACACTAAAATCTATTTTCTTTTCTTATTACATTAAGTAGTATATCCGAAACATAATGGTAGTGAGAGCCGTCATCTCTGACTTGTCCCTAATACCATGTCTTTGATATTTCACTATTTAATATATTCATTGTTTTCACCATCATATCTAGGTAGTTCCCTTTTCTTATGGCTTTACTTGGGATAGCTATTGAAATGTGTCAAGGATTATTTGACATCTGATAGGTTACTTCACATCTGTTACCGAAATTTATATATAAAACCCTTGTATTTTTTTTTAAATAAGGTTGATAATATATAAACATGGAAAAAATTCAAGCTTTGAAAATTATTAAGTCCCTTCTTCCCATTGTAGTTCCAGATTCCCTGGCTCCATTCTATAGAATTAATTGTGACTATTACCCTAAGATGTTCTCTACAAACTCAAGCATTAGAGGTGTCCCTCAACTCACACACACAGTGACATACCATATGTACAGCTCTGCACTTCCACTTCATAAGAAATTTGAGAGAGCTTCTCTATTACTTATAAACAAAAAAATAAGAAGATCCTTTTTATCCTGGCCTCAAGCTGGGTATCCTGCCTCACCCAGCTTGAGGCCAGAAAAATGCCTCCTCCAGTTTAAGAATAGCAGTACGCATTACCTGCAAGTGTTCTAGAATCAATGACTGTTAGAGCAGGAAGACCTTAGAGCGTGCTGTCCAAAAGAACTTACAGAGATATTCATTTCTGCACTCTCTGAATGTAATCACTAGACACACACAAGTGGCTATCAAGCATTTGAAGTGTAGCTGGTGTGACTAAGTACATACATTTTTACTTTTGATCACTTTTAATAGCTACACGTGGCTAGTGGTACTGTATTAGCTCAGCTGTGAGGTTGTAGAGGCCATCATCCTGGTTTTACAGAAGAGTGACCTGAGCTGCAGAGAAATGTTGTAGTGGTAGAGCCAAGGTTGGAACTTCGTCTCCTGTCCTTCTCTTCATTCCTCTCTCAGTTTTAGCACAGTTTCTACTTCAGCCTACTTACTGTTGGGTGTGGGGAAGTGACTGTCAAAACCAATATGATCAAACCCTTCAAGATGTTTCTCTCCCTGGGATTCATGGGGCCATCCCCATTCAACACTCACCAGTTTCCTTTAGTTGCTTATTCCTTGTATTGCTAGGTTTTCTGGAAGCTTTTCCCCATCTATACAGCCCCCCCTCTAGTTTGACATCATCATTACAAGGAGATGCTGTGCTGGTACTTCCTCTACTGCTTCTAGATCATCTTCAAAAGCCCCATTTCTGATCATGTCACTTGGCTCACAGGCCATCAGCAGTTACTACTGCCTACCTACCCAATGTAGTCTAAACTTCTTTGTTCAAGGTTCTCTATAATGCAGGCTCTTCTTCTTTCTCTAAATAAAAATTTTCATTTTAGAATGGTTTTTAGACTTATAGAAAAGCTAAAAACTATAGTTTAGACGGTTCCTTCATATTCTGAATCCAGTTTCACCCACTGTTAACAACTACTAAATTGACATTGGTACATGAATATTAACTCCATACTTTGGGTTTCACTAGTTTTCCCCTAATGTCCTTTTTCTGTTCACACCTACTCATCACTGTCACCTTTAGCATCCTCTATTCTGTTATAGGTTTTCAGACTTTCCTTGCTCTTCATGACCTTGACAGTTTTGAGGAGCACTGAGTTCTTCCTATATTTTTCTCAGTGTTAGACTGAGGTTATGGGTTGTGGAGGAAGACCACAGAAGTGAAGTGCTCTTTTCATTGTATCGTATCAAGGGTACATGCTATCAATGTGATTTATCATTGGTGATGTTAACTTAGATCACCTGGTCAAAGCAGGGTCTGTACCTTGTTTCTCTACTGCAAAGCTACTTGCCTTCCCCAGCTCCATACCATAATCACTGGAAGCCAGTCACTAAAATGCAAACCACCCAAACTTTTACTTCTTTGAGGGGGTTGTAAATACGTGAATAATTTAGAATTATTCAGTGCGAAAGAGTTGTCCCTTTTCTCTCATTTATTTAGCTATTTATATCAACATGAACTTAGGGATATTGATTTTACACTTTGGACTATAACCCAATATTACTGTCATTCATTTATGTGCTCAATTTTTTCCACCATTAGCCAATGGGGCTGCTTTAGGTTGATCTTGAATACCTTCCCCACAGATACATATGCTTTCTCAGCCCCTCTTTTTGGCACTCAAAATGCTCCAATCGAGAGTTTGCCAATTCTCCAAATACCCTGGTTTCTATTATTGGAGACTGGCGTAAGAAATCAAGGTCTGGGTGCTGGGTCTCATCTGTGTTAGCCACACGTCCTGTACAACTAATCTTGATGATCACCTACCCATGCCCTCATTGTCTGCACAACATTCTGCCTCCATGGAAATCAAGGGTGTACCAGCAGCATTTTGTGCTAAAATGTTCTTTTCCCTCTACACCTGGTTGAAATTCTCCTTCCACAAGGCTACATTCAAAATGCCCCCTCTTTCAAGGTACCTTTCCTAAACTACTTGATATCCCACAGCCCTTTGTGCCCCTAGGCCATGAGTTACAGGGAGGCCCTGTGTTACAATGTATGTTACCCTGCAACATGTTTACTTTTATATCCCTAAACGCAGCAGTTAGCAGGTAGCAAATGAAATGGTTGTTGCTTAATGAATATTAATTGACAAGAGTAAGGTCAGTGTAAGAGGTACTCTCTAGGGTCTATCAGGGACAAAGACAAACACACACCCTAAAATTAAAAAAAAACAAAAACAAAAACAACAAACCCTCCTCCAGAACCTTTATGCCCAGGGGACCTTTCTCTGTCACATGCTTGAACAAAATACCCTGTTTCGGGCATATGCAATTGTGAAAACCAGGGGGAAGAGCCTTATGACTTTCATCCCTCTAAACAGAGGAGCACATGTTTAAAGATAAGAATCAGTTAAATAAAACATACCCTAAGGAAACTCACAGAGCTATCCCAAGTCAGGAAAGGTTATGTTCCCATGAAATGATTATCTAGCGTAGGCATTTTTCTAGAATCCTTCCTCTCCTGCCTCTCTCAGTCCTGTCTATTGCCTAGGTGTTGGGGATGCAAATACAGCAAGCTTTTGTCCTGAGGTGTGGAAAGGGCTGGAGCTGTTGGTGTGAGAGATGTGAGAGGGTGGGGGTAGCATCAGAAAGAGGCAGGCCCGGATGGCCAGCATCTGCGTCTTCCCTGGTAGCAACACCAAAGGTACAGAGAAACAGCCACGCTCATGAGGAGCAGCTCCTAAGGCAGAACACGTACCCTCTTATCTTCTGGATGATGTGGATGGCCCTTCCCAGAGCTCCCTGGCTCACCTGAATGGTGCCCAGCACACTGTTAGTTTCTATCTCCGGCCCTATCTCCGTATGTCTCCTATTGGTTCTGCTTCTCTGGAACGCTGACTAATATACAAAGTATAAAATAGGGTTGATAATCTCAATCATATATTTAAATTTAAGGGAAAGCAAGATATTTGCATGATCTTAAGTGATCTCCCTTGCCCCTAAATACATGGATTACTAAGAGAAAAATAGTGACTTCACAGTGAAGAAATCTGATAGGCCCCACCTTAACCAAGTGATCAGGGTTAACTCACCAGTAATAAGACCCGCTAACATCATGTACTCCCTGCTAAGATACACTGAGGACCCGTCACTTCTGTGGCCTTCATCTAATCATCAGAAAACATCAGACAAACCCAAGTTGGGAGCCATTCTACAAAATAATCAGTCCTTTTTCAAAAGTGTCAAGGTCATGAAAGACGAGAAAGACAGACTGTCACAGGTTGGAGGGGACCTGACAACTGAATGCAACATGGGATCCTGCATTAGATTCAAGAGCTGAAAAGGAACGTGAATGTAAAAAACTGGCGAAATCCAAATAAATTCTGTAACTTAGTTAAGTATTGCGCTAAGGTTGATTTCTTAGTTTTTGTCCTTGTACTGTGGTCAGGTAAGACGTTAGCATTAGAGGGAACTGGGCTGGGGGGTCAGGAACTCTGTACTCTCTCTGAACCTCTAAGTCCAAAATTAGTTCAAAATGAAAGTTAAAATCCCATTCACAAATGGCCTATTTAATATTAAGATAAATAGTAAACTCTAAAGAGGATCTGGAAGCTCTTAGAGGTCTACCAAAGGCAGGAAGCGGCACACCACAGAGAGAAGGATTTTTGGATCCAGAGAAGCTAAGGTGGCAGCAGTGGGGCTGGAAGATGGTGGAGAAAGCTCCAGCAACCTAGCACGTAGGAAGCCAGTTCATTCATTCATTCATTCTTTTTTTTTTTTCTTTCTTTCATGCAAAATGGTGGTTTTATCAAAGCACAGGGACAGGACCTGTGGGCAGAAAGAGCTGCTGCCCTGGGCCTATGAGGGGTGGTTGATTAGATACGTGCACAGTTGGGGGAGGTAAGCAAAAACAGAGATTTCAAAAGGATTTTCATATGCTAAGGAGGACCTGTAAGATACTGGAGGTCTTGTCACTGTCAAGTTAAAGATTGCTTTTCCCTCTAGCAAGGCATTAGCATCAAGACAATTGGAAACTTCCTGAAAAAATATGGAGCGCTTCATGAATTTGCGTGTCATCCTTGCACAGGGGCCATGCTAATCTTCTCCGTAAAGTTCCAATTTTAGTATGTGTGCTGCTGAAGGAAGCTCGAGCCAGTACTTTCTAAGTGCTTTACACATACTACCTGGTTGAGAAATGGGATGTTTGACACATTACATATGGAAATATGGTGGTCATAATTTGGGACAGACTATGAGGGATGAAAGAGAAGGAGCAAGAGAGGATGACTCCCAGGTTTCTAATCGGAGCAACGGCAGTGTGGTTGTGACACCATGCATGGCTATGGAAAGCAGAATGGCTTTTGGTGAGGAGGGGGACGATAAGCAGCTCAGTTTGGGTTGGTTCCAAGGTGCCTGTGTGACACCCAGGTGGGCATGCCTAGAAAGCAGATCACCTTACAGGGGCACCTGGATGGCTCAGGCGGTTAAGTGTCTGCCTTCAGCTCAGGTCATGATCTCAGGGTCCTGGGATTGAGCCCCACATTGGGCTCCCTGCTCCTCCCACCTCCCTGCCACTCCCCCTGCTTGTGCTCTCTGTCAAATAGATATTAAAAAGAAAAGATGTTATACCTTCAGAGAATGATTATCAGAGAGGTGATGGCTGAAATGGAGAAGGAGGTGAAACACCCAGGAAGAGGATGTGAGAAAATAAGAAGGGGCCACCATTATACAGAGAAGAAAGGCAGATGAAATTAGGGAAGCGGGGTGTGTCGGAGGCAGAAGGGAACCAGGCATGAGATCCCAGGAACCTCCTGCCCTGGGGAAGGGAGGCCAGATGTTCAGTAGTGTCGGATGCCACAGCATAGGACGTCACCAGAATAGACATGATGACCTCAGAAGGGAAAGCCGGTGGAGGTGTGGGGTGGTATCCAGCTTGTACCTCAGCAGGGAATGATAAATGGTGGGGAAGCAGATACAGGGCCAAATATTCTTTTGAGAAACTTTGCTGGGAAAGAGGAAGATAGCAAAACAGCCAGGGGGGAGTCGAGGTTAGAGGGTCCCCAAACTATCTCCAGACTGACTCTTCCCAGGAGCTCCTGAGGCATATTTTTACCAGCAAACTGGTTCTCTCCAGCTGGCTAGCCTGCCTATATAGCTTTTAATATGTGTGCCCAGCCATCGACCTACAAAGGGTCTAGACTTAGGTTGACAAAAAGCATCATCACCTTTTCAACAGGAAGGCTGGGATCTGAAATAATCGAATGTGACTGCTCTGTGCCTGACTCGGGGCCACATGGACGCGATGTTGGGCGGTTCTGGAACCATTCACAGCAGCAAGATTACCTCATGACCATGTTCCATCACTCCATGGCCACGTTCCACCCTTGCCTTGAAAGCCCCACACAGAGCATCTCGAGACACTTTCAGATCCCAACCAGAAATCTGTGGGGGGAGTTAAAAGCCACAGTCGCAGAAGGAGATGCTCAGTTGAGGCTCATGGCTTTTCCACAAGGACACGTGCCAAAGCCTTTTCCTCTCTGTGTTCAATTGCGTTTACAAGCCTTTAAATATTAAACACCCACTAATGTTGATGTTTGGGTACCAAATCAGTTTAGCTTCCTGGAAATTACTAGAATTTATATCATTCATTCATTTAATACACATTGATTAAGTGCCAGGCAATATGTGCAGGCAAACTGGAGAAGCCTGGATAAATGAGTATGAGGTGGTGTTCCTGCCCTCGAGAAGCCCATAGACCTTTACCTAATAACACCACAAGGGTATTCACAAAAATAATAAAGTCAGGGCGCCTGGGTGGCTCAGTGGTTGAGCATCTGCTTTTGGCTCAGAGCGTGATCCTGGGGTCCTGGGTTCGAGTCCTGCATCAGGCTCCCCACAGGAGCCTACTTCTCCCTCTGCCTGTGTCTCTGCATCTCTCACTGTCTCTCATGAATGAATGAATAAAATCTTTAAAAAAAAATAAAGCTAGTACTAATGAAAATGATGAAAGATATTGATGGGACACTCACTGTGTGTCAGGCACGATACTCAGCACCTTACATTACAAAAACCACACGTGTGAAGGTGTCTGGATCTGAGGCTGAGAAGACAGCCGGTAGTGGCTGCAGATATGTCTGAATGTGGTGCCATGGGGCCTGCCTGGGTCCCCCTAGTAGGGGAGGGCAAGAACTGGCAAGACTAGACTTGAGTCTGGAGGAGGCTCCTCTGCTGGTGCCGTGCAAGTGGGCTGGGGCCAGTGAGAGGGGAGGCACAGAGGCGAGGTCGGAAGCTGTTTCAGTAGTGCCGACAAGGGAAGGTGGCAGGGAGACAATGGGTGCAAGAAGAAATGCACCCTGGAGGGCCCCCACCTCTCTGGAGGTGGCAAGAAAGAGGGAGAAGGGGTTCTATTAACTCAGAGGTCAAGGAGTATCTTGGGAAAAGTAGATGAGCTTTGTGTGAGGTGCACACAGCTGAGTGGACAGCTAGGAATGAAAGTCTAGAATCTGGAGCAGAGGTTTGGGACAAGAGAGAAAATGGGGAGCAGTTGAGGAAAGTCCAAACTAATTCAGGCTGAATTTGGCCTTTCAACACTGAGATCACCCCTGAATTCACCTTTTTTTCCCTGGAGGCCTTATATTTTTCATGGGAACACTTGGAATGGACATACACCTTCCCAGACATAACACACCTAGACACACAGAGGCCGAACATCACAGAGGTACAGGCTCCCACATACTTGCACCTGACCTAGAGAGGGTACACAGAGGAACCCATACACACAGGTCCACGGATCACAGAAGTACACATCCATGCACACAAACACACACTCATATACACACACACACACAAGCCCACAGGTGACAGAGGTATACAAACATATACTTACCCCCTCCCCCCACACACACGTAAATATACCTACAGAGGCCACAAGTACACAACTTTCTGGAGAGGGTAAGGTATGTTTTCCAGTATCCACTGGAATCTTTTCATCTCCCCAGCTGATGGCCTTCGACTGCTAGGAGCAACAGCCCCATGTGGTTGTTGAACTCCCTCTGCCATTCATTCGTGTAAAACAGATTCCAGAAGGACACCTCAATGCCCCACTGGTCTGTATCCCACACTCTACACATCTACAGTCCACTGCACGCGAGCTGCTGTAAACTGAGAACAAGCCCCTAACTAGGAGTCGGTGAGCCATCCACCTGCAGATCAAAGATCTCCACCGCAACACTCAACCCCCTTCTCACCAAAGAGCTTCTGCAGGACTTGTCCATCATATAAATCTTCAGCCAGGTCTTTGACAATGATTCTTTCTCCAACAAGCACGTCATTAATCCAGTCAATTAATACCTACCGGGGAGAGAGACCGAATAAGAGAAAAGTCATGCGTATTTTCTTAGAGATTAGCTTTCTTATCCTGGACAGTTAAAATCTAAATGAGCTTCCGATTTGGAAAGCAGAACTGGCCCCTGTGATTAGTATGTGGTCACAACACGGTGTGAGCCCTGGGGACCCTGTTCTTTTTCTGGTGCAAGAGCTTCCAGTGCTGGTGACACCTGTTAACAGCGTCCCTGTTAATATCTTGTGGCCCCTTACCATCCCTTACCCCAATGGCAAGCTACATTCATGTGGTGTTTGGGGTAAGGGATGTACCAGGCAACGTATGGAGTTCTATAAACTGGGGTTAGTTACCCACTAACTGATTTGTGTAGCTCTGTCATCTAGGAGCCTCTGTGCATGTACCTCCACAATCTATGAATCTAAGGCAGGCCAGTTTCTGCTCTGAGCCTCTGATTGCCCACCTCCAAAATGGAGGAGGAAGATACTTCAGTTCAGATAGCAGAAAAGAATTACGTATGGCAAGGGCCAAATGATTGGTGGAGGTACATCTTACGAATGAATAAAGCTCTCCCCCATTATGACACTCGGCCAGGTGGTTACTGTCACCCCCATGCTCAGGAGGGGAGATCACACACAGAAGTGAACATATTTGCCAAGGTCACATCGTGGATCATGGACAGACACAGGAACCGAACTCTCCATCCCCCTCTAAGGGACTGATCTCCTGGCCCCGAGCTACCTCTCTGTGGGGCCAGTGTGGTCTCCTCTCTCGTGTCTCTCTTAGCGGCTGCCATTACCTGAGCACCCTCTGCACCAAGCACCGAGCGAAGCCATTCCATGGGGCATCTCGTAGAGTTAATCTGCACAATACCTCTGAGACGGACGGATCATTCGCTTCATTTTTTCAGATAAGGAAACTGTAGCTGGTCCAAGTCCATTGCTCTCTTGTTTTAAAATTTTTCAGCTCATTTGCTTATTATATTATTTATATACAGTAAAATTAACTGATATTAACTGATATTAAAGATATGGTTTGGTGAGTTTTAGTCATTTATGTAACCACCACAACCAAGATACAGAGAAATTCCCTCAGCATAAGAAGGTTCCTCTGGGATCTTTGGGCTCCGTCCCCTCCCCTGAGGACAGGCCTCAGGCAACTACCCACAATTTTGGATAAATGGAGTCACACGGAATATCACCTTTTGCACTGCAGTATAAACAGATTCCCTTTATAACAGGGGCAGTAGCTGGGCTGGGTTCCCACACCTGGGTGGAGCCTGGGGCCTTCACAGTACATTGTTCTACATTGTTCTACTGTCCATAGGATCTTCCCTCCCTACCTTTACTCTCCCTCCCTCCCTCCAGCCAGTCATTCCCATCTATTCCCACCCATCCAGCATTTAGAAATAGCTGCTCCATGTCACATTCTGTGCTGGATCCTGGGGGTACAATGATGAAAGAAGAGTCTCTTGAGCACCTCACCATTTAGTGAAGGAGATAGAAGGGTTTGAATAGTGGTGACCAGTCATCAGACTCTAATAGGGACAGCTAGAGAGGCAGCTAGAGCATGAGACCCCAAATACCACTGCCCTCAGGAGCATGGGCCTCAACCTTCAGTTGGTAGGAATCTATACACAGGGTTTGAGTAGGAAAATGATGGATCCGGTTCACATTTTGAACGAACCACTCTGGCATCCGGTGCCTTTCTGTCTTGTTTTGAGGGCAGCTTGGAGAAGCTGAAGAAGAAAAACAGGATGAGGAATCCAAAGGGGGATGGCATGGACATTTTGCAGGGGATGAGTACCCGCCAGCCCCTGTGGCAGGCACAACGTACACTACTTCATTTAATCTCATCTACTTCTGCTTGAATTCCATCTCCTCTCCTCAGCTGTGACCAAACACAAACCACTGGCTTTTGTAAGACTCATTTGCCTCATCGGTAAGTGGGGAGGATACGAAGACCCACATGCAGGATGCCTTCGAGGGTCCCTGAGAAAAGCAGTGGGAAGACTGTATGAACTCTAAGATCCTGGCACGTGTGAGCTCATCTGTGCTAACTTCTCCGGCGCTTGTGACCAACACCATTTGTGGGGCAGCGCCCATGTCCCATCTTTGCTAAATTTGAGATGTCCACCTGCGGGACCATGACTGCCCGGGACTCCCAGTTCACTCGGCAGTGGCTTCGGTGCAGGCCGCCCAGAGCAGGGGCTCTACAGATGCTGGTTGAGCCTGGGGCAGGCTAATTTCTTCTTACCTTCATCAGTTCTTGCAGTTTGGGGTCACTGCGGGAGTTTGGGTCCACCATCGTCCGCACTTCATTCTCCTCTTTAAAAGAAAAAGGCAGTCAGTGGGGGTGGCTCCGCTGGAAGGCATGAGGCTAACCCAGAGAACAAGAGACCCAGTTACCCAGCATGGTGTCCTCCGGGTCCAGCTCGAAGGGGATCGGGCTGAGGGGCAGGTTGATGGCGTTCATGCCTTCCTCCTGAAGCTCTGATACTGCAGAGAGAACAGAGGCAGGGTCACACTGCGCCCATGGATGACAAGCGTGTTGGAGATTGTCATTCCTGAAACCACTGAGGTTACGTGTAACAGCTGTTACTCAGCCTGCAGGAGATTCCCTGCCTCTCCCTGTGAAGAGGACCGAGCAGGCCCCTTCATGGCCCCTCTTCCAACTATCACCTCACTCTCTTTTCTGGGGGACATAGAGGGGCCGCTGCTTGTTCCCAGACATGAGCTCAGGATAAACACAAGTGAGGTGGGCACTGCCCTCTCAGATCCCTGCCTGCCCCTCCCCTTCCAGGGCTTGCTGTCTGGTGCACGTTGGGTGCCCAGTAACCACTGGGGTGAGCAAGGTCACCAAAGCCAAGGCTACATTTCCATTGTAAGCCATTGCCATCCTTGGAGCAACCCTCCTCCGCCTTCTCTCCTTGTTTGGCTTCCCTGAGTATTTTTCTGATGAGGATAATCTCTTCTCACTCCACCCCACCCCAGCCTGCTGTTCTCGAGAATGCCTCAGTCCAGCCTCTTTCTGGGCTCCGGTCCTGTCCTTCAGCCCTAATGAGTTGGGGGCCTCCCCTCGTAGGTCCACTTCCTCAACTGAACGTCAAGAGCTCCACTGGCTGGCCAGCGAGTCCTTTCACTGTTTTCAAATCCTAGAAATCTACAATTCCACTTTCCTCAAAGAAAAAACAAAAAGAGGTCAATGGCCACTAAAGACTTCCAGCCCGCTCCCCTCTATGTGCCCCCTCCCACCCCCCGGAAATGAAGCCTTATTGAAAAACAAATCCCTACCACAAAACCACTGTGTGACGGGCACTTGCTGGGCACTGACCTTGGATCACCTCCCTCTAAAATCAGTGACTGAAATCTCCTCACCTCCATTCACTTCCAGTTTGGATAATTACTTTTCACCAATTAAGCACAGAAAGACCATTTTTTCTGAAGGCACTGGTCACCAAGGGCTCTCAAAGAGCTAATATGGCAGCAGCCATCAACCTTAATAGAAGCAATGTCCCATCTTTCCAATTTTATTTATTTATTTTTTTATGGACTCCGGCCTCCTCGACTGCCAGCATATACTTGCAAGAACTCTTGAGCCCAAGGCAGCCACTTACAAAGAGTCCTTTCATATTAGCAAACTCACTGATGTTTGCAGTTGGACTGGGAACGAGATTGCCTAACAAAGAGAGTGAAACACACTCTACCCTAAAGAGACACAACTTGCATTATGAAGCTGGTATTTAGTCCCGTCGCTGTGGGCTCTTGACATTCACATGGGATATCAGCCAGTCACGGTCTTGAATCTGCAAATTCACAGACACCCACCACTCTCTGCCATTCTCCCCATGAAGCACGGCTGAAAAATAAAAGCCACACCTTCAAGGCTGAAATGATTCTAATCAGCAGAGGGTTGCATTTGCTTTCTAGTGGAAAACAATGGACTCCTGTGGTTGCATTAGACTCCTATAATTTCTTCCACGATTCCTCTTCAGACTAGCAGTCTGCTTTCTTTTCCAGGCTGTTTCTCCCAAAGCGGCAAGATTTCCACCCCAGAACAAGCATTGCTGTGCAAGCACTGGGCAGTGGAGGTATGTCACTCTTAAATGGGGGTGCGGGGCTGGGTGTACTGGCTGGTAAAGATGCCAGCTCCTGCCCAGAACCTTCTCTACTGACAGTCCACCTCCGGTCTGCATTATCAGTACAGTAGGCTCCAGACGCATGAGGCTATGCACATTTAAATGAATTAAAAATTTGGTTTCTCGGTTGTACCAACCACACTGCAAGTGTTCACTGACCCACAGGTGGCTTGTGGCTACCATGCCGGACACCACAGATGTAATGCTGTCCATCATTACCAGAAGTTCAATTGGATGGTGTTGTCCTGGTTGAGTGCATATACCCAAAGGCTGATGATGTCCACATTTAAATCTCTAGACTCGGCCTGACCCCGAGCTCCAGGCTTACCTGATGTCTCCTTGTTTGTCCATTAATAGAGACCTCAAATGTATACATCCGAAACATAAGGATTGTCAACACCCTCACCCCCACCATAACATCACTAAAACAAGACCGTCATTCCCCGGTTCTTCTCTTCTTCAGGAAATGGCACCACCATTTATATAATGGTTTAAGCCAAAATCCAAAAAAAACACCCTTAACTTCTCCTTCTTCCTCATGTTTTGCATCTAATACATTGGCAAGTTTTGCGGGCTCCACCTCTAAACCAGGATCCAATGCCAACCACTTCTCACCGTCTTCACCACCACATCCTGGGTCAGGCCACCATTATCTTTCACCTGGACAACCAGAATCACCTTCCAACCGGTCTACCGCTTTCCGATGCATCTTCCCCACCCCTGTCTCCTTCCCACTGCAGAGTCAGGATGATCTAGAAGGATGTAAATAGCATCATACATTCTTCTGCTTTAGGCTCTCCTTGGCTTCCCATTACAATCAGAATAAAGCTTCAACTCCTTACTCACACCTACAAGGCCTTCTGATTAGCCCCCTGCTCCCTCCCATGTTATATTTTCTTCAGAACACTCATCACAATCTGAAATAACAATTTTTTAAAAGATTTTATTTATTTATTCACAAGAGACACAGAGAGAGGCAGAGACACAGGCAGAGGGAGGAGAAGCAGGCTCCAAGCAGAACCCAATGCGGGACTTGATTCCGGAACTCCAAGATCACGTCCTGAGCCGAAGGCAGGTGCTCAACTGCTGAGCCACCCAGGCATCCCTGAAATAACTATTAATCATATGTCTGTTGTCTATTCCCCCCTGCCAGAAAATAAACTGTGGGAAGACTGGCACTTTTTCTATTTTGTTCACTATTAGATCCCCAAAGAGGAGCCAGAGTGCCTACATTCAAAGCTGTGATCTACTAGCTCTGTGACCTCAGTCAAGTTCATTAACTTCTTATACCTCAGTTTTCCCAACTGCAAAATGGGAGTGATAATATTACCTTACCTCCTAGGGTTGGTGAGGTTAAATGAGTTAATATATATTAAGCACTTAGAAGAGTGCCAGGTACTTGGTAAGAATTGTGTAAATATATTATGTGGGGCACCTGAGTGGCTCAGTCAGTTGACTTTCTGAATCGAAATTTGGGCTCAGGGCACGATCTCAGTTATGAGATCATGCCCTCAGTTATGCTCCCTGTGTCAGCAGGGAGTCTGCCTCTCTCTCTCTCTCTCTCTCTCTCTCTCTCTCTCCCCTCCTCTTCCTCCTCTTCTGCCTCTCCCCACTGCTCACATGCACTAAAACAAATAAATATCTCTTTAAAAAATTAAAAAACTATTTGTTGAGTAAATGAATATCCCAAACCGTTAAGACCACCGTTCAACTATACAGGTTATGAATTGAGCCAGAGTCTGCCAAAGCAGTGCAGAGGATGTAAAGAAAGATTCCAGCTTGTTCTTGGAAGGGGGGTGGGGGATAAATTTTGGCCTGACCCTGTGTGCACATGTGTGTGCTTATACTTTGTAAGCAGAGAAAAGCCGCATCTGTTCCAAGACTGTTGTGCATGCGGCCAGAGCCAATTTGCGACTATGGAGATATTTACACCTCTAAAATGTGACTTGAAATGTAATATTTGCAGCAAGGCCTCCTAAAGGTGGGTCTGAACAGGATCTTTTTTATGTGTACATCATTGTTAAAATGTTTTCAGATGAAAAACCCCCAGTCAGAAACACTCCCCTCTACCCTGCCTCTTTAATTCACTCACAGAGACATAACAAACCCTAGAAGAAAGGCTGAGATATGTTTGCAATTGGAAATGTGTGTTTTTTTTTTTTTTTCAGGAAATGATTTGGTACAGGAACATCATTCCCATCCCATTAACTGCTGACTCTGAGCCAACTGTTTGTAAAAGTGAATATGCAAACTGCCCAGTTCGGGCCTGGCCCCCGCCCCATGGGGCCGCATTAGTGGCCACTTTCCCAAAACAGCCCGCCTGCTTTGGAGGCTTCATTTCTATTAAACCCAAGCAGGACCCAGCAGAAGCCCCACGCCAATCCCTGTGCTCTGAAAGAGAAAAGAGCTGCAATTGAATTTTCTCGGCACAGAATAGGAATATGATGTTTATCCCTTGAACCTCCACTAACAATCTAAAACTAGGTCTGAATGTGCAGCCCTTGGTGTCTCGCAGTGCCATTAGTCATAACTTAATAAACAGATTAAATGCCCAGCTGAAGGTCGAGCTCGGGAAAGCAGGGTGATTGCCTCAACTCCTGCCTGAAGTGCTTGCCATCAGAAAGGGGGCTTTGGCTTTTCCGGGAAATGCAGGCTGACTCTGGGTCCAGCTGCGCCACAGAGAAAGTACAAGGATGGGCTTTGGAGTTGAAAAGAGCTGGATTTGAATCCAACTTCTATTTTTATCAGCGGTGGGACCTTAAGGAAGCAATTTAACCTCCCTGAAACTCAGTCTAAAACAGTTCTCTACAAAACAATGTTGTAGCTGACACTGCTGGCTTCCTAACTAATATTTATTTTACTCTTTTTTCCTGCTCAAAGTCCCTTCAGTTTGTTTCGGTGTACACTTCTCCCTCCTAAGTTCGAGGGGAGATCCTGATTGGTTTAAGCTAATCATGATCATCTTAATTCCCTTGGTAGTGACTGAATCAAGCACTGCCCTGTGATACAATGAGCAGTGAGAGAAAATTTCTAGAAGCCTCTAATAGTTTTCCTTCATTTTAAAGGAAGGCCCAAAGAAGAAAAGGTATCTTTTTCCTTCTCGTCATTATTATGTCGGGATGCTATGCCTGGGTTTGCTGCAGCCATTTTGTGGTCATGAGGTGAGCTAGCCCAAATCCAAAGAAGAAACTAATATGCTAAGATTGGTAGAGAAAAAAAACAGGGGTTCTTGTTGATACTGTTGAGCCACCATCCCTGGAACCACTCCAGCTTTATGTGTCCTGTTATAAGAGATATAATCAGCTCCCTTATTTTTTTTTTAAGATTTTATTTATTCATGAAAGACATAGAGAGAGGCAGAGACACAGGCAGGTGGAGAAGCAGACTCCATGCAGGGAGCCTCACGTGGGACTCGATCCCGGGACTCCAGGATCATGCCCTGGGCCAAAGGCAGGCGCTAAACTGCTGAGCCACCCAGGGATCCCTCCCTTATTGTTTAAGCTAGTTGAGTTGGCATATTCTGGGGCTTGGAGCTCAAACACCCTAATTAATACACAGGACACCAGGATTATAAAGTTGATAGATGAATAGCATAGGTCTACAACGAATGATAATTTTCTTTTCCTTTTTTCCATGAGAAACAAAATAGCTGCAGGCATCTCTTATACTTCAGAATACATACAGGGATCCAAGGAATACCACAGGGACAACAAGAATGGAGAGAAGGACAGACAGAGGTTTCGCAAATTACAAAAGGGTCCACTTATGCAAAGCCAGTAATTTCATTCATTCAACTAGTAAACATCACTAGGCACCTCTTCTGAAGCCGACCTCATGCCAGCATTGGGAATATAGGCCTGGGAAATAGACAGGGATCTGCCTCACTCTGCTCACAGATGGTGGGAGGGGCAGACATATAAACACAACATTCAGGATGCTGCACAGAGGGAGAACCATGTGAGCTCCTACAGGGCTGTGGGACCTCAGGCAGAACAGAGGTAGCTCTGGATGCAAGACTGGGGAGGATTTGAGATGGACTTTGAAAACTATAGATTTTTCTCTGACACAAGTGTAAAAAAAAAAAAATACCATCAAGGTGAGTAAAAACAGGGTAGGTGTTGAGAGTGATGATTATGCCTGAGCACTGGGAATGTAGGTGGGAAGGGAGGGCTATGGATGGAGGAGCAAATAGGTAGGTGTGGTCCAGAGGGTCAGGGGTCATGAATTCATCTGTTCCCCAGCACTCCCTGGACCATGCTCCCTGTGTCTACAAGACAAAACAACCACCAAACCAAACTAGACATAGCAAGGGAAGACAAGAGAATAGCTAGGACGTTCTTTTCCCCTTCAGTGCAAGTGGGCACCAGTGAGATATTTGGGCTGCTCTAGATCCATATCAAGACTCTGATGATTAATCTCTGGTCCTTCTGAAAGCTACTAAAACTCCCCTAATTCCTAAATGGATCAAGGGCTTCCACAGACGTTCTGGGCAGCAAGAGACAACTCACTTGACAATGATCTGGTCAGTAAACCCCTACAGTTTTTGTCTATGTGAAGAATCAACCTGAAAGAACATCAATCAAAAAATTACACCTAACATCATACTTAATGGTGTGGATCTGAATGCTTTCCTCCTAAGACTGGGAATAAGGCAGAGATGTCTCCTCTCACCATGACTATTCAAAACCATACTAAAAATCCTAGTTAGTGCCATAACACAAGAAAAGGAAATAGGGGCACCTGGGTGCCTCAGTGAGTGAGCATCTGCCTTTGGCTCAGGTCATGATCCCAGGGTCCTGGGATTGAGTCCCACATCAGGCTCCCTGCAGGGAGCCTGCTTCTCCCTCTGCCTATGTCTCTGTCTCTCTGTGTGTCTCATGAATAAATAAAATCTTTTAAAAAAAAGAAATAAAAGGTATAGAAATTGGGAACAAAGAAATAAAACTGTCTTTGCAGATGACATGGTTATCTGTGTAGAAAATGCCAACTAATTGACCAAAATAGAACAAAAAACTCCAAACTCCTAGAACTAGTAAGCAATTTATAGCATGGTTAGAGATACAAGGTAGAAAAATATACATGCCCTTTGCCTTCCTATATGCCAGCAATGAATGATTGGAATTTGAAATTAAAAACCCAATATTATTTATAGTAACACCCCAAAATGCAATTCTTAGATACAAATCTAACAAAATACATACAGAATGGATATGCAGAAAATGATAAGACTCGATGTAAAAAATCAAAGAAGATTTAGGTAAATGAAGTATTCATGAATTATAAAACTTGATTTTGTTGAGGTGTCAATTCTTCCCAATTTCCTCCATAGATGAAATACAATCCCACTCAAAATCACAGCATGCTATTTTGTGGTTATACAATAGCCTGATTCTCAAGCTTACAAAAAAGACAAAAGACCCACAGTACCCAGCACAATACTGAAGAAAACTGACAAAGTTGGAGGACTGACCCTACCAAACCTTAAGACTTACTATAAAACTACAGTAATTAATACAGTTTGACATTGGCAAAAGAGTATACTGGAACAGAATTGAGAACCCAGAAACAGATCCACACACACAAATGTTCAACTCATCTTTGACAAGGGAACAAAGGTGATTCAATGCAGAATGGATAGTCTTATCAACGTACGGTATGAGAACAACCGGGCATCCACATGTAAAAAGTGAATCTAGATATAAGCCACACATTTTCTGCAAAATTTAACTCAAAATGATCACAGGCCTAAGAATAAGACACAATACTAAAACATTTCTAGAAAAAATAGAAGAGAAAAACCCATGTGATGCAGGGTTTGGCAGTGACTTTTAACATACAACACAAAAGGACAATCCATGAAAGAAAAATGGATAGGCCAGATTTCATTACAATTTTGACTCTGCAAAAGGTATTAAGTGAATAAAAAAACAAGCCATAGACTGAGAGAAAATATTTGCAAAACATAGATTGGATAAAAGATTTATACGCAAAACATCAAAAAAACTTTAAAAATGGACTAAGAAAACAAATCAAAATGGGAAGCTCTAAACAGACGTCACCAAAGAAGATGTAGAAATGGCAAAAAAGAACATGAAGAAAGGTTCAACATCATTTGTCATTATGGAATGACAAAACAATGAGATACCACCACATTTATTAGCATGATTAAAATCCCCCAAACTTGATAATACCAAATGCTGGCAAAGATGTGAAGCCACATCCAAGAACTCTCATTCATTGCTGGTGGGAATGCCAAATAATACAGCCATCTTGGAAGACCACATGATAGTTTCTCACAAAGCTATAGTTTTATCATATAATCCAGCAACTGGTATTCCTCATATTTACTTGATTTGAAAACATATACTCACACAAAACCCTGCATGTGAATGTTTATAGCGGTTTTATTCATAATTGCCAAAAACTTGAAGCAACCAAGGCATACTTCAACAGGCAAATAGATAGATCAACTGTGATATATCCACATGGTGAAATATTATTCAGTGATTTTTAAAAATGAGCAATAAAGCCATGAAGAGACATGAAGAACTTGAAATATATGATTCCTAAGAGACTACTCTGAAAAGGCAACACAATGATTCCAATGATATGACATTCAGTAAAGGTAGTGAAAAGATCAGTGGTTGCCAGGGGTTTGGGGGCAGCTCTGAATAGGCAAAGTAATGAAAATTTTTAAGAAGGTGAAACTATGATACTATAATGATAGATACATGATTTATGCATTTGTCAAGCCCACAGAACTTTTATAGCATGGGGAGCAAACCTCAAGGTAAGCAAATTAAAAAAATCATTTAGGAGGTTGGGGGCTCCAAGCATGGGACGCAGACTGTGATAATAGAACCCAACAGTATTACAAACATATGAGACCATCTCACTGAAAGGGGTTAGCGGGACGGTGCTGACCTAAGTATTATTGGAAATGAGTGGTGTCTCTGAAATCAAAGTTAGAAGGAACTGCACATTAGCATGTAGTCTAGTTGATAAAGTTATTTCTCATGGGGGTGGAGGTCAACAATTCTGATACTGCCACACATGCACACTGGTATCGAACAATTAAGGAAACGGATGGTAGATGGTAGGAGCCAAGTTTCTCACCACTGGAGTGGGAGGGGGAGACAAGCAGGGAAAAAGGTGAAGATGATCTACATGGTAATGGATTAGAGGTGGAGATATCAGTAAACCCTCTTGATTAGCTTAATATAGAAACAGATGGTTATATATGGAAATATTGCGAGGCAGGAGTACAGATGAGCCTGAACCACACAGTTTGAACTGCATGACTCCACTTTTATGCATTTTGTTTTTGAGTTGACAGCAAAAGCCACAAGTCATTTATTTACAAGGGCTCACCCCAGTCCTTACCAAATCAAAGGCAGCTGGTAAAGAGGCTGCACCTGCTGCTCTCTGAATAGCTGGAGAGGCTCCCCAAGGCTGTCAGAAGCCCCTACGTGCCCTAGATCTGGGCAGGGCTGTAGCTCACCCATATGCCAGCACCCAGGGCTGGCAGGTAGGAGGCTGGGCTGAAGAGGAGGAACGTGCTCAGAGGGCAGGAATGGCACTGTGCTTGGATCCCCATGCCCATTGCATCCCTGCACTGAATCATTCAGGCTTCAGGGCTGTACTGGGTTGGCCACAGACCTCAGACACTCTTGGGCTGGGGAGGGACCCCTCTTCTGTGGCAGTGCCCCAGCCCCTTGGCCTCCTGAGGGCTGGTGTACACAGAGGTAGCCACAGCTGCCAATGGTCACAAGCCCGGTATACCTCCAGGCAGATGGAGTGGCTGTACTGTGCCTCCAGGCTGCTGTCACACCCCACAGGTGTGCCTAGTGACTGCCACTGCTGAGCTGAGGTCACTAGACTATAAAACATTGCCATCTCGGAGCCAGGCCCACTATCATCTCCTTGTCCCTGTCCCAGCCCAGCCTGGTGCTTCTATATATGGATTTCTTTTCCAATAAATATACCTAGAGTACTGTAAATGTATTTTCCTTATGATATTCTTAATAACATTTTCAATTCTCAATCTTACTTTAAGAATATAGTATATAATACATATAAATATATGTTAATTGACTATGTTATTCTTATGGCTTCCAGTCAACAGTAGGCTATTAGTAGTTAAGTTCTGGGGGGGAGTCAAAAGTTATATACAGATGTTTTTGACTGTGAGGGGGTCAGTGCCCTTAACCCCCTACACTGTTCAAGGGTCAACTACACATACTTGGGTTAGTTTCTTACTCTATTAGCTGAGAAGTCCTAAAAGTAATGGCCCTCAAGTAGCAATGAACATATATACCTAGCATCTTGGTTTCTAGTATGATTCTCCAATAAAAGGAACCAGAGCTTTTTTGGAAAGATGGTGAATTCTAGGCCTGGAAAGGGAATCTGCAAAATGAGTCTGGAACCAGAAAGGAAAGAAGCTAGAACATAATCTGAGCAACAAAATAAATAAATATTGGATTATAACCAAAAGCACAAAACCAATATCCATGAGTCCATACTGATATCAACGACTGAATTAGTAAATGATGAAGAGGAGAGAAATCTCCTTTGTAGAATTCCACATAATTTACATAGATTCTGTGACCTCAGGGAAGGGGAGCATAATCCTTTGCCTCTTAAATGTGGGCCTTCCTTCCAAAGAGTACAATATGGGAAGGAGGGAAAGAGCAACTTTCTACAGTGTAGAAACTTGACAAACACTAGCTAAGCCAGGTGATCAAGGTCAACCTCATAGTCATAACTCATGGCATTTGAGGTGAAGTGGTGAAAATGGCATTTACCTCAGTGTTCTTCCTTTCCAAACCCAGGAGCCCAGACTAATCAGGAGAAAAGCATTAGACAGATTTCAGTAGATGGGCATCCTAAAATATGCTTGATCAGTACTCCTCAAAACTGCAAGGTCATCAAAAACAAGTTTAAGAAACAGTCACAGCCAAGAGAAACCTAAGGAGGTACGATGACTAAATGTAATGTGGTGTCCTAAATGGGGTCCTGGATCAGCAAAGGATGTTAGATAAAAACTAAGGAAATCTGAATAAATTCTATGCTTTAGTTAATAAGAAGATATATCAATACTAGTTCATGAATTTTATTTTTATTTTATTTTTATTATTTTTATTTTTTTTAGTTCATGAATTTTAAATGTACCTCCTAATATGATGTTAATAAGGGGGGAAACTGCATGTCAGTTATAGGGGAATTCTTTGTACTACCTTTGTAATTTTTCTGTAAATCTAAAATCCCTGCAAAAATAATCTATAAAAAAAAAATGAACCCGAATTTGCTATTTTTCCAACCAAATATAGTGATTCCTGGGGGAGGAAATCCATGATTTTATGGGACACACAAGTTTCCTTTATCACCATGGAGGCAGTGGTAATTTACCCAATAGTAGTCAAGCCCTACAGAATCATTTGTACAGGAGGCAAAGCGCAAAGACCACTTCAAAGCCCTACAAGTGCGAAATGTGCTCATTCCCAAGTGGGAACCGAAGTTTCCAGGAGGAAAGCACATAGTTTATGTGTTTGTTTCCAGGGCTGAGATGGGAAGACCAAGCTTCCTCATAACTTAAGGATGCCTGGCAAGGTCATTTCTGCTTTCCCACTAGGACTATCATCACTGAAAGTCCACTGGCCTCATTAATGATTTTAATGATTGTCTCTGCAATTGCTCTGGAAATTATGTTTCTCCATGGTCCCTGATGGGGGTTTTTACACCACGGGCTTTTGTATTAGTTTTCCATTGCTGTGGTAACAAATAACAGATAATCGGTGGCTTGAAACAACACAGACTTATCCTTACAGTTCTTTGGGTTGTAAGTCCTACATGGGTCTCTCTTGGCTAAAATCAAGGTGTTGGGAGGGCTGTGCTCGCTCCTTTCTGAAGACTCTAGGGGATAATCTATTTTCTTGCCTTCTTGAGCTTCCCGAGGCTACTTGCATCCTTTGGCTTGTGGCCCCCTTTCTCCATTTTCAAAGCCAGCAGTGGGGTTGGGGGCCATGTCCTTCTCATGCTGCATTACTGAGCTGCTGCTTCTGCTGATTCTCCTACTTTTAAGTACCCTGTGATTACATCAGGCTTATCTGGACAGTCTGGGACAATCTCCCTATATTGGGTTGATTAGCAACCAAAATTTCACCTTTGCCATGTAAGGTAACATATTCACAGATTCGGCTACAGTCATCTTTAAGGGGACCATTACTCTGCCTGCAACAACATTCTTGGTTAAGCGGCAGGTTCTGTTCTTAATACTCACCCTTGGGTACAACATATGGGTTCACTTTTCCTCCATGTGAGATTGCCAAAAGAAAATGCAAAATTCCAAACCTTTCCATCCCAGCCCTTAAACTAGAGGAGTTTTATTACTTTTAACTAAAAGGATACTTGTTTCAGCAGCTATAATATAAAGCATCAGGGAAACATGGGAGCCAGCCCATGGTGGCCTCAGCAGACTGTCAGGGTCTCAACACACTCCCCTCTACTTGACAAGTGATTTAGTCACCAGGGTCTGAAATCCGGCCCTTGGAGCATAGCCAGAAAAAGGAACTTAGAGGCTGGTGTTGTGATGGGGGCTGACAGGGAGATCTACAGTCTTTACGAGTCTTATAGTTTCCACCAAAGTCTTTGTTTTGGTCAGTTTTATAGTCTCTGCAGAATTGGAAGGCTGCCAAGCAAATGGCCCCTGGACATTTATTCATTGTTCAGCCAAGCACGTGATTCAGCTGCCCTCCAATTACTAGTAAACAAGGAGGGAGATGGATGCACCATTGGCTGGCTTTGGGCAGTCAAAGCAATCTGAACCGAAACATTGGTGAAGGCCTCAAGTAAGTCATGGGAATTTAAACACCACACAGGCACAGAGGGTCCAGAGGAACAATATGTCATTGTTGTTTGTCTTTTGCCATGCTATGTCCTGTTATTGCTTTATATTGAGAACCAGAACCATTTCCTTGGTCTTAAAGGAGACCTACTCCTACTCAAGCAGAAGATGGTATGGATGTGGCAGCCTGAGAGTTGATAAAGAATAACTCTAAGCAGTTGTGCATGTGTGTACTCCTGTGTGCATCCATATACCTAAGCACTTACAACAACCTTGGGGGAGACCACAGAACTTGATCTGGAATATGGCCTAATCATATGGGGTACAATGAGCAACCCGGGACAACCAGGATGGAATTGGCACTCCTGTCTCTTTCATTCCTAAACTTATATGGGCATCTCTGGTGCCAGGGGTTGAGCCAGAAGCTATGAATACAAAGATAAACAATGACTTCTCTTCTAAGGTCAGTGGGTTCCTGAAGGACAGTTACCTTTGGGGGTACTTAGAGCCCAGCACAGGGCCAGGCACACAAGAAGCATTCAATGTGTGCTGGGAGGATACTTTAGCTGGGGCCCAGAGGGGAAAGACACACACACAAACTGCAATGCAATATGATTAAGGTCCCCTGCTGTGGTTCTGAACCAAGTCCTGAGGGCAGAGTGCCCTTCCAGAGTGGAGGGAGCACCAGAGGAGTGTGTGGGGAGAGGCAGGAGAGGGCAAGAGAGGCCCAAGATGCACTTTGGCCTCTGCGCCTCACTTGCTTCCATCTTTGTGCGCCACCTGAGTGAAGTTTCCTGTCCTCATTTCATTCTCTGTGGCTCTTAGACCTTCATGTCAGTATCCTTCTTATTTTTGAATCCTGAACAGCCAGTGGTTTATTTTTGCAGTGTCCCAATGCTGCTTAAAAAGTACCACATTGACTACTGGTTCACTTGAATTCCCAAGTGGTGGCCTCCGTGGAAATAAGCTCTGGGTGTGGCCAGCAAGTGAACATGGCATAATTGTCCTGACTGGCTCAGTTCTCTAGTGGACTAATCCTGGATTTGTCTGCAGGTTTATCCTGAAGGAGCATAGCATGGGAACTCTCTCTCAAATGAACAATGATGATGATCATAAGAGAACGCACACAGTTGCACTGGACTTCCTTTGTACTATGTGTGGAAGTGTGGCACTTTTTTTTTTTGACGCATATTAATGCATTTAATCTTCCCAACAATCCAATGAGTAAGTATGATTATTATCCCCATTATCCAGATGAGGAAAATGAGACCCAGAGAAGTAATATAACCTGACCAAGACCACAGAGCTAGAAAGTGAGACTCAGTGGGTCCTGGGCCAGCTGGCTATAGCGTTCACATCTAGTGTAGCGTTCGCACTACACTATAGGTTGTCTCAATTTTAAGTAATGGCTTTTTTTTTTTTAATGAAAACATCTAGAATATGGTAACTTTTGCATTCCCACGTAGAGCTAGGAAAAAGTTTCATGGTGGATCATCTTGCATATGTTAAGGTCCTACAGTTTGGTCACTCTATGGAGGCTCAGCCTCTCTGAGAACAGATTAAAAACGAGGTGATATTTGAGCAGGATTTTTGTTCTGTTTTAAATAATGGGTTGATTTGTTTCTAGCTATAAAAGAGAAACAGGCTCATTTAAGTGAACTTTGCAAATATAAAACAACAAAGAGAGAAAATAGTCCTACTGCTTGGAGATAAACTCTGTTAACACGTTATATATTTTTACCAGTTTTTCTCTGTTTTACACACACACACACACACACACACACACACAGTGCACATCACTCTATAGCCTTTTATCATAGCATATAATCTCATTACCTTTCCTTATGCCATCAGAAATATCACTTTAAACCGGGGTTCTCAATTTCTATCGAAGGTACACAACGA
Source organism: Vulpes lagopus (assembly GCF_018345385.1). Lineage (NCBI taxonomy): Eukaryota > Metazoa > Chordata > Mammalia > Carnivora > Canidae > Vulpes > Vulpes lagopus. The sequence continues at coordinate 14,396,626 of NC_054838.1, forward strand.
ACGTTACTTAACCATTCCGTAACTGTTGGACACTTAGGTGCTTTCCAGTTGTGGGGGGAGGCAGCTGAGTCGGGAAGGCTGAGTCATCCCTCAGCTATGACGGATGAGTGGGTCTCTGTCGGTGGGATGAGCGACTGCAGAATGGGGTGCCCTTGGGGAACTAGATGCGAGGCCAAGTGAGTCAAGCCACAAGCTATTCTCCATCGTTCATGGGTAAGGAGGCTAAAGTCCAGAGTTTAAGAGACTTGCCTGACAAGTTTCCTAGAAACTGATTTGAACAGTTAGTCACCCCCTTTCCCCAATGTCTTAGTTGGGAGTCTCTTGAAAGCAGCAGGGAACCCCAGATAAAGGGGGTGAGGGGCAAAGAGTGATACAGAGACCCAGGAGTGAGGGGTGCCCATGCTGCTGAGCTGCTCACCCGTGGGCAACTGAGCCCTGGCCCCCATGCAGGCTTTTGGAGGGACCCGGAGGCTGTCTCCAGGAGACCTTCCTGTAGGTGAAGCTCCCTACAGGGTGCTAGCTTTCTACACCTCCAGGCTATGCTGGGTGCTGGCCGAGGGCCTTCAGAAGCCACAGCCCTCAGACAGAAAAGTGGAGGTGCCAGATAGTGGTGGGCTCTGCTGCTTGTGCCAAACAGTCTGTCACAGCCGGGCTGAAACAAAAGGGGGCCGAGGGTTGAGATGTGCCTCACAAGGTCTCCAGCTGTGCTCACCCAGGGAACAGGGGGCCAGGGTTCCCTCCCTTCCCCTCAGGAGAGAAATCCTCAGAGATGGCAGGGAGGGAGTTGAGAGACTATATTTTTAGGAACAAATCTGGGAGGAGAACACACCCTTCTTCTCCAAGGAAGAAGCAAACAAGAACGACGAGGCTGCAGAATCCTGTTCTTCGTATTAGGATCCTAAGCCAGTGCCATTCACCAAAAATGTTTCCAGGGTCCCGACTCCACTGTGGCCAGGCCAAGATTCAGAGATGAGCAGGATGTGAGTCCTGCCCCTGCCCTCACTCAGGTATACTCTGCTAGGTGAGCAGGCTGCTTCCATCAGGGCGGGACTCCATGCTGGGGACACTTCTGGGAGGCAGAGATGTAACCTGTGCTCATCTCCTGCCCCAGGCCAGGCCAGGCCAGGCCAGGCCCTGTACATGGTTCGTCCTCTACAACCCTCTGGAGAAGAGATGCCTCCTTCCTGGGGACAAAGCCACAGTTTTGAAGTCATTCTTCATCACAACCTTAGGATCTTTCATCATCACACCCTTAGGGTGCCAGGGAAGTCTATGACGCCCTCATCTGATGGAAGGGAGACTCAGTAAAACTGCTCATTCCCTTCCCTCCATCCCCAAACACTGATTGAGCACCTCATGTATACCACACACTATTCTAGGAAATAATGAACCCTTGCCTCAGAGGCTATGATCATGTGTACCCAGAGTCTCTGTGGGCCAAGAGCCAACAGAGGCATGGCTCCAGGTGACAGGGGAGTGCCAGGAGGGATCAGAGAGGGCTTCATGACGACGGTGGTGCCAGACCCTTTTGTGGACAGATCTCCATTCTTCTTTCCATATCACTTACCACCATTTATAATCACACTTCCGTATGCATATCTGTAGAACACCTGTCTCTTCCATTCTCCTGAGTGCTTCGAGAGGACTGAGGCCTTGCCCACCACCATGCTGCCAGCACCCGCTACACAATTAGTGCTTAATGTGTGTTTACTGAATGAATGACCAGTGCGGCAATGCTGGCCCCTGAGAAGTCTGCCCTTCCAAAAGAGTCGCAGAGCCAAATAAACCTCTTTAGAATCTTCTACTTCAGAGCCAGACATTCATACTGGGTAGGTCCAGGCTTGAAGAAGAGAAGATAAGGAGAGGGACACGCAAGGGAGGGAGCAGAGAGGGCATGTGTGTGTCAGTTCCGAGTGTGGGGGTCCGAGACATTCAGTGCAAGGTATTTTTGCTTTACATTGACTCCTCTTCAGCATCAATGACTAAGTCCCTGCCCAAGCTGGAAATCCGAGACCATCACACCAGAAGTGGCAAAATGCTGCTTGGTTGTTGTGTATCACAAGGACCATTGTGACTTCCTGGTTTTTTGGTGGTGTTCCCCACCACCCCCAGCTCCCCGCCGCAAACCAACAATCCATGTTGACAGCAAATCTGTACGGAAAACCTATTAAAAGAAATTGTTGTAAATCAGAGTTGCTTTAACTGTCTGGGATTCTGCTAATTGCACGCCAGACACTTCCATGGTAGCTTCCTTTTGTGCAACCCTCCCATATGATTCAATTCTACTGATAATTATTGAGACTTGACTATGTGCAAGGGAATGTATTAGGAGCCTCCTTCCAGTGCATCTTCTGGGCCCATGGCACAATTTAACTTGTGGACAAAATAAAGATGCAGGACTGAAGTATAGAGTGAAAGAGGCCATAAGAAATTGTCAAGACCATTTAAGAGAAGATAACATTATACCCATGTGACCAAGAGTGAGATAGCAGGTACCACCCACTCTTTCATCTGTTGAAATATGCATTCACCAGCATTGCCAGCAACTCTTCCTGGGCCAGGCACTGTGCCGGGCCCTAAGCTCAAAGGGATGAATAAAATCCAGCCCCAGAGTATAGCATCGCACTCCATGGGTACCACAGGAGTATGACTTAACTTATCTGGAAGTACAAATTAGGAAGGGAGATGTTTTATTTTCTTCTTCAAGGGGGTAGAGTAGGTGAAGAGGGTGGAAGGCATATCAAAGAGCTGGAAACAGGAGAACAAGCACGTTTTCAGGAAGATTGTTGGAGAGTAATATGTCTGTGGGGTATTAGAGAGGTAAGCCAAGGGCCAGAACATACAAAATGTAGATTGAATACTGAAGGCAATGGGGTACCACCCAAGGGTAAGAAAAGCAGAGTTTTGCAAGTTTGCAGTCTGCCTGTAGAAAGTTCCCAAGTGGGTCTATCTAAGCACAAGTCTTCCTGGGATGTACTGCCCTCAGGCAGTCTAAGCTGGCCTGGGCTCTGGAGAAAGATAGACCTTGGTTCAGCTCCAGCTCTCTTATTTGACTTTCCTTCCCCTCTAAAATAGAAACCATAACACTTAGCTCACAGGTTTGTGATGAAGCTTTGATGCCCAGCATTGCAGGACACACCTTTGTGCACGTTCAGTGCCTCCTTAACCTCTTCCCAGTGTGTGCTGGCAATGTGTATAAGGACAGGAGGGGACGGCTCAGGGATGAGCTGGGAAAATAGGAATGACTTTGGCAGGAGCTCAGAAACAAAGTTGGAGGAGATTTTAAGAAATTACGATCTATCCCCTCATCCTGGGTTTCAAACAGTTGAAGAAGAGACAGCACAGTGAAGGAGGGAATACAAAGAGGCCCATGAGTGCTTTCCAGTGCAGAAAGATGCTTTGGAGCAAGTGGCATAGTGAAGGTGCCCCAGCACGCTGGAGAAGAAACATCTCAGTGGTGTCATGGAGCCTGGGAGGTGGACACTTAGGAAAGGGGAGGGCTCTCTGGTCATGGCAGTAGGGGTGACAGCCATGACGGCCCTCATGGGCAGCAATGCTGCTGATAGCAGTGACTGTGGGTTGGATGAATCTCAGAGGTGGAAAAAAATAGTGCTCAATACCCATAGCATCTACATTATGACCTATAAATAATAGTACCATTTCCCCCTAGAGGAATCAGGGCTCCCTGGAGAGATGGTTGATTCTAGATATGAGGCAGAAAATACGCAAGATGAGTCTGGAGTGTCTTATTGCCAGAAGCCAATAAGCTATGAATTTACACTAGGTAGGATCCTATCAAAGAGGCTTCTGTTGGCTAAAAGCAGAAAAAATGAAGCGCCAATAACAAGGGCAATAGATCAAAATGCACCAAATATATTTAAATCCGTGAGTTAATAATAATAATACCAGAAAAAACAAAACTCAACATGACACCTCTCCAATCACCTCTGGAGGAAGTTAGGGAACCCACTCATTTTGAAAACTGGTAAATAACGGGGGGGAAAATCTAAAATTAAATCATGATAGAATAAACTAGAATTTATTAGAATGAGTGAATTAGAGTGTAACCATTTGGAAACCCCTAAGGAATTAATGTATCTGGGCAATAATGGCCAATAGCTCCCCACAAATTAGACACAACCAGATGTAATGTCTCCCCTTCCCCTGACCCCCAGAGAGACAGACCATTATCAGTCCTAGTTCTACCCACCAACATTCAGGAAATGCAGTGGTTAGAGGAACATGTTAACTGCCACCATGAAGATGCAACTGGCAAGATCCAGTCTGTGGGCAACTCCATAGGTTTCTTCAACACCAAGGAATAAAAGACATAAGACAGTATCACCCAATCACAATGCATGGGACTCATTTCACTTGATTCCAACAAACTGTAAGTATAATTAAAAAAACAATCAAGAAGATGGGACCGGATGGCTGAGGATGCTAAGGAATTATTAAATTCTCATCTACATGTAATATAATTGTGTTTTTAAAAAGAATCTTCATCTTTAAGAGCTACAAATGAGATATGTGTACTGAAATGATCTCTCTGGGATTTACTGCAAAGGAGTCTTCAGTGGTTGAGCGTCTGCCTTTGGCTCAGGGTGTGATCCTGGAGTCCTGGGATAGAGTCCTGCATCAGGCTCCCCGCGGGGAGCCTGCTTCTCTCTCTGCCTGTGTCTCTGCCTCTCCCTCTCTCTGTGTTTCTCATGAATAAATAAATAAAATCTTTAAAACCAAAACAAAACACAAAGGAATCTTCTGGTGGGTGCTGAGGGTCAGATGGGAGGTAAACACGAAACAAGGTTGATCATGGACTAATCATTGTTTGAGCAGGTAATGGGTTCTCTGGGGTGTGCTACACTATTCCTTCTCCTTTTGGGCATGTATCTTAAGTTCTTGTTTTTGTTTTTGTCATCGTACTTAAGAACTAGATTCTGGGTGTGGAGAGCAGAAGGAAATCACAGGCTTTTTTTTTTTTTTTTTTGTAAAATAAAGAGGCAGATAAGGGCTAACAACTGAGAAGAAGGTCAGTCTAGAAAAAATGCAACTAATGTGATAAGCAGAGATTAATATTCTTAATATATAATAACTTTTAAAAATTATTTATTTATTCATGAGAGACACAGACAGAGAGAGAGAGGGAGAAGCAGGCTCCTCGTAGGGAACCCAATGTGGGACTTGACCCCTGATTCCAGGATCACCACCTGAGTCGAAGGCAGATGTTCAACCACTGAGCCACCCAGGCGTCCCTATAAAGACTTCATTATAAAAATCTATAATAACAATCTATCAAAGCCCCCAAGGAAAGTTCAATTACATTAAGTGGCGATTTACATGGAGAAAAAAATAAATCTAGTAAATATTGGGGAAAATAATCACCCCCCTGGGTTTGCGTGGAGAAATGAGGAAACAACAGAACACCTGTCAGGGGCCTCCCAGGACCCCCTTCACAGCTTCCTTCCCTCTGTGTCTATTCCCCCCACAACCTCAACCAATGAAAAGGCCAACATCAACTCTTCTTAGGACCCCAGGGGTCAGCTGTAACCTCCAGATCCCTCAAGACCTCCTTTCCCGGCAGAGCTATTTTCTCTGGCTGTGACCATCAACACAACTGCTTCCCAGCAGGTACAAATGAGTGACTTTGGGGTGGATACATCCATCAGTTGGAGGTGGGCTGCCAATCTGTGATGAAAGAAGCCCAGCGAGGAGCCACATCTCCCCTATCAGTCTTCGGGGGAACCGAGAAGGCTCACTCACCATGACCATCCCTCGGGTCCCCATGTGGCCAAAAGGTGCTCATCATCACTCTTTTGACTTCTTTATTAATTGTGGTCTTCTCAGAACCTGGATTGAGGAGCCAAACTGATAGAACCCTTAACCTGTCAAAATCCATGAAGAGGCATTTCAGCCCAGCCATAAACCCAAACGTGTGAATGATCAAACCACATTAAATCTGGGTGGAAACAGAGTGGAAAGTCTTGCCAAGAACTTGCATGCACATCAATCAAACCCATTTCAGTCCCCATCTTAATAGATTTATCCCAAACTATTTGGGGAATTGGAAAGGCCCATTAGGCATTATCGATTATGAGCTCGTCAAGTAAGATCTTTGTCCTATTCATATTACTGTCACTAATGAGAATTACAACACCCTCTCCACTCCAGCTATGGGGTAGAGCTGGCTCTTAGGTCTTAGGAGCATTTAGCAATCTAATTGCTCGAAGAGGCCAATTTCTCCACTTAGATTTAACCTTATGCAGGAGCAGAGGACAACAAGCAGCGAAATCAGGCACAGCTTTTTTCTCGTAAGTCTTTGATTCCTTTGTTTGTTCATCTCTTTGTCCATCACCATCTCGTCCCCTCACCCCTAAACATTTCTCTCACACGCACACGCACCCTCCTACCCCATCCTTCCAGAGTTATCTCTAACCACAGAGCGAGGCTAATACGGGGCAGGGAGATACAAACAGCCTTCAGAGATAAAAGGAGGGGGCCCCTATCATCTCAGAAGCCCCAACAGCAGAGAGGAGCCAGGAGCTGCCCAGGGCACCCCCAACAAAGAATCACCCCCACGGCCACATGTGCAACTTTGTCCAGGCTCTGACATACCTTTAGGGCAGAGCGCCCCACAGCCCATGGTCCGGGATTTCAGCCACAAGCATGGTACCTTCTGCCCAGAGCTGACCACTCCCTGCGGAGGCCCACGCTCCTCTCTCGTCAGGCCAATTTTCAGAGGTCTGGAGGGTCTGCGGAGCTATAGGATCTTTTCAACTGTTTCCTGAGGACAATGCTGCCTGCTTGATACAACTCTCGGCTCAGTGCATCAGTTGAAAACAAGTGGCTGCCTATATAATTTAATATCATGCCACATGAGACTCATAGACTTGCTGCAAAGCGAACAGGATCCTGCCTCTCGCCTCTTGGCAACTGGAAATCCAGAGGGCCTGCTTGTTTCTGCGCAGCCTGGGTATACGCCTCGAGCTACCTGTCAGAGCTGGGCTCATGCGGAGGTCGGGCTCTGTATTTTCCAGGGGTCACCTGCCGCGGGCTGTGAAGGAGTCTCATCTGGGGTTAGCTGGAGTTTCTTAATTCAGTTACAGACTCGAGGTCATAAGGATCTCCTCTCCTTAGGCAGAGGCAGGTTGTAGGTACAGATAGGTGACCCCAGGCCACCCTGGACAACACAGAGTGGCTAAACTGTGCCCTCAGCCTTCTCTCAGCTTTGTTGTGGAGGACCTGTCCTTTCAGGAGGGAACCTAATCTTGTAGTGAGATAATGAAGGTGTGAGGGTATCTGCATATTTCTTCTAGGCATGAACTTACCATCTTAGGCAAGTGTTGTGAACAAGAAGAAAATTCTCACTTCTTTGAGTATCTGTCGCTGTGGCCCTTTGAGTCTGTTGGCTGGCTGGTCTAATGCAAAGCCCTGTGGGGGGAGGTAGGCCCTAGTGCATCTCACTTGCAGATGAAGCAGGGAGGGGCCCCATCACTGGCACTGGACTAAATGGGTTCCTCATACGCCAGGACCAGTTCATCTGTGCCCTGGTGGAGTTCTGCAGTGACACAGGACCTGTTCCCAAGATGCTGGATCATGGGGGAGAGGCAGGGAGGACCTCAGCAGGGATGCCCACACCACTATGGATGGTCCTCCAGGACCCTTGCCCTAGGGGAAGGGAGAGACTCAGCAAGGAGCCAATGAGGGCCTTACTGAGCATCCATCCTAGGGAAAACCTCTGGGCTGGAAGGAGGCACCGCAGCCAATCAAGCAGAGGATTTTTAACTTCCTGTTCCATCTGACCCTGAAGACCAAGGTATGGATGGTGCTGGGAGACAGTGTTGCAGCTATGCTCAAGGATGCTCAAAGCTCAGGAGAGCCAGATGCCTCAGAAACGCTGCATGTGCGTTTTCTAAGGCAGGTGTTTTGTGTTCCTACGTGAAGGCAGTGGGGCTAGGCTGGAAGAACTGGCCCAGACCCTCCTTTGTGGTTCCTGCTAGCAAGTTGACAGCTCTAGATGGCAGAGGAAGTGTTATTTGGGGGTCATGGGGAACAGGAGGCTATCTGGGGTACTATTCCCTTTTGGAAAAGAGTAATACTCTAAAGGTCCTACAGACCACCTAAAAGCTCTGGAAGGAGAAATCCTGGGACGTAATTACCATGTTATCCATAATCATTTGAAAACTGGGCCTTGGGGCACCTGGGTGGCTCAGCGTTAAGCGTCTCCCTTCGGCTCAGGGCATGATCCCAGGGTCCTGGAATTAAGTCCCCCATCAGGCTCCCCGCAGGGAGCCTGCTTCTCCCTCTCCTGTGTCTCTGCCTCTCTTGGTGTCTCTCATGAATAAATAAATATAATCTTAAGAAAAAAAAAAGAAAACTGGGCCTTTTGCAACCATCAGCTTTATGAATTATCCTTTAAGCAGCACCATATTCTTCAAAGTGCCCAAACCTAAAAGGCACAAAGTATGCAAATTTAGCTAACATATTTTGATTCATAAGGATCATGTGGCTGGCATTCAGTTGACCTCGCACATTATTATCTCATTTAGTCAATGGGATGCAGAATTTATAAAAGTAAATTTATGTCATACCTGCTGCCTAACACATCAGAGTATGTAAAAGAGAAGTCTAGAAATAGCACTGCAGGACTGGACTAAAAGGTTTTGATTCACAGCAAAGGAAATTTAATTAAAGCATGTAATGTCAATTACTGTCATTCATAATCACGTTATACCTCCCAAGAAATAATACAGATATAAAAGTCTAGAGTTACCTGCCTGTTTGATGTAAATAGGATAAAATTATCTAAGTTCTGAAAATATCCAGATATCAGAAGAGAAAAAAAAAAAAAGTATTTCTACCTAGCGTCATGTGTCATCAAATTTCATTAGGTAGGGACATGAGTACCCAGCCACAAGAGAGCCCATCTCTCCTCTGAGAGCAAAGTCATACAAATTTTCAAAGGTGCCTGGAAATCTGGGGTTTAATATGATCATGATTATTTTAGCTGCTGTAAACAGATGCTCCTGCTTGTTTTGACAAGGCCAGGAGAGGTCAGAGTGGTGGTTGCTTTGGATCTGTCCCCACCACTTTTAGGACTCAACATGGTGATGAGGACCAGACCCTTTCATAGGATTAGCTTTGAATTCCAGTGGAGGGCAGGAGTCACAGGAGAGCACCAAGGTGGAGGGTATCCATGGGCATCCAACACCCTGCCATTTTATTACCTTCTCCTTCAATCACTGTGGCAGATCTGGAGCTAAAGAGTAGGGTTACTTCAAGGAACAAAAAAGCAATAGGGTCTCTGCATTCTTAAGATCACAGTGCAGTGGGAGAGATGGATACTAATTTTAAAAATGTACAAATACATAATTCTAAGGCAAGCTCCACTGAGTCCTAGTTTCTGCATATCTGAAGTAGGTATTATAGGATCTCTATCCCAGGGGATTGTGGCAAAGATGAAATGGACCAATACCTGTGAGGCCCCTGGCTGAATACATTTTTTTTTTAAGATTTTTATTTATTTATTCACGAAAGACACACAGATACACACACACAGAGGCAGAGACACAGGCAGAGGGAGAAGCAGGCTCCATGTCAGGAGCCTGATGTGAGACTCGATCCCGGGACTCCAGGATCATGCCCTGAGCTGAAGGCAGGCGCTAAACTGCTGAGCCACACAGGCGTCCCCCTGAATACATATTAATACAAATTCCATTTGCTACTACTATGACTATTCTCATTGCTGAGCGACCTCACCAGTTATCTAGCGGTGTGACCTTGGGTCAGTTACCTAACTTCCTCATGTTTCAGGTCTCCCATCTGTAAAATGGAGTAATAGTAATGCCTAACAAAAAAGATTAAATAAGCTAATACACAGAAAATGTTTGGAACGATGCCTGACACACAGAGTTTGATAAATGTTCGCTGCTAGTGGTGATGTCAGCTTATCATATGCTTACAATCTATCCCAGGATTTCTCAATAGAAGCACTACTGATGTTGTGGACTGGATAATTCTTTGTTTTTTGGAGGGGGTGGTCCTGTGCACGGGAGGGTGTTTAGTAGTATCCTTGATCTCTACCTGCTAAGTGTCAGGAGCATCCATTCCCCCCTCCAACCCAGTCATGACAACCACCAATGTCTCAAGACATGGCGTAATGTCATCTAGGTGGAAAAATCACCCCCTTTGAGAACTACTGGTCCAGCCGGGAGGTATAATGTGCCGGGAGGAAGGGAAGCAATAAAGGCTAGACTCTGTGGTCATGAGGGAAAAAGTAACAGGAGGTCAATGAAGGGGCCTGTCAATAGAAAGCCAGCGAAGGCAGCTTGGAGGAGGAGCCATCAACAGTGTTCCATGACTCTTTTGAATCTATGTCCCTTTTGATAAACATAAAATCACTTCACTGAGATTTGAGGTTTCAAAACAAACATCAAACTACATCCAAACTAAAGCAACCATAATATATCAAATACACTTTTCTATTATATACGCTTCTCTTCTTTCACTAAAATCCTGCTAGGAATTCTTGGCTAGGTGGTACCCTACACTGATTTAGATAAGCTGGGGAGGGAGGGAAGGGAAGGGGCCAGGGAAATGGAACCTTCAAGGTCACCCTTGAGGAACTTTGGAGCAATGTCCACTGACATCTGTGGAGGTGAGTCCAAATTTAAAACAAGTAGCAACAAGTGAATCTGCCTTCAAAGAGATATAATGTCTGGTTCACCCGGACTCCCAGCTGTTGCATCGCATCTCATCCCCATGACTGAGACCCTCTGATTCTCATGTGTAACTCACTCCTGCCTCAGTTATCAGGATCCAACTTCATCTGGGGCTGTCTTGGCATCATTATCTGACCCCAATAGAGTGCATCATTCCGGTACTAACGGCAGTCCCAGTGCATTACCCAGATTCTTATTGTTGACCTTCTGCCTTGATCCCTGTTCCAGAATCTGCTTAGCACTCCATCCCATAGCCCTGCATAAGTACCCTCACCTAGAGTCAGATTGCTCGAGGCTGCCGCCTGCTTTTCTGCACATCTGAGCATCTTCTCTTCAAGTTCCTCCTGCTGTATGCAGTCTCTCCAATGGGATAGCCCACTGTTTCATTGGACACATTGCTGCTGCTGTTTTGGGGTGGTGATCAGAGGCTGCTGTAGCCCATGGTGGCTGGACTGCATCTTCACTGTTAGCATGTGGACCAGCAATCTGAGTGCAACCCTATCACTGAGGAAAGAGTCAGATCCAGGTCCCATCCCTCCCTGCCTCTCCCCTTCTGTTGCTGGTAACTGGCTTTGCCCCAAAACAACTGACAGAATCATATTTTCTGTGTCTGGTTATCTGTGTTGTCTGGTAGATGAATCAGACGGCAGCTCTGCGCATGTGACTCAGTGATAATGTATACACATGATAAATGGAGCACCTCCCATTTGCTAGACACCCTATTGGGTGAGGAAAGGAGAGGAAAGCTAATATTTACTGAAGGTTTATTCTGTACTATACATTCATTTATGTGCTTTACACAGAAGTACTTAGTTTTAACTCACAACTGACCTAAGAGGTAGACATTTGTTCATAACATGATTTGTATGGGGAAGAGGCAGGCAGTAAGGCCTCTGAACGGTGTCCTGCTGACTTCAAAACTCATGTCCATTCCCTGACAACCAGGAGCGGTCTTTGTGATAGGTAACTGGAACCCTACAGGGTTTCTATTTTTCTCTTTCTTTCACCTTTTATACATTTTCATAATATACATGGGATCTACATCCGGACCTAGCAACTGAACTCAGAGCACTCTTAACTATCCTCAGTCTCCTTCCTCAGATTTGTTTCTGCTACGAAAATTCAGGTGTCAAGCACTTGACTTGAGATCACAGAGAAAATGAGCTGTGGAATCCCACACTCTCAAGGGGTCTGCATCTAAGCACTTACACTTTATGGGAGCCGCTGCCCCAATGACAAGGTTCCTGTGGGACCTGGATTTCCCAGAGGAAGTTCAATGTACCCCACCAGACAGGCACCTGGTCTGCAGGGCGTGGGATTCAGCAGTGTGCTCTGGCCTCTCTCTTCCTGCTGGGGACAAGAGGTCTGCCAAGGATGGAACAGTCCAACGCACTGGCCGCACGTTTGTAGGAGGTACACACGGGGTATGGGATTTGCGAGTTTCACATTCGCACAATGAACCCTCTCCCTGTCCATCCTCCTTTTAACAGATAAACATTTAAGGCCTTAAAAATACCACAAAAAATAGACACTGGAAATTGTACTGGCTTTTCCCCCTCAGTGGGGGTAACTGGAATGATCTTTATGTGGGTGAACTTGATAAGATTTTATGCTTGAGTATGTACTGCTACACTGAAGATCTGAGTAACACACAGGAGGAAGCTCCACCACCTGTTAGAACCAGGTGCCCGGACATTCACGGGTCACATTCAGAACACAACGAACAAGAGATAGAGACCAGAGGGTTCTGTAGACAAGGAATACAGCACCATACTGGAAGCAGGTACCCCTCCTGAATGGAGATCTAGCTAAAGAAGCAACCAGCATTCACCCCAAGACAATCTACAGAAGACCGGAGTCAGAGCCCTGTTCTGACTCTTCTCATTATTTTTGTAGAAAATCTGGCTACATTTAGACGGTCTAAACCCACAATAATGCAGCAATCTTCCAGACACCGCAGAATACCCTTTTACTATAGGAAACCGAGGAACTATACAATTTAAACTTTTATCTGATCCTTATGATTAGACGAAGCTAGCTTTCACATGACCACAATCAGTACTGCCACAGAGTTTCACTGTATTTTTTCACTTAACACTTCAAATATACATTTTAACATTTTAAAACATATCTTCCCTCCTCACAGGGTGAACATATTTGGTATTCTAACGGTAAAATATTAATTTTATTTATCCTACACTATTATATTTAATTATCATACAATTTTTGGTAACCTGGGATATTTCACTGTAGGTAAAACATATATGTGTGTGTGTGTGTGTGTGTGTGTGTGTACATATTTTATTTACCCTACACTATTATATTTAATTATCATACAATTGTTGGTAACCTGGGATATTTCACTGTAGGTAAAACATATATATGTGTGTGTGTATATATATATATATCACATAATTGTTGGTGATTTTGGTTGTTTTGGTCCAGCTTAAATACATATATATTTAATTTATAAATAGAGAGATTTAATTTATATAAAAATAAATATTTATTTAACTAAATAGTATCGTTTCCTTAGGACATAGCTTCAAAAGTGGGCTTATTGGGTCAGACTGGTTGATTGTTTTTGTGATCTATGTTACATATCATCACACTGTTCTCTAGGAGGAAAAAGAAAAGATAACTTATAATGCCTTCTGCAATGTATGTATCCACAGAGTCCTAGCCATGTTATATTTTATAGCTTTTGTTTATTTTTGATAACATGATAGGTGTGATGGTGTAACTCACAGTGTTTTAACCTGAATCTATTAAAATCCCTCCCTGGCATTTGTTTGCAGTGAATGTTTCGCTCATGTGAATTATCTACTCATATCCTTTGACCATCTGTCCAATGAAGTCTTGATTGTGCCCTTTAAGACTTATATAAAACTCCAAAGTGTCTGATATTAAGTTTTTAGCTGTGATGTTTATTGCAACTATTTCCTCAATCTGTTGCTTCACTTTTCATCTTTTAGTTTTGTTGATTCTCTTTGTGCAAGAAAAAGGGGGTGTTTTCTTTTTTAAATGTAATTGAACCCATCAAACTTGTCACTGATAATTTCTTCAATTGCTTCAATAGTCAGAAAATTGTCTTTTCTCAACAATTGGGATAAGTATACCATTAAAAAAATTTAGCTCTTTAAGCCATCTGGCATTTGTTGTGGTATAAGGATACAGTGACCATATTTTCTGAATCAAAAATTGGAGCATGTGATCTGACAAGTGCCAGTATTCTTATGGGCAAAAATGGGACAGAATATTTGAAACTGAGACCGTCCTGGAAAATTGAGGACATATGGCCCTGTATGTATGGAGCAAGCTGTCACTTTAAAGGTACAGTGCCAAGCCCTCTTTTCTCAGCTCCTGTCGACTCTCAGCAACAGAGATTTTTAGCCTGAGGCTCCACCTCACCTGAGTCCTGAGCCCAGCCTTACTATACATGGCAGGATGTCAGTAGGGTCAGTCCCTCCAGAGAAAAGGATCTAGAATTAGTTATGTTTCAAACACCTACTGTTGTCCCTCCAGCTCCATCTCTTTGTTTCCTACCCTGCTTCCTATCCAGGAATGGCTGCATTAATGGGCATGCTTGCCTTCTGCCTTCAGCTGAAGTTAGAGCAATGGGAAGTGCCCCCAAGGAGACCAGGAGGGAGAACGGAACTGGGGGTATTCATTTCCTGATTCCCTTGCTGTGGAGTCACCATGACCCAAGGACATAGGCTCTGTCTGCGAGGTGGCCCAATTCTCCTGTCTCTGGATTTTGGTAACCACTCAGGCCTTGAGAAGCCTGACCCTTTCATGGAGGAAGGGATCTCTCAGTTCCACCCACTGACTCAGGATGGCTCCACCAGGGACAGACCACAGGCGCTACAACCCAGCTGCTCACACCACCTTGCAATCCTGAAGTTCTCCTGTCCTCGCTGTAGCCCATCTCAGCTGCTTTTCCTTCCCCCAAGTGAGGGCCTTAAGGTTCACCTACACTGGGAACAGCCAGTGACTCCTTTCTTCAGGAACAACCAGAATGCCAGAGACTATATAATGCATTTAAGACACTCTGGATGGAGTGTCATTATACGTAAAGATGGGATCAGTCATCACAAGCACTGCCTGATAATTATTAGAGCTTCCTGTTCCTGGTTGCCCAGCCTTCAGTAGAGAGACTCATTTCACCTTGGCCCTTGAACTTGGGCTCATGGTACTGTCTGGAGTACCCCGCAATTCCTCCATTTTCTGCTGATCCACCTTTAACCACGGCACTGCCTGATGTTCTACTGCATGTTCCCATTGGCAACCTGGATTCCATTTCTGCCAAGCCCGTACCACTGGGGGCAACACTGATACGCCCACTCTCCAGGGAAACCACAAGCGGAGAGATGTCAGGGAGTAGGAAAGTCAAACCTGCCTCCCTGCAGGCTGCCCCACAGTGCTGGAAGTGACAAGTCCTATGTTCAGCTTGACAAGCACCCATAAAGCCAGGCTCAGGTCTGTCAAAACCAGGCTGAAAAGGATGATGCTAATGGGAAGGCAATCACAGACAGTAGACTTTAGGGCAGAAACCACGGGCAAATGGTGATCCACGTGTGTGAGAAGATTTGGTAAGGCTCTGAAGGAGAAGCAGGGCTCAAACTGAAACCTGAAGGTAGAGGAGAGGAAGTATGTCTGGAAGCAAGATCTTAGGTACAGAAATCAGTAGCAGTAGTGACTACATTAAATCACTGTTGGCTGAGGGCCCAAGGGAGGGAAAGCCAAAGTTCTGCTACACCTGCTCCTTTACGACAGCCACTAGGCTGCCTCTGATTCCCTGGGGCCCAGAATAGGGTTGAGCAAGTGTGGCATCAATAAATGATATCTGAATAAAGAAAGGAACAAATGCACTTAACCCTGTTATGGCCCAAAGCCAAGGGTTCAACTATCTTTGAATCCTCCATCTGCAAGGGGTAAGGTGTCACCCAACAGAGGAAACAGTTTGTGATAGACACGTTTAAAGAAGTCAAGTCAAGGGACGCCTGGGTGGCTCAGTGGTTGAGTGTCGGCCTTCGGCTTAGGGTGTGATCCCGGGGTTCTGGGATTATATCGGGTTCCCTGCAGAGAGCCTGCTTATCCCTCTGCCTGTGTCTCTGCCTCTCTCTCCATGTCTCTCATGAATAAATTAATAAAATATAAAAAAAAAAAAAAGTCAACAAGCAACACAGACCACTTGGATACAACTGTCCATGGCGATGGAAATTGCCTTTATTTCATTGAAGGGCTAGGCAGCTCCAGGGCAGGCTCTTGTCTCCTCAGGTCCTAAGATTCAAGCTTGGCATCTCATTTCTTGGGGAGCACACTGGTTCTTCCCACCTCCCTTTTTAAAGCAGTTTCAAGCTCCTAGGTGTTACACTTACTGGTTTTGAAAACACAATGTTTCCCCCTGGATTTCTTATACCTTGGGCTGCATGTGCCTTTTCTGCAGACACTGACCATCGACCATCCTGGGTGAGAGTCTCAACATCTTCCTATTAACACCACTAATAACATAACTTACATTTGCTTAATGGTTTGCAAAGCTTGCACACACATTTTACCTAATTCCAAAACCCTGATAGCTAGGTATCATGATCGCCAATTGACACCGAGACTCAATTGTGCCGGGTCCCCCAGGGCAGCACCGGGCACGACCTGAGGTCTAGGACTTCTTATCTTCATTCACAGTCGCTGCCTCTTTATTTCTTCTCACTCACTCTAAAGAGTAGGATCAAGCAGAGCTGGTGCCCTCCTGTCTCTGTGTTATTGAGCCAGTCTGTGCATCAAATAAGGGGCACCACTAGCCTACAAGGGGTGAGGCTCCTTCCAGCTCTGAGGCTCTCTTGGATTCGATAATATCACAACCCTTCAACCTGCTGGCAATTTTCCACAAAGTAAGCTTCCCCCTGCGATTCCTTCCAATTTACCACATGCTATGCTTGACACTCAGCTACCACTATCCCTTGTTTGAAGCTAGGCAGGGACCTGGAGAGCCGTTCCATATCACCGATTTCCTACAGTGTTCTGGAAAACTGTCACATCACACAAATGGAAGAGCTAACAGCAGCAGAGGAAAAAAATCACCAAAATGTAACCGTTTTGTTTCCTTCTGCCTCCCTAAGCAGATTGGGTGAGTGGCCTCTCTTTGAGTCACAAATGGCTTTAAAACTTGTTCTGATTTACATCTACAGGAAACAGAGTTTATGTCTTGCATTTTTCCTGAAAAATTTGTTTCATTCCCAAACCATAATTTCCTTCCTTCTATATGGAATTCCTTGATAATACCTCAGGACAAAAATATACATACATAATAGCTTTTCAGCTTCATGGTGTGGATTAACCAAAACCACTCATTCCAAAAAGAGCCTGAAGGCTTTCAGCCAACTACCTTCAGAATGTATTCTATGAGATTTAGCCGGGCGGTCCTCTCCTCATCAGTTAAGTCATGGGAAAAGGCTTGGGATCACCAATGATCTCACTTGGACAGTGAGCTGCAAGGAAAAGCATTTAAAAAAAAAAAAAAAAAAAGTTTTCTACCAGAGTTTGGAGGCAAGGAGCTATTTTCATTATTTTTGGCATCTGAAATATGGCAGATGGTCTAATCTTTCACATCTCTATATTCTGAACTCTATTCCAGAGGAAAAATAAAGAACTACAATTTTATCTGAGGTCAGGAAGACAAAGTTTATAACTACAACCCCCCACCTCCACACCCCCAAGGCTAGCCTTCTGTGGACTATGGCCATTACTCTTTCATTGCATATGACAGGACCCCCCACCACCGCTGCCTTTTATCCCCCTAATTAATTAAAGGAGATTTAAAAATAAATACTGTGGTAAGCAGAATGCTAAAATGATCCCTTAAGAGTCTCCGTCCTAATGCTAGGACTGCAGTATGAGATGCTACGCTCTGATAACGTTAGGTTGCATGGCAAAAGGAATTTTGCAGATGTAATTAAGGTTACTGGTTAGGGGATTCTCAGTCAATCAATAGATTATCCAGGCAAGTCTAGAGCCTAACCTAATCACACAAACCCTTTAAAAGGACAGAGTTTTTTCCTGCTGCTAGCAGAAGAGGAAGTCAGAGAGCTGTGGGAGTGATTCGACGTGGAGGGGGCCACACGGCAAGCTGCTGAGAGTGGGCTCTTGGAGCTAAGAGCAGCTCCTGCCAAAAGCCAACAAGGAAACAGGGATCTCAATCCCACAACTGCAAAGAACTGAAGACTGCCAACAAGCTAGAAGGAGTCTGGAAGAGAATTCTTCCCTGGGGCCTCCAGATAAGAGGCTAGTCCCGCCAATACCTTAATTTCAGTCTTGTGAGACCCTGAGCAGAGAACCCAGCCCACCCGGACTTCTGACCTACAGGACTGTGAGATAATAAACGGGTGTGGCCTGAGGCCGCCAAATCTATGGTAATTTGTCCTGCAGGCAGAGAAAAGTAATACAAATTCTCAGATAATTTAGTGAGCAAAACAAATAAAAATATGGTTAGGATACAACAGGAAAGAAAGAAGCCCCCCAGCCGGCAAAACTTTCTCTTCCCCTTTCAGGGACACCTGGGCTCTCTCCCCTTAGCTTCTCTTTCTTAACTTTTTTTTTTTTTTTAATTTTATTTATTTCTTTATTCTGGGGGAGAGAGAGAGAGCACACACACACACACACACGTTAGAGGGGAGAGGCAGAGAGAGAGGAAGGACAAACAGAATCTCAAGTAGACTCCTCACTGAGCAGGGAGCCTGATGTTGGGCTCGATCTCATGACACTGAGATCACGACCTGAGCCGAAATCAAGAGTCAGATGCTTAATCAATTGAGCCACCCAGGCGCCCCAGCTCAGTTTCTCTTTTGACCTTGACTGGCTTCCTGTGCTTACATGTGATGAACATGGCTTTCGGCCCCAAGCCCATCTGACCCCACATGGCCAGAACCTATCAGCAACCAAGAAAATCACTATGTTCTTCGTTCAGATTCCTGAGAGACAAGCTGGTCACTGGTCATTCATTCACTCAGCAAGTAATAACTGAGCACATACAATGTATGAAGAATCATTCTAGGTGCTGTAGGCATGCAACAATGAACAAGATAAACTGCTCACAGGGAGTTCACGTTCTAGTGAAGGGGAGAGACTATGAAAAAGCAAGCAAATACATATGTTAATGCCAGCAGTAATAGATTATTAAGGAAAAGAGAGCAGGGTAACAGAATAAAGGGAAACAGGAAGTGCTGTTTGTAAATAGGCGGGAAGGCCTGATGGGAAGGGGAGCACTTGATCAGAGATCAGAGTGAAGGAGGATATGAAAATACATGGCAGAAGGAACATTCAGGAAGGGGAAACAGAAGTGAAAAGGCTATGGGATGGAAATCGACTTGGCGTGTGTAAAGAGCAAGGAGACCTGTGGAGCTGGTGCAGAGGAAGAAGCAAGGAGAAATGACAGGAAATGAGGTGCAAGAGACAGCACAGGCCAACACAAGTAGGGTCTAGAGGCTATGATATGGACCTTAGAAAACCACTAGAATTGACTGTGGTGTAGTGACGGAGATCCAAACAAGGCCTAAAGCGTGGCCTCCCAAGTCAGGCCCTTCAGCTGGGCCTCTGGGTGCTTCCATTCCCAAAGACGGTAAGTCAGGTAGACAATGACTTCATGCCCCGGGGATGGCTAAAACCAACACTGGCTAACCCAATCATGTTTCAACCACTTCCTAAAGGGAAGCCTGAGGACCAAACCAAGAGTGAAGTCCACAAGCAGTAATGGTAAATGCAGTGAAGAGCATCGGTACAAAAGGGTGTTCCCTACACAGACAGCCAGGCCCTCCGTCCTCTCTCCTACCACATCGTTCTGAGGAAGAATCAGCAGAACCACTGGCTAAGAAGTGGTCCCATTCCCCATTCATCCTTATGTCCCAGGAGATGAGAGTGTATTAGGACCCATTCCGTTCAGAAATCAGTAGTTACTGTTCACAATATCCCCAGGACCAGAACCAGTGTCGGGGGTCTCCTCTGCCCCTCATCCCCAAACCTGTCCACTCTCCATCCTAAACGCAGTCTTACCCACACAGCCCCTCTCTTTCCTTGGCCATGAGGCCCTCCGGAAGACATGGGCCACCGCGGTTCCATAGTGCATACCTCAGCCGCGTTCTTCCTCAATCTTCCTAGGAACTGGCTGAGCCAATCCCTAACTTCAAACTGCCACTTCTCTCCCTTTTCTTCCCACCTTGGTCCAAGTTTTCTTAGAATGGATCCAACAAACATTTATGGAGCACCAGCCTCAACACTGTGTAGAGCAGGGGGGATTTAAGCCGTGGGTTCAAAATCTGATCCTGACACTGACTAGCTGCCTTCATTTGGGCAAATAACTCAATCTTATGAGCCTCTTCCACAAAATGAAGATCCCTACCTTGAATGGGTTTTCAGGGGTTAGCAATAATGTTAAGTAGAGTCTGTAGCATGAAGCTGGACACAGAGGAGGCCCTTAGTGGATAACTGTTGAATAAGTGATGACAGCAAGAGAAATAATGTCCACAAGGCAGTGGCAGGATGAGGGCTGATTAGTCTCTGGTTAGGCCTGGGGGTGAAGGGGAGGTTGGCAAGAGAAGGCTTCTTGGAGGGAAGGACACAGGAGTCGAGCTTTGAGAATGTATAAGCTCTTGCCTAGCAGAGAAGGGGAGAGCATATCCTTCTTCCACCTCACCTCCTCCTTTCCAGGGACGCTTTATCTTTCTCCTTTCTCTGGAAGAGTGTTTATCAAGCAATCTGAAGAAAAGGACTGGTTTCGTTTTTGTTTTTTTGTTTTTTTTTTTTTAATTTCCAAATCACTGCAGACTGATATTTTGCAATATATGATAAAATAAATTACCAGAAAATGTTGAAATAACAAAGCATACAAAAATACAAGCACTTTGATCACATGCTCAGATGCTGCAGCAATGTCAAATTGCCATAAAAGTTTCTTTGGTGGTGATGGTAGCACAACAGTGTGAACATGCTTAATGCCACTAAACTGTGCACTTAAAAATGGCAAAATGGGGAGCACCTGGGTGGCCCAGCAGTTGAGCGCCTGCCTTTGGCCCAGGGCGTGATCCCCGGGGTCCTGGGAACAAGTCCTGCATCAGGCTCCCCGCAGGGATCTTGCTTCTCCTTTGGCCTGTGTATCTGCCTCTCTCTGTGTCTCTTGTGCATAAATAAAATCTTTAAAAAAATGGCTAAAATGGTAAAATTTTTGTTATATTTTATCACACAAAAAAGTTTTCATCCCAGTGGAAACTTTGGAGTTACTTTTAAGTCTTTTTTTTTTTTTTTGCTTTCAATTGTGTGAAACTATGATTTATAAAAAGAAATATATATTTGGTCTTCATCCCCATTACTGGCACAGAGCTCCTAAAGCCCTTGGAATCTCCTAAGTGTTAAGAGCAAAGTTCTGATATCATAACACGCCCCTTTCAACCACACCTGAATTTATGTTAATGAAGTGACTTCTGGAAAGTCCCCAAGGATGGGGGCTGGTTGCCAGGGGAACCAACTTTGTGACTAGAGTTTGGCACTTAACCCCACCCCATGACCTCTGGGAGTTGGGTGGGTGTGGTGGTTGAATCAATCACCAGTGATTAATGATTTAATCAATTGTGTCTATGTAATAGAACCCTCCAAAAGGACAGGGTTTGGAGAGCTTCCCGTTGGTAAACACAGGGAGACACTGGGAGAGTGGTGTACCCAGAGACAGCATGGAAGCTCTGAACCCCATCCCCCACACCTTGCCCTATGCATCTCTTTCACCTGGCTCTTCCCAGGTCATCATCTTTATGATTTTTATTATTTTTTTAAGATTTTATTTATTTGAAAGAGAGAGCAAGCAAGAGCAAGCGAGCACAAGCAGGGGAGATGGAGAAGTAGGCTCCCCACTGAGCAGAGCGCAATGCAGGGCTCTATCCCAGGACCCTGAGATCATGACCTAAGCCAAAGGCAGACACTTAACCAACTGAGCCACCCAGGTGCCCACCCCCCCTGGGTTATGTTCTTAATAAACCAGTAATCTAGTAAGTAAACTGTTTTTCTGATTTCTGTGAGCCACCCTAAAATTAGTTGAACTTGAGGAAAGGATCGTGGGAGCCCTCAGTCTAAATATATTAGGTCAGTCAGAAATACAGGTAGCATCTAAAGTGGGGGTGGGAGGACAGTCTTATAGGACTGAGCTTTTAACCTGCAGGATCTGATGCTAACTCCAGGTAAACAATGTTGTAACAGAGCTAAATTGTAGGACAACTGGTCAGTATCCACCAAGAATTTGAAAATTCGTCACTAATATTTTAATCGTTTTTTTTTTTTTTTAAATAGTTTGCATTTCCATCTTTTCTTCCTGACCTGACCTAACCCTCCTGTATGTCTTCAAATCAGGTTCTGGTTCTTTCAACAGTCCATCCAAAGCCTCCCTGGCTCCATCTTCCCAAACAAAAATGTCTTCTATATAAGGAAGCTAAATGAATCCTCCTAAAACACCATTTCATCATGTTCTCACTCAAAAATATTCAGTGGCTCCCTGGGGCCTCTGGCATCAATTTTAATTCTCCCACCTAAGTTTAGCAGAAGCCTCTGACTGTATCACTCATTACTTGCTTTGTACTGACATGACATTTCTGTTCTAGGCCGTCAAAGATGCTTCCAGGCCACTTTTCCCATCTACTCTGACCCACACTCATCATCTCTCCAACTCCAAAACTCCTGCCATCCAACATCAATGAAACCTGGACGAGAGATGGTTACTGAATGGGCTCTAGCTGCATGGTGTGTGATTTCAATCAGGCTGAGAGCAGGGACCACTTCTGCTCCTGCTCTCCATTGACTCTTGAACCTAGTGCCATAAAAGAGGGGATTAAGCTATTTTTGATGAGTTGCCAGTTTTGTCAGGTTTATGGTTAGCCTAAGAGAATATGCCTATATCAGCTCAATCATCCCACTGAATTCAGTCTAACAAATAATATCATCTTCTTAATATGTGCATTATCCCTAATCCTGGGAAGAGGAAGGTAATGTTATCTGCTCTGCCAATGAGAATACCGAAGTACACAGCCAGGAGAGAAGTCAATTGCCCAAGGTCACACAAGCGGTGGAGGAGGGCAGGATTTGAAGCATAAGTTTTAAATCCAAACTCCACCTGTTTCCACTACACACCCCAACTTCTGAAATGGCAATTCTTCTCTAGTCTCCAAGATGACTTCTTCCCATTCGTCATCCCTGATGGCGGGTGAGAATGTAAATAACCCAACATGGTGGCCCAGACCCTCTGCTAAAGCCATGGGCTTGCCCACCCAGAGCCCACGGGCCCTGACACTCACTATTACCACCCACATGAACACTCTTCGTTCCTGGGACTCATGCCCATCATTTCAGAAGCAGACTGCTAAGCACTAGCCAATCAGCTGGAGCATTTCACTTCCCATCCACATTTAAAGAGAAGGATGTTTTTAGAAGTGGCCTCTGGTAGGGTCAACCCTCTCCATTTCTTCCCATATTACAGGATGAGGTTCTTGGCTAGGGCGAGAAGAGAGGGAACAGAGGATGGGAACTAAGGGAATAACACTTTTTGGGAAGCAGAAACAAAAGGGAGAGCCAGTAGGGAAAATGGAACAAGGGTTCAGCTCTTCTTCCTCAGCTCTGACAGGTGTCTCCCACGGTCCCCCAGGACCCCAACCCCTGAACCTTTGTTGAAGAGAGACCCTGTGAGATAAAGAAGGAAAACTGGTTGATTAGAGGGTCACAGGTAACCTTCGATGGAGCAGTTTCAATGGCAGAAGCCAGACTGCAGTTCGAGGCATTCGTGGAAACCAAAAAGCAGCACTACTGGGAAATTTTCCCAACATTTGGTGAAGCAGGGAAGAGAAGGAGCTGGCTGAGGAGAGGACCGGGGGTGGCACTGAGGGCTGGGGTAATGTTAGAAGCCGGGGGCTTGTCCCAAGTCATTTAGACAGATTAAGTGATTATCTCCAGCGGCTGCGAGCAGGCCCACGCAGCAGGCTCAGGATAAAGGCCGTGTGAATTGATTCAGGCTGGGGATTGCTCAGTTGGAGGAGAGGAAGGACAAGCGAGATGGGGTGGGGGAGGATGCTGGAGGATGTGGCCCACATCGCCCACAACCCACCAGGCTGGGGTGAGAGGGGCCTGAGGGTCTGGGGGCACAGAGGGTCAGGAGCTAGAGGTCCTTCCAGGAAGTGGAGCGAGGCCGAGGGGGTCAAGTGGAAGGTCACAGTCAGGGAAGGGAAGCTCAGAGGGCAAGCGCCGGTGACTCCGGACGGGAGCCTGGCAGCAAAGCCATGTGGGCGAGCGGACAGCACCGTCATGGGGCAGAGAAGACAGAGGAACCACATGGCCGGTGGACAGACCGGGGGCGACGACAGAGTTCCCCAGGGAGGACGGGAGGACCGGGGGACAACGCCAGGCGCCCACGTCTTCAGAGCATGCGAAGCAGCCCCTGGGACGTTGTGACAGATGCTGCGGGGAGCGGGCTCACCAGGCACCTCCACCTAAAAGGAGGTTTCCAAGGGGTCAAGGGGGACAGTGAATGGCAAGTGTGCGTGGAAAACCAGAGAAGCCTGGGAAGGAGACAGGCCGGGGTTTCCAGCGAACGTGTGTAAGGAATGGGTGGAGGGGCTAAGGGGGTCTGATGAACGTTGGGGCGTTCCTTGGCAGGAATGCCGGGATCCAGGGGTACAGCCTGGCAGGAGAAGGGGCCGCCGAGCAGGATGGGAATGAGAAGACAGAAACAGAGGAGCGGGCCCCATCCAGTGTCGGGCCCCGCATAAAGGGAACGCCAGCCACGAGAAGGCCCATCTTCCTGAGCCCCCCTGGCACCCGAGGGGCTCCCTCTGCCTCCAGACCTGCAGGCAGATGGCCTGTCACTTGACTCCAGGCAAAGGCAGCAAAGTGCCACAGAGAAGGACAAGGGGCAGAGGTCAACACCGGCCTGGCAAGGGTCACAGAACCGGGAAGGAGGAGAGCAGGGAGGCCAGCGAAAACAAAAGGACTTCGTTAAACCCAGTTTATTACTTGGGTTGGAGAATATTCCTCGGAGGGCTTAAGGAGGCATAAATGCCTCTATAATCCTAAAAAGCACGCCGCAAAGGAGGGCGCAGGCCTGTCTCAACAAGCTCCGTGTGTGCCGGCCCGTCCGTGGAGCTCACAAATCCATCCTGGGGAATGACGACGGCCTCGTTCTAATTAATCTGGCGCAGCCCGCAGCTGAGATAGCGATCAAAGCAACGGGAATGCAGGTTCTCGGCGCTCCTCGGGCTGCAAAACACCCCTGACTTCTCCCCTGCAGGGATCGTGGGGCTGCACACCGCGAGCGCGAGCGCCGGGCTGCCCCCCTGCCTTTCCGAACAGGATGGAAAAACCGCTTACATGGTAGGCTACTTTCACTGGAGGGCACTCGGAAAATCCGAATTTGAGGGCAGCCTGCGCGTGAGTGTCAGGGCCAGCCGTGGCTTTAGGGGACCGGAGGAGAGCGGGCCCACGGTGCTCAGACCGGGCTTCGAGGTGTAAGAGCAGGCTCGGCTCGGGCCCGCCTCCCATTTCTCTCTGTATTTTTATCTGCGGGATCAGGAGCGTTGGAGAGAAAAGAGGAGGCCTGGTAACAACAGCTTCCCCGTCATTCTTGGTTACTTACATCTGTGGTCAATTTTCCACACTTTATTCCATAAAAGGTAAACGAGGCACGGTGCTTGCAACAGGATAATCTAAACAATATGAACCCTGTTACTGTTAAAGACCATCTGGTTGATCACGCTCAGCCCCAGACTTTTAACTCCTTGAGGTAAGAAAGATGCCAAACCCAGGGCGGCCAGGCCCTCCTCTGGTCTTTTCCTCCCTCCTCAAGTCAATTAAAACAAGGAGCTGTACGGTCTCTGCCAGCCTTAATATTCTAGGCTGGCTGCCGGTGAAACTCTGTGTGCTTTGTGAATGAGCAACTCGCAAAATGCTTCTACCAAATGCCTCTTCTCTTTCTCTTTAAAAGGAAACATTAAAAGCTTTAAAAAAAAAAAAAAAAAAAAAAAGCCCTACACACACAACCCAAACTGAAACACTCTCAAGTGCTGGGGTTGTTTCCTTCATTTCTGACTCTCCTACTTAAAGCCGAGGGATCATTTACATAATTTTAATTTTAAAAAGCAACTGACACCAGTGAAGACACACTAAACCCATGCTTTGCTTTTATTTGGGCTTACACATTTTCTGGCCATCTGTTATTCAAGAAAGTTGCAAACTCAAATAAGAGATGGGAAAAATTGGAAATCAGATGGTGTTTTTCATCCGTTGGGTGGGGAGCTAATGATAAGAGATTCCGGGAAAGTTTCAAATGGGTAAGGTCATCACAAAAATGAGACTTGGCCTCCCTCGGAAGGTGTAGCATTTCCACCTGCAGAAGGAATTCAGCATTTGACCTAGAGGTTCAAGGGCATTTCATTCTTCAAGTGGGTCATTAAGAACTCTAGCTTTCCCTAGCAACATCTAAGCGTATTAAAACCATCAAAACAATTCAATTTAATACACCTTTTAATATTTTAAAACCTGCCTTGCAGTATTCCAGCAGGGAAGCACCTTCCAGCGTCTCGGCCACAACAGAGCCCTCGTTTCTAACCACGATCTCCTTTGTGTGTAACCACAGATCAGACATAAGCAGTCGGTATTCTGGGTAAAGGTTTTCAGAGGTCAGGGTAGAAAACAAGCTTAAACACAATGGCTGTGCCAGGCTTCAACGATAATGTCTAAAATCAAGAGTGCTGGAACTACTACTAATTCCCTCTTCAAACAATATTCTGGAAAATCTTAATATGAACAGAAAAAGACAATATAAAAGCCCAAGGGATGGCCAGTTGGCAAAACAGACACAGGATAGAATGTGGCTCTATCCTAGGGTGTCAAGCCACTTTACATCCCACAGCCAGGAGGAAGCAGTTGTTTTTTGGTGTTTTCTTTTGTTGTTCTGTTGACCTAACAATCTGCAACATCCCTCCCTCCTCCCCCATCCACCTTGCAGGCTGGCTCCTCTGAATGCAGACTACTGAGCTGAAGGAGTTAATGGTCACCTGGACAGTCCTTGGGAGACAACGCTTCGTATCCCATGATCATAAATCTCTTTCAAGGCAAGTTGGAATCAGGACTCAATTCTACAACAGCTCCTAAAATTCAGCATTCATCTTCAATTAGATAAAATGACATTCACATCTATTTATACTCTCTTCATTTCCCAACACATTTATCTCATGAAACGACAACTGGAAAACACTCCTGTCTTAAACATGTACATCATTTTTAAAAAGAGTCACTGAAAGAGGTTGAATAATTAGTTCATAGGCCTCTTATTGGAATTCACTTCTAATACAAATTCTTAAACATCTGTGAGCAATGTTTTTAAAGCAACAGGCAAGAAAGAAAATGAGAAAAAAGAAACAAAACAAAACCCATGATTTAATTACCCGACTTCAGTGGTAATTCCACAACTCAAAGCAAAGTAGGAAACACTTCATGGCAATGCAAAAATGATTTTATTATGATTGGATATTGATTAAACTGCAGTTCCTTTGCAGAATCCTTTTTCTTCCATCTCTGTTATGATTTTTGGTCAAGAGGCAGGAGATCCCATGTAAACTAGTCCCCCTACCTCTGTGAGGGCCAAGGCCATAGCTGGAACAGGGAAACTTGGGAATTTTGGGAATTCCCAACAAACTACTGGGTTTGGATGAGCACTCAGGTTTGGAACCCACAGCAAAAGAGGAGAAAAAGTCTCCTTGGGCAAATGAGGCACTGTGACGGAGCTCTGATGGCACAGCAAAGAGAGTAACACGAGTCAGGGAAGTTGGTAGATGGTGAGGTGGGGCATGGGGTGGCACAAGGAGTCAGGATACAGGCATGATAGGGCCCAGTCGAGCAGAGTCAATGTTTGGAAGGTCTAACAGATAGATGGTAAGGCCCTGGTTTGGTGGGGCTGGGGGTATGTTGGTGCAAGTGAGAGCACGCAGGGTTTTAAAGGAACTGATATGTGGGGGAGAAGTGAGTGAAGCTACCTGCGAACCAGGCGTGGAGTGGCCATGCCGGGCACACACATCAGAGCAGGGGCCTTGGGTTATGACAGTGCTCTCTGGATTCCAAACTGCTGAGTTCTTCTCCATTAAAAACAAAATGGGTTCCCCAGCCACAAGGTAGGCCTTGGCCTTCTGGCTGGGATCTGGAGGTAGGGGCTGAGCACGCAGGGTGTTTTGTGGCTCAAACTCTGGGACTTGGAGGATGCAGGCAAGGGGGACAGTCAAAATACTTAACAATGAGCAGAATCCGGGCTTGGTCCCATCAGATGTGGGAGCAGGTCTGGAGGCACCTGCTGTCTCTAGACTGGGGCGGGGGGCAGGGGGGAACAGTAGGGCCTGGGGAGGGGCCAGGTAGCCCGCAGGAGGTGAGGGGGCACTGGTTCCATTGGGAGATCAGCTATTTACCGACTAGTGCAAAAATAAACTGCCGTGAGTCAGCCTGGGGAGTGGGGCAGACAGGTTTTTCTCCCGCCTCCCACTTGGCAGCTTTTCCACATCTGTGTGAAAGGGATATTGCTTAAGAAAGGAAAATAGGGCCGAGGGTGGAGCCAGGGGGGAGCTTGTTTTCGTTAAATTTCTCAATAAAAGTTTGCTTTGCTGATAAAAGTTTGCGCTTGTGATAGCAGTTGTGTCTGTTCATGTGACGCAGTTGAGGGACGAGAAGGTCGTGAACTTCTCCAACCCATCATGTGGGTCCAGGTTTCTTTCAGGAGGCAGGAGGTCAGGAGGGAGCTTTTGAAGAATATGTTGGGAAAACTTGCCCAAGTGCTCTCTTTATAATTGTTCCCCTGTCACAGCCACAACAGATCCTTCCTGTTTTTCGTCTTTATAAAAAGATACAATGGAAATGAGTGTGAAAGGTGAAGTTGCAGGGAATACACCGCACATCATGAGGAGGGTGAGCAATGTGCCCCAGGTGTCAGACTCCCTGCAGCAGGCGTGGGGTCAACCCCTGGGTTGAGTTTTTCTGCTGGAGGCAGCATGGGCAACCGAGCCTTGTGTGTCTGGGAAGGGGTGGGGTGGAGAGAGGCACAGAGCTCCTAACCCAAAGAGGAGACACTCACCCTCATGAGGAAGGAGGGCCGCGGTATGTTGGAGCCGGCTCCTACTTGCTCTCCATGATTAAATTGTTCAGAATTCATTGGGTCGGTTGTCAAAAACAACCATTATTAAAATTTAAAACAGAAACTCACAATTAAATTATGCTTAAAAACAGGGGTCATAAATACTCAAACTCATCACTTATTTTATCCACGCTCTTGAGGTTATTTACATTTACAGTCTCTATATGGTAGAAATACTACATAATGGTGTGCTACTGTATCTCTCCCTCCAATTCCACGTTCAAAGATCCCACAAGATTGGCCATGGTTGGGGTATGTGCATCTTGGAAATCAGCAAACATTACAAGTCAGGGTTGGATTTCTCGTTTTGTCGATTAGAGTTAAGAAAGTGATGGAAGAAATGTCAATAATGGACATTAAACTTCAAAGTGAGTCACATCCGTACTCATTTCATTATGAATAGTATTTTTTTTATTTAAAAAAAAAAAAAAGAGGAAAATGCTCTCCCAGTATTCAAAAACTCTTATCTGATTCAGCAAAGATGTTCATGTCACTGGTGAATGAGTAAGTTCTGACATACTTAATGCCGAAGCGGAAAGAGGTTTCGGTTTAATGAATATGCACAAGGGTGAAAAATAGTTTAGCAGATCACATTATCAGATTTAATAACAATGAATGTATTAGGAAAGAGTTAGAGGATTGGGATGACATTCTACTAGTCAAATCATGGTTGAATTGTACCCACAAGTCAGCCGTGGGTATAAGAGCTCAACAAAAATCAATAAAAAACATTCTGTGGCAACCAAACAGCTTATGGAGTTTACAGGGAAGTATTGGACGTCTTATTTGTGCATTTTGTGCTACAGTCCACTATATCAGAAAATTTAAATTTATATATGCATTTGCACACATACTTTTTTTTTTTAGGAGAGCTGGTTGTTAAATATTTACCAGCACTCAACTGAATGAGGGTGCCTGCAAATGCATGCTTTGGGGAGGGCTTCCATTCTCCTCATTTCCACTGCCACAGGGTTCAAGGGTTAGTGCTTTTCACAAACTCAGAACCTGATTTGTTTCTGGATTAATACATGTCACACTCTCCCTACCAACCTATATAATTTACTCCTCCCCCAAATTCCTGAAGCTCCTTCTGTTTTTTATTCACTTGGCACTTCGCAAATGCTGCCTCCGCATTGGCTTTTCAATTTACAACATTTTTTTTTATTTATGCCCCCTCTCTCGTGTTAGGACAAAGGTCAGTCTCAGAGGTTTTTTCCATGCTTTTTAAAAGGGCCTGCAGGGCACAGGTGTTCTGAAATGCCTGCACTGAGTCAGTCAATAGGTCAACGTATGTTCATGGACTCCAACCTCTGCACTAGACACTCTGTCAAGCCAGAGTTTCGGAGGCGTGTGAACAACTCGCCTGTCCTCAAGGATCTCACAGCTTCGTAAGGATGACAGAGATGCTTATGTGATGCTGGCCAGGCTTTGCTGAGTACCAAGTACACACCAGGTGCTTATATCTAGGACTTTGTGTCCAATGTCTGGACACACAGGTATTTGTGAACATGCGGCCGACTAGCTAAATAAGTTAACTCGAGACTAGACATTGGGTCATCACAGTTCTGGGGACCCTGCTCTGTCCTTAGTAGTGCCAGAGGCCAAATGTCCACAAATGAGTGACTGGCCTAGTATTACCACCTAGTTATTCACCCCCTGTTTCTTTTCATCCTCCTGCTCCCCTTACTAACCTTCATTCCTTTCATAAGAGGGACTCTGTATGGAAAAGGAAACTGAGGTGACCCAAAGCTGACAGACGCACACAAGACTGCTCTCCTAAGATTTGTAAGCTGGTAAGACCTAACACACAGGGCTTGGGATTCCTCCACCCGGGCTTACTTCGGGGCTCACCTTCTGAGCCACCCTACAAATTTCCCAATGCCCTCACAGAGAGCACTTGGTACCATTTCGAGGGTACCACCCTCTAGGGGAGGTCACGTAGCCAGTAGGGAGCCCTGTCCTAGGTTTTCCACAGCTGGGGAGACTAGTCCCAGGATGGGGAGCACTGAAGAAGGCGGGCGTCAGGTGGGAATGGCAGCCACACTTGACATTCTATCAGCCTCTGCTCTCACGACTCTATGAGCTTCTGGGGCGCACGCAGGCCTGCTCCCCGGAGACCAGCATTGGGTTTCCTCCCAACTCCACTTGATAAACCCGACGGAGCTATATTTCTCACCCAAACATTTTTGGTGTCATTCACCTTTTTCTCAAGAGAATACAATTAACAACATGGCAGCTAAATTTGAGGTTTTCACCGAAAACCTTACAACAAAAATTCACCCACAGACACTTCCGTCTAACTTTATTTGGCCCGCTAGGGGATCCACATAAGTTTCTAGATAATTCTTAGGCCTTCATGCTCCAAAACTTGCTTTTTGAAAACGTGTCTGTTGGGGTAGAAACCATTTCTCAAGCAGACTAAACCCTTCTTGCTCTCTTCAACAGAGAAGGCTGCGCGTAACGTGACCTTCGCTTCCAGTACTGTGAGGCCCTCTGTCCTGCTGGTAATTGTTGATTTGGGCTAAAACCACCACGTGTGCATGGTGACAGTTTCATTTTTCTGTTTTGGGGAGGGATTTGAACAGGGTCAGAAGGACCGGTCAGACTTCAGCAGGCGGGGAGAGGAGTGGGCACCGTATCTTTCTATCTGATTCCACGACACTAAATTGTGGACCAGCCTCATTAGCTATTTACTCACTCACTAGCTTAGTTAGCTGTTTCGGCTTGGTTAGCTAATTTAGCAAGGAGTTATAAACAATATTCCATACAAATGACACATTTCTTTTAGAATAATTGCATTTCCTTTCTCCGTTCTTATTTTATTTCTTTCCACTGTATCATTTAAGGGAAAACCTGTTTTATTAGTCTGATTTGCATTTCATTTCGGATCCTATTTTTATTTCCTTTTCATGCTGTGCTTTTGCTGATTACTCTCTTTTCTAAATTTCAAATTTAAAATGAGACTTTAAAGGCTTTTAAAAAGTGTCTAAATAAATCCTACCTATTTATTCCCATGTATCGTGTTTCCTTTTCTCTTTCCTTGCCCACCCCAGAACATTGGTTTCTCTCCAATTACAGAGCACTCCCTGGTCTAAGCTACGACCTCTCACTTGCACTGCTGAAAGACACCCCGAGTGTGTCAGCCTGCTTTTACACTGCCCAACTCCACTAGCCACACACTGGCCGAGTGATACTGTGGCAAGGCCACCCAGCGGTCAGAGCTTGGGCTCTGGAGGCTCAAGACAACCTGGTTATAAACTGAGCCTTTTACAAACGTGCTATGTGACTCCAGCCTAGGTGCTTAACATCTTTGAGCCTTGGTTTCCTCAGTGGAAAATGTGCATATTAAAAGTACCTTCATCATATGGATATTCTCTGCATTAAATAACATACGTATTTCGCTTGGAGCAACACTAGGCACATATATTGGCTTAGAAAAATCTCTTAAAATGTACATAATCCAGATTGCTTAAAACCGGTTAAGAAATCAAATGCCCAATCCAGCACCATAAGGCCCTTTGGATTTGGACCTGCCTCAACTCACATCAATTCCCCTCAACTTATTTACCTGCTCTACTCATCCACTGGCCTTTGGTTGTTTCTCAAACCCACAGAGCTCTTTCACACCTCAGGGCCTTTGTACATGCTGTTCCCTCTACCTGGCTTCTTCATTCATATGACTATAATGTAACCCATCCTTCAGCTCTCACCTGTCATTTCCTAATCTGACTGTGGCCTCGCCCAGCCACCCAGGCTAACTGCGTCCATATCCTTCTCTTTCCTTTGTAGCATTTAGCATAATTTCTTCCAAAGTCTTTACTTGGTGGTTTAATACCAATCTTCGCCTACTGGAGTACGGATGCCCTGAAGCCAGAGGCCATGTTTATTTTGTTCAACCCTGTATCTCCCCCATGTGGCACATGGGAGGGCATAATTTAGCAGTTACCTGTTGAGTGAGTGAGAACAAGTGGCTGAATGAAATTGGGAAGATGAACGTGGTCCTTTATGGAAACACTTTTGCCTGTTTTTCTCCAGGTGTATACTAGTTTACAAAAGCTACTGAGACCTGCCCATGGCCAGAGAATTTGCTGGTTTTCCTGGTAACAGAGTAAGAATCGCTAATTCATCAAGGCACTTACTATCTCTGTCTGCCACATACTTAGCACTATATACTGGCCTGTAGCCTGCTGAACAAAAGAAACAAAAGAGACCTGAAATCTACTTTCACTCCTACCTCTACAGGAATAGTAGACACAGGAGAGGTACATAATAACACAAAAGATAATTAGGTAATATGACGAGGCTGTGAATAGTTATTTGCCAAAAAGAATGACATACTCAAGGAACACATTAAGATGAGGGCAGAGAGAAATCACTCAGAAAATCACAAAGAAAAGAACTTTGGGTGGGTTCTCAGGGTGAATGAGAGGTGAGGGGGAAAAAGGCATTCTCTGCAAAGGAAACTCATAGTTGGGACGAGGGAATGTGGTCACTGTACTGGGGCGTGTGAGAGAGGACTGACCTGGTGGTTCAAAGCTGGGGAGACAGAGGGGTGGGAGAGAGCCTTGAAGAATCCAGTGAAGAGGGGCTATGAAAATCCTCTTTTTTTTCAATGGCCAATATCATGTTCATCTTGCCATACAGCAGTTTGCCCTGTGTTTTACAGGAGAGGTTTACATTCGATGGTGCTTACTGAACCAATTATGTGGGAAAAAAAAAAAAAATCAAAGAGCTCTGTTCCTCCATACATTTCTAAAAGAAGTCCGAATGGGTTCTTCTGCAAACATCTCTAAATTTTCAAATATCAGTCACATAAAAGGTTTCAAAATACAGACAAGATTGTGTATTACATAAGTCATACTAGGGAGTAAATAAGATCTTGATCTAAAACACCTGAGGACAACACTAAGCGAGAGCAAGAGAGAGAATATGCCAGGACCACCTTATACAAGAATATAGTTTAATAAACCATAAATAGTTTCCTGTAGACAAAAGAGGAAATGTTTAAAAAATAAACAAGCACGAGCTATTTTACAAAGACAGAACCAGCAGTAGATGGGGAAATTATTAGGATAGTTCAATACCTTCATATAAAAAAAATCAATTTTTATTTATTTTTAAAGACTTTATTTATTTGGCAGAGAGAGAGGGAGAACACAAGTAGGAGGAGCAGCAGACGGAGAGGGAGAAGCAGACTCCTCCCCGTTGAGCAGGGAGCCAGATGCAGGGCTCAATCATGGGATCATGACCTGAGCCGAACACAAATGCTTAACCGACTGAGACACTCAGGTGCCGCCCCAAAATCAATTTTTAAATCTAAGAATTCTTTTGATGGATGCTGAGAAGGCCATCAGTAACATTCAATGTTAGTTACTTATAAAAAGTCTTCAAAATAAGAAGAGATGGATACCTTAAGAAAGGTCACAAATTTAAATCTGAGTTTCAATATTATTTTTTAAAAATATTTATTTATTTGAGAGAGAAAGAGAGAGAGCACAAGCAGGTGGGGCAGAGGGAGACAGACTCCTCAAGCAGACTCTACCAAGCACGGAGCAGACACGGGGCTCGATCTCATAGCCCTGAGATCATGATCTGAGCCAAACCAAGAGCTGGACACTTAACTGAGTGAGCCACCCAGGCACCCCTCAATGTTATTCTTCATGTGGAAATCGTAGATTAGTGGTGTCCCTTAAAACATTCTGCAGTGATGGAATATTTATTTCTATGCTGTCCTTCACAGTTGTAACAAGTCATGTATGTCTACTGAGCATTCAGATGTGGCAATGTGACAAAGGAACTGAATTTTTTTTACTTTAACTTTTCATTTATTTAAATTTAAATGGCCATGAGCAGCTCATAGCTGCAAACACAGGTAGAAGCCTAAGATGTCCCTCTCGGCACTCCCACTGGAGATAATATTAGAAAAAATTGCAAGGCAAGATGGAAGAGAATTGGAGAATAAATATAGGAAAGGTAGAATTAGAAATACCACTTTTTTGCAGGTGATACAATAGAGCAAATAGAAAATGTAAGATCAACCAGATGCATACCATTGATATAAAGCTAGAAAAGGCAATGAAAAATGGCACTGTGCCCAATACTGAAACAAATGGAATACTTGAGAATTTATGTATCTAGGTGAATAAGATATTTAGTGAAGTAAAAATGATAAAATCATAGTAGGAAAAATAAAAGAATATCTAAATAAACAAAGTTATATCCATTGCTCCTCACTTAGAAAATTGAGTAATACCAGTAACATTAGCCCATAAAAAAATAGATTAACATGAGAACAATTGAATTCCTGCTAGAATGTTCTAGAATGTAATAAATCACCAGCAAAATTAATAAGGAAAAATAAATACATAATAATACCAAAGAAGATTGGAGGAGGATATAATAATCAAATTTAAGGACATATTATAAAGTGATCTTCATCAAGACTGAATTTTACTGGATCAAAGCCAGGACAAAGACTAATCAAATAGTGATTCCGGAGATGGATTTAAACACTGATATAAGTTGTTGGGATTCAGCAAACAAAACAAAGAATCACAGTAACGGATGAAGGAATCACTCTTTAATAAATGCTTGTGGAACAATCTGGTATCACTATGAAGAAAAGTATATTACATTCCTAACTTGCCAAATATGATAATACTTTCCAAGTTGGCCAATGAACTAATTAAACACAGAGAGTGTCAAAAAAGAATTGTGTGTTTACATCAGCTATAGCAGAGAGATTCATGACTACTGAAAAAGTAGTTATCATAAGACCAGAGAAAGGTGAATTCAAATACTTCAAAGTCTACTTAGTCTCCTTAATAAAAAGTAACAAAGGGGGCAAAACAAGTTTTAAGTTATGACATATACAACGGGTATTTGAGCAAAATAGGAATGAAATCTTACATTGTGATATAAACATACACTGTCATCAGTAATGAGATCCCACTTGACAAGTAGCCAACGAGAGAGAGAAAAAGAAACGTTAATAAGTGGCAGCCGTGTGCCAGACACTTTATATATATGCATTATGCACACTGGGAACCACACCCGATAAACCAGCACCTGGGAAGGTGTTCAGTCTCACTACTAAAGAAATATGCATCAAACTAACTGAAGATCTATTTAAAAACAATAGAAGCGACAATGATTAAATCACATTGGCAGAGCTGTCGGCAACAAGCACACTCAGCCACTGCTGGGGCACTGCAAATTACTCCAGGGTTTTCTGCAGGCTGTCTGACGGTATGGAACAAGAGCCATAAACCTTTGGATCCTTAATTCCTCTTTGGGATGACATCCCAAGGAAATGCACAAAAGGAAAAGAGAGACAAAAAGGAAAGGAAGAAACCTGAGCAAAGTTTCCAACAGCAGATTAATAAGAACCAAAATCAAATTGAGTTAAATGTCCAAACACAGGGGAACAGGTGAAGTCAATCTGGTATAGCAATTCATTGGGATTCTATGAAGTTATTAAAAACTGTGAGTAGTAGATCTATGGATGGAGAGGTCAACATGGAGCAAGTTAAAAAAAAAAAAAAGATAAGCATTAGATTCCTAAACGGAAAGGACTGCAAAACATTTCCAATCAGACACAGAAGATGACAATTTGACAGCTGTGAGTCAAAGCCCTTCCCTGGCTAGAATATTTCCCAGTGTAGGGAGAAGACAAGGTAAAGCCGCAGCATCTGGCTTGCATGGTCACCTGGTAAGGCTTTGAATTCTATCAATAGATCATGAACCACTCAACAAGAATGCTCCAGGCCTGACCTGTTCCAATATTTTGAGAGCTTAGATAGTTTAGCTCCAAGAGAACATAACCAGAAAAAGATATGATCGGTCCCAATATTTTTAGAATGCATCCTTTTGGTTTTGCCACTGATCTTGTAGATTAAGGAGTGTCCAAGTTCTATTTGTGCAATTCCAGTTCAAGAATTTAAGCCATTGTTTTCCACTGAAATACATAAATGAGCAAAAACACTGCAATTAGGGCACTGAGAGTCTGACGTATCACTGTAATCATCGCCAGCCTGCCCACAAAAGGTGGCCTCGGTAGTTAGGTGTCGCCAGGTGTGCCATTGAGATATGCCCTGTTAGGTATCCTAAGACCCTGTGAGGTCCATTTCAGCAAAGCTGTTCTGTAATCATGGCAAAGGTAGGAGATTTTAAAAGGCAGATTAAAGAAATAAAATTCAGTTGTTGGATCTGGTATTTAGACTCCTAAACAAAGAATCTGATATATGTAGTTGAAGTCACTGCTTCATACATTGTCTCTAGGAAGTTTCATTCATTCTCATGGCTTAATACCTCCACCCCCACCTCAAATTCCAGTCCCATGTCTTTGCCTAGGGTATTTTTTTTTAAAGATTTTATTTATTTATTCATGAGAGACACAGAGAGAGAGGCAGAGACATAGAGAGGGAGAAGCAGCCTCCTCACAGGGAGCCTGATGTGGAACTCAATCTCCAGACCTGGGATCATGCCCTGAGCCAAAGGCAGACGCTCAACTGCTGAGCCACCCAGGCGTCCTCTGCCTAGATTTTTCTAATCAGATATAATGTAAACGCTTGTATTTAGGGCTGAGATGTCTGTAATCCCTGTTACCATGCTTGGATGTCCTCATCTGGGCCATTCTTTGTAGTTGGATCTGATCCTCAGACTCCTTGCCCGTCCCGTGTCAAATGATCCATGATGGCAAACACCTGCATCCATCAAGCTACAACATGGAGTAAATTCGGAACAGTACACTTCTCAGAGCTACTACAAGTTGAAAAATAGTAAAAGTCCCAAACAGGTTGATATGAATAGATAGCTGACAGTTGTTTGGATGACCACTGAAGGAAACAGGAATCTAAGACCTCTCACAGCTAACTCCTTCCAACCTTGCTGGGAGGCAGTGTGTGGTGTGAAGAGCACAGGCTCTGGACCTAAACGTTGGTGATGTTGCTTACTTGGCTGTAGGACCAGAGCAAAATGTTTCACTGGGCCTCAGTGGTTCCCATCTATCAACTGGGAATAATGATGCTTCTTGCCCCATAAGACTGGTAAGAAGACTGAGCGACATATGACCTATAAAATGCTTAGAACAGTGCCTGGCACTTAGTATGCACTCAAGAAATGTTAGCTATTATCATCATGCACTAAAAACAAGTCTTTGGGCTCCGGATCTGAGCCCACAGAACAATCATTACTGCAAGTAGAAAGGATGGGTAAGTAGAAGCAAAGATGGGAAAAAAGATCTGGAGTAGACAGCCACTGTAGCGGTGGCCCATCAGACTGCAAATCCAGAAAATTCTACCTGCAAAGCCTTTCCTTCTGCCTTAGGTTCTGAGCACCATCCATGTTCCCTCCTCCTTAAGGTCCAATTTGCTGCGTGGCGACTTGCTATGGCAAGTGTCTTATGTCTTCTTGATGAGGATGAAAAGTACAGCACTAAGAACACAGTAAGATTGTAATACCGTTGCGTGGTGACAGATGGTGGCTCGGCTTACCCTGGTGAGCGCCGAGTAACGTGGAGAATGGTAGATTCCCTACGTTGTACACTGGAAACTAACGTCACATTGTTAGTGACATCAGCTATACTCCAATTTTAAAAAAAGAGGGAGGATACTTAAAAAGAAGAAAAGGAAAAGATGCGAGTAACCACTGAGGCAGAGGAAATTCATGGCAAAGCGGGGTGGCCCCTGGGCCCCTGCGCTCCAGCACAGGGTCCTTCGAGCTGAACCTCCTCCTGGCTTGGGCACCTGTGTTCAGGTACTGCTGCTGCTTTAAGTGCGCTTACCTCTACTTTAGACTTGCCCCACCTCTCAGGGTTTGGTAGCTGCAATGGGGCAGTCATGGCCTGGGTTCCTCCTGCCACAGTCTATTTCTCTCCATTTAAAAAATAAATAACAGAGACCAATGAGCGTGCATGGGCTTCAGATGCTTCTCTGTACCCTCTTTAGGGCTCCCACTCCTGATTCCTTGCCGGCTCTGGCTGCGCTAGATTCTCTGCTACTGGAACCCTTACCGGGAAGGCTGAAAGGGAGTAAGAATTTAGCTCTGCAGTCATTTCCTTGGGTCTCTGTAAAGCCCTCTCTCTCTTAATTAGCAGCCTCAGCTTCCTCCGGGTCCTGCTTTTTTCTTCTACACAGTTGCAAAATCCAGTTTCACCCAGTCTGTAGAACCTCCCTTTTCCCCAGCCAGGAGAATTTGTCAACTTTCCTGCTCAAATTTCTGCCAGTAATTCCTTCCCCAGTGCGCACCCCACTCGCCCCAGATCCTCAAAGACCTGTCATTTCCCCATATTCTCCTAATTTTTTATTCTTACTTGGACTTTTTTTGGCTCCTGGCCCTTTAGGACCCTTTCTTTTTTCTCCCTCAAAGAGTGTCTGGTAATACAGTATTCTTAGGCGCTTTCTCTTGATTTTGGGCTGAGATCCAATCCCAAATTGCCTTCCCTTAGTTACACTTTATCTTTTTTATTAAGTCTCTCTGTACTGTTCAACACCATACAGAGTGGTGGCTTCAGGCTTCGTGTCTTACCTTCCACAAAAATTGGGTAGAATTTGCTCCATCCAGCTTTCTTCAACGATCTATCACTCCAAAAGAACCCCTTGGTTGGTTGCGACACCAAAAGCACAGGCAACAGAAGTAAAAGTACATAAATTGGACTAGGTCAGAATTTAAAACTTCTGTGCATCAAAGGACAAAAGCAACAGAGTGAAAAGACAACTTATGGAATGGGAGAAGATATTAGCAAACTGTATATCTGATAAGGGATTACTATCCAGAATATGTAAAGAACTACCATAATTCAACAACAATAACAAAAATCACCCCACCTGACTAAAAAATGAGTAAAGGACTTGAAAAGGTATTTCTCCAGAGAAGATACACAAATAGTCAATAAGCCCATGAAAAGATACCGAAGTTACTAATTATCAGGGAAATGCAAATCAAAACCACAAGGAGATACCACTTCACAGCCGCTATGGAATAACCAGAAAACAAATGTTGATAAGGACACGAAGAAATTAGAACCCTTGTGCACTGCTTGTGGTGATGTAAAATGATATATCAGCTGTGGAAAACAATATGGCAATTCCTCAAAACAATTAAAAATAGAATTATCGAATGATCCAGCAACTCCACCTCTGGGTTTATACCCAAAAGAATTGGAAGCAGGGACTCAAGCAGATACACCTCTGTTCATGACAGCATTACTCATAACAGCCAAAAGGTGGAAGCAACCCATATGTTCACAGGCAGATAAATGCATAAACAAAATATGGTATATACATACAATGGAATATTATTCAGCCTTAAAAAAGAAATAAGTTCTGACACATGCTACAGCACAGATACACCTTAGGGACATCATGCTAGGTGAAATAAGGCAGTCACAAAAAGACAAATACTGCAGGATTCTACTTATAGGAGGTGCCAAGAGTAGTCAAATTCCCGGGGACAGAAAGAATGGTGGTTTCCAGGGTCTGGGGGTGGCGGGGTTAATGGGAACTTGTTTAATGAGTATGGAGTTTCAGTTTTGCAAGATGAAAGGAGCTGTGGAGATGAGTTGCACAACGTGAATGTACTTGACACTGCTGAACTGTACAATTAAACATGGTTCAGATGGCAAATTTCATGCTATGTGTATTTTACCACAATTAAAACAAACAAACAAAAAGAACTCCTTGGTCAAAGCCGGGTTACCTCACTAATTCACTTACTAACCCGGGCAAGTTATTCAATCTCTCTGTGGGTTTGATGTCCCTTATCTGTAAATGGGATTTGTTCCTACCTACCTCCCAGGCCATTGTGAGGATTAAGTAAATTACTGCACCCGAAGTGTTTACGAGAGTGCGTGGCACAAAGCATTCTTCAATAAATGTCAGTTATCACAGCAGTAATAATTATGATGATGACAGTGTGCGAGGCACTACTGGAAGCATATTCCTGTTACCGCATTTAGCCTTCTACAACCCCACCTCCTCCCCCAGTAGAGCTGAGATTTCACAGGTGAGGCAACAGGGGCTCAGAGAGGTTAAGGGACCTGCCTGGGTCACAAAG
Organism: Vulpes lagopus; assembly: GCF_018345385.1. Taxonomy (NCBI): domain Eukaryota; kingdom Metazoa; phylum Chordata; class Mammalia; order Carnivora; family Canidae; genus Vulpes; species Vulpes lagopus. The sequence continues at coordinate 14,437,591 of NC_054838.1, forward strand.
CCGGGGGGGCGGGGGGCAGGATGAAGATTCAGTTAGGCTCCAATGAAGTACGATCGCCTTACAGAGAATAAAGCAATCATCACAGTGGCTCCAGAGCAAGTCAGAGCTGGAGCTTATGTCCCAACCATGAACTAGGGGTGGGGGTGGCTGTGGTGGGGATGGCTGGGAAGCTCGGCTCTAGTCCAGGCCCACAACCCACCAGCTAAAGAATCCCAACTGTCTTTCGTCCTCCTCCCACACCCATCCTGCCCCAGGGATGAGACCAGCTGGACTTAACAAAGAGAACACAAGACAGAAGTAGGAAGCCGGTCCCAGAGGTCCCCACAGCCCCCAAACGCATGGAAGAACAAGATCCAGAGGGGAGACCTCTGAGGCCTGCGGTGGTCAGGGTTCGCCGGGGCAGCCTCGCCAAGCCCACGCCGAGGGAACAAACCCATGCCGCCCAGCCAGACACTGGGAGCATCGTCATCATCTGTCAGGAACCAAGCCCAGGTAGGTGGCCTGCGCTCCACGTTGGCCTCTCACTGGGCCAAGCCGATTTCCTCGGAGAATTTCTGACAATGGGGCAGGAATTCAGTTCCCGATTTTTCTCAGGGCCCACAGGGATGTGCCAGCAGGAATGTTAAAAGGTCTTGTACTTTGTGTTTTGTTGTTGTTGCTGTTTCTTTCAAATCAAGGTTTTTCTCCTCCCCACCTCAACTCTGAGGCTTGTACAACACCCAAGCTGGCCTTGAGTGGCCTATGGTCACTTTGCATCAGGGTCGGTAGCGGTCGGTGCTGCATCCAGAGGAAAGGGTGCCAACCTGGCCAGAGGTGCCCTGCTGCCCCACGCCTCAAGGTGGAAGGGTACCTGCCGGCTCCAGCCCTCAGAGGAGACTCAGGTCAAGCTAGAAGCAAGAAGAAAGCCTTGGCACCAGGGCCTTTAAAGCAAAAAAAAAAAAAAAAAAAAAAAAAAAAAAAAAAAAAAAAATCCAGAAACAGGATTTTGACATTTGGGAAAGTTTTATTTCCCTTCCCAGCGTTGGGAGGGGCTCTGTAAACACAAACTGAACTCGGGCCCTTCTCTGTGGAAAAAAAACTTATTAAATAAATCCTCTCTCAGAGTGAAAAAATTCTCTCTCCTACCAATCGTTTTTTTATATCAGGCAAGTAATACATATTCGCTGTCGAAAATAAGGAAATACACACAGAAAAATTAAAACTACTCCAAACCCTACCTTCCAGATTTAATCACTGTCAACATTTTAGGTATACATTCCCAGAGTCTGCTCAATGCATACATATATCTGCGTATATAAAAATATGTATAAAACACTGAAAAAGTTTCAATATTCTGTGAAAATCACTCCACATCAATAACATACAATTGCATCGTGTTTTTAGTGACATTACTACATGCTACACCATCTGATTAGTGTCCGATCATACATGATGTCCAATGATTTTGTAAGAATAAACTCATATAAGTGGAATTGCTGAATCAAAATGTTTTTATAATCTGCATAAATCTCCCTCATCGGTCTGTTTCACTGATATACAAGTTTCCTTAAAGTGACAGACTTTTGTGCTGTGCTTGAAATCTGAACCAGCCCTTGGTTTTCTCAAAGACAGTTCTCCATTATAAGCAGTTCCAAAATAGAACTCCTTAAACGTCTTGTCTATGAGCTCAGAAATGACTCAGTGGCATTTAAAAAATACACCATTTTATTTGACTTTAGTAATCAGCTAAACAGAGATCCACACGACAGATGTACCAGGATACTTGCCACGCAAAATGTATTTGTGCAAAATCAGACTTAACTACCCACCGTCTGATCGGCCCTCCTCTGCCCCTCCATCTCTCAGCCCCTCCTTTCTCCGTCTTCCTTCCTTTACTCCCTCCTGCCCTTTCTCCCATCCATCCGTCTGTCCATCCATGCGTCCATCCATCCTTCATCTCCCTTTCAAGATCACTTCCTTTTCCCCTTTTCTATGCCCTCCCTTCTTTCTCTCCCTTTCTGTCCTCCCTTCCTCCTTATCTTCTTTTCTTTCCCAAGGCAGTAGGGACCCTTCCTGGAAGCCAACAGTGCCGGAGGAGCCGGGTGAAGGTCCCAGCTGCAGAGAGAGCTGTATAAGTTGTCTGTGAAATCCTCAGTTTTTGGTATTCATTATTTAAGTTCTGTGGAAACGAGCTAGCTTTGAAGTTTACTGACTCATCCTCCTCTTTAACTTCTTATTTCCTGTAAATGATCCATTAGTTTTTGGCAAGGTTCATGTCACAGAGCATTCCCATCAGAAGGGGCTGTGCTACAACCCTGGACAATTTTAAGACCGCCTTTTGCAGTGGGACTGGAAGCAAGATGGGGACGTGTAGACTCCGCTTTCTTAAAAGTTGCTTCCACCAGCCCTAATGCTGCCCTGCATTAATAATGTGAAGCACATGCTCCATCTGCCTGCTGAAGGGTGACAAAGCCATTTATGTTCATAATGGCCAAATTTATGCTACAGATGAAAATTTTTCTAAAGCTACACATAGGCTAGTCAATCAGTCTCACCAAGGGGAAACATTCCCCCTCAATCATTCCACTTTAGACCTCTTTGCCAAAGCAGCCCATGCAGGATGGCATTAAGATGTTGAAAAGGGAAAAACAAACGGAGATTATAAACAGTTCTCCTAAGTTCCCAAACTTTCTGCCCCTAATAAGGCATGCATAGATTAGCGCCAACGGCTTAGTGCTAGAGGCCAAGAGCCTTTCCACAAAGATCCAGGAAGCTCTACAGGACTCTTGTGGATTTCAGAGACCGAACAAATCGATTTGGAAGCTTCTTCTTTAAGGGGGGAAAAAAATCAAATTGGGGTGAAAAAGTACTATTATCAGCAACATGCTAGATTTCTCTCTCCTTTTTGCCCCCTGGCTGATGGGAGCAGAAAGCCATCCCTTTGATATCAGAGCAAACAAAAGTTTGAATTATTGACTGCTCACGCTAATGCTGAATTTTACTACCACCATATTTCAAAATGAAATTATTCTAACATCTATGCCTCAAATTAAGATCTGTGATAATATACACTGCAGTCCAGAAAATGTCTTCGGTTCAGATGATGTAAAGGTCGATCCCTCTTGGGAGTAAACACTGGCTGTTGTTTCTCATCGGCTAAAGCTCTCCTCATCCCTCCAAATAAATTTAAGTATTGATGATGTCAGGGAGTGTTGCCAGGTTAGCACAGCACATCTGGGGCCGGGGGTGGCGGTGGGGAAGGCAACGCCACTTGAGAGTCACAGTGGCTGGTTATGTCTTAAAAGCAACATTGTCAAAATATGCCTTTCTCCTACGATTTGCAGAAACGAATGCATAGGAGAAAAGTGGAGCATAAAGCACACACAACTTGACTCTTCCCGCTCTGCTGTGTTGGAAGCCTGATTTCCAGTTTCTCCCTCTGTCTTTGCTCCCAGGGGCCCCAGGTGGGTGTTGGGAGCATTCAGAGATTTCCAGGGCTCAATGCCACCCACATCAGTGTAGCCAACAGCTCACTTATCAGAAGCAAACCTCCCTCCCTCCAGGTGGTGAGGTCCTGAGCGCTGCCCTACCTCCTGCCCTCCACACTTGACTCCATCAGGAGGGTGGCGCTGGGGTGGGGAGGCGGAGGCCAGTGCACTGGACTCCAGGCAGGCTCCTGGGCCCAGCCGTAGGTTCTGAAAAATACACGGCCATAGAATCTATAGGATCTGTTCCCCCGATGCAAGGGGAAAAGATCTTCTCCTCCCTGAGCCTTCATGTAGCAAAGCTGGAGGCCCAGTGAAGAGAGGCTCCTCAACATCCCCGGGGGCACCCCCCCACCAAAGCCCCGCGCACGGGGCCACTGGCCCAAACACCACTAAGAATCCAATTCCATTTTTAAAATTCCTTCTCACAATTCCTTTCACTTCCTATGACAACAAGATCAAATGTCTGGAAGGACCTGTTTGAATATATTTTCACTTTCCAAGCACAAACTAGGCGACCAAAAAAAAAAAAAAAAAAAAAAAAAAAGAAAGAAAGAAAAGGAAAGGAAAGGAAATTCTCTGCGGCCACAAGACCAGACGGGGCTTTCTCCCTGGCTGCCAGATCAGAGCATTATGCTCACAGAAAGGTCACGAAGCAACCAAACCGGCTCCAACTGCTGCTACATGCTCTCATCTCATCTTGCCACTCCTTCAGCTCTACATTTTAATCTCAATTTTAGAAGCTTAAATTCCTCCAGAGGCACTAAAATACAAAAGCATTTAAAACATTATTGAAGACTAACCCGGAGCAAAAGAGGAGGAGTTTCGGGCCTCTGAAGATAAAAATTTAACATGTCAACTACTGGAGCCCCTCAGAGTCTGCAGGAAGCACAGCAAACTCACTCTGTTGGATCTCTGGCGAGGGAAGGAGGCTGCTGTAAAATGTAAATAATGCTTCACTGGCATCTCCAGCTCTTCTGTTTTAATTTTAAAACTGGAGTATAATGATCTCTTATTTACTAGAGTTGCAAACACTGCCAACGGGAAAATAAACCACTACTTTGGGGATGAAGTTGCTGACAAAGTTTTGACAAAGAAAAATAATTGATAGCTCGGTGCTGGCACAGGGCGGTCTGGAGCATGGGGAAGTGGACTTGCTGCGGGGGTGCTGGGCAGCCTGCACTCACCACCAGCCAGGCCAAGGGCACCGTGCACACCCGGGCCTGGTAACCGCTGTGGCTTCTGCTGGGACCGAGGCTATCATGTGGGACATAAGTCCAAATGGTTTTTGCACATCCTCCTGTAGTCACGGCTTTGTGCAGAAATTGCTTTGCTCTCCGGTTACAAATTCTCTTTTGTTTAAGAAAGCTGTCTGTGGACGATTAATGTCTTTCAGCTGGGGGCTCAAGTGTTCTCCAAGTTTGGTTCTGGGCTTTACCATTTAGCATTCTCATCCTCAGAAATGATGCAAGAGCCTTCGGGACAGGGAGCCACCAGTGCCAGCTCCTTGAGGCCTCCTGATAGACAGCTCCTGTGAGCACAATCGTGATTGAGAGTCCCAAAGAGAGAAGGGCTTCGGGAGGATCACATGCAGCTGGGTCAAAACCCCGAGAAGAAGGAGTCTGTCTCTTAAAACATGAGTTTATGGGAGTTGCAAGAACAAATATTGCTCAAATGTCTATACTACCCAAAGCAATCTAGACATTTAATGTAATCCCCATCAAAATACCAACAGCATTTTCCCAGAGCTAGAAAAAAAAAATCCTAAAATTTGTATGGAGCCACGAAAGACCCTGAACCTGAATAGCCAAAGCAATCTTGAAAAAGAAAAATGAAACTGGTGGTTATCACAATTCCAGACTTCAAGTTATACTACAAAGCTGTAGTAATCAAAACAGTATGGCTGTGGCACAAAAGCAGACACATAGATCAACAGAACAGAATAGAAAATCCAGAAATAAACCCACAAATATCGGTCAATTAATCTTCAACAAAGCAGAAAAGAATATCCAATGGGAAAAAGCCAGTCTCTTCAACAAACGGTATTGGGAAAACTGGACAGCTACATGCAGAAGCATGAAACCAGACCACTTTCTTACACCACACGCAAATAGAAACTCAAAATGGATTAAAGGCCTAAATAGGAAAACTGGATATAAAGATCGTAGAAGAGTGTACAGGCAGTAATTTCTCTTAAATTGTCTGTAGCAACTTTTTTCTAGATATGTCTCCTGAGGCAAGGGAAATAAAAGCAAAAATAAACTATTGAGACTTGATCAAGATAAAAAGCTTCTGCACAGAAAAGGAAACAAAACTAAAAGGCAACCTACCAAATGGGAGAAGATATTTGCAAATGACAAATCTGATAAATAGTATCCAAAATATATAAAAAATTGATACAACTCAACACTCCAAACACAAATAATCCAATTTAAAAATGACAGAAGCCATGAAGAGACATTTCTCAAAAAAAAAAAAAAAGAAAAAAAAAAGAAAAGAAAAACCGGCAGATTGCCAACAGACACATGAGAAGATGTTGATGATCACTCATCATCAGGGAAATGCAAATCAAAATCACAATGAGATATCACCTCTTATCTGTGAGAATGGCTAAAATAAAAAGCAAAGGAAACAGCAAGTGTTGGGGAGGATGTGAGGAAATAAGAACCCTCATGCATTGTTGGTGGAATGCAAACTGGTGCAGCCACTGTGGAAAAACAGTATGGAAGTTCCACAAAAAAATTAAAGATAGACTGCCCTGTGATACAGCAATTGCACTACTGAGTATTTAGCCAAAGAATATGAAAATGCTAACTCAAAGGGATACATGCACCCCAATGTTTATAGCAGCATTGTTTAGCAGTATCCGTCAACTGATGAATGGATAAAGGACAGGTTGTGTATATATACAATGGAATATTACTCATCCATATAAAAGGAACAAAATTTTGCCATTTGCAATGACATAGATGGATCTAGAGAGTATTATACTAAGCAAGATAAGTCAGAGAAAGACAAATACCATATGATTTCACTCATATGTGGAATTTAAGAAATAAAACAAATGAGCAGAACTGGGGGAAAAGGAGGGAAGGAGGGAAGGGGGAGGGAGGGAGGGTGGAAGGGAGGGAGACAGGGAGGGAGGCAGACAGAAACCAAGAAAGAGACTCAACTACAGAGGACAAATAGATGGTTACCAGAGGGGAGGTGGAGAGGAGGATGGGTGAAACAGGTGATGGAGATTAAGGAGTACACCTGTGCTGATGAGCACCAAAGGATTAAAATAAAAACTTGAAGTATGAGTTTAGAGGTTCCATCTTAACTTTGCTTCTTAAACTTTTTTGTTAAAGTATAAAAGTCTTTTGAATACAAACAGTATTACATTCTAACAGTGTCCCCCTGTATTCTCATTTGTCTATCCTGAAGGCTGGGAAACTCATGGCCCCAGGACAGTAAGACGTCATTCTTGTTATCATGAATGATGGATTTACTTGCAATGTCTATACACTTCTGTCTTGTGTGATTGTCCCTTACTTCCCTCTCATCATGTTTTAGGATTAGCAAATATTTTAGGTCCTTTTGGGGTGTGTTTAGGGGACTGATAAGGGGTCATGTCTCGAAGCCTTGACAAATCAAAGTGCTGAGCCTCAGTTTCTTTGTCTATGAAATGGAGCCAGTATCTCTGTAAAAGAATGGGCAAGGAGAATGCTGGTCTAATTTCCCTTGGATGCCCCAAGGCAAATGCCTGGCATGGGCAGACATCTCAGTTGCAGCATTGGTATGGCGCAGGCACCCAATATGCAAGGCCTATTGTTACTATTACTACCGCTAATAATATCAGCGACCAGAACAATATAATACATGTTATTGATCCCAGAGAGCTATTTCTAATTCAGGCTTCATTATCTCAAATTAATTCCGCTATTTTTTCCCCTTCCTCACAGAATTAAAAAAAAAAAAAAAAAAAAAAAAAAGCCTGGAAATGTTGGCTCCAACTTCTCAGTGATAATCTTGGCTTTTAGGAACAGCCATTTAGAGTTTCTGATCCAAGGAGAACTATTAACACTGAAGTGGAGGCAGAAATTGGGAAATGTGAATGCAGGGCAGGTCTGCTCGTGGCTATCACAAGATCATTTGCTTCTGCAAACATTATTTCTTAGCTATCAGTATCTTTTGTCCCAATTTCTGCAGGCAGAGACCTCTGGGAGAAAGAGCTCGACTGGGGCCCACACATGTTTTCAGAACAGGCTGGTACATCCTGTCCTTGGTACAGAGCCTGGCACATCAGTAGCAAAACAGACCTCTCTTTTGACACACTTTCTTTGTGGATTCTGTAGGACCCAAGGCTTGCTGCAGAAGCCACCCCAGAGCCTTCCCTCTCGGGCAGGGCTTATGAACTGCTTCCTGGAGCCCCCTGCTGGCGCTTTCCATGCTCACAGCACGTTCTCACACCCCTTTGGGGCAAGGAGGAAGCAGCTCTCCACCCCAGGGGCTCATTGCTGGCATCTGTCGTCTATGGGGGTACCCCACATTTTTAGGATGAAAACAAACATAATCTGCATTAAGGCTGGGACAGATAAAGAGCCTCTCTCCAATGCTGGTCATTGGTTAAGCATCTCTTGAGCACCTACTGTGTGCCAGGCCCCCCACTGGGCACAAGGAAGGAGGATTATGGTTCAGTTGCTGCTCTCAAGAAGCTTCCAGGCTGAAGGAAGAGGCAAAGATGTGACCCAAGAAGGAGAAGGTAAAAAGGGATGTACCAGGTTTTGTGGAAACCCTGGGGGACGGTGCTAGTCTTCTTAGGGCAAGTGGGAGAGGCATCAGGGAGGAGGTCCACGTTTAATTGGACCTTAGAGTCTTTTCTTAGAGACCAGGAATTATTTAGGCAGAAAGAGGAGGGAAGGTATTCCAGGGAGAAGAATGAACATGCCCCAAAGGCAGACTTGTTTGGAGGATGTGGAGAAGCTGGGTGCTCACAGCAGGGCGAGGCGGCTGGTGAGGCAGGCTTGGGGGGGAGGGCAAGGACCCAATAGGCCACCCCCAGGCATGGGGACTTCATCTTCTCCATTGTTCAAACTGCTGTGCTTCACTTGTTTAACCAGGAGAAAGACATCAAATTCCCAGAGAGGTGCCATGTCGCAGAACACTCAGGAGAAGCCAAGGCCTCCCTAGAATGGACAAGGTCATCAAAAACAAGGGAAGTCTGAGAACGCATGAAGAGAAGCCCAAGGAGGGGGATCCCTGGGTGGCTCAGCAGTTCGGTGCCTGCCTTCGGTCTGGGGCCTGATCCTGGAGACCTGGGATTGAGTCCCACATCGGGCTCCCTACATGGAGCCTGCTTCTCCCTCTGCCTGTGTCTCTGCGTCTCTCTCTCTCTCTCTCTCTCTCTCTCTCTCTCTCTGTCTCTCATGAATAAATAAATAAAATAAAATCTTAAAAAAAAAAAAAAAAGAGGAGCCCAAGGAGACGGGACAATTAAATGTACTAATTGTCCTGGACAGGATCCTGGAACAGAAACCAGGCATCAGTAGGCAAAAACTAAAAGAATTTGAAAAAGTTCAGACCTTATAAGGTTAATGGTTAAGTATCAGTATTGGGACACTAACTGTAACAAATGTGCACCCTAACGTCAGCTATTAACAGCAGGGGAAGTGAGGTGGGGGGCACGTGGGACCTCTGCACTATCCTTGCAATTTCTCCGAAAATCTAAAACTGCACGGAACAATAAAATTTATTTTTAAAAAATCTTGTGCTCATCCAAATAGTCAAACTACAGTCCCTGATGGGCTTTATGATAATTGTTATAAATGAGAACTTAGAAAATCCACTTCTAGGACAGCCTGGGCGGCTCAGCGGTTTAGCGCCACCTTCGACTCAGGGCCTGATCCTGGAGACCTGGGATCGAGTCCCACATCGCGCTCCCTGCATGGAGCCTGCTCCTCGCTCTGCCTGTGTCTGCTTCTCTCTCTCTCTCTGTGTGTGTGTCTCATGAATAAATAAAATTTTTAAAGAAAGAAAGAAAATCTGCTTTTACACCAAGAACAGCAGTACTTATGCCCAGGCACACACACTGCTGAGAGTTTTACATACCTTGGGACATAGGATTTCTGCAACAACCCCAGCAGCTACATACTATCATCCCCATTTGACAGGAGAGGAAAATGAGGCACAACTCGCCTGAAGTCAAGAGCCTGGATCTGAACCTCATGTCTGATGCCACAGCCCACACACTTAATGACAGCCCCAGGCTTTACTGCCTCCTGACTTTCAGTTTTATATACAGATTCAGACAAAGAAGATTCTGTAGTGTTTTACTATTATTACGATTGTGCTTATTTAAACATTCAAAACCACAGCTGTAGATGGAGTGGGTGGGAGGAGGGACTAGGTCAGAGGTAGGTTTTGGAGCCAATGTCCTGGCAGCTGCAGTGGGAAGGAAGGAATGGTGCAGGCACTGAGCCTCTTGCTGTGATTTTTCTAACAATGTCTCTGAAAGGAAGAGGAGAACCGACTGGAGAGAATGAACTTCCCTAAAAGGATAAAGCAAAAAGCCCTTGCACAGGAACCTTTGTATCCAGCCCCAACCAATCAACCCACGGGCATTGCTAAGCCTCTAAATGTGTGCCTGGCCCCGGGGCCTGCCTCGGGGATCCCTGTCTGCTGCCTCCACAGACAGGACCTGATGGTTAGTAAAGGGAAAACTGGCACAGCCTGAGCAAAGGAGCAGGCTGGCCCAGAGCCCATGCCCGGGGAGGGGCCGAGTCTCAGAGCAAATACTTCCGGTGGGTGGTAGGCTGGGGTGCTTCATGGAGGAGGTGGCCTGGGGGCTGGGCCCTGAAGACTGAGAAAAGGCAGATGGAGGGACTTTAGGCAGCTGCCCGAAGCCAGTGCAAGGCAGTCCTACCCTTGCAGTCCCTGTTCTTGGGTCCCCCCAGCCAGGCGGTACCGGGGCTCAGAGCCCAGTCTCTTACCTTGAGCTCTGTGGCTTCTCCTGCCTTTCCAGATCAATGAAGAGCAGAACTCATTTCACCAGTGTGCCTAGAGGCACATACAGAATTTGGTACCCCTAGAGGTTACGGAAAACACCAACAAGTCTCCTAGATGGTCAATTCCCCAAAAGCACAGATGCCAAGCGACAGCGCACAAAACAGATAACTAAAACTTCATGGGTCATAGGTCATATTGGAGTGTACTATGCCGGAGTTTAGAGTATCTGGTGTAAAATCCTTGTATTCATTTCCTATTGCTGCTGTACCAAATCACCACATATTTGGTGGCTAAAAACAACACAGATTTCTTATCTTACAAGTCCGGCAGCCAGAAATCAAAGTGGGTCTCACTGGGCTAAAATCAAGATGTTAGCAGGGCTGCATTCCCTTCCAGAGGCTTTTGGGGAGAATCCATTGCCTTTCCTTCTCCAGCCTCTAGCGGCCTCCACATTTCTGGTTCTAGGCCCTTACCTCATCTTCAAAGCCGTTAATTAATGTTCCATCTCCCTAACTTTCCACGGTCATGTCTCCCTCTGACTCTCTTCTGCCTCCCTCTATCTCTTTTAAGGACCCATGCGATTACAGTGGACCCACCTGGATAATCCAGGATGCTCTCCCTAGTTTAAGGTCAGTTGATTAGCAATCTTAATTCCACCTGCAACCTCAATTCTCCTTTGCCATGGTCAACTACCATATTTGCAGGTTCCAGAGATTAGGACGTGGACATTCTGGGGGCACCATAGTTGGCCTATCACAAACTTTGTCTTTTAAGGTCAAACTATAGGAGGTAAATATTTTTCTCCAAAACATGAAAATAATAATTACTACTTATCAAGCACCCGTGTACCAGGTTAGGCACCTTACATGCATTATCTCATTTAATTGTAGTTTCTGTTCAGTGAGGCAGGCTCTGTTAATAAACCAGTTCATGTTGCTCAACTGCTAAAATCCTCTAATGGCTCCCCAAATGTCCCTGGGAAAAACTCACAGCATTCTGATGGCCCTGTGAGGCCCTGGGGAAACCAGACTGGGGCCCAACTCCCAGTCACATCTCCCGCCAGCCTCCCCTCAACCTCCATGCTTCAGCCGTTGTGAATCTCCTTCTAGTTTCTGCAACTTCTGTGGCTGTTCCTGGGGATCCCTCCTTCTGCATCATTCACCCTCAAGATCTTCACATAGCTGGCCCTCTCCCATTGTTCAGATCTTTATCCTATTCAGTGCTATATTCTCAACCCCTAAAGTAGGGTTTGGCACACAGTAAGCACTCAATATGTATTTTTTAAGTGGACAGATGTGAACTATGCAAATGAAGAATAACGCCAAGTTCACAGAGCGAATCAGCTGAGATTCCAACACAGGCCATATTCTACACCTAGCCTCGCAAGGAATCCACCCCATCCACCCCCACTCCAGCCTTCCCATCAGAAACCCATGGTTGAGGGGATCCCTGGGTGGCGCAGCAGTTTAGCGCCCGCTTTTGGCCCAGGGCGCGATCCTGGAGACCCGGGATCAAGTCCCACGTCTGGCTCCCGGTGCATGGAGCCTGCTTCTCCCTCTGCCTGTGTCTCTGCCTCTCTCTCTCTCTCTGTGTGACTATCATAAATAAAAACAAACAAATAAATAAATAAACAAGCAAATAAATAAATAAATAAATAAATAAATAAAGAAACCCATGGTTGAGTAGGGAAGTGCAGGTGTGGAAACGCTGGGACCAGCTCTTGAGCAGTCCCCCACTCAGTGCAACAGTGATGAGGGCCTGCTGACCAGGCTGCCATGTACCAGTCAATCAGTGAGCATAACTGAGTATGGTCTGTGTGTTTGGCCAGGAAGGCAATGAGACAAGGAGAGACATGGTCACTGCAAACCAGAAATTCCTAATCAAGTCAAGGAAGCCAATCCAAAACATGAAACAATCAGATGCACCAGAAGGCCTATGATGCAGGGTTCACTGCTATGACAGGAAGGGCTGCCCAGCCAGACGCGGGACAGCACGGTGGGGGCCACAGTGGCTGGGTTTAACCAGCAGGGCCAGGGTGGCTGGGGTAGATGGGAATGCACAAGCAAAGCCACAGACCCTCATGCTGGCTGGACACGTATAAAGACAACCAGCAGATGGGGCACGTTAGGAAGCAGAGGAGATCAAGTCAGAGCTGGGGGTCTTAAAACTTGGACTTAGGAATTTACACTTTATCCTTTAGAAGGATAGGGAGCTCTGGCAGATTCTTGAGCAGGATAGAAGCCTGTTTTTTAGAAAGACTTTTTTTTAGCAGGGGAAGGTAGCACGGACGAGATAGCAGGAAGACTCTACAAGGTGGCATGGGTGAGAAAAGGCCTCAAATCATCAACACCTCCGCTCTGCAAAGCCTTCTGTTGGGGCTCTGCTCCCTTGGATTAAGCATTACCCTCATGCCAGGGGCCTTCAAGGAGGCTAAAGAGGTGCTTCTCCTCAGTGAGGATGACACAGGCAGGACCCAATACTCCAGGCCATGAGCACTTCCTGCTGAGGATTGTTAGGGTAGATGGGAACACCAGGGTGGATATGAAAGCAACCAAGAGGGAAGAAAAAACCCTGGGAATTGTGACCTGCACCTGGACCCGAAACAATCTCCTTCTCTCCCAGGCTCCAAAGTGAGTATTTACAGTTTCCTGATTTTAGAAAACAACTTGAAAAGCTGGCTAGAGGGGTGCCTGGGTGGCCCAGTCCATTAAGCTGCTGACTCTTGATTTTGGCTCAGGTGACCTCAGGGTCATGAGACTGACCCCTGCATCAGGCTCCACGATGAGCATGGAGCCTGTTTAACATTCTCTCTCTCCCTCTGCCCCGCCCTGCTCAATCCCCCTCACTCTTGCTCTCTACCCTGAAGGAAGAGAGGAGAGGAGAGGAGAGGAGAGGAGAGGAGAGGAGAGGAGAGGAGGGGAGAGGAGGAGAAGGGAAGAGAAGAGAAGAGAAGAGAAGAGAAGAGAAGAGAAGAGAAGAGAAGAGAAGAGAAGAGGTGTCTGGAAAGAATTTTTGATTCACCAAGCATATTCTAAATGAAACCTTTAAAAATATCCTTTCATATCCTTTAGAGGAGACATGCTCTGCAACTCCAAAAAGTAACAATCTGTATCTCTATAGCCTTTGCCTAGGACCAGGTCCACCCCAATGCCTGCAGGAGAGGATGATGGATTCACCATTTTTCCTAAAGATATCCAATGTGGAACTGAGGCTTTAGGAATCAGCCTAAAAAAAGACAAAAGATGATTCCAACCTCCAAAGGAGTTGATTCTTCCATAGTCTAATCATCAGCTGCATACATTTTAAACACCAAAATTTTCAGTTTGCTTTTTAACTGTCATTTGTGGTGAGTTTAAGCAGATGTCACCAGGTTTCTCTGTGGGTGATAGCAACAACAGCCCTGAGCACCATTATTTTAATGCATGACAAGGGAAGGCCATTGTATCATGGGCTCCACAGGCTGAAATCCCAACCCAGCTAACTACACTGAAGGACTCTTTAAGAATTCCTTACAGGGGCCTCTGAAGAACCAAACATGGGGCATCAGCAATGAGCCTGCAATAACTGGTAAAGTATTACAACAATAGCACCCATATTGGAAGACTTTTGTCCCTTCTCAACACACTCCTTCATACCCTGGCCATGGATAGAAGCATCAGGAGGACGCAGTGGAGAAGGCGTGAAAGGCCCCACCAGGCCCACTGCCCACTCCCTCTAACCCCACCTCGGAGGTCTGAGTCAGGGAGCCAGCTGAGTACAGAGTAGGCAAAGCATGGAATTGGATGGGCAACTGAAGTTTTGATTTCAGGCTGGACTAGACTGCCAAACCTACATAATTACCCAAATGAAACTGCCCTCATAGCTGGAAGAGACTGGAAATTCATGCAATCTAGCTAAGACATCACAGAGCATATTTTAAGGCTGTGCTTGGAAAATCAACAGCTTTTTCCTGATTGAATGCCTATGGTAGTCAGCCTATTCAATGAATTTGTTCTAAAATAAAAATCAAAGAGCAATAGGATATCATTTGGGGGGTAGCAAATTAACGAAGAGAAAAACACAATGTCCAGTTTTGAGGAGAGTGAAGTAAAACAAATCTCTATATACTTCTAGTATATTTTAGTCTATTCAGGCTGCTATAACAACATACCAAAGACTGGGTGGCTTATAAGCAACAGAAATTTATAGGTCACAGTTCTGGAGGCTGGAAGTCCAGGATCAAGGCACCTGCAAGGTCAAGTTCTCTGGTGAGGACCTTCTTCCTGGTTCATAGCTCTTCCCTTCTCCCTGTGTCCTCATGTGGGAGAAGGGGCTAGAGATATTTCTGGAGCCTCTTACTAGGCACTAATCTCACTCATGAGGATTCCACCCTCATGATATGAGCACCTCCCTAAGTTCCCACCTACTAATAACATCACGTTAGGCATTAGGAGCTCAACAGATGCATTTGGGGTGGACACCAACATTCAGACCTTAGCATGGCAGGATTATAAATCAGTACAGATTTTCTTGGACAGTGCCTCTCAAACTGTGGTGTGCATACAAGTCACATGGGGATCTACTTAAAATCAAGATTCTGATTCATTAGGTCTAGGGAAAGGCCCAAGAATTGGCTTTTCTCAGGAGCTACCCAGCTAGAGTGGTGGTGTCCATGCAGGGATTGTGGCTTGAAAAGGACTGCCCTAGAAAAACTAAGCAATGTATCTCAAAAGCCTTAAAATCTCTGTGACTTTAGACCCGCTAATAATATATTCTAGGAACTAATAAGGAATACATCAAAAGAAAATACACTGGGGTGCCTGGGTGGCTTGGCTGGTTGAGCGTCCAACTCTTGGTTTCAACTCAGGTCACAATCTCAAGGTTGTGGGATAGAGCCCTGTGTCGGGCTCAATGCTCAGCAGAGAGTCTGTTTAGGATTCTCTCTCCCTTTCCCTCTGTTCTTCCCCGTTTGAGTGCTCTCGCTCTCTCTCTCTCTCAAACAAGTACATACGTCTTAGAAAGAAAAAGAAGAAAGAAAGAAAGAAAGAAAGAAAGAAAGAAAGAAAGAAAGAAAGAAAGAAAGAAAGAAAAAAGAAAGAACTCAAAGATGTCTATCACAATGTTAAAGCTATAGTAAAAACCTGATAAAATCTAAATATCTGACAACAGGAAAGTTCCTAAGTAAATCATGGTAAAGCCATTGGGTGAAAAGAAAACAGTAAGTATCAAGTTCTTATAAAATGTTTCATGCTATGGAAAAATATACATGACATGCAAAGTGAAAAAATCAAAATACAATGGGGTATATGGTATGTGATGGTCAGTTCTATGTGTCAGCGTGGCTAGGCTATAGCACCCAGTTACTGAATCAAACACCAGATGCTGCTGTGAAGCTATTCTGTAGATGTGGTCAACATTGACAACTGGCTGACTTTGAGTAAAGGGGATTACGCTCTGTCATGTAGGTGGATCTCATCTAATCAGCTAAAGGCGTTACAAGCAAAAACTGAGATTTCCCAAAGACAATGGAATTTGGCCTCAAGACCACAGCCTTAACTCCTACCCAAGTTTCCAGGTTGCTGGCCTGCCCTCAGTAAACCATGTGAGGGCTAATGTGAACCAACCCTTTAAAATAAATGTCTTCATATATGTATTTGTGCATGTGTGTGCATCTGTCTCTTAATATGAATATGTATATCAGCATACAAGTGTATGTGTGTACACACACACATACACACATATGCTATATATATATATCCCCTATTGGTTCTGTTTCTTTGGAGACCCCTCACTGATACACAGCATGATTCCAATTTTTGTGAAAACAAACCTAAAAATGTATATATGTATAAATCACATTGACGAAACCTGGGTCCCCTAACCAAATCTACAGCATTTTTAAATTAAAATCTATAGCATTATTAAAATAGTAAGTAAATGAATAATGCAAGGATAGAGAACATAACAGTGAAAAGACTGTTTATTTTGATGTGTCTCTGTGCTTAATATCCTTTCCTAAATTTTTTACTCTGTGCATGTGTTCCTTACGTAATCAGGGAAAACATAATGACCATATGATTTGCCAGGGACGCTTCTCAATTTTAAGTGGCGATCTCACCTGCTACTCAAGTCAAACATTTTATTCTTGGTCTTTCCGCCGGGCCTGTCCCAGCCCCACTTTCTTGTGCGTTCCATTCTGCTTCCTGCCCCTTCCTTTACTCTCTTGAAGGAAAAACTCATTCAATGGGCCAGGCAGTAACTTTTATCATCCCTGTTTTACAAATGAAGAGACTGAGACTAAGAGGGTCCCAGTAGTTGGTACACAGGTGCCCGCTGGTAGTTGACACAGTCCTAAGTCTCTCCTTTGTAAACCGTAAAACTATGATTCTCATGACTGCCCCACACTGACCGTGTGAGTCCCGTGTCAATCGCATTAGGAAGTCTCCTCCTTGGCTTTCCACAGGCTTCCTCAGTGGCTTCAGAATCATTAAGCTCCAGAGAAGATGAAGATGGCAGGGTCAGATGCCAGGACCGAAGAGGCTCTTGGCTCTGCCACATGTCCAGAGCACTTGATGACTCAAGCTCCACAGCTGGAAGTAAGCAGGGCCACCCACATGGCCCCAGATGGGGCCAAGTTCAGCTCTCTCTTTCCACTCTAAGCAGTTTCCCCAGTCCCCACCTAATTATAGGCATAGGGCCCTAACTAGCTGCTGTCCCTATGCTCATGGAGGGATGGCCCCACTGCAGACTTAGGATCTAAGAGCAATTCTCCCTGCCGGCAACTTCGAGTTCTTGGATTGGCTTCCAGCACCAAGGGCTTTCCCTCTTCTCTCCTCCTGGGTTTGCCCAGATGGAGCATACTCCTGAATCCTTTTACGACTCGACCTCTTCTTGGGGGCCAGATGCCCTACTGTACCAGCATCTCTGCGAGGAATGGGCTGATCTCCCCAAATGATGCGCCATTCACCCCCAAGCACTAGTGCCCCAGAGCATCCTGCTATATAACCTGCAACTCCAAGACCTGGCCATAATCTACGCTGGATTAATACCCAGTGTTTGCTGAACAAATGAATAAACACACTGCACATAGGCCATAACTGAGATCCTGGCAAATCTCTTAAGCATTTCCCGATTAAAAAAAAAAAAAAAAAAAAAGCTCCATATTAAATCGTGAGCTAGTTAGGCAGCCACTTGGGATGCAAGTTTGTAAGACATGATACAACTCCCTGGAATAAATTGGAAACATGGTACCAAGTTAGGCCAGGTTTCCACATTCTGCTTCTTCCATAACTGGTAAAGTAGAAATCAGTCCCACTTCTGTCAAAGAAGTTAGTGCACTTGGTGGGAGAAGATAAAAAAAAAAAAAAAAAGGCAGACTCCACTCTGAAAGCTCTGTCGAATGAACATGTTTGCACTGCAGATGTGGAAGCTACACGGTGTAACTAGAGGCCGCACAGGGCTACCAGCCCCGAAACAAGCCGGCTGACAGCAACTTCAAGTCAGCAGGTCCAGGTCAGCTGAAATTTTGAAACTGCACTAACCCTAGACATTGGAGCCATTTCATAGGAATAAATAATGTGTCTGAGTAACTAAATTTTAACTCCTTTACTGTATTTTCCAAGATCTTGCTTAGTTCAGAAACTCACATGAAATAAACACACGTAATCCCTTAGTTTAAATATAAAGAAACAGGCTTACTAGCTTTATTTATATAAATCACAGTTCCTCCCCATCCCTACTGCATAAATGCTGACAACATACTTCAAGTATTCGGCTGATACTCTCTGGGTCCCACCAACATCAGAATCCCTCAGACACAGCTGAAATGCTCAGGGCACTCACTGGGCACTGGGAGGTGAGGGCGCTCCCATCCTCAGCCTCCCTGCGGGTTATATGGTATCTCACCACCCACTACGGCACTAATCAGGGCACCTGCTCCACATCCCGGTGACCTCAAAACCAAGGCCTCTGGCTCCTCATGGCAAAGCTGGAAAAGCAAGAGGATTTCTCCTGCCGCTTCTCTAAGTGTTATGACAAATAGAAATGGCAGAGGAGGGATGCCTCGGTGGCTCAGTGGTTGAGCATCTGCCTTTGGCTCAAGGCATGAGCCTGGATCCAGGGATCGAGTCCTGCATTGGGCTCCCTGCATGGAGCCTGCTTCTCCCTCTGCCTGTGTCTCTCTCTCTCTCTCTCTCTCTCTCTCTAGGTGTGTGTGTGTGTGTGTGTGTGTGTGTGTGTGTCTCTCATGAATAAATAAATAAAATCTTTTTAAAAAAATGGCAAAGGAGGGGGCATGAAGCGGGAAAGCAGAAGGCAGAATGGAGTAGGGAGTGAAACCCTGGAAAAGAAAGAGAGGGAAACAGAAGACCAGACCTTAGAGCTGCCCCATACTGGCCTCTGTGAGGAGGGAGGGAGGTGGGGAGCTGAGACATGTGCTATTGGGTTTGATGACATGTGCTTTAGTGCAAAGATTTTACGGGCAGAGCTCACCACGGGTTATAGAGAGAGATTGAGAAATATCTTATCAGCTGTGCCAAGTACATTACAGAAAAGTTACCATAAGCATCAGAAAAATGTGTTCCGGTTTCTGGGACTGAGCTGAGGTCCAGAATGGAGACTCAGCAACTGAAGCACGAGATCAGAAAGGTATTTATTAAGCTTTCTGATAGAAGGCCAGGCCCAGGAGGAAAATCAGCCCCTTCTTATGCATATGTGTGCATTACCTGCAACAAAGTAGAACACAAGAGCTCCACAGCTCACGTGTAGTGAGAGCTCATTATGTGCCAGGCTCTGACAGGCACTCATCTCACATCACAGGGAAGGTACTGGTAGTATCTCCTTTTAGAGAGAGTGGCAGCTAAGGCACAATGAGGTCACGTGAGGTCAATTTTCCAAAAGTTACACAGGTAGTAGGGGAGCAAGGTGAGAATGGAAATTGCATGGTACCTATCAAAATTAGTCAACACGTACTGAGCTCTTCACATCTGAGCTCTCCATTGGCCACTCCACATCCCCTCTCTGCCACGAGTGGGTTCGGTCAGGGGGTGAGACAATGTTTACTTCCTGGCCCCTCCCTGCTGGGCCATGGCCCGGCAGTTGACTGTTTTAGTCTCCTACTACCACAGCTTTGTCCCCAGCAGCTGGTCAGTACCCCCATCCTTGTCCTGGAAGGCCTAAGGGTAGTCAGTGTTCCCTGCTGCTCTCAGCCCTGGGGTGCTCCAGCCTCACTGCTTCCTTCCATCCCTCCCTGCAACTGCTCACAGAGTGCAGAGTGCACCAACACTTCCCCCCAGGACCTCAACTAATACCCACTCTGTGCACTTTATGTGCATTTTAATTCCCGACATCAATCCTAGTGGGTAAAATTATCCCTATTCTATAGCCAGGGAATTTAAGGATTATGATGGGTTCACTGTGCGCCCACATGGTGGCAAGGCTGGATTAGGCACAGGCAGTCATGCCCTGGGGCCAGTATTCTCCTTACTGACTGTGAGGTATGGTTCTCTAGCCTGAGGTGCATGAAATGTCTCCATTTATGGGGCTGCCTTGGTTATTTGTGGTCTATTTTAGTAAGAGGAAAAAATACTTTTAGTGCCATTAATGACTGGACCTGTGATACCTTTTGCGCCCCAAAGGTTACTGATCTACCATTGGACATAAAGGAGAGCTGGTAGATGAAGAACTACATCTCAAAACCAACCCTTATAAAGTAAGAGCTATCACTCTTATTTCAGAAATGATCCGTGCTTCAGTACAATGATCCCCAGCTTCGTGATCCCCGAGATTCATGACCAATGTCAACATCAATGCTACAGCAGCTGGCCTGGCCCCACCCAGCATTTTCCAAGGTCTGTTGGGTACTGCAAAAAACTATGTTGCAAGGGATTAATAGGCGCTTTTTGAAACATAGGATTCCATAGGCAAAAGAAGTCTTCGCAAAACTGAACACTATATCTAACTTTGCTGCTGCTTTGGAAATTCAGAGTATATGAAGCTATAGTAGGAAGAAGAGAAGCTCTTTTAACCTAGTTTTTCTGAACTAATTTGAACATAGTGTGCTTTTTTTGTGGACACTTATTAATAGTTTCCTAAATATAAAACTAAACTTTCTTTCTAAATTCTGTTAATATCCACCTATTTTAGCTAATCATTTGCCTATTATGTCATTACAGGTTCCAATTATGGTCTTTTGCACTGCCTAAAAAATATCTACTGAGCCAGGGAGGGGACCTGAGCCTTGTCAAGGTGGAATTGGCTATAGTGGAACACCTTGGTCCCACCATGACCATGACACTCTCATCAGCATACACTTTGAAAGAGCCCATACCCTGGGGCATACAGAGATACCCCTGCCTTATAAATATCTCCTAATGTTATTAAAACAATAAATAAGTCCCTTCAAGGGAAATACAGGTGAACATTCAATGCCAGACTCTAGCGCAAACTGCCTTTGTCATGCTTCAGGCCTCGCTTGGCCCACACTGTTAATATACACAGGAATATGGTTAAATGTTTAAGTTCAGGCATTTAGAATTTCCTAAAATCACACAGATTTCAAAAGTTCTTCTGACTTTTCCCATAGTTAACAAAAGTACATCAGAAATTCCAGTGGATCAGTAGTTTCAAAAATTGATTAATTCAAGCTAGCATGCAATACTTCCTAAATAGGCCCGAATCATACCAGAGCGAGAGAAAGAGAGAGAAGAAGAAGAAAAGAAGAAGAAAGAAGAAAGAAAAGAAAGAAAGAAAGAAAGAAAGAACGAACAGTAGAGGAAATACTGGAAATATTCAAGAAAAGTCCCTGTGTTTGTCCACATGTGCTGCTACAACAAAACATCATAGCCTGAGTGGCTTCAAAACAACAGAAATACATTTCTCACAGTTCTAGAGGCTGGGAATTCCAAGATCAAGGCTTTAGCGTGGATATGTCTGGTGAGAGCCTACTTCTTGGTTCACAGCTGGCACCCCATTGCCATGTCCTCCCATGGTGGAAGGGCCAAGGGCTCTCTCTGGACTCTTTTTTGTAAAGGCACTAATCTCTCCCAAATGAACTCCCAAAGGCCCCAGAGACTAACACCATCACTTGGGGGTTAGGATTTCAACATACGAATTTTGGGGGAGGGAGGACGGCACACAAATATTCACACCACATACTAGCTACATTATTGGTACATGGTATTAGGTATGAATTCAGATGGGTTTTTCTAAAGATGAGGACCACCATCAAGATTATATAAAAGGATCGCCTATTTCTGGCAGCAGAAAAAAGGGGAAGGACCTCAATAATGGCAATATCATACATCAATATGTATAGACTTTATGTATGGATTTACTTGGCTTCTGATCTAAAGTGGAGTGAAATCTGTGCCAAGTCATAACATTTTATTCTAATGCCCAACTGAATATAATGCAAAAGAATAAACAGAAATGGCTACAAGTGTGGAAAATGTTCAATCTCATCAATAATCAAAGAAACTAAAAACAAGATTGTTCCCTTAATTAAATGATAATAATGAATGCAGAAAAGGATGTAGTTAACAGGCACTCTTGCAGACTACTGTGGGAAGCATATATTGGCACATCCCTTTTAGAAAACAATTTGGGGGGATCACTTCTCAGCCTTTTGGCTAAAATCAAGTGTAGAAAGTATTTTGGGGAGCACCTGGGTGGCTCAGTCAGTTGGGCGTCCGACTTTTGACTTCGGCTCAGGTCATGATCTCAGGGTCAGGAAATTGAGGCCTGCATTGGGCTCTGTGCTCAGTGTGGGAGTCTGCTAGTGAGTCCCTTCCTCTCCAGCACCCTCCACACTCTCTCTCTCTTCCTCTAATAAATAAATAACATCCTTAAGAAAAAAATAAATAAAAGAAAGTAATTTGGTAATATCTAACAAGAAATTTAAAAGGCTTTATATTGTTTGACCCAGTCATTCCATTCTAGGAAATCTATCCTATGGAAATAATGTTAAATATGGAAAAGTAATTATACTAAAACTATTTATCATCATATTTTTATCACGGCAAGTAACCGGAAACATACCAAACTCCGTGAAAGAGGGACTAGGTTGGTAATCTATGGTACATCTTCCAGATGGAATGTTATTACATTATTGTCATTAAAGATTATACTCAAGAATAGTTTACAGTAATGTTGTAATGAGTAGTGAGCAAAAGAAATGTGTATAGAGTCTAAAAATAAACAAAAAAAACCATAGGAAAATACTGGAAATAAATACGCTAAAATGTAAACAGTGTTCGTCTAGGTCAGTGCTGCTTAGAGCATGAGTCATAGACCAGCATGAGGCTGTGAACTGTGTGTCGTTTCACATGACAAGAAAATAATTGAGAAACTTTTAGCAATTTGCTGCTGCTGTGATATCCAAGCACAAGCTCCAAGGAATTGTATAGGTAAACAGGGTATAGACCAGCTTGAGCGTTGTCTTTCATAAATGGAGAGTTCCAGGTTACATGAGCTACAGAGTAGTCACACACAGGAGGATACCACAGTCCATAAAGCATGGAAAATAAAAAAGAACCAGCCCTTTATCTAGACCACCAGTAAGGTCGTAGTACCATAGACAAATACTTTGATCTTCCCTTGCAATATTTTCCAATTTTTTAAATACCGCTATGTTGCTATTATAAGAAAAACCAGCATTTTTAATGCGAGCAAAAACAAATGTCACTTAGCTGCTATTTCTCTGTAAAACTGTCTTAGAGAAACATACAAGCACACCCCGAGAAGCAGGACGATACAGTGGCTAAGAAAGTAGCTTTTAGAGCTGACAACCTGGGTCGGAATCCTGGCTCCATTATTTCTAACTATGGGCAAGCTGTTCAACCTCTCTGTGCTCGGCACATTCATATGTAGGATAGGGATAATAACAGGACTTACTGCATAGCTACACATGGGGTTTGGCAGGATTAAATGAGTCAACACACATAAGGCCCTAAAACACAGTAAGCTCACTATTATTACTACAAATCATAGGCAGGGGTGACAGCCACGGCCCGACCACATTTCCTAATTTTTTACTTGCAGAATTGTCAAGAGGAGTGGTGGCAGTAGTAATAATACCAAGTAATAGTAAGTGCTTCAGGTGTGCTGGCTCCCAGGCTGAGCACCTGATGTGAATTACCACATTAACTATGAACGTCCCTGGAGATCAGTACTAAATTCTTCTTTCCCATTTTGTAGGGGAGAACTGAGGTTCAGAGAAATGAAATGACTTGCCCAGGGTCACCACACTATTAGGTCTGTCTCCCTCGAGGGCACTGGGGTAGGAATAGGAAGACAGGGGTCCCTGGAGACTAGGCCACGGGCCACTTAAGGACAGGAATGCCCTGTGCCTTACTCCCAGGGGGAGCCAGGGTCACCAGGCTGTTCAAAAGATCTGGTGCAAAGTTAAAAATCCAGGACTTGTTTCCAGCCAGGCCCTCACTGCATCCCCCTCCTGTAGCCAGCAAACAACAGCTGGCCTTCCTCCACGCTCTGCTTGGTCTGGTCTGGTCCAATCCGGGTGTTGCTTTCAGGGAGTGATTTAAGCCCCAAGGAAGGCAGCTCTTGGAATGTAGCAGGAGGATGTAGGGGCTCATGAGTCATCCCTCTCCCCTCCTCGCCCCAGGGCCCTGGGTGCAATTTATTATCTCCGTCATTGGGTTTTCTGCTCCTGGTTGGCTGGGGGTTGGTGGAGCAGTCATCCCTAAAAGGAAATCAGTCTGCTGGAGACAGAATGAAGGACACTGGCGGCACCCAGCTGTTTCTGGGCCTGGAGGAACTCAAGGAGGCTGGAAGGCCTGGGCCAGGCTGGTGGACACTTAGCAAGACACCCACTTTGGATGCCCACTGGAAGATGCTCTTGGGTGATTACTGCCTCCAGTGAGAAACCCAGACCTCTGCAGCAAAGAGAGGCCAGCCCAGAAAAGCGTGATGCTTATTTATCCCGAAAATTAGAGAACACAAGTCCTTCCCTCAGAGGATGGCGGGCAGGGGGGCCCGGGGAGTGGAGAGACAGTGAAGTACACCCCGGATTTTGCCTTGAAATCTAGAACATTCTGTCTGCACCAAGCCCCAAGGACAGGGGCCTGAGAATTTGCTGCCCCAAAATTTGTGGCCAAGGAAAAGCATTTCCAATAAAAAGAAAGATCGGGCTAACTTTTCATTTCCATCCTCTCTTGCAAAACTGAATTCTTAACAAGAAAAATGAGTTTTAAAGCTTGGGTAGGGGCAGCCCAGGTGGCTCAGCCTTCGGCCCAGGGCGTAATCCTGGAGTCCCAGGATCAAGTCCCATGTCAGGCTCCCTGCATGGAGTCTGCTTCTCCCTCTGCCTGTGTCTCTGCCTCCCTCTCTCTCTCTCTGTCTCTCTCTCTCTCTCATGAATAAATAAATAAAATCTTTAAAAAAATAAGAAAGCTTGGGTAGCATTTTTCTTCCCTAGTATTTCTTCTTTCAAGAGCTATTTGGTAACATCCAACAAAATTCATACCTAACAAATTTTTGACTTTACAATTCCATCTCTAAGAATTTATTATAAACAGATACAGAACACTTTTGTTTGTTTGCAAGCATGTTTAATGCAGTACTGTCTGGAGTAGCAAAACACTATAAAAACCTTAAATGTCCATCAATAGGGAAATGGTTAAAATGTAACTATGACACACCCAAGGCAATGAATAAGGTCGTTTAA
Organism: Vulpes lagopus; assembly: GCF_018345385.1. Taxonomy (NCBI): domain Eukaryota; kingdom Metazoa; phylum Chordata; class Mammalia; order Carnivora; family Canidae; genus Vulpes; species Vulpes lagopus. The sequence goes on from NC_054838.1 coordinate 14,462,704, forward strand.
AAAATGAGGTAAATCCATATGTGAAAGACACACGCATTCCTCAAGATATTGCAGATTCTGTTCCAGATCACTGCAATAAAGGATTATCACAATAAAGTGAGTCAAATGAATTTTTTGATTTCCTGACATATATAAAAATTATGCCTACAGTATATTATAGTCTACGAAATGTTCAATAGCTTGTCTTTAAAAAAATGTATATATCTTAAATGGAAATATTTTATTGCTAAAAAATGCTAGCCACCATCTGAGCTTTCATCAAGCCGTAACCACCAGTCTCAGATTGTCGTAACAAATAATAAAGTCTCAAATATTGCAAGAATTACCAAAAGGTGACAGAGACACGAAGTGAGCAAATGTTGCTGGAAAAATGGCACCAACAAACTTGCCTGATGCAGGGTTGCCACAAACATTCAATTTATGTATATATATATACATATACATATATAAAAGCAACATTCGTGATGTGTTAAGAAGCCAAGTGTAATAAAACAAGATGGATAAATAGGTAAGTGGAAAAGTATAAACTGTCGAACACCCTTTACAGCGGCATTCCAGTTGCATAAAAAGACAAGTGTGTATGCTTGCATAACAGCATTCTTGACACACTACTGTTCCATAATTATATACTATTATTATTATTATTATTACTGTTATTACAAGCTACACTAGTCTATCTAAATCCTGACTATAGGAAAGTAGAAAGAAGCCCTTCCTTTTCATTTGCATTTCTGGCTTTTTTGAATTTTTTACCATAAACATAAATATGTTTAGCTAGTTTAATAAAAACAGGAGCAATACTATTAACTAAACATAAGAGGTGTGGGTGCCTGGGTGGCTCAGTTGGTTAAGCATCTGCCTGCGGCTCAGGCCATGATCCCGGAATCCCAGGATCAAGCCCCACATTGGGCTTCCTGCTCAGTGGGAAGTTTGCTTCTCCCTCCCCTTGCCCCTTCCTCTCTCTCTCTGTCTCAAATAAATTAATAAAATCTTAAAACAAAAGAGATGAGTTCCATGAGTATAAAAGACATAGCTCTTCCTCTAGGGCCTTGACAGTGTCTGCCAAGGGTTCAGATTTCTAGAATGCCCACCGACCGGGGTCCTACTTTAAACATTTTGCAAGTATCTGCTCCTTTCATCTCCATGACAACCCTGGGGCAGGGGCAGTACGAATACCATTCCATTTTACAGATGAGGAAGCCAGGGTTCAGAGAGGGTGATGATCTTGTCCCAGGTCACACACCCAACATGTGATGGGACCAGTCTGGTGCACTCCAGAGCCCAGAAACCTCCCTGTCAGGCTGCCCCTCAATAAACTCTGGTTGAACAAACGGACAAACTAGAAAAACTGCCAACATCTTTTAAGACGGGAGAAACTAAATTATTAAACAGTTATTCTTGTTATGGTTCATTCATCGTTATTATTATTGATGAATGAAACATAAAAAGAAAGATGAAATAAAAATCAGTGTAATTAGTATTATCGATGAAGGAAAAATAAATTGTTATCGATGAATGAAAAAACAGGGAAATGGGAATGAGAAGCACGGTGAGTGAGCTACATTTCACACCACTGGGATGGCTACAAGCAAAAAAGAAAGATAGTAGCAAGTGTTGGTGGGGATGTGCAGAAAAGCCAGCTGTGTTACAGTGGGCAAAGCCTTGGCCTTGAGCTTGAAGAAATGACCTCAAATCCTTGCTCTACCACTTAGTAGCTGAGACCCTGAGCAAGTCACTTCACCTGAGCCTCTGACTGCCCATCTACTAGGTGGGGATGACAAAACCTTCTGGTCCACTACAGGGATTAAATGTAACATCACATATGACCCCTCCATGTGCTTGACATAGGTCACATACATGTGAACACAGGAAAAGATGCTGAGGATGGGATAGATTATGCTCAGAGCATCACCAGGCCGACCTCCATCTTTCTCAACCTGCTGAGTCTGAAAAGCGAACTAACAATTTATATTCATATGCACTCCCAACAATCTGAGGAGGAAATCAGGGTTTTTAATTGTTCTGATCCTGCCTCTAGAATATTGATTTAGGACATTTAATACCATCTCCAAATGCCAAGCTTAATTTGCATCAGGTCAGAAGCGGGGCTGCAGAGCCCTGGCTGTTGATTCTAGGCAGGGACTTGGGGGAGCCCGCAGCTCACCTTCCTGCTGGCCCACAGCCAGCCGAGAGCTGGCTTCACCTGGGACCCGGAGACCTGGCCGACTGAGAAGGCCGAGCCTCGGATGGATTTTCGCTGTTTAATTACAGTGCAGCTGGGGCCCGGGCCGCGCTCTGCCTCCGAGAGCTAGCCAGTGCTGAGGCCACCGGGCCCGGGCAAAGCCCACACTTTGCCTGGATCCCCCCCACCCGGGGAGCTTGTACTTCTACCTTCTGGAGGCTCAGTTCTCCCGGCACTAAATGATGCCCCTGGGACAATCTCAGAATCAGAATTCAAACACAGGCCAGTGGCTCCCAAACACAGTCCCTGAAGACCTGCTTTAGAAAACATGCCAGGCTGCTCAGCTGTTCTTTTTTTTTTTTTTTTTAAAGATTCTGTTTATTTATTCATGAGAGACAGAGAGAGAGAGAGAGAGGCAGAGACACAGGCAGAGGGAGAAGCAGGCTCCATGTAGGGAGCCTAACAAGGGACTCGATTCCAGTACTCCAAGATCATGCCCTGGGCTGAAGGCAGATGCTCAACCACTGAGCCACGCAGGCATCTCTACTCAGCTGTTCTTAATGGACACGTTCCATGCTCTGAGCCCAGCCCCATCACTTCAAGCCAGGGCGCTATAGGAAGTCCATTCGTTAAAGTCGTCTTCTTTTTTTTATTGTATTGTTATAGAAAATTGCAAATATACCCCACAGTGAGAGACTCGTACAACAAACCACCATGTATCCATGTCGTTTTGCAATAATGAGCAATCTGTGGCCCCCTGTTGTCCAGCTACACCTCAACCCCTGCGCTGCATTATCCAAAGCAACTCCTAGGCACGTTATCAGGCCATCCACCGAACATTTCAGTATGGACTTGGAAGAGATAAGGACTTTCTTCTTTTTTAACATGACTTTGACACCATTCTCACACCCTACAAGTTTAATAATGATTCATCCATATCATCAAATCTCCAGCAAGCATTCGTTTTTCCCTGATTGTTCCACAAATCATTTGTAGAAGTTGATGTTTCCAAAGCAGGATCCAAACAAGATTCTAGCTGGGGTTTGGTGGCTTTGGCTTTCTCATCTTCTCTCACCTCCCCTTCAAGCCCTGCCTTGCTCTGTGGTTTCGTGTAAGGCCCCTGAAGCCCAGAGATGCTGCTTACTTACGCCCAGACTCATACCCAAGTGCTTGGCTTTAGCCTCCTCGCCTAGAAAAGGGGAATAATAATAATCCCCTATCTCATGGGGGTAATTGTGAGGATTCAGTGAAATAGACCATGTAAAATGTATCGAACAGAGCCCAGTATGGAAAGGCAATGACTTCACAGCATCTAGGCAACCAAATACACACACAGGTGGGAAGAAAACAGAGTAAAAAGCAGTGTAACACTCCACATTTTTCCGACTTTGAGCTGTTGTTCACGATACGGTAGTAGAATGTTCTAGTTAAGAGCAAGTCTCTGGAGCCAGACTGCCCAGTTTCAGTTCCCAGAGCTTCCATTTGCTAGCAATGGCAAAATGATGCATGTATCTGCCAAAATTCCTTTCCTTTCCCTCTTGAGCAGACAACTATGTTTCTTTGCCTCTCTTGCACTGAAGTGTGGCCACATAACTAAACTCTGGCCAGGGGTAATTGGGCAGAAGTGATATGCATCAAGTCTATGCCTGGCAGGTAAAAACCTCCCACTGAAGTCTTGCTCTCTTTCTCACTAGGCCCCCTTGATCGGTTTGTGAGGACTCAAAGAACCTGGAAGAAGAAGAACAGTAAGATGAAAGGCCCCTGGATTCCTGAATGACCATGTGGAACGCAATCCAATCAAGGTGGCTGGAGGTGGGGGCTGGCTGGTTCAGTTAGTAGACGATGTGACTCCTGATCTTGGGGTAGTGAGTTCGATCTCCACATGAGGTATAGAAATCAGTTGCAAAAAAAAAAGAGGGTCAACCCCGGGTGGCTCAGCAGTTTAGTGCTGCCTTTGGCCTAGGGCATGATCCTGGAGATCCGGGATCGAGTCCCACATCGGGCTCCTTGCATGGAGCCTTCTTCTCCCTCTGCCCGTGTCTCTTCCTCTCTCTCTCTCTCTCTCTCTCTCTCTGTGTGTGTGTGTGTGTGTCTCATGAATAAATAAATAAAAATCTTTAAAAAAAAAAAAAGATTGATGCCATGGGGTTCTGCTATAAGCACGAAAAAGATTTTTATTATGTTAAACGTCTGAGAATCTGGAGCTTATCTGTTAACAGCAACTAGTGTTACCTTAACTAGTACAGTAGCCGTGACCTTGGGCAAGTTTCCTGGCCTCCCTGTCCTTCACTTTCCCCACCTGGAAAGGATCAAAGCTGCTAATAATACCTATTTCATGGGGTTGTTAAGATGATCAAATATTAATATATCTAAAGCATCTGCTACATTGCCGGGCCCATACAGCACTGTGTAAGCGCTTACCCTGATGCACTTATGGTATCATCATTGTTTTTAGTATTATTATTTGAAATGTAATGATATACCATCAAGAATTTCCACATCCACAATTTGGGCCTAAAATTGTATTCCAATCAATTTCCAATTTAATAATGAAAGCCAGTGGTATAACAGAATTATGACAATCTGCCTAACAGGAAATATTTCAGGAATACAGTCATTCTGCAAGACGAATTACACCTCATACAGGATGCAGCAAGTCTCTGGCACTCCCTGCCAACACTGAAAAAGTGTAAGGATGAGACTTTCTTGGCGTGTGTGTACCTTTCTGGGTTAGCAGCCAGAGCTCTCTTCATGCTCAGGACTGAGGAGATGTGCACTGAACTCTATGGACCTTAAAAACTGTTGCACCCAAGAAGATCTACAAATGTTCAAGAAGCACATGAAAAGATGATCAACATCAGGACCTTTCAGGGAAATGCAAATGAGAACCACAGGGAGCTACACTTCACCCCACCAGGCTGGTTACAATCAAAAAAGAAAGATAGTAACAAGTGTCGGTGGGGATATGGAGACACTGGATCCAGCCCTGCACTGCTGGTGGGAGCATTACATGGTGTAGCCCCTTTGGAAAACAGCCTGGCCGTTCTTTAAAATGTGAAACATATTCTCTTGGACTCAAGAAAAATGAAAACATATGTCCACACAAAAATTTGTACATGAAAACAACGAGCTACATTATTTACTACAGCAAAAAAGTGCAATCAAAATGTCCATCAACTGATGAATGGATAAACAAAATGTGGTATTATCCAACTAACAGACTATTTTTCAGTCATGAAAAGAAACGAAGTACTCATATATGCTACTACACAGATGAACCTTGAAAATCCTACCCTCGGTAAAAAGAAAAGCCAATTGCAAAAGACCACATATTGACTGTATGATTCCATTTATATGGAATGTCCAAGAATAGGCAAATCTGGAGGTAGGATATAGATCAGTGGCTCCTGGGGGGTGGTAAGGGAATAGGGAGGGAAGATGGGGTAACTGCTAATGGATACAAGGTCCCTTTTCGGGGTGATGAAAATGTTCTAGAATTGTGTCAATGGTCACACAACTTGAATCTGCTAAAACACCACAGAATTAAACTGTGTAAATGGGTGAATTGTACCTCAATAAAGCTGCAATATAAAAACAAAAAAAGGGTACCATTCCTTCATAAAAATCAAATCACCTCTCCTCCGGACTCGAGCTGCCATCAGAAACCACAGCACATCCCCACCTCATGCGAAGCATTTGAGAATGACATGCCCTGTGTTAAAATGCAGCTTCACCTCTGTGCACAAGCAACAATGCTGTGACAAGCACACGTTAATGAGTCTAAAGCTCAGGAGAGAGGTCATGGCTGGAAATGGAGTTTGGGGGTTACCAACACATCCAAGTAGGGGGTGAAATTGTCATCCACACTCCCATGAACACTGATAACCCAACGATACCAACCCTCCACACACAGCACTGTCCAACCCCGGAGGTACAAGCAGGGTTGGTTCCCCCAAGCAACCTCCCCAGACACCCCACCCCTTTAAGAGCATAAGCTGGACCATGAATCACACTTCCCAAGACCAGTCATACTAAATAGGCTGCGTAGCTGGGAGCCCAAATCACTTAAATTGATGTCATATCATTTGAAAAGCTGACATTCAGGCCTTACAAATTGAACGACAATTGCTATCTATCCAATTCATGGCCCTGGACTCCTGCTTCCCACCTGCTCCAACACCAATTTAAGCAATTCTGAACTTTGATCTCCACAGCAGAATGTCTCAGATTTATTGAAGCGTCAGGTCCCAATTGTGCTAACATCCACCCCTGGCAGGGCCATTACAAGGTGTGAAATCTGGGTGCCCATCACCCGGGCCAAGTTGAGCAGGGCGACAATCACAAGGGAACAAATCAATCCGCCTCTCCATAGTCATCGTGGGAGCCTCGTAATTTACCATAATGACAGGCCGTGGAGGAAAGGCAGGCCAAGGGATCGTTCTGTTCTCCAGGCACTTGGACATGTGTGCTGGAGGGGCTACTGAGTCCACCCAGAGAGGCCCTGCGACTGTCAGCAAAGAAGCAGTTGCTACTCCTTGCAAAGGGCTATTTCTGCGCTTTCCTGTGTCCTGGGTTGCTTTAAACTGCAATTGTGTTACCCTCTTTTTGTGTTTTGCAAACAGCATCAAAACTGTTGGTTCCTGCTGCCCCTGCTTCTAGAACCCGGCTGTCACTGTTAACTACCTGTCATCTACAGGCTGGCCCCACCAGGGCTGGGAGTCAGGGATAGCTCAGGCTTACGGCAAATAGAAAAAAACCCTCTCCACTGAGAAGAAAGCTTATTTCCAAGCCTGGAGGCTACGACAGGGGGTGGGATGAGCGAGGCAGGACCCAGGCTTCCTGGGTAGGCACTGGCAGGCCCTCACTTTTGGGGCTAGTGAGTCATGCGTCCACGCTGAGGCTGTGGCCTACACCTGCCCCTCATCTACTCAGCCAAGGTCCTGACTTGCCTGCTAATAAGTTTCTGCCAGTGTCTGCTCCCAGGCCCCTGAACCGGGGACCCCACCCTGGACTTGGAAAAGCCTTCTGGATTCAGAACCCAGGCACCCAAGAGAAGCCAAGAAGTTCTGCACCCTGTCACTTCAACGCCTGCCCCAACAAACCTGGAATCCCCAAAACTTGGAGTTTGGGGCCTCAGACCCTCCTCCTGAACCCCTCTCTCATTCCGCCTCTCCACAGGGACTCCCAGCATGCCCTATGGCCAAAGCCATGTTAGCAAAGACAAAAACCACTTTAGAATCATTAAGCTGGGGATCCCTGGATGGCTCAGCGGTTTAGCACCTGCCTTTGGCCCGGGGCACGATTCTGGAGTCTCAGGAGTTCCGCATGGGGCTCCCGGCGTGGAGCCTGCTTCTCTCTCTCTCTCTCCCATAAATAAATAAAATTAAAAAAAAAAAAAGAAATCATCATGTTGAGTTGAAAACTCAATGTAATACTGCAATTGGCAGATCAGTGGTTCTACTGACAAATATATCCTGGGAAGAAGAAAGTGCAGAACCTGCTCCACAGAGCACCTTGGTGTTTGGAGGAGCCCTGCAACCTGGGTTTGTGTCACGGAGGGAGCAGAAATAGGCCCGTAGCCTCACTTTTTTGTAGTCCCACATCATCATCATTTCCCCAGGAGACTGGCTGTGTTTTCACGAAGAGCATCATTCATGGCTCCTCGGTGTCAGATGGGGTTTTTCACAGAAGAGGGGAGGGGCCACTGGATTTTAAAAGAGATAAGGGAATGAGTGAAGGGAATAGAGTATGATTCAAAGATGAAATAAATGCCCTGACACACCACTCCCAGGGAGGGAGGCCGCCTCCACAAGCGACTCCCCAGAAATGCTCCCTGGGGTGCTGGGTGTGATCATTACATGCTCCAACTGGCTCAGATCCACTCTTAGCAGATGAAATGAGACACCTGACTGCTGACTCCTAATGCAGGTTGAGGAAACTGAGCCCTGGAGGCATCAGCCCAACCCACTCTTGTCAAAATTCATCTGAAAATCAGAAGGCTCCGAGTCCTATCCCTTCTCTTGTCAGCCTCGGGCAGGGAGGGGTTTCTTCCTCTGGCTTCAAGACCCAGCTTGCAAGCACCAGGTCTCCTAAGGAGTCCTCAACCCCAGCAACTTTAATTTGTCCACCATAGCCCTTAGCTCACAGTCTTGCCGTGACCCTCCAGTTGTGGTTACCGAGTGTGCAGCAAGTCCAAGAATTCAGAAATTGGGAAGTAGGGAGGAAGGGATTAAGATAAGGAGGGACTCCTTGACCAAACCTTCACTGGGTCTCATATGAAGTGGTGAGAACCCAGCGGGGCAGGGAGTGGCTGTGACTCCCAGGAGAACTTCAAGAACGACCCTTCCCAAGGCACCTTGGGCCCTGTTAGAAGAGTGGGTACTTAGGATGATACACTGGGCCACATATGGATGAAAGGATGGCCTCAAGAGAATGTTCTGGAATAAATACCTGCCTGTACTAGAGCTTACTGTGAACATGTTACTGGCCAGCCAGGAGGGAAATCTGCACTCCCCTGACCCATTATCCTCAGCAAACAGAAACCTTCCGTCTAACAATGCTGATTTTACTTTCAGCCTACTGGGAAGACCACCAGACCCAAAAGCAGGGTTCTCTCTCTCTGACTATCAAAGATAAACTATCAGTATTAATTAAGCAAGACAACTGTCACCCTTTGACCCTATAACTGTACTTATGGGGCTCTAGCCAATGAAAATTATTAATTTTTTTAAAAAGTTTTTTTAGGCAACCTTATTTCTAGGAAAAAAAGACTGAAAGAAATGATTACACAAGAGGACATTCACTCAAGGAATACTATGCACCTATAAAAAGTAGGTTTACTAAGATTTGCAACACAAAATATATTCATAAAATGAAAAATAACAGAATTTTGGTCTATATAATATACACGGCATACTTACAAATTATTTTTAAAAAAAGAAAAAAGGCATAATGAAGAAAAAGACTAGATAGAAATAAATAAAAATTCTAATAGTGATTGTCTCTGGGAGGTGGAACTTGCATGGCTGTTTTCTATTCCCATGAATCCCAGAAGCATTGGTTAGTTTTACAATGGGAAAAAAACACACACACACACACTTTAAAAAAAATTTGATGCTAAGCATTTCAGTTCATTTTTCTTTCCCCCAAGAGAGTACACGGTAGTAAAGACTACTTCTGTTTCAACTGATTAAGTTCACTGCTTCTCCTGCCCATGGCCTAACTTCTCCCTCAGGCTGGTTTGAAGGGAACAGAAGGACTCCAGCCACAGAGGGGGTTTTTCTAAGGCTTTGGCAGGCTGGTGTGTTCACAGCAAATAGAATCATCACTCAGCAAATGCTAGTGGAACCAGATTTGGGGCAAGTCCTCCGGCGATCAGAACTCCGTGCAAATGCAGGTCCCAGGCCAGAGCAAAGGTGAAGCAGCTACAATTCACAGACGGTGCATCGGGCCAGCCTCTCCTTCGAGTAGGTCCTTTTCCCTGGTGGGTCCGAGTGGGGAGCATTGCAGGGATGGAGCGCCTTTGCTACGAAGTAATGATGGAGGCCCTGCTCTGGCTGATTTTCAGATTTCCCTGGCACCTAGTGAGGGATGGAAGCTGAGAAGCTCAGGAAAGGACAGGCAGGTTGGAGAGGAGAACCAGCAGGCTTTGGGGAATTACAGGTATTCTGAACCTCTTGTAGAATTTTGATCTAGACCTTTCTGTGGTCTCCTCCAGTCTCTGCCCAGAGGCTGTTTCACCTCAGTCCTGCATCATTCAAGCACTGTCACAAAAATGTGCAGCGCCATCTCCACAGAGCAAGCTTTTCGGGATGAAAACAGAGAATACCAGCCTCTACACTCAGACCGGTCTCCACCCTTGACCAGCAGGCTCCCTGCCTCCACTGCACCATCACTGCCCATAGGTACTAGGACCCAAACTTCTGGTCTCCAGGGCCTGCACGTGCTTAGCATCGAAGAGCAGGGCCAAGTGATAATGTCCTTCCACAAAGGATAAAGCGATTCCCGGCCGGAGGAGGCAGGTTCATCACACACATACACACACGTGCACACACAGCCAGAAGTTGAGGCCTGGATGGAATCAGGGGACCAGAATGGTCATCCAAGGTTAGAGAGAGTTGAAAGGAACCTGGGGACACCCTCAGGAGGAATCAGATGCCCACTGCTGATTCAGGCAGTTAGTTCACCATTTTGCAGGGTATCCGTTTAGAACCTGGTGCCTGGGAGGCACGTCGGTGCCAATGTGAGCAGGCCAGACACAGCTCCTGCCCGCCCAGAGACCACGGGGAAAAGAATGGAAGGGATGAGGGGACCTAAGCCAGATGAGGCCTCCTTGTCCCGGGGGCTCTAGGAATCAGACAACACCTTTACCTTCCACTTTGAAGGAGAAGTCCGTCCGATTTCAGGCTGCAGAGCACGCTGAAAACTTAACAGAAGGTTTATACTCCCTTTTAAAGTATTTTATTTTTAAAAGTTTTTTTTAATTACTAAAATTGTTATAGAGCTTTCCCCAAATGCGTTCTTTTTTCCATGACAGTAAATGGTCAATGGATTTTAGATGCTTACACATGTTTACATGAGGATTTCATCTCTTCTGTAGTAATGGCTAAAACATAATTATGAACAGTGCTTGTTAACCAAATAGAGATATTCCATGAGACAACGACTCCTAATATGGAGGTGTCCTTGGGCCGGGGCCCGCTTATCCTGGCTCCCATCTCCTCCTCCCGACACAGAGGTGCCTTCATTAGTGGAGGAAAGAAAGAGGTCTTTGTGATGATGTCATTCCCAGACCACCCTACACAGACAATAAAACTGAATTTGAGAGAAGCCTGGTGAAATGAGAGCTCAGAAATCAGAGAATACCAGAGCTGCAAGGGCTCTCAGAGGTTATGTAGCCTAATCCGCTGATGTGAGAAATGGGCAAAGAGGAAAAGGCCTAAGATTACACAACCAGTTAGCAGGGGATTATTTTCACCAAGGTAAATATGGGGAAATTCATTGCATGGAAACTCCGGTATCATTATGCGCTAAATATTACGCTGGGCAGGAGGGCTACAGGAAGGGGGCTCTCACCATGGTGTGTGATGTGCACGCCCACAGATGGTCACGGTGCAACGTGGCCAGTGCTACAACAGAACCACGGGCAAGGTGGCAGGGGACCACAGAGAAGGAAGCACCTCACTCCCTGGGGGAGCTAAGGAAGGCATCCAGCAGGAGGGGATATCCGAACTGGGTTTTAATGATTGAGTAGGAGTTTGTTGTATAGGGAAAGGGAAAAGGTCATTCCATTCCAGAAATATGAAACAGCACATATACAGGTTAAAAACACATGAAAGAACATGATGCATTTGGGTAATACAGTGGTTTGGTGTGGCTAAAATGGAGGCTTTTTGAAAGGGAAACAGAGGCAAGACCAGAAGGGGAGCAACCGAGAAGGTCTTAAGTACCATGCTTAAGAAGTTTGCCCCAAGAGGGCATTATCTTTGTGTTTAAAACAAACAAACAAACAAACAAACAAACAAACAAATGGTATATTGGCAAAAGCATGAAGGGTGAATTGAACAAAAAAAGGACCAGATACAGGGAGACTAGTGGGATGGATATTGCAACATTTCAGGTGGAAAATAAAAATGGTAAAATTAGAAAAGAAATGAAAGAATCTCGAAGATGACAGAGCAGTTCTGGGGCCTGAGCTGAGGCGGGGACGGAAGGCAAAATCCACAGGCCTCCTGAAGAGTGGGCTGCACATAGGGATGGAATACAGCAGGGGTGGGCAAACCGCCACCCATGGGCTGTGCCAGCCTGCCATCTACTTCTGTTCAGCCCCCTGCTAAGAATGGTTTTCACATTTTTATTTTATTTTTATTTATTTCTTTTAAACGTTCTGGAATTTTTTAAAAGATTTTATTTATTCATGAGAGACACAGAGACAGAGAGAGAGGCAGAGACAGAGGCAAAAGGAGAAGCAGGCTCCATCAGGGAGCCCGATGTGGGACTCGATTCCGGGACTCCAGGAACACGCCCTGAGCTGAAGACAGGAGCTAAACCACTGAGCCACCCAAGCACACCTGGACATCCCTGTTTTCACATTTTTAAATGACTGGGAAAGAATGAGAATATTTTGTGACATATGAAAATTACATGACATTCAAATTCCCAGGTCCATGACTCAAATTTTACTGGAACACAGCTACACATGTTCAATCACCTACTGTCCATGATCTTAAGGGCAGAATTGAGGACAGGCACGGGGGCCAGAAAAGTCTCGAATGTTTACTATTTGCCCTTTAAGAAGAGGTTGCCAGTATAGAGGAAGACCACGGCTTTAAACAACTGGTGGGATGGTGGAAGAAGAGGAGATTGGGGCAAGCGCCCAGGTAGCAATGCCCTCAAGGGCATGTGGAACTGGAGGAGCTAGTGATACACCCGGGAGATGGTAGACAGATGTGTCTGGACTACAGGTGAAAGGTCTGGATTTGAGATGTGGATTTGAGGGACACCTGGGTGGCTCAGCAGTTGAGAATCTGCCTTTGGCTCAGGTCACTGTCCCCACTCCCCCCGACCTCATCTCCCTGTTTCCACCTCTGTCCCCTCAGTCACTTGGCACCACACCAGAGCGATCCTGCTGGAACAGAAGTGCAGTCATGTTAGTCCTCTACGTAAACCCTTGAAACCTGCTCATCTCATTCTGAATAAAGGCCCCAGTCATACAATGGTGTTCAGCGCCCTGCGCAACCCGCCCCTACCCTCAGTCTAATCCCTGAGACCTCACTACCTTCCACAACTGTATCCACTCTCTCCTCCAATCACAGTGACCTCCTTCCTGGCCCTTGACATATCAGGCCCACTCCTGCCTCAGGACCTTTGCATGTGCCATTCCCTCTGTCTGCAGTGCTCTTCTCCAAGATATACTTATGGCTCTCTCCCTCACCTCCCTCAGGTCCTTATCAGAAATACCCTTCTCAGGAGAGGCTTTTCTAGCCATTCCATTTTACATTGCCAACCATCTCTCAACCCTCACCACTCTGTTCCCTTTCCCTGCTTTATTTTGCTCTCAAGCACCTATCACTACTCTAATACAACGCACATAACCTACCAATTTATCTTATTTAAATTAGACTAGTCTTTTCAGAGTTCAGTAAATGATTACTGAAAGAATGAGGATAGTGTCAGGAAGTGACCAGAAGATAAGCAAGGGAAAGCTGTTACAGCAACTCTTTCAAGACCGGAGGTTGAGTAGCTTAAGAAAAAAACCAGTATCAGGAGATCTTCTTCAAATGGGAAAGACTTGGGTAGCCCGGGTGGCTCAGGGGTTTAGCACTGCCTTCAGCCCAGGGCGTGATCCTGGAGACCCAGGATCGAGTCCCACATTAGGCTCCGTGCATGGAGCCTGTTCTCCCTCTGCCTGTGTCTCTGTCTCTCGTGAATAAATAAATAAAATCTTAAAAAAAAAAAAAAAAGGGAAAGACTTGAGCATATTTATAGAATGTTAGGGGGTAGAGCAGCATGAAAGAGACCAAGGGCATCTGGCCATGCCAGGTCTAGGAGGGACCAGAAATGGAGGGCCTCACAAACAAGGGGACAAGGGACCTTTTTGGAAGGGACTAGAGCAGGCCAGGAGCGTGCAGGAGCGTGAAAGGAAGTGTAGCTCTGGGCAAGGAAAGGGAAATTGAACAAGTTCATACCTGGTACTCAGTTTTCTATCTCAAGGTGTAGGGGGGGGGCTTGAGTAGTGAGGGTTTGAGGCAGCACTCTGGAAAATGATTCGGGGAGAAGAGGATTGCTCAGCAGTGCTGGGGGCTCCCCCACTCCTGGAACCAGACATATGTTGCAGAGTTTGGGGATTTTTCCCCAGTTACACTGGAAGGCCAATGAGGACCAAAGTGGTAAGTCCAAGTATTATTATAAAATTCTTAAAGCCCTTTTTGGACACTTCAAGCACTGGACAGATGGAACTCTAAGGGATAATAAATGGATAAGTGATAGGAATAATCATTCCTGCTCACTCAGTTGAGGGCAACTCCAGCTGGCAAATACAATTCAAGATGATGTCCCTGGGGTACGCCTGGGTGGCTCAGTGGTTGAGCACCTGCCTTCGGCTCAGGGCGTGATCCTGGAGTCCCGGGATTGGGTCCCATATCTGGGTCCCTCCCTCCAAGTGGGAGAAGCTCCTGCTTCTCCCTCTGCCTGTGTCTCTCCCTCTTTCTTTCTCTTTCTCTGTCTCATGAATAAATAAATAAAATCTTAAAAAAAAAAATAGATGGTGTGCCTGAAAAGAGCAAGTCTTGAGGACAGATCTGGAGAAAGAAAGATGAAAGGTGGCCCTTTGGCAAAGGACTCTGAAAAGATTAGTCTAAGAACCTACACAAGAGGGCTGCGTATAGCACGAAGGAGGGCTGGAACTGCCAAAGAGAAGATCCAGAGAAGAACAAAAGCCACTTCAATGACAAGTCATGAAAATGGGACTATATATTCTAAAATGCTGAAGTATGGGGTGTCCAGGTGGCTCAGTCAGTTAAGCGTCTGACTCCAGATTTGGGCTCAGGTCACGATCTCAGCGTTGTGGAAATGAACACACCTGGGGCTCCACAGTCAGTGGGAGTCTGCTCGAGGGTCTCTCCCTCTGCACCTCATGCACACGCATGCATGCACTCGCTCTCAAATGGATAAAATTTTTTTTAAAATGCTGAAATATGACATTTTGGAAACGGGAGTATCTGACGTGCAAGGAAAGATCTCTAATTTCCAAAGGGACCAAAGCAGGGTTACCAGGGCTTCACACAGTCATGAGCTACCAGGCTGTCTACAGAACCTGTAAAATGTTCTGCAGTCCGTAACAAAAAGACTATTTCAAATTTTAAAGACTAGGTCAAATTGAGCTATCAATTTTAAGAGCTACCATTCATTATTCATATCATGCTATGCATATTACATACTTTATTCCCACTTTATAGATGAAGAAACAGAGACTTCAAGGGGAAGAAGAGAGAAGACGCAGAGTATGTCCTGTGCCAATGGCTCCCTGCTCTATCTGCACATTACTGACAGTCGCTGCATCCCTCTACAGCTAGTAGACTTCAAGACTAAGTCACAGCAATAAATACAGGGCTGGACAGGAAACAAACCCAAAGGTGTCTGGTCCCAAAGACCCCACTTTTAACCTCCATTTTCTCTAAGGTTACTTCTTCTTATTGAAAACACAGGAGTGATGACTACTTTTGACGTAGTCTTATGAGACTTTATAGTCATTCTATGATGTACGTAGTAGGTATTTGTAGGAAGACCTATTTTTATATGAAATTATTGACTAAAATATTCTAACATGTATTATGTGTTTCCAATCTTTGTGTCCTACCGTGGGACACAACAGTTGTCAAGTGAGTGAATGGCAGTCTGTGGAGCCAGGAAAATTCAGTGCTCAAGCACTGGGATAATATGTGGATAGGCTAACATCAGTGACCTTGAAGAATCACGTTCTAGAACATGGGGGGGGGGGGTTGATAGAAGAAAGCAGTTTCTGCAAAGCACAGAGCTGTGAGTTTATACAAGATCCAGAGTAAGATCTAGCCTGTTACTGAAGTGATGGTTACTGTTACTGAAGCAGGGCCTGGGAAAGGTCAAGCACTGATCACTGAGATCCAGCACACGCTCACCAAGAGCAGGTCATTTCAGACCAACCCAGCTGCCTTCTTTGGGCTCGCAGAACTACCACCTGCAGCGGCAAGCAGCTGGGGCTGGGGGGTGGTGGGCTTCTTCAGAAGCAGCCAACTCACCATTTATCTCTCCTGGATTGGATTAGTTAATAGGCTGAATAACAGAATCAGGACTTAACAGTTAAGTATAGCGAAGATAAACATTAGCACCTGGTTTTAAATCCCCAATTGCGCAAATCTGAGATAGGGAAGGGGATGGTTCAGGAGCAACACAAAAATGCTTTTGAGTAAATTGGTAGCGACAAGAGAGAACAGTGTGATACAGCTGACAAAATAAGGAAAAGCAACCTTGGCTGCATTACTAGAACCTGGTGTCTGTGCTAGAACAAAGGAGGGGTCAGCCCTGTTCTAAGCTGGGTGGGCAGGACTAGAGCACAGCAAGGTATGTGGGCTTCCGGGCAGCTCACTCTGAAAGGGCCTGCTGGTTATTTGCACCCCCACTCCCCATTATGATCTCTGCTCTGCTCCTTGCCCTGAGGGAGCTGACCCCTACACACTGCAGGTGTCCAGATACCTTGCCCGGGTGACTTTCCACTGGGCCCAGCCAATCAGAAGCACCTGCAAGGGATTCAAGGGGAAGAAGAGAGAAGACGCAGAGTATGTCCTGTGCCAATGGCTCCCTGCTCTATCTGCACATTACTGACAGTCGCTGCGTCCCTCTACAGCTACACTTCCTGCCAGGCAGCCCCCCCTTCCATAGCTCCAGCTCTCTGTGGGTTCTGGTGGGCTCCTCTGTCCCTACACCCCAGGTCTAGGAGTGGTAACAGCTTCCACATGTCTGTTGCTAGGTTCCTCATTATCCTTTCTGGTTTCGCCTACCCCTGCCCTCACCTCTGAAAATAGTCCCTTCTCTATAGTATTTTCAAAATCCCAACTGAGTTGACCTTCTGTTTCCTGCAGGGCTCCCAAATGCAACGGAAGGGATGGGAAGCCAGCAGGCCATAAAATCATGCCTATGAGGACCACCTCCTGGAACAGAAGATGCTTGTACTGGTGAAGGGAAGACTTCGGGAAACAGGCTAATCCACTCGGGAAAACGTGAAAGGCCACCATCGTGCTCCTTCTCCTGGCCCCACAAACTCTGCAATTTTACAAATAAACTTTTCTAAAGAGTCGCAAAGGTGGGCTGAGCACATGTGGTAGGTCACGGAGCTTCAGAGATTCTGAGTTGTTTATTCTTAGCTGGAGAGCCCACAGGAGGTACACAGTAGGCAAAAGGAGGGCAAAAGGGGCCTTTCTAAGCCACGACTTCATGATTTGCTCCCAGTTGTACGCTTGCAGGCAGCGGTTTACCAAGATAGCCAAACCAGGAGAAACATTTCGAGGGATGCGTTCTGCTGCTTCTCCCTCCAACACAGAAAATAGACGTTTAGCTCTTTGTATGAAGCCCAATGTCTCAGCACGGAAGTCCTCTTTGATGCTCTAGGATAATCAGGAACAGGGAACTTGCTTTACGCCCCGGCCACCCCAGCCTTCCAAGACGGTCATTCCCAAACCAGCAAAGCAGTCTAGGAAAGGTTCCGTCTACGCGTCTACGCTACAGCTTCCTCTGAACCTCACTTCGGTGTTCAAAGCAAACACCGGGATGTGACATCTGCCAATGAGACAAAATATCTTACATGCACATGGGGGGGGGGGGGGGCGCTTCATTTCACCCTGGTTGGTGGGGAAAAGACGATGCTTTTTTTTTTTTTTTTTTACAAGAGCCCTCACTCCTGAGTGCACAGAGGGGTCCCCCCGCGGCGCTGCGCGGGATGACGCCCCTGAGCCAGCTGTGCCCCGGGGTGCAGGGTGCCCTTGCAGAGGCCCGAGCGCCTGGGGAGCGGCTCATTCATTCGGGGCGTCCCTACTGCACCCGGGGGGGGGGGGCGAGGGCCAGAGGCCACCTCCGCTTCTGGGGCCCCCGCCTCACCCCGAGGCCTGCGGCGGCGACGAGCGACAGTGCGGCGCCCCGGGGAGTCTGGCAGGGCCTGGGGAGCGCCCGCCGCGGGCCCCGGGGTGGGGTGGGGTGGGGTGGGGGTGGGGGCGCCTCCGCCTGGGGGCCCCGGCCCCGCCCCCCCAGCCCCCCAGCACCCCCAGCCCGCCCCCCCAGCACCCCCAGCCCGAGCGGGAAGGCGGCGGCGGCGGCGACCCCCGGGGCGCGCCCGGCCCGGACCCAGGCCCCGGCCCCCGCCCCCGCCCCCGGCCCCCGCCCCCGCCCCCGGCCCCGCCGCGCGCCCCCGCGCCCGCCCCCGCGCCCCGGCCCGGCCCCGCCGCGCTCACCCTCCTTGGCCTTCTTCCTCCGGGCCAGCGTCCCCCCGAGCTTCCCCAGGAACGAGTCATCTTTCTTCCGGGACGGGGGCGACTTGGGGGTGGGGGACTTGGGGGCCGAGGGCGACTTCTGCGGGGACGTGGCCATGGCGGCGCGGGCCGGGCGCGGAGCGGGCGCTGGGCGGGCGCGGCGGGCCCGGGCTGCGCTTCCCGAACGGAAGCGGAATTCTCCAGGCACCCGAGGCGGCTCGCCTCTCCCTGCCCTCGCTCCCTCCCTCGCGCCGCCTCCGCCCTGCCCCGCGAGGGGCTGCGCGCCGGCCCTCGGCCCTCGGCCCTCGGCCCTGGAGCCTGCGCCCGCGCCCCGGGGCGCCCGGAGCCGGGAGGGCACCCAGACGGGCCCCTGCAGGGCCTGAGGCCTGGTGTGGGTGCGCGTGTGCGCGTGTGTGTGTCTGCATAGCGGGGAGGGCACCCCGACCTGCCCCCTGCAGGGCCTGAGACCTGGTGTGTGTGTGTATGTAGCGGGGAGGGCACCCCAGACCTGCCCCTTGCAGGGCTTGAGGCCTGTGTGTGTGTGTGAGTGAAGCAGTGGGGCAGGGGACCCCCTCCAGCCCAGGAGCGCTGGAGCCTGGAGGCCACATTTTCCGCGGGCTCTGAACCCAACACAGATCCTGGTACAAATCAGGGTTCAGTGACCGCCGAACAGAAGCCCCTGCTGCTACTGCGTCTCCCAGTGCCTTCGCCCAGCTATTGGGTGACACCCTCACTCCTCCCCTGCATTTCTACCTGTACAGTTATCAGGCCGTGTCTTGTGTCCACAAAAGCGAGTGAACCGAAATGTGTTTCGGCACATCCACGTTCCTGCAGGCAACCTCTTCACCCCCAACCCGGAGGGAGAGGTTTGAAGGTCGGGACATCAGGGCTGAGGCTTCTTATTCTTACGAAACACCCGTTTGTAGAATCTCAATGGCGTGTACAAAGGAGGATCACACAAATGTTGGTGGAAATATGAATGGGAAGGTACGACCGTGGGCTCCTGTGAAACAGCCCCGCACCCCAAATTTATCCTGCCTAAATGAAAGCAACAGAATAGCCACCAGACTCATTTGGGGTAACAGAGGAGTGCTCCAAGCCCCAGGTTTCAAGGACTCTTGCTGAAAATGATTAAAAGGCACGTTTTATTGGGTTTGCTCCCTCCCCCCCAATTTTGGGCTCTCCTGACTGTGTCTCTCCCCCTCACTGCAGCCCCTTGGCAACTGTGTTTCCTCCAAGTAACTACAGCCCGTGGACCCTGTGTGACCACCTGACCCAAAGGGAGCTAATGTTTGACTGGAGAGCAGCCAATCAGATAAGCTCAGTCAAGAATCTGAGCGAAGCAAGAGACTGTTGTCAGAGTCAGGCACTTGGTGGTGATCCTGGAGATCCACTACTGGAGTGTTCATTTTTAGGTGCGTGCAAGGGAGCTAGGAAGTGGGGTCAAGAAGCCAGGTGGTCTGACTAATGAGAAACCATAGGGGAGTAGCTGCCTGGACCTCGAATCTCTTCCCAGTACCCACTGCAGTTCCCCAGAGGGCCGGGCCGTGCTTCCTTCCTAGGACGTGTTCCTAAGGCTCTAAGTAACACATCCGCCTTCACTTGAGCTAATCAGCAAACGGACAAGCAATAACTCCTGAGAACAAAAATTTAACAAGACCGCCAGTAGATTCCCAGTGGAAAATGTGTTCATGTTATCTTCGTGTAAGTCACGATTCTACTTTTTTCCTTTTTTTGGAAAATTACACTTTAGTCGATGCCTCTTACCCAATAGAGAGCAGAGAAGTCATGATGACTGCTAAAATTTTACCCAGGAGCAAGGAAAGTTTATGACCCCCTCCCACCCTGATGCATCTTAAAGAGATGTGGAGAAGCCAAAATAGATTTTGTTTTACATCACTAATCATTCTCTTTCGGGATGTTGGATACATAAAAATATCTCCAACATCTGATCTCCAGCCCTGGGCGCTCCTGTCAGGGAATCAGCTCAATAGCTATGTGATCTTGGGCAACTCTGTTCACTTATCTGGATCTCCATTTCTTCATCTACAAAATGAAATAGTGGTTCTCTAGCCTGATTGTGCAACAATCCCGTAGGGAATTGGTGATAAACATCCACAGGCCCCATCCCTAGAAATTCTGAATATAACAGATCCGAGGCGAAACCAAGGAATAGGTTTTTTTTTTTTTTAACAGGGATTACATCAGGTGATTTAATGGGTCTGATCTACACATTGATATTTGGAAACCTCGAGCCACTTCCAGCTGCCACATCCTCTTTTCTCCACCAGTTGCTGGTATCTGTAATCAGGGCATAGGTCCTAAATATGGCACTATTCCAATTACACGTGGAGGTCTCTTAAATTTTGCGTGTGCATGCTTTTGCATATACAGTCCTCTTTGGTGATGTTTATGCATACTAAAGTTTGAAAGCACCTAAGCAAGACTAAAATAAAAAGAGGAACAAAGTCTTGGTTGTTGAAAGCTGGCTCCCAGAAAATACCGGCAAAATAAGCTGTGGAGAAGACAAA
Organism: Vulpes lagopus; assembly: GCF_018345385.1. Taxonomy (NCBI): domain Eukaryota; kingdom Metazoa; phylum Chordata; class Mammalia; order Carnivora; family Canidae; genus Vulpes; species Vulpes lagopus. Next base: position 14,483,412 of record NC_054838.1, read on the forward strand.
GCTTCAATTTATTGTACACCATGGTAGGGAGAGCCCTGCCTTGGCAGAGTCTGAGTAGCGACTTGGACTGGGGGAGGGCAGGAGGGGATATTTATAAGGTTTTGGAATCTGATTTAAGGTAGGTCTTTCAATGAGGGGGTGCTTGTTTAATTTTGGCTAAGGATCATACTAGTTTAGGATTGGTAAGTAAAAGGCAAATCTTTTAAAGCGTCCTGGTGAGTAAATAATCTTTTTAATGTTATTGAAAAGTTTAAGGGTCTTACGTTCATTTCAGTAAGGTTTTGGAAGAAGTTCTTGAAAGGCATAATAAAGTTATTTGTTTTTTTTTTTTAAGATTTTATTTACTTATTTAAGAGAGAGAGGATGTGTGATTGAGCACGAGCAGGGGTAGGGAGGTAGAGGGAGAAGCAGGCTCCCCACTGAGCAGGGAGCCGATATGGGGCTCTATCCTAGGACCCTGAGATCATGACCTAAGACAAAGGCAGACGTTTAACCAACTGAGCCACCCAGGTGCCCAGAATAAAGTTATCTGTAACTCTTACCTTTCTGTGAAAGATATTTTTCGAATAGCTTTGTTGATAAAGACAGTGAAATGGTGAAGTCCTATTAAACAGTAACCTGTATGGGTATGAATGGTTTCTAGGGCCTCAACATTTTGCAGATGTCTTGTTTTCAAACCTTCCTGCCTTTAAGATAATTATCAATCTTTCTTGAAAGAGAGATTCCGATTAGGGAATGAGCAGTGGATTATAAATCAGTACCCCTCAAAGTGTAGCCTAAAAACCCATCTTGATCTGCAAACTGTTATTGGTCCTCAGCGATATAAATACAGAAATTAAGAGTGTTTAGAAACTTTTATAGAAATTCAGCAATGCAATCTTATATTTGTTTACTATGACAATAAAAATTGGAAGCTTATATTTAGAATATCTTTTCATTTTATTTTTCTGGTAATTCTTTTCTTATTGTATTTTCCAAAAATATTGGTCTGGGATGGATCAGTTCTTCACCATAGAGCATTTGGAAAGTGCTGTTCCAAATTGCTCCAGTTTGCTTACAGAGTTCACTCTCTTTTGATATTATGTGTTGATAGTCCTTATGGATATGATCTAGTTTTTGCTCAGAAGATTAAATGAGTTAGTACCTGAGAAAGCATCTTACATAGGCTCTGGTGCTGAAATAGATTGAATCTAAATCCTGCTTAATCAAGGACACACACCTCATGCTGTTCTTTGAAAAGCTGCAAAGAAGAACCTGCACCAGTTCTCTCCACTGTAAATCAGTACCTGTAATTATGGCCCTGCTGAGCCGCCCTTCTCATGCCTGGTCATTGGACTCCTCTTATCCAAGGGTTAATGATAAGGACAGCTCACAAATGAAATGTGCTTTGCTGTGAGACTCTACTGAATCTCTAGGTCAGTCTCTCCATGAAATCTAGACCTAGACATACTGCCCTGAGAGAGTGCGAACCTGGTTCCAGTCCTGGCTCAGTGGCTGGGTGTCCCTGGATGAATGGTTGCCCCTTCTGGTCCTTCCATTTCCATCATCAGGGAGGTGAAGGCAGTCTTAAAGCTGAATGTCACACATACCCGATGATCAACAATTTCAATCTAGGTGATACCCAAGAGGAATGAGGACATCTGTGCCCTCCCATATACCTTCTAGAAAGTTCGTAGCAGCACTGTTTGAATGCCTATTAAGAGTTGAGCCCATAAATAAATTGTGATAGTCACACAAAATGGAGTATAATACAGCATGGAGGATGAATAATTTGCAACCACAAGGAACAACAGAAATGTTGTTGTGAGTCAGAAATGACTCACAATATTGAGTGAAAAAAAATCAGACTCGAAAATAGCATATACTCTATGATTCTGGTCATATAAAGTTCAAAAACAGGGAAAACTAATCTCTGGTGTTAGAAATCAGGATAATGGTGAGCCTTAGCAGGGAGGCTAGTGACAAGAATGTGGCAAGGTGGGTGAGAAGGCATGAGGGGAGGCTACAGGACTGGTAGTGTTCTTTTTCTTGATCTGGGTACTGGTTATTCACTTTGGAAATTCATGGAGCATGAACTTAATATATTCTTTCAACAGTTTCATATGTGTATGTGGTTCTTTTATATAAAATGAAGCCATGACAGTTCATGCCCTTTAGGGTCCCTTTTATTTCCATGGCCCATTTCACTCAAAAATCCACTGGTCTCAGACTAGGTCACATCTGTCCCCAGACCTTCCCTTAGGAGATCATTTTTCTAGTTGAACATCTACTGCCCTCAGCCACCCAGCATTGTTCCCACCCTGGTCTTTTCATCTTCCTTCAGCGATTCCAACAAGGAAAGGCGGTGGGGGGTGTGTGTAATTCACAAGGCAGGAGCAGGCAGTGGTGAAAGTTTGGGGTTCGAATCACCATTCTGCAGTCAAGCATCTGCGCAGTCTTGTGCAAGTGATTTAACTTTTATGTCTCAGGTTCTCATCATAATGCGAACAAATGAACACTAGCCTCATAAAGTTGTTGGGAGGATCAAAAGAGTGTAAATTACTCTGCTGTTATCTGCCTAGCAGATAACAAGTCTTAGCTCAATTAAAGTGTTGATTATTACATTTCATTGGAGACTCGTAAATGATATCATTACCTCCATTTTATAGGTAAGTTGCTTAAAACTCGAAGAGTTTAAATAACTTGCTTCAGATCAACAGCTGATAACTGAGAGATTAATACTATAGCTCTTAGAATCTTTTCTCCCAAATATCTACAGAAGCCACAATTTTCAGCTGGGATATGGTTCCTTGGAATAAAGACTATATTACAGTCCTATGATAAACTTTGATCAATGGGTTGTGACCAAAAGTGTTATGCGACAGCTTCCAGGATTCCTAACACATAGATGGGAAGGGGGTATTCAGTTTCTCATGTCATCAGACTACAGGCCAAGCCCCTCCACTGAGAACAGCTGGAAAAGCTGGACACTGAGCGTAAAATAAATCTTGAGAGCACTGGAAAGCTGCCAAAACTTACAGGGCCACAATCTCGGAAAAGAAGGGACCCCAGAGAAGTGAGCCCATCACCCGGGACTTCTTTCCCCCAATTTCAGGAGAGAGAGCTGAGAAGCTGGGAGGTTGAACTGGACAATTGCCAATCTCACAAGGATAAGTTGACAAATGATCAGGGGCCACCAAACCAGGGACCCCCCCAGGAACCTCCCCCACTTGCTTTAGCTTGGGACTCTAAAAGATTACCCTTTGGTAGACAAAGAAAAAATAGTAAAAGTAAAAGTAAAAAGCACAACAGAGAAAAATTGTTAATAGCAGACCCAAACAGAACTACAGTGTATGACGTAAAGAAAATCATTCCAGATGGAAGCTTGGTGACACAGGAAGGAAGAAAGCACAAACAAAAGGGTAAATTCAAAAGGATATTATCTAGGGGTGCCTTGGTGGCTCAGTTGCTTAAACATGTGCCATTGGCTCAGGTCATGATCCCAGGGTCCTGACATTGAGCCCCACATCCAGCTCTCTGCTCAGCAGAGAGCCTGCTTCTCCCTCTGCTGCTCCCCCTGCTTGTGCTCTCTTTCTCTGTCAAATAAATAAAATCTTTTTTAAAAAAAGCAAAAGGATATTAACTAAGTAAAATAATCATAATGTCTTATAGAACTTAAAAATGTAGAAATCAAATTAAAATCCACAGAAGTGAAAACATTTCAGTTAGGAAATGAGTAAATGGAGTTAGAGTTCCAAGGTCCAGTCACTGGGAAGAAGTACAGGTAACAATTTATACTGGACTTTGATAAATCAAGGTATTATGTTGTAGCCTGTAGGGTAACCATTAAAAAATAGTGAGAAAGTAACTAGTAAGATAATGGAGAGAAAATTGGAGTCTGTGTGCTCCATTCAAATAGATTTCATAAATGGTATTTGTGATCTGTATCTGTCATATTTAAGCAACTTGCCTTTTGCATTCTGGTTTCTTTTTCTTTGGTGTGTTACTTTTTGTCGTTGTATAGATTAAAAGCCCAGGATATGGAAGTAAAACGAGCATCCCAAATTAAGGTAAAAGTCAAACTGGAAGAGGTTTTCACTGGGGGAAGTTCTATACTTCCCAAATGTGAATACCATCTGTTATGAGTTGAGTTGCGTCCCCTAAAAATATATTGAAATCTTGACCCCAGAACCTCACAATGTGACCTTATTTGGCAATAGAGTCATTGCAGATGGACTAGTTATGCTAAAATAGGATGTCAGACAAACTGGAAGAGGATGGGCTCCCAACCCGTAAAACCAATGTCTTTGAAAGAGGTAAGTTTGAGCACAAATATTCACAGAGGAAAGATGATGTGAAGACACACAGGAGACAGCCAGCCAGCCAGCCACTGGAATTATGCTGCCATCAGCCAAGGGATGCTTGGGGAAGCTTAGTAGAAAGCTTTGCAGGGAACGCACACTCATTTTGGACTTGTAGCCTCCAGAACTGTAAGAGAATACATTTCTGTTGTGACAAACCATCCAGCTTGTGGTGCTTTGTTATGGCTGCCCTACAAAAATAACATACCAGCCAAGGGACAAAATAGGCCCCTGCAGATCATGAAGAGGGTTCTACAAAGGGTCTGTATCTTAATCAATAATCCGAGGTTGTTTGACCACATCAAAGCGGTGGGAGCTGGGTGGGGTGGGGGCTGGGGGGGTGTGGGAGGCAGGGTAGGGGGTTGCTGGTGGTGAAGAGAAGCCAGCCAGAGCCTCCTGGGGACTTCTTTGATCACTGAAAGAAATGTGCTCTCGGGATGAAAAGAATGTGTGAGAGATAAAATGGCTCTGGAGTGGAACTCTTAAGTGAGTGTTTCTCTTGGGAACTTGGGGTTTAGCAGTGGCCTCTGAAGGCCAGGCTGCCAGCAAGCATGTCCTTCAAGAGTCCTGCCTGCATGGATTAAGGCAGCCAGATGGTAGGGTGGGGGTGGGGGAGTGAGGAAAGCCATCAGGGCAGGGAAAGTTGAAAGACCACAGCCTTGGTTTGTGACATGGGGAACTGAGGGTGTGGTGTTGTCAAGGATCACATGGCATGATGCTATTCAAATGACCTCTGATCCAGCCATCCTGGAATGTGTCCCCAGATCTTGGAGACAGGCGACCTGGTTACCTATTCTTTAAGAGTCCAGTAGTCAACTGTAGACATTAGTAGAGAGGGATTCCTCACCTGAGCATGGTAGCTGAGTGCCAACTACATGTAGAGATGGATCTCTACAATCAGTGGCTCCTACTTGAGCGGTCTAACAGAGGGACAGAGAACACTCTAGAAGAACAACAGCAGGAGCAAAGCTTATAAGGACAGAAAGGAGCAGTGGTCAGACGCTTCAGACCCAGCTAGGCAAGAATACCTGGGGTCCCAGTGATTGTTTGTGTGTGGTCCACATCACAGGCTACGATATTACTCCCATGGTCTCCCCTACCTTTTCCCCGGCCAGTGTGATTGGAGGAGCAAGGTCACAGTTGTCATGACTGTAATTTCCCTTCCTCCCCCACCTGCCTCCAGACTCCTGGAGGAGCAAGAGTCTCCACCTGCATCTCTGCTAGGAAAGACCTTAAGGATATTTAAATGTTTCCTTTTAGGAAATTAGGTGAAAAATATTACATCTAACCATGAGCTGGACCCCAGTCACCATGGCCAGATGGTGTCTTCAGGAAGTACATGAGACACCACTGGCCAAAGAGGTCAGCAAAAGCCAGGTCAGAGACACAGAGTCCCGAAAGGGAAGTGGCAAAGCTCTGGAAAGTGCGGTCCTTGGCCTAGTTTATAGCTCCTACCTCCTCTTGTGGGAAATGCCTCCATTCTTCCCTGTTCTGCTGAGATTTGAGTTGTGGTTTTCTGTTTCTGCTGTTGGGGGATTAGAACAAGTCAAGGTGCCATCAAAAGTGGCTGGCCTTTTTTGCTGTCCTCCCTCCTGCTGCAATGTTAGCGCTTGCAAAGCAGGGGCTCTTATCTGAAATTGTTTACTTTTTGTTAATATTCAACAAAAAAAAATATGGAACATTGCAAATATTCCATCAGAAGACAAAGCTTTCCAACAATGGGGAAATTCAGTGTGAAATGCTGAGGACTGACCACTTGGTTACCCCGATGCAGCAATTCCGGGGTATCATGCTGCCACATTTCATGAAAATTTGCATACACTGGGGTGAAGAAGAATGGAAACAAACAAACAAACGTGATCTTGAAAGTGCATATCGAAGAAAGAGGCCAGTTCAGTGCATTCCTGCCGAGTGAATGTAACACAAAACCAGGCCGGGCCAGGCAAGAAGGGGAGAGGAATGGGGAGGTGGCACCAGGATTGGCTTTGTTTCTTCCTGTCCCCAGCATTGAGGGTCACTTTCTCTGTTGGGAAGGATAGACTCGGGGTGAGACTTCACTCCTCTTGCCGATCCGGTCCTATGTGCTGGTCAGGTAAGTCCTTTCAGGTGGCCCAGTGGCCATAAAGCGTCCAACTGCTAATTCACAGACTCCCCAGTGAAAATCAAAGCTTTGCCCCATTCCTTTCACTGGAAATAAAGAAATGGAACAGGCGCCACCCTCGGAAGTGCCAGACCAAGCCCAAGTGAAAACGTTTTGATTCCTTTAACAGAAAACCATTTATTTGGGGTTCATTTCAGTATTTATAGCAGTGCCCATGTAATGCCTTTCAGCCCACAGGAGGAGTTCCCAGTGGTCAGAGCAGATTAATCTTTTACAAGCCACTCAGCAGTGAGGTTAGAAGATAAACAGTAGGTGAGACAGTACACGCTCCCCTGTATGTGACCCTTCCGATTACGATAAACTACATTCGAGCTCACCACATCCGATGACTGCCACTCTCTCTCTCTGCTCATGTGGCAGCCCCAGCTGCCCCCTGCCACCTCTGTCCTGCTGAGGTAGTTCTCTCATCGGCCACCTGGGTGGGACTTGCTGCCATTTTCAGTTTGGGAGGAAAAGCCTGTAAATCTGCTTCCCGGGAAGACAGACATTGCCGAATTGTCATTTGCCTCCAGAATGCAGGAAACATCAATTTCACTGCAGCTCATCAGAGTTGGAAACACCTGCCACTTCCTTTCTGGGTTGCAATTAGCATGCAGCATCTCAGCATTGATGGAGTCCAAGCAGCCTAACACTGGCAGAGTCAAGGTTTAAATGAAACAGTACAGCCCGTTATTATTTTTCACAGTTTTGGAAACGAACTTCTTTTTATTGCCAATGAAGTGCTGTAATCGTTGGGGGTAAAAGTCTTCCTGGTTGAGACGAATGTGAGCGGAATAGGCTGATGCTTATAATAAAAATAGTTCTTTATCTCTGTATTTATTTGGGAGTGGTACTTGTTAATCTTTGCATTTATTTGCGGGTGGAGTGGAGGCCTAATATTCTGCCCTAATGGCAGCCCCTGCTGAGAGCTGCACAACCCCATAGGCAATCAGAGAATGTTTGTTAAACAACTAGGTCGACAAATGAATGGTTTCGGAGGGCAAGCTTAAGAACTGTCCTATTGGTCCATCTTATGTAAAATCCTAAACTTGAAACTCTGGTGAGCCCTTTAGTTTAACTGAGAAGCTGTGTGAGACTGGCTCTGAAATATGACCTGAGACTGGGGCTTTATGTCTCATCCAGAGTCCTAAATTGTCCAGCTTTGATCGCATACGTCCTTCTATGGGACAGAAGAAACTGTTCTCATAATCATCATAATCCCACTCATACTGCATAAAAAATCATCTTTAAAATGTACACTATTTTACATTTTGAGGCTCTTAGCACATTCTTTATTGTGAATAAGGAATGCAACTATTCAAAATAATTCAACAGCCACATTTAGAAGTGTTCGCTGAAATGGTTTCATGTACTGGTAACACTGAAAGCCGGGGTAAGTAAACGGCTGTTAAGTATGAGGTTTATGTCTCAGCTTGGCCAGATAAGACTCAGCCTTAAGCTGCAGAACAGTCTTTGGAAGAGAAAGTGAACAAATTGCTTCTCTCATCAATTAATAGAACACTAGAGCCAAGAAACACCTTCTTTCTTGGCCCTCTTGGGAGAGTCTTTCTTTTAGATGAAAATAGAACAAATTAAAATAAGTGGCAATTAATTCTCTTGTATAATAACAACCCAGACACTACGCATGTGAGCCTCATCTGTTACATGTACGCCAGCACCGAAGAGCACACTTCCACATAACTGACAGAAAAGACTGGGTTCGGGTATTTCTAAACATTCTAGAATACAAACAGGAGTTCTATATCTTTTTCTTTAAATGAATTAAAATTCCTGAGTATCCACAGTCTTACCTTTAAATACTTAATGACTGAAAATATTATTTTAACTATCTCCAGAAATCTTTAATACTATACAACTCACTGCCCCAAACATCTGGGTTATTTATATGTTAAATAGCTTATATACCAATATCTCAGTGACAACAGGCCTTCTCCAAATTATAACACAGGAAAACCAGAATTATAAGGCAACCATATTAGCAATTTCTACCAAATATATAAATAAATAAGAATAGATAAATAGCAGAAATGGCACAGTTTCGATAGATAGATGCCTGCACACATTCCCTCGTAGAATAATTCATGCACTAGAAGACCTGATTCTTAAAAAAAAAAAAAAAAAAAAGAAAGGAAAAGAGAACTGCAACCCTCAGAATCTGGTATGCCGTGGAAGGGTTGCCTTTTGATATCACCCAAAGAGTTGGCGAGCTCGGGAAATCCAGTTACATTTCTCATTTCTGGCTGGTCCGCTAGCCAGATTGGCGTGCATGGACAGCATCTCAGATAGAAGTGGTTCATGGTCAACTTATATTGAGGAGAATTAGGTCTATGGTCAGAGCCAACTGTTGCAAAGCACCTTCTGTTCAGTGACACATTTACACACTTGCAGAAATGAGAGAGGCCAAACATGTAACAAAGAGTTCCTCAGTCTGTCTCTTGACAGCAACAGACTGAATCTTCAAAGAATCCCATTGAGGGAAAACAATTCAATACTTTTTGACAACCCATCACTATTTAAAACAGATCACGGGATCCCTGGGTGGCGCAGCGGTTTGGCGCCTGCCTTTGGCCCAGGGCGCGATCCTGGAGACCCGGGATCGAATCCCACGTCAGGCTCCCGGTGCATGGAGCCTGCTTTTCCCTCTGCCTGTGTCTCTGCCTCTCTCTCTGTCTCTCTGTGACTATCATAAATAAATAAAAATTTAAAAAATAAAAAATAAAAAAATAAAACAGATCAGTTTTCTCTGGTTCCCATATGAACCATCAAAAAGGCCCAGGAGTCGCCTGTCAGTGCATAAACTCCACCTCCTGGCTTTCTTTTCACATTGAAAATGTCATTAAAAAAAAAAAAAATCCATGACCCAGTTTGGAATTTGGTCACTGCATTTGGTAAACGGGGTCACTGCACTCAGCTCCCGGGTGAAGTCAGAAGTGGTTTTGTCCTTGTCCTGTGGAGTTCCTGGGAGAATCCCTGGAGAGAGTGTGGGAGATACTTCTCTTTGGACCTGAGAAGACCACCCCCCTGGGGGGAAGACAACCTTGCCTTGGATCACTAGTGAGTGTGTTTTTCAGTAGCAGCACCAGCCTCGCCGATACTTTATCAACAAATGAGTTTCCTTTTTGCCCTCACCAACAGTTATAAAAAAAAAAAAAAAAAAAAAAAAAGCACTGGAAAACTATTCATTTTCTAGAAATGCTTTTCACTATGTTCCAGTGGCAATAAGGAGTGCTCTGAGAACAAAAGCTTTCCCAAGCCGGCAGTATTTGATGAACACTAACAATCCTGCTGGTAGGAAGTTAAATTTCCTCCCTCCCTTCCTTCTTTCTTTCTTTCTCTTTCTTTCTTTCTTTCTTTCTTTCTTTCTTTCTTTCTTTCTTTCTTCTTTCTTTCTTTCTTTCTTTCTTCTTTCTTTCTTCTTTCTTTCTTTCTTTCTTTCTTTCTTTCTCTCTAAATAAAATTAAGGCTCAAATGTTGTATTAAACTCTCGTTGCTTATGTATATTATATTAAGGCTTATAAATACAACTGATAAATTAAATTCGCCCTGGATTGAATTAACACCTGCTATATGAGTTATTTGCTTTATGTAATCAGTAATCTCAAGGTTTCTCCTTTTTCTCTGGAAACACAATTTAAATATTAACCTAATCTTTAAACTGCGGCTGCTTCTTTCTGACATTTGGAAACCGGTCACCCGTGCAAAAAAAGGCAAATATGGATATATTAATGAAAAGGCAGCTTCTTAAAAATCTTAAGATGTGTAACTCAATGAATTGGGAAGATAAATGATAAAAGCAGCAGGAAAGTCAATCTCTGTGTCACTTTCTAGGGAAAACAATGCTGGTCATCTGCCAAGGTCACCTCCGATGTGAGACCTGCCAAAGGGACTGCCAATTTCATAACAGTCTGTGTGTTTTCTTCATTATAATCTCTGGAAGGGTCTCGGGCAGCTGTACTCCATATGAGAGAATTTTCATTTTTAAGACTAGATGGCAATAGGGTATCACTTAAGTTCCAGGTATTGCAGATTCCGCCAAAGGAACTGTGAGCACGTGAGGTGCCCTTGGCTCCATCCGTCCTCAGCCAGCATCCAGGGGCAGCGCCCTGCACCTGCTCACGTCCTGCTCAGCTGATAGCCCCTGGAGAATATGAAGCTTTCAAAGTGCTGGTCTTCAGCCTTTTCTTTTATGCGCTGTTCCTCTAAGGAGCACACGAGTCTGTCCCTTTGTTCAATCACTTGCATCATCTCGCTGAATAATTCTTGCTCCTCATTTAGATCATTCTCATCTTTCTGGCTCTCTGAAAAACAAAAAGGGAAAAGCTTTGGACCTCAGGTAACACTTGGCCCCGGAGAGAGGGCTCTTGACATGGGCATTCTTGACGGTGTGGGACTTGCTCGGCCTTTTAACTTCCATGGAGAAAACGGGGAAATGAATTTAACACCAGGGAACTGTTCTTGAAGTCACAGGTTAGCAAAGAGGGTGCTTTGAGCTGCCGTCAACTCAGTTTTCATCTTGAGAATATATATAAAGCAACAGGGGGAAATCCCTTTGTGGGGGAAGAGAGTATCAGCCAAGCCCGCCTGGTTCCTCCAGCCTCCCCTCCCCTGCAGGAAAGAAACCAACAAAACAACAAAAAGGCTGTTTTCCCTAAATACATCTGAACTACAACAAAAAAATCCATGTGACAAGTTTCTAAGTAAACCATCAGCATCAGCATCCATCATCGGGGCTACCATTTCAAAGCCAAGAATCCTCTTTTTCATTTGTAGTTCAAGGCAAATTGCAGCCCTTTGAGCAGAGACCAGGCCAAAGCAAAATAAGGCTCTGGTTGGCCAAGGGGATTGTGTCTCCGGGCGGTAACTATTTTTCCCCTTCTGCCTTCAGAGTACAAGAGCTTCTTCCTAATTGGCCTGACCATCGGATTGCCTGGGGGAGGTAGGATTGCTAGGGAAGGAAGGGAAAGAGTAAGAAGCAGGTAGTAATGACTCTTGCCAGTCAAAATATATTCTAAGGCAGATGCAAGTCTTGTCAACCACATCATGGCCTTGGGAGAGGACTTTAAATACTCTAGCACCTTCCTTGAACATACTGGGGCAGGGTTGGGGGTGGGGGGACCAGGCAGTGAGAGCGATCCTGGAGCAGAGAAGGGCCCCTGTTTCTCACAGCAGGCTCAGTTCTGAGGACAGGAGTCAGGAGGGAGGTACACAGGACGAAAGGGAGATAGAGAAGCACCATTCCCTTTGCACCTCATGTTTATAGAGCCTCCCCCTTTGCCTCCAGGCTGCTTGCACAAGATGGAAAGAGCATCCCGCTTTGGGATTTACGGCGTGCTCTGTGCAAGTACCTTGCTGGGGAGAAAGGTCTTTAACAGGGGCCCCAAACATATCACTGTACTCACCCTCCTTAAGCATCTTCTGTCTCAATTTCTGTTCCAGTCTGCTTTGATGATCTTCTAATTCTAATTCTTGGGCCCTGGGGGTAAGAAAATGTTCACACCTTGTAAATACTGAAGATCTGCCTACAAACCCTGCCAATAAGCTCATTGACTAGAGCTATTGCATTCTTCTTCTTCTTCTTTTTTTTCTTCTTATTACAATTGGGGTCTTGGAATCTCTCTGAACAGAAAGGTCTGCTGCTGAAGGAGCTGAGAAGGGCTGCTGGGATATGCTGAAGTCAAGAAACCATGGAGAAGCTTGTGATGTGATCCCAGGGGGTGTTTGGAAGGCCACTCAGGCCACCCTCTGGAGAATGGATCATTAAGAAATGACCAGTAGAATTCAGGGGAGAGGGACACCTGGGTGGCTCAGCAGTTAAGCATCTGCCTTAGACTCAGGGCATGATCCTGGAGACCCAGGATCGAGTTCTGCATCAGGCTCCCTGCATGGAGCCTGCTTCTCCCTCTGTCTGTGTCTCTGCCTCTCTCTCTGTGTCTCTCATGAATGAATAAATAAAATCTTTAAAAAAAAATTAATCCAGGGGAGAAACAATGACAACCTAAAACTCCCTTCTCTTTTAGGGGGCAATGTGACTTCAAGTATCACCTCTAACAACTACCAAATCTCTGACTGTAGTAAACAACAAAACAAAGAGAAGGAAACAGGAGCAAGCCATTTTGCCCAGGGGGAAGCATAAAAAATCGAGACAGCTATCCACCTGGTTGCAGGAGACATGGAAAGAAGAGTCAGTGATGCTTTGGCGTAGTCCAACTGGGGTCCCTGGGTTTCCACCAATAAGTACAGCAAAGTGAAAAGGTGAAGTTAGTTCTCACTTAAGGTCACTTTGGAACTTCTTGAGCTTAACAATGCCCAGGGAGATCCCATGTGCATCCCAGGTGTGTGCAAGGTGCCCACACGCTAGGCCCAGGGCCATGTGGAGGGAGGCTCCCACCTTTGGAAACTCCACTCCGGAGTTCTCCGGAGGAATGAGGACCACCAACAGATGTCACAGGGCTCAGAGATGGTAGTTGAAGTCATGTGAATCCTTCAAAGGAAGACCATAGAGAAAGGAAAGGTCGAAGACAGGAGCTTGGAAATGCCTCCATTTAGAAGCCAAACAAAAGAGATATAACCAGGAAGGAAGTGATCAAGGCTTGAAAGCCAATCAAAACAAGACATGCAGCATCGCTGAAACCAAGAGGATAATGTTTTGAGAGAGGAGAGAGAGGCTGAGGTGAGAGGGGTTCCCTGTTGCAGAGACGCCGAAGAGGGCAAGGGCTCAGAATAGATCTGGGTTTGCAATCATGGGTCCTTCCCTTCCAGCCCCACCCACAGGGGCACGTGTCTCTGCCACAGCGTTGGGGTCATTTTGCTCTGCCCTGTTGTTGCTGCCCAATTTTTACTACTTCTCCTACTACTTGGGCCAAGATCCCAGCCATACTCAACCTTCTGCCTTTTGTTATTGACCTGGAACTTCTCTTGGCCCCCTCTGGTCACCACCAATGGAAGTGGAGCACTCAAGGCTTCCTTTAGGAGAGAACTTTCTGGGAGGAGTGCAGAGAGCTGAGTGCGGGGAGTAGAATGCACCCGGTGTCATGTTGTCCCCGGCCAATGACCTGGAGCTGGACTCCTCCCATGCTGTCCCTGCTCTGATGCTCCCTCTGACCTGGCCGAGATGTTCTCTGGGGCTCCAACACCATAGTTCTCTGGCTCCTCTGCCCAATTCTCTTTCCTCCCCCCTCTCCTTTCACAGGAGTCAGGACCACAGAGGGTCTACAGATTTCCCTAACTCCCCCTCCAATTTCCCTTCATCCCAACATGTCTCTTGAACTACTACTACTACTACTACTACTACTACTACTACTACTACTACTTCTTCTTCTTCTTCTTCTTCTTCTTCTTCTTCTTCTTCTTCTTCTTCGAGATTTATTATTTATTTGAGAGAGTGAGTGTGTGTATGGGCATGTAGTGGGGAGGGACAAAGGGAGAGGGAGAGAGAGAATCCCAAGCAGACTCCCCACTGATCGTAGAGCCCGACGCTGGGCTCGATCCCAGGTCCCTGAGATCATGACCTGAGCCGAAATCAAGAGCTGGCCGCTTAACTGACTGAGCCAACCAGACACCCCTGTCTCTTGTGCTTCTAATCCTGTCTTGGCATCTGCTTTCCCAAAGTACTCAGGTTGCTCATCAAAAATGTTTGTCCTTGTTCAACCAGGCCTTCCTCTAAACTAAAACCTCGCCTTTAACAGAGCTCCCATCTGCTTTTGCCTAGCTCACATGACTGAGTTCTTCCCTCTGGCCTGTCCTGGAGAAGAAGGTTCCCTCTGGCCACACGCTAACTAGGGAAACCAGGCACTGAGCAGTAAGCAGTAGGGCCACTGCCTTCCTGATTCTCACAGGTCAAACCTACACACTGACTGCTCCTTCCCCATGGAGCTCATGCCATGTTTTCTTATTTGCTGGTGTGCTATGTGTTTGCATATCTATCTCCCCTAAAACCATGAGATCCTAGAAGATAGGGACTGTGGCCTTGCTCATTCTTACTTCCATAGTACCCAGAACAGTTCTTGGTACAGTGTGCTGGATACATTTTTTCCTTCTTCCCTTTTATTTTTTTTTTTTTTAAGACTCTATCTATTTATTTGACAGAGAGCGAGCAAGCAAACAAATAAGCAGGGGGAGTGGCAGAGGGAGAGGGAGGAGCAGGCTCCCCTTGGAGCAGGGAGCTTGATGCAGTACTGCAGTACTCATTCCCAGGACCCTGGTATCATGGCCTGAGCCAAAGGCAGACGCCCAACTGACTGAGCCACTGAGGTGTCCCTGTTGGATACATTTTTGTTGAATGAACTTTGTAATTCAGATCTGGTCCATCAGCAGATGATATGGTTGTGTAAAAAGGGCTTTGCAGTCAGGTGGGCAAGGACAAGTGCTGCTCTGAGTCTCAACATGTGTGTCAACTTAAAAAATAGTGATCAAAAAAATAATTACTAAGGAAGATCCCTCTTCTTCATTCCTGGACTTTCCTTCCATGTCCATGGAGCTCAATGAGTGTAATTCCTGGCCTCCTTCCCCAGTCCCCACTCTTACTCCCTCTCACCCTGGGAGAGGCAGATTTGGGAAGAAACTAGGTGAATTCAGCTCACACCCTTTTTCTTTGGGGATTGGCCTGCCTTTAGCAGATCTGTGTTCTCAATTACTCTGAGCTTTGCCATAGGTCTAGGGCAAGATTTCTGACACTATTGACACTATTGGCGTTTTAGGCTGGATAATTATTTGTTGGGTGGTTGTGGGGAGTGGTGTGGAGACGAGGTGTCCTGGGCATTATAATATGTTAAGTACTGCTCTTGGCCTCTCCTCACTAGGCACCAGAGGCACCTCCCAGGTGTGACAATGAAAAATATCTCCAGACACTGTTGAATATTCCCTGGGTGGTGAAATTGTCCCCAGTTCAGATCGACTGGTCTAGAGTAAAAGCCTTACCCCTATGAAGCAAGTGGGTCTATTGACTTTTGTGACTACATAGGGGTAATTCTGGGGTCTGGTTAGTGTAGTAGCTTGAATGGTTACAAAGCAAGTGAGTCTATTGACTTTTGTGACTACATAGGGGTAATTCTGGGGTCTGGTTAGTGTAGTAGCTTGAATGGTTACCTCTCAAAGATGTGTCTGCACCCTGGTCGAGTAACCTTCATCTCTTTCAGAGTGTGATGAGATCCAGCTCTACTTTCTGATCTCCCCAGGCTGCAACCTCTCATTCAGAGAGCACAGCCAGAGAAGTCTCAGTCCCTCAGCACGTTAAATACACGAGGAGACAGCCAGGCAGATCTCCTCCCCATGCCCTTCCCGAGGTTCATATTCAGAGGCCAGACACATGCACCCTCATTGCAGGTGTGTGACTGCAATTATCCCCTGCCCCCACTGGTCTGAGGGACAAGGATGGATTACAAATACCTTATCCAAATGCCCTCCAGCTCCAGACCCATCACCTGAGGTCTGTTTTAGCCATAGGACTCCACCAAGAGAACAGACAACGGGAGAGTCTCTGCACTAATGCCAACATGATATGCAAGACGCCAAATATCAATTTGCCTCAATCACAATTCTGTATGCACAAGGAGAAAAATTCCTGGGACGTCAACCTGGGAGGGTGAGCCACCCCTCTCCCACCCTCTTTGCTTTTAGGACTCACTGTTATCTGTGTTGCCTTACTTACATGATCAGTAGCTCCGACTCATATCGCATTAATTTATTCTTCTCCAGAGCCAGCTTAAACCATTCCTGCAAAAGCTGTGCTTCATCTTGTGTGCCTGAATCTGCTTAAGAAATCAACAGCAAATGCGTTAGATTGGCATTTCTCTCCCCATGATCAACCTGCTTAGGAGCTGCTTTAGTGGGCTGTGTTTGTAGCGGAAAAAGGCTCAGCGGGCGGCAGCCCCCTGATGGCCTGTTGATGCCTCAGGCTGCAGGCATGGCAAATAAAACCCACCTGTGCATGCTCTAGGGGGAGGTCCTCTTGGACATTTAGGGCATGAATAGTTCAGCTCCAAGGGTTATATAATCTTGATGATGTCCTGCCATAAATGAAACTTCTCTCGCCTACTAGTTCGTCCTCTGTAAATCTTCTGTATGTTTATGCATCAAATTCTCCACTAAAGAAAACCCCAGTAACTCTGCTGGTTACTCTTTCCTCCTCCCTTTCCTCCCCCAAAATCAAATGATTCCTGAGTGCCCAGGTCGGGGGTGGCTCCCTTCATGGGGCAGAGAAGCCCATGTCACATTTAATTATAGAGGAGTAGTGATTGGTGTCTTGATTTTTTTGCACAAAGAAAAGGCAAATGATGGGGAAACAATGTTATTAGCTTTGAGTCTCACTGGGAGAATTATATTCATACCTTCTTATAACTTAGATTATGACCTTTATTAAACATAAGCACAACCGTGAGAAAACCGACACTGCTTTTACATACGCAATGTTAGATGCTAAATGTTTAGACAATAAAATGTTAAAATCTGGGTATATTGGAGAAGTAGCAACATGAAGGTATTTCACCCTGAAATGAGAACACAGGCTGTATTGCAAAGCTCATGGCCATTCTAGAAAAATTTATACTGGAGTGTCCCATAGGCAGAGGGGAGAATGGTGCAGAGAAGTTATGCGTGACCTTGAGCTTTTGCTTCTTCATTGGTTAAACTGAACAGTAAGACACACAAGTAATATAACATTAATAAGCTACTGTTTGTTATGCAGTGATCATGTGCCAGTCAGCGGGCTACGTGCATTATATGGGACATCACATTTAGTCCTCGTAACAAACTCACCAGTAGGTTCTCTTATTGTCACCATTTGATAGCTGGAGAAAACAGAGGTTTAAAAGATTAATCTTCCCAAGCTCACAGTTAGTAAGTGGCAGAGCCAGGGCTTGAACTCAAGTGGGCTTTATCGTAAGCCCAGGCTTTTCACTGCTTGTATCGCACTCCTCCTTCCTCCTCACTCTTTCCTTCTTTCTTACAGTCATGTAAGGTAAATAACACCCCTAACACATGGCCTTGCACATAGCAAGTCATCCATAAAAATGAGTTCCCTTTTCTCCCTTTTTTTTTTTAAGATTTTATTTTGATTTATCTGAGTGAGAGAAAGAGAGAGCATGAGTGGGGAGGGTGGGGTGAGGGAGAGGAAGACTCTCCGCTGAGCAGGGAGCCCAGCCTGGGGCTCCATCCCAGGATCCTGAAATCATGACTGAGCTGAAGGCAGATGCCCAATCAACGGAGCCACCCAAGTGCCCCTCTCCTTGTCTTCTTGACCACCTTGTCACTGACAGGGACACTTGAGTCCAGAGAGATTTGTATGCATTACCCCAGATTTTATCATTAATGGGTGAACTGGTGCTACAATGCAGATCTTGACTTCTGATGAAGCCATTCATTTGTTCATTTCATCTAGCCATCCAGCCATAAATTCATTCATTCATCCAATTCATTCATTGAATAGGTATTGGATATTGCTTTAGGTACTGGAGATACAGTGACAGATAATGCTACATATCAGGAGAAATTTGGGCATGGTAAGGCATAATGCCTGCCATCTCCCCCCTCCCCTTTTTAAAAGACTCTTTGGATCAGATGGATTTAAAGAGCTTGAATAAAATAGGCCAATAGGAAACTCTTGCAACAGCATAGTAGCAAATAAGTACTCTGGGAATACGGAGAAGGGAGGGTTTTCCTGGTCAGGATATGAGGCTGGCTTCCCAAGAAAGGTGGTGTTTGAACAGGGATGTTGAAGAATGGATAACACTTGGAGAGGAAATGATGAGGATGGGAGAGGACATTTCTAGGGAGAAGGAACAGTGTCAGCAAAAACAAGGGGATGGGACTGAAGGTAGTAGAGCTCAGGCTGGGCCAAGGAGGATAGAGGGGTGCAGGGTGAGGTCTGGGTGTGTCTGAGGATCTTAGTACAGAGGTCCCTGAACATCATGCTAAGGCTCTTGTACTTTGTGCTGTAGAACACAAACGAACACTCAAGGTGGGTGAGTAGGGTAATTTAAGTGAAGTTTTACACAGAAAAGATTAAAAAGGGAGAGAAATAAACGAGATGTTATTTTTCCTTAGGGTTTCTTGGATGAGTGAATGAACGATTGAATGAATTCATAAACATGTTGGGACCAACATCTTCTAAGCAATGTTCATGGTGCTGAGGGGCAGGGATGAATAAGCATCGGTACCAACTCTTCAGGAAACTGAGAGCTTGCAGTTCAGTGGGGAAACCCAACACTGCACAGCCAAATAGAATACAATGTGCCCCTTGCTATGGCAGCAGAGGTGAGAATGAAAGGATGAAGTATATAGACCAGGAGATCACATATAACAAAAAGGTTACTTTACTTCTATTTACTTGTTAAAAAGATTTTATTTATTTACTTGAGATAGAATGAGAGCGAGCAAGTGAGCAAGAGAGCACAACAGGGAGGAGGGGCAGAGGGATAGGGAGAAGCAGATTCCCCACTAAGCAGGGAGCCCAACACAAGGCTCCATCCCAGGACCCGGAGATCATGACCTGAGCTGAAGGCAGACACTTAACCGGCTGAGCCACCCAGGTGCCCCATAAAAGTTACTTTAAACTCAGCCTTGGGATCAAACTTCTACTCTTCCACTCCCCCACCATGTGGGCTCGAACCCTAACAGAGCCTCCCTGAGCCTCCAAGCTTCTCATCTGTTACAGAAATACAGTGGAATGGACTCTGCACGCAAGGACCCAGCCCAGGCACGCGATTTAAGCTCAATAAATGGTAATGGTCATTATTCTTTTTTTTTCCTCTTCATTTAAAAATTTATAATTTTTAAATTTTTTAATTGTTTTTATTGACGTTCGATTTGCCAACATATAGTATTCAAATCACATAACATGCACGATGGAAGAACCCTCAGGGGTCATCTGTTCCAGGAATTCCCTCTACCTCCCTCTCACCCCAGGCTCTACAACAACTCTCCCGAGGTGGAACTCCCTGCAGGGCCCTGTACTCTAAGTACAGAGGACTTCTTTCCATTGGCCTTTGATGGGTTGGCCTCCAGCCACTGAGCCCAGTTTTGCCCTCTGGAGGAGAATAGAGAACACTTAACATTTACACAAAAGGCATTCACATATTTGAAGATAGGTCTCTCTGTTATTCACTGAAGTGTTCTTCTGTCCGAGCCAGCACCCCCGGGTCATCTATCATTATGTCACAGAGGACTGCCCACCTCTGCTTGCCCTCTAATCTTCCAGGATGCAACTTAAAGGGAGTCAGCATCAAAGAGAGCATCAAGAGCTCAAGAGTGGAGAGACCCTCTTGCACCTTTGCCCAGAGCCCTGGGGCTATAGAGATCTCTTAGCTGCCCTGTGCCCTCACTGGGCTCTTACTACCTTGCACACAACGTGGTCTTTCCACACTGGTGGCGGTGAAGTCTGATGACTCTGTATTCTATTTGTGCAACTGAGCTTTTCCTTCACCTAATTCAAGACTTTATATGCATCTTGCTAAATATCATCTTGTTTATTTCGTTCCATCACAGAGGAAGCTTTTGAATATTTTATCTAGCTGACACAGTTCTAGCTTTGGGATTTCTGCAGAATTGATAAATGGGCATCCTGGACCTTTACGCAATATTGAAGAACAAAACGTCAGATAGGACTGGACCAAGAAGGGAGCCATCTGGCCCATCATTAGGGACCCTTCTCAGGCTTTGGGTGAGGCTGTTCTACAGACTCTATAAACACACCCAATCATCCAGCTCACATGTCTATATTTTGTCCATGAGGCTGCTAACAGGAAATTTTGGTAAAATAATTTCCTGAAATCAAGCTTCACAATGTCTGCCATGTCCATTGGCACTGCAAACCTCACAACTCCACCCAGAAAAGGAAATGACATTTGTTTTCGCAGCTTCTCAGTAAACACCAAGTGGTTCCTAGTGATCTCTAAATTTCTTTCTAAATATTCACAATTTCTTTAATAATTCTTTCTAGAATTTTGACAAGGATCAGAATTCATATTTCTTTCCCATGTGATGTGAAACATAGAAAATATACTGGCCTTTAGTCTTTGGTTCTGGAATTCTCCATGAGTTTCCAAAGATGGAAGTCATACCTACCAGTCATTTCAAACACCAGGGGGCTAAGTTGGTTCATTCAACAAATCCCGATTAATGCCACACCTGAGACACTCTTCTGTATACCATCTTCACCTGGGCTTAGAAACCTGAATTCATTGCTCTCTCATTTTTCTCACCTAGATTTCTCATCCAGACTCAATTCCCTCTTCTAGATATGTTTAGCATTTCTAGATTGAGGACCATTTTCCTTGATAAAGAAAACATAAAAGCTGAGAGTTGGAAATTCTGCCTTTTTTCATCATGTAACATTACACCATCTGCCTCGGCGCTGGGCCTCTTCTTTCCTTGTTCTCAATCCAAAAGAAACAGCTTTAAAGGCACTATTTTGCTGTCTTTACAGTTTTTTTTTTTTCCAGATTCAGCCTCTTTGCTGTATTATACTCACAAGTTCTAGCCAGACTTTTATCCTGCATTACATGTCCCCTTTTTCATCCTTCTAAAATGTGGTCCATGAGAGAGTTACCTTGCAGTCATACTGATTTCTACTGATGCTGTCTGTACTCAACAAACACAAGTTGAACTGAATCATCCCATTCAGTTTTCTTTTCTTCAGTGAAATTATTTACAATAGTGTTTTTGGAGTCCTCTTTTCCTCAACAGTCAAAATCACTTTGGGGGATGTCTTTGAACATAACCACAACTGATCCATTTTCCTGTTGATGGATAACTAAGTTGTTCTTCATGTTTTGCTCTGGAATATACACTTGCAAATGAAATTCTTGAACAGTATGGTATGCAGATGGTCAGTTTCATATCAGAAAGCCAAAGTGCTTTCCAAAGAGCTATGGGTATTTATACTCCCACTAACGTTGAATAAAAACCTTCTTTGGTTTCATATCCTTGCCACGTACTTAGTATTATCATATCCTTGCCACATGCTTAGTATTATCAAGTTTTAGAAATTCTGGTAACTTAATAGTTTAAAATGGTTTCTCATTGTAGTCTTTATTTGCATTTTCTCAGTTGCTAAGGAGTATTCTTTCTGTGAAATATATATTTTTAATATTTGCCTATATAACAATGGGCTCATCTATTTCTTATTGATTTGTGAGAGTTCTTTACATAGCCTAGAACACTGATTCTTTATTGGTTGCAATACGTAGTTACAAATGTAGTTTCTTTTTTTTTTTTAATTTTTATTTATTTATGATAGTCACAGAGAGAGAGAGAGAGAGGCAGAGACATAGGCAGAGGGAGAAGCAGGTCCATGCACCAGGAGCCTGATGTGGGATTTGATCTCGGGTCTCCAGGATCGCGCCCTGGGCCAAAGGCAGGCGCCAAACCGCTGCGCCACCCAGGGATCCCACAAATGTAGTTTCTGAATTAGGGGCTTATCTACTATTTTCCTTTATCATGTTTAAAGACTAACACCTAGAGGTCATAAAGATTCTTCTTAACTTTTCAAGTTTCATTTTTCATATTAAAATCTTTAATTCTTATGAAATTGTTTGTATGATGTAAGGCTCAATTTCATTTTTTTTCCTCTGTTGAAAACCACTTGTCCCAGAATCACTTATTTCCTGTGATCTGCAATGCTACTGTAGGCTTATATCAAGATTTTGTATATGTGAGATTATGTTTGAGTCTTTTGGTGGCTTTCAATGAAGCACTAAAATTGGCTATATAAAGGTTGTGTACATTTTTTGTTTGATTTTCTCCTAGGTAGCATATATTTTTATGCTAAGCAAGTGAGGTCTTTGTTCTTTCATTTTTAAATTGCTTTATGCTGAGATCTAGAATGAGATTTTTCTTTTTCTTGCTTTTTCTATTTTAAGCTTATATCCAATTGCTTTTTCTATTTTAAGCTTATATCCAATCACCATCATATAGGCTCTTCATATTTTTAACAATTTATTTGTGCATTTTGAGGGGCTTTTCATGTGGATAATTCTATTATTTGGAAACAGCAAAAATGTGTTTCTTCCTTTCCAAACCTTATGCCATTTTTCCCTTGTCTTATTGTATTGGTTAGGATCTCCCGTGCAATGTTGAAGAGAAAAGCTAGGCATTCTTCTCTTATTTCTGATTTTTAAAGAAATGCTTCTAATATTTTACCATTCAACAGTGATGTTTGCCACAGCATTTTCAAAGATATCCTTCAAGCTAAGAACATTCTATCCTGTTCTGTTCCTTTTTTTGCTAAAAGTTTTTGTCCCAATGAGTGTTGGATTTTGACAAATGATATTTTCTTATTATATTGAAAAGACTATATGGTTTTCCTCTTCCATTTGTTAATATGGTGATTGTTAAATCACCCTTAGTTTGCCAAGTTTAAAAATTAATTACATTAAATATTCATTTGTATTCTTTTATTTTTTGAATCTGCTATATCTATGGTTAGTACTGCCTTTTTTCATTCCTAGTTTGTTTATTTCTGTCTTCTATTTTATTTTAAAAAATCAATTTAAGAGAGTTGCTTCTAGTGTTTTATTAGTCTCTTCAAAGAACCACCATTTCGCTTGCTTAATCCTTTCCCTTCTACAATGACTCTCTATTTCATTTCCTTCTGCTTATTATCTACTTTCTTAGGTTTATTTTGTTTTTGCTTTTTCTAAATTAAGTTGAAACTTAACTCATTAACTTTCAGCCTTTCTTCTTTTCTAATAAAAGTATTTAGGGCAATATCTCTTAACATTCCTTTCACTGCATCCCCTGAGTTTTAATCTACTGTTCTCCTTTTCATATTTGGTATACTTTAAATTTCCAAGTATTTCTAGAAATATCCATTTGATTTTTTTCTTTGAACCATGAGAAATGTATCTTTTAACTTCCCAAATGCATGGTTTTAAAAAATATCTCTAGGCTACTGACTTCTAAGTTAGGTACATGGTCCTATAGGATGTGGTCTGTATAATTTAGGTTCTCTGGGATTTATTTTATGAGCTAATATGATCAATTTTTGTAAATCATCATGTGAACTTGAGAAAAATACACATTCTCTAAGTTGGGGGTACAGGGATTTAGAAATGTCTTTTAAATTAAGGTTATTAGTTGCATTGTTCACATTTATACTAATGTTTAGTCTGCTTGACTATCACTTGAAAGATACACTAAAATCTCCTGCCATGGTAATAGAAATTTCTCCTTATAGTTTATCATTTTTTTGTTTTATATATTTTCAGCCTATTATAGTCAATATATACACATTTAAAACTGTGATATCTCCTTGGTGAGTTGATCATTTAAAAATTTTGTAGTAATATGGGGTGCCTGGGTGGCTCAGTTAGTTGGTTGAGCTTCTGATTTGGGTTTCGCTCAGCTCATGATTGGGTCCTGGGATCAAGCCCCTCATAGGACTCCTTGCTGAGCATGGAGTCTGCTTGTCTCTCTTCCTGTCCCCCTCCCCCAACCCACCAACTCGTGCTCTCTCTCTCACTTTGAAGTGAATGGATAAATAAAATCTTTTAAAAAATAAAAATTATGTAGTAATTTTATTCCTAATCATTATTTTGGTATTAAAGGCTATTTTATCTGCTTTTAATGTAATTACCTCTAGAATTTTTTTCAATTTCTTAAGTATTTTTGTTATGGAGAATTTAAAACACAACAAATCATCCCCAGCTTTATTTAGTTAGTATAAATTTAGCTATCCTTTTTACTTTAACACTTTTTGTATATTTATGTTTTATATGGATTTGCTAAATGGCATACAGTTGTCTTTTTCATTAACTTTTGTTATTATTACTGAGATATTTGGACTCACTTCAATGTCTTTGTGCTTTTTATCTTCTTAAAGTGCTCTTTTATTTTTATTTGGAATTGAGTTGGTATTTTTGTTTGACTGATTATTATTTTTAAAAATTTCTTCTCCCTTTGTTTCCTCCAGCAGATTTGGAAGGTATATACTTTATTTCTATTGTTTTATGGATTATATTTAAATTTAAATAGGTATTTTTAATATCTTAACAAAATTTAAACTTATTATCTTAGCCTTCTTTTAAACAATATAAGGGCCCTGGAACACTTTATTTCCAATCATTCAACTCCAAACTTACATCTATTTTAGCCTAGTACTTCAGTTCTGTTTTAAAAATCCACATTATTTGGGATGCCTGGGTGGCTCAGTGGTGGAGCATCTGCCTTTGGCTCAGGGTGTGATCCTGGGGTCCTGGGATTGAGATCCCCATCAGGCTCCCCATGGGGAGCCTGCTTCTCCCTCTGCCTATGTCTCTGTCTCTCTCTATGTGTCTCTCATGAATAAATAAACAAAATGTTTTTAAAAATCCATATTTTATATTGACAATGTTTATTTGATTTGCTTACATGTTTATTATTCTTTTATTCACCATTTCTTCTTTCATATTTCAGATCATCCTTCAACTTATCTTTTTCTCCTTAAACTAGATTGTCTAGAATTTTGCTTATACATAGTTAACTCCATTTGAGAAAAAAAAAAAAAGAGCATTTCTTTATTGAGCACTTGTTTTTGAAATAAAAGTTTTTCTGTGTACACTGTTCTAGCTTGAGAGGTTTTTTTTCTAAAGCTGTTTGACACAATTATTCCACTGTCTTGTAACATCCATTATTGCTGTTGAGAGAAGGGATGTTAATAAAAATTTTGTTCCCTGTTAGATCTTTACTCTTTCTTTTAAAGACTCATTTATTTATTTAGTTATCTGAGACAGAGAGAGAGACAGAGACAGAGAGACAGAGAGAGACAGAGACAGAGAAACACAAGCGGGGGTGTGTGGACAGAGGGAGAGGGAGAAGCAGACTCCGCACTGAGCAGGGAGCCTGATGTGAGACCCTATCCCAGGACCCTGAGATCATGACCTCAGCTGAAGGCAGATGCTGAACTGACTGAGCCACCCAGGTGCCCCATATCTTTACTCTTTATCCACTTTGAGATCAT
Organism: Vulpes lagopus; assembly: GCF_018345385.1. Classification (NCBI taxonomy): domain Eukaryota; kingdom Metazoa; phylum Chordata; class Mammalia; order Carnivora; family Canidae; genus Vulpes; species Vulpes lagopus. Next base: position 14,508,844 of record NC_054838.1, read on the forward strand.
CTCTGTCCTTGATGCTCTACATTTTTCCCTCATTGTGTCAAGGTAAAGGTGGATGTATTTCAAATTTATCTTGATTTAACCTCTGCATCTAGAGATGCATGTCTTTCACCCATTTGAGGTAAAAGAAAGCTAACATTTATAAAGCACACATTGGGTCTCAGACCCTTTCTAAATGGATTTTGTTGTCATGTTGCATACATTATCTCTTCAAATAATACACAATCTTAATTTTCTCTGTTTTCTCCTTCCAAGACTCCAATTGAACATATGCCACACCTTTTCGTATTATCTTCTATGTCCACAAACCATGCTTTCATATTTCCCATCTCCTTCTCTCTCTGTGCTGCATTGTGGCTCATTTCCTCAGATTATACTGTCCAGTTCACTAATTCTCTCTACTGTTGTGTCCAAGCTGCCATTTAGTACATTCACTGAGTTTTTCATTTCAATGAATATATTTTTCAATTTCAGACTCTCCATTTATTTATTTTTTTAATAGACCCTAAAAAAAAATCCCTGGCCATTTTCTCAACTTTTTATTTGAAAAAACATAAACCTTAAGGGTATAGCATTATATTTAGCTGTTATGTTTCTTCAATCTCTTATCTAGAACAGTTCCTAGATTCCCTCCCCACTTTTGTTTTCTTATAGCATTGACAATTGTCAGTTATTTTGCAGATTGTTTCTTAGTTTGTAATTGTCTGATTATATCCTTCTGGTTAAATTCAGGTTAAGCATTTCTGCTGCATAATGATGATATGTCTTTCTTGGTAGGTCATAGCAAGAAGCTCACAATGTTGACTGTGGTTACAGCTGGATAAAATGAAGGTGGGATTGCCTGTTCTCGTTTGTAGTATTTTTTTCTGCTTGCTCCTTTTCATGTGTAATCTATTTCTATAAATGTTTGACACATAAGACAGCATATTCTGTACTTAATAAAGTTGAAGATCTTGGCCATTAAATTTGTGTTTAAAAATATATATATAATTTATTTTATATATATAATATTTTATATATATACATATATATATAATTTATTTATTTGAGAGAGAGAAAGAACAGAATGGAGCTAGGAGCCTGATGTGGGGCTCAATTTCAGGACCTCAAGATCATGACCTGAGCTAAAGGCAGATGCTTAACCAACTGAGCCAGCCAGGAGCCCTAAATTTGTTGTCTTTGCCATTCTTAGTGGCTTACTTCCTTATGTTTTGTGTGATTATTTATTATTATCATCTCATAGTTTATCAAACTTAATTTGTCTGAATCCTGAGAGCAAAAACTAAAGCATAGTTTCTTTCAGAGGATCTATACTTGATTTTCAGGGAGCTAAAAGAACTGATGTGATGGGGGACTCTCAAGGTTAGCTTCCCTATTTTTTGTTAGTTTCAAGGCTTAAACTTTAAAACCACTGATATTTATCCTCAAGGCAACCCTGGATTTCTTTTTTATGCTTGCTTCTTTCCTGGCACACATAAGTTTCAGCATACTTTTCTTCTTTTCTTCCTTCTCCTTCTTGGCCCTGGGAGGCTTACCTCACTTACTTAAGAGCCAAGCAATATTTTTAAAAGTATACTTGTTGTAGTGGATGGGCTCTTACAGTATCTAGTCCATCATTCTGCTGCTCCCTGCTTCTTGGGAACTGCATTCTGTATTTCTCGCTGAGTTGGTCATTTGGTAATCTAGTTTCAAATATTTTTCTGGGTAAAAATTATTAGGACCATATTTTCTAAATCTGAAGGTTGCAAAAATTAATCTAATAGGTCATAACAAACACTAAAAATGAGACAGAATGGAAAGTACTAGTATTTTACATGTATCAAAATTCAGTATTATCTCTTGATGAATTTTATTCAATTATGTATTTAAATGTACTAACTTGTAACATAAAATGCATGTCTTGCTGCTGTCATGGTGCTTTTTTTGTATAAAGCTATGCTCTAGGGCACATAACTCTGAGACCTCCATGTCCCTAGAATCCATGGAGTGGAGAGAACTCAAGGCTTCTTTAGGATGACAATCCCAGGCTCACTCTCACTGGGCCCATCTTTGTTGTTAGGCCACTGACTTTCTATAGGGTGGCCACTGAGGCTGGAGTCAGAGGTGAACACATAATCAACGGATGATTACTATTTGTTGTGTAATGCAATCTGCAGTAGACCCTATGCATTCCTGGATATGTTATGCTGGGTGTGCCAAACTGCAAGGCCTAACCATCCTCCAACCCCGAGTCATTCCTGCAATCAGCCAAGTAGACGATTCCGAGAAGTAGGTCAGGATACCATAGTGTGACTACTGTATAACTACTTGTTTCTGGGGAGAGGGCTGGCTTGTTCAGTGCTTGTTGTAAAGGCTGCCAAGTACCTTGCCCTGAGCTCCTGTGCTGTGGCACAATCTTCTGTGTGCACAGCTGCCATCTGGGCCTACTGGGTCACACTGAAGTGCTTGGGTACAGGGCAACTTGTACCATGCTATGTTCCTGCTGTTTGCTGGACTCTACGTAAAAAAACTCCTGTCCTCTGATGCCCTGAATTTCACTGTTTACTTTTAGTTCATAGAATTGTGGCAAACTCATCCAAATCCCTAGCTTGCTTAGCCATCAACTTTGCAATCTTGTTATTCCTGGCCATTATCTATGAATGGCATTGGGATTCAAACTCACAAGTGTCTGATTCCAGTATCTGTGTTCTTTTCAGGATACCTCATTGTTACATTATCAAGGAAAATATTATTTCTTTTGTTTGTCAGCAGCCAATAAGATAAAAACCACAGAGTGTAAGCCAAACTACTTCCCTCTTCCTGGCTAGGGTTTCATTGTGGTTTCTGTCATGATAACATGTGCTCCTGCTGCCACCTGCTGGAAGCCTGGCACATCCTGCTATTTCTTTGTAAACTCCATCTTTGCAAAGGAGGAACCATCTGGCTCTCAAAAAACCTTACAAACAAACAAACAAACAAACAAACAAACACAAACAAACTCAATGCAGACAACCAGCTGGTAAACCTTACCCCAAAGTTGGTAAAGCTATAAGGGAAAAGTAATTCCCGTATGCCGCCCCTAGGGACAAATCTTTTCTCCTTCCAAGGTGCTCTCAGTTTCTATCAGATTTCACCTGCCTCCAGCTGTTGAAGGAAAGCACAGATTGTGTTATCCACACCATCTAAATTTGAATGGCGGTCTCTTGCAAAATTGGGGAATTCCATGGCTCTAGCACTTAACACTGACCACCACATTGATAACAAAGCAGTAGGTAACAGTGTCTTGACCAAGAGGCGTCTAAGTGGCTGGCAAAGCTTGGCTTATCTTCCTCATAGAGGGTGGGGCCCAGGGTAGTCAGACCCCTGCACATCCTGGTCTTTTACTCTGGGCAGTTGGAACCACCAGAGGAATCCATTCCCTTTTTCCAAGGACATCCATCCATAACACTTCTGCCCACCTCCCAACACACACCCTAAAGGACATCGTGACTTGTCATCTAGGGTGGGTTGTTAGATTTTTGTTTTTCTTTGTTTCCCTTTCCTTGACAAAATGGAGAACAACTCTTCCTGGGGGTAGGGGAGCTTATTTCTGACTGTTGGAAAGAAAGAAAGAAGAAATTGTTGTCACGACAATTAGGAGCTCATCAAAGCTTCATTTTGCTCATCAGCCATCATTGCCCTCCATCCTGCACCCCCGCATGTTCCTCTAATTCAATGCCCGCCTAATGAATAACTCCTAGGAACAAAAGAGCCTTTCAGGCTGGCGCATGTAATTATTAGAGGAGCCTTGCATAACTGTCACAGACTACTCATGTTTTCAGGCCTGTCTCTAAATTTGGTTATTCACAACCTTTATAGCTCAATATTATTGCCTAACTGTGATCATTTTCTAATTATCCTAATAATACCTATTAAATAATTCCCATTAAATCACTTGAACCAGAGCAGCACAGGCCAGCTCAAATACAACTTAACCTAATAAGCATCGGTCATTCATTAAGCACCAGGGCCATCTTTTAAAGGGGCTGAATAGAATATTAAACTGCAAGGGAATATTATTATTGCACAAATGTTATTACAAGTTGGAGTGTATTAATTTCGATGCCTGGTTTGCACATCTTCCATTTGGTCTCCTTTGGGGCCCATTCTCCTTGACTCTTCCAGGCTCCAGCCCCATGTTGAGCTGCATCTGTCACCCACGCAAGGACAACCAAGGCGAGGGAAAGGCCCATAGACTGAACAGGGGAATTGAATTACTAAGGATGTAAAGGGAATGAAGGGAATCCATCTTCTGGCTGGATCGACACACCTTTGAAAACACAAGCTGGCTTTCTTTAGCTGATCCTTCAAAATAGCCTTTCTTTATACTTGGAGGAGAAGGGGATTTTCAGAAGCTTTAAAAATGTGGTTTCTAGAATTTAAATTTCAAGCAGTGAAGACTAGCCAGTCAACTCTTTCACAGTGTATATGTGTGGATATTTAAGAATATTTTGTAAAAACGGTATCAGGTGGCATTGGTGCGACGCCTGCAAGGCAGTAGACCCTCTGGTAGACACTTTGCCCACCAACACCCTTAATTCTAAAACAACCTGGTAATGTGAGGATAATTAGCTCCATTTTTCATATAAGGAATCTGCAGGCTGAGAGGTTAAGTGATTCTCCTGGGGTCACACAGCCTAAATGCAATGGAGCAGAATTTGAACACTGGGCTCTCTGATACCTGTTATTTGACTCTCCACACCACACCTTCCCTCCCCAGGAAACTGAAACAGGCCCTAGCTTTGTTGGCATGTTGATCCTTTTCATTCTTAAGGCTCTCACTGAAATCTGTGTCTTCCCAGAGCCCAGTGCAGAGCCTTCTGGCTGGGGAATAAGGCTGTACGTCCAACAGGCGCGGCTCACTGTACCAAGAGTCCCGGCAACGGCTGTAGAGACAGGCCAGGACTCTCACTCCAAGCAGGAAACAGTTATTTTGCAATGAAGTCTATTCCTGGTAGGTGGATCTGGGTTATCTTTGCAAGGAAATGCACGATGTACTTTAGTAAGAAAAGGAACGAACACTTACTGTCCATCCCATGCCAGGTGCTATGTTAGGGCTTCCACACAAATTGTTTTGGCCAACGCTCACCACAAGTCCCAGAAACAGGTATGATGAGCCCTGCCACTTTACAAACCAGAACTGAGGCTCAGAGGGATAAAGTCAGACTCCAGCATTTCCCTGAGACTCCGAAACAGGGTAACCACACAGCTGGTGAAGCTCGCACTGCAGGGCCCCTCCCTGGGTCGAGGCCTTGCAAGGCTCCGGGAACACCCCTCACGACTTTGTCAGCGTGACTTTGCACAGGCTTCCGGCCTCACAAAATCTAGGTCTGCCCCTGCTGGTGTCATCACTCTCAGAACTGAACTCTTAAGGGAATCGAAATCCTAACCTTCCTCTATGTTGGCGAACAAATAGCGTGTTGTTTATGCAACTGCACGCAGAGATAGGTTTTCAGTGTCTGGTTTTTCACAGATTATATCCAAAATGCAGAAGGCTAGAGACATCACATCCGAAAACTAAAGAGACAATACCACCTCTCATCCACTAACTCTAAGGGGCCTTCCAATTCACCAGCCGTAAACTAGTGCTGAAGCAGCTTCCAAAATATGCGGTTTCTTTAGGCCAGCCCTCACCTCGAATCCTTTGCTGGCTCCTTGTTCACTGAAGCATTTCACATTTTTTTTTCACATTTGGCCTTTGCAGGTGCCATTCCCTCTTCCAGAACAATCTTCTCACTTCCTAAGTAAATAGGTGAACTCCTACTCCTTCTGTGGTTCCCATTGTAATGGGTTGCCCCTTCCAGGTGCTTAGCCTGAGCCCCTTCTCCCAAGATCAGTGAGGAACCTCATGACTATGCTCCCGTGCCCCTCTTCCCGAATGCTTGTTCCTATCATAACACTTGTCCTCGCGCGGTGCGGCTTATTTACTTACAGGTCTGCGTCCTTCAATGGACCATGAACCCCTCAAAGACAGAAACTGTGCCACGTTCATCACTATAGACTCACCCTCTGCAAGATTCCCACGTGGCAGGTCTTTACCAGAGGACTCCTGTTTGGATCTATCTAAGAGTCTGAAGCTATTTATTCGTGGGACACTTACCATTTCTTTTGCTAGGCAGGCAATATGCTAATTTATTTTCTTTATATATATATATATATATATACATATATGTATATATATGTATATATATATATAATTTCTCATTTAATTTTTATGTCAATTCTTTGTTTTTAAGATTTTACTAGTTTAGAATGAGAGACACAGAGAGAGGCAGAGATATAGGCAGAGGGACTCTGGGATCATGCCCTGAGCTGAAGGCAGATGCTCAACCACTGAGCTATCCAGGCATCCTTCTTTATATCAGTTCTAAGGGAAACCACAAATACCCCCATTTTAGAGGAGAAAACAAAAACTCATAGAAGTTTAGAACATGACCGGCCAGAGATACACAACTAGGAAAGGGAGAAACAAGGGCGTTGAGTCCCTCCCTGGGCTTTGACTCACTACCAACATTGCCTGAGCACCCAAACTGTTATCCTGAATTTCTCATAACCCCTGGCTTGCAAAGAACATCCACACTTGCAGAAGTGAGACTGGGCAGGCCAGAAAACCAGTGAGAAGGCCCACAGGCTGACCAGTTCCTTAGGAATTTCACCCCGGACCATCGGTTTGATTTGGGAAATGTGAAGCAGCTGTGGACCTGGCGCCCCAGGTCCTGCTATGGGTTCCACACAGTGACAGCAGGGTTGGATGGGCACTATTTTTGGACCACAGACGGGGGCCCGTGCCCACTTCCCCGATCTGCGGGGCTGCCTACCTGTTTCCCCTCTCAGCGCCTTCTCCAGCCTCACGCCTTGGATCTCTGAGGCCCTCTGCTGCTCCTCCACCTCCTCCAGCTGCCTCTGGATGGCCTGCAATGCCAGGATTGTGTGTCACACGGGGGCTCTCGAGGTGCCGAGTCACAGGAGGGGGTCGATGAAGAAGAAGGAGCCCCTGTCCCTTACGGTGTCCCTCCTTGGGTAAGGACCTCTGAATTCCCAGATAACTAGACCTTGACATTTCCCTCCTTCAGTGTGAAAACATAAAGCAAAGAGTCTGTATGGAAGCTCAATCTGCCCCCGAATAGACACGAAAAGAGTCCTCTATGACCAGATGTGCCCTTGGGCAGAGGATGCCGGGCTCCAGAGGTGGTTCTCATGGCTCCCAGACTCCTCTGAACCTTGGCCTCCAACTGGCCATAGCATCCACAGAGTGGCAGCTACTACTCAAACTAGGATGAGGTTCTAGGGGCAAACAGAGCACAGTCATGGTCCACTTTCCCAAGAAGAGCCAGCAACTACCTCCTGAGAAGTTGGTCTGGAGCTGGAGACCCCGGGCCAACTCCTGGGGCTTGCCGTGCCTTGCTCCATGTGTCCAGCTCCCGTCCTCAGCCATATAGCTTGGAACTTTTCTTTTAGTGGACCACAGGGCTAACACCCAGGGGCCTCTTAGTGTGGAAGTGCACAGTGGTTGTTCCTAGCAGATTATTAAGACAAGACCCAAGGTGTTGATCCCATTAAGGGACCACCTCACACTCTCCCTAGACTTACCATCAGCACCTGTTAACATTTGGGGTCATGACTGGGTTTGCATTTATGTACTTAGTTTCCCTACTGGCTATTTCTCTCTTGCCTGTACCAGGAAGAAAGATTAGGGGAAAGCCTTTCCCATGTACACTTTCTGTTCCCCATTAATTTCCTCTGCTTTTAAACAGCATGCTGCCAGAAGGCACATCTCTGGGCAGAACAGACTTTGCACCTGGCCAAACAGGTACAGCTGGCAGCTGTCTAGGCAGGTAGAATGTGCATATCTTCCCTCCCTCAACTCCCTGCACCTCTCACCCCCTCTCCTCCTTAACTCAACATCTTCCTGGTCTCCCCTGGATTCAGAGTACAATCACTGAAGTACCTCCTACCCTCTGAAGAGACGTGAACAGGGGTCGGGCCTGAGCAGCCGCCTGGCTCTTCTCATCCCAGCTAAGAGTGTTTATGTCCCAGTCTTTAATGCAAAATCTGAAATGGACGGGAAATCTATGTAACACTGTTGTAATTTCATCCCCTCTGCCTCTCTTCTAAAGACAATTGTATTTTTATTAATCCATCTCTTGATGGCATGATGTAGAATAACTAATGGAATTTAAATGACTTTATGACTGTCATGCATTGATGCCTATATGGTTGCTACAGACTGAATTGTTTCCGCTCCCCCAAATTCATATATTGAAGCCCTAACCCCCAATGTAGCTGTATTTAGAGATAGGGCCTTTAAGGTTAAATGAGATCATAAAGGGTGGGCCCCTAATGCTGTAGGACTGGTGACCTGATGGGCAGAAGTGACACAAGAGACATCTCTCTCTTTCTCTCTGCCTGGGCACAGAAAGAAGGCAGTGTCTACAGGTCAGGAAGAGAGGCTGCACCAGAAACCAATCCTGAAGGCACTTTGATCTTGGGTTTCCAGCCTCCAGAACTATGAGAAATGAATTCCTGTTGTTTAAGTCACATATTGTGCGCTATGTTGTTATGGCCGCTGAACAGGCTATACAATGGTCGTTCCTTCAAACCAAGGATGAAAATCTTAAAGACTTAGGGCCGCTGTGAGTGCCAACAGATGAGGCCACCAAAGGCTATCATGGTTCTCATCACCACCTGTGATCTGGAGGGAGACCATAAGGAGGAGGATGGCCAGTCTGTCAATTCATATCACCAAGACTTATCTCATTCTCACAAGGAAATCTGTTTCAGAAGTTGAGAGGGGACAGAGGGACTTTGTGGGTATTTTCCCCATCCACTAGGTGAAAGTGGTGGCTCCCTTGTCACTGTGAAGAGTAAATGAGTTCAGGTGAAGCGGCTTCCTTCCTCAGGAGGACTACATGGCCAGAAAAAGGAAGTAACTACAGAAAGGAATAGAAGGGAACACTGCATGAATATGAATGGTCATTCTAGTCCTTCTGTCCTAAAACGCTGCTATTCTTCAAGGTTACATCTGGGGTCCGAAGGGAGGTGGAGAATGCCTTGACTTTCTGCATCCTTTGTCTGCCTGTGACAGACATGGACAGACCAATTCAGGCAGAAATGCTTAGCGCTAACAATCAAGACCGGGAGTCTATACTGAAATGCTAGCTGCTTATGTTTTTGACTAACCTTGGAATAGAAACAGCTCCTAATAGATTGTCTGTTCAGCAGGGGCACTGTCAGGACGTCAGGAGAAAGTTGTATCCTCACAGAGGATAAGACTAAGGCCACTGCCATGTGGCAGTCAGGGCTTGGGATGGTTCCCAAGGCCATGTGTTGGCTGTCATTCCAGGCTCACTTGCAGGACACATGTTTGCAGATGGAAAGGCAGTTGGGAGTGGGCCAGCTCAACACCTAGGCTCTTCAGGCCCCATGGTCCCACCAGGGATTGAGTTAGAGCCTTTAGAATGAATCTGGTCATTCAGAGAAGAGAGATGGACCTTCCCCCAGCCCGTCTCCCCTAACACAATACAGACTTCCAAGGGCTTTCCAACCCAATTCCCAGGTCCCAGATGCCAGGCTCACTCACTCAAGTCAAGTTTGTTTTCTGACCTGAGCTTTATGAAGTCTTTTCAATTCTTCTTGCTTAACCAATTGTTTTGTTGCTTTCTCCAGTTTCCTTCTTCTTCTAAGGGTCTTCCTCTCCTACAAAAACCAAGAGAAGAAAAATTGTATCTGAGAAAAATGAGGTTAAAATCTGCAAAATAATGACACAGGCTTCTGCTTTCTCCAACCAAACCACTGTGTAGCTTCTAGAACAATGATGTCCAATAGAACTTCCAGCAATGATGGAAATGTCCTATATCTGTGCTAAAATATGTAAGCCACTAGCCACATGTGACTATTGGACATTTGAAATGAGGCTAGCATGGATAAGAAATTGAAATTTCATTTTAATAAACTCAAATATAAATTTAAATAGCCACATGTGGCTAGTAGGTGCTGGACTGGGAAACTGGTGTGTGTGTTTGGGGTTGGGAGTGGTATATATGTAGATGTAAAAGTGGGAGTGGCTTTATAGAGAATTGATTTGGTTCAGTTGAGGAAAAGAATAACACAAAAACTACATAGATGCTACCATAGCTCTAAGAAATGAGCCTGGGTGGTGGGAAACACACACACTTACACATAAACACACCATAAAAACAATTTAATATCTTTAAACAATCCTCAGGTGGGTCTACATTGCCTAATTAAACCTGGGAATAGAGGAATGTGTCTAAATAATTCAGATACAAGTGTTTCTGGGCTTGAGGTAGGCAAAAGATTGCTTCCCTTCCCTACTTCACTTTGCTTGTGCAAATATGTCATCATTGTCACTGGGTTTTGTGTATGCCCGGGCTTGTAAAATCCAGAACACTCAACATGGATGCATTGAAAATAGATGTAGATCTTGATGGTGTCACTTCCAGGTTTTAAACACCAGAGAAAGGAAAAGTAACAGTGTGGCCACATCCACATATTGGAAAGCAGAGGAGACACTTCTGGTTGGAGAGACAGCAGAGAATACTGGTAGAGCACTGGGCCCCGGAGCCCTGCAGAATTGGCATCAAATCCCAGCCAAGCTGTGTGATTTCAGCATGCCACACAACTTTCTGAACTTCAAAGTGATGAAAATGATTTAATGCTACCTTATGGAGACTGTGATAAGAATTAATTGAGAGAATGTGGGTCATGCCCTTCATAGAATACTTGAAAAAAATATGGGATAAATACCTAAATACTATGATTTTTATTATTAGTGGCATGATTATCAGATTATAATATCATAAATTAGCATGATCATAATAGAATAAAATCAGGTATTTTTCATATATGTGTGCATGTGTATATAATTGTATATAATATACACATATATCTACATCCTATGTATACAAGCAAATGTTCAAATTGGGCTAGTTTTACTGTGAGTTTGTCTTCTTGCTGTGTACTCATTCACTTTCTACATATTAGGATTAAGATTAGAGCATGCTGAAGAATTCTTTTTAATGCTGGCAGAAACAAATATGGAATTAAAACATTGTTACAGCTAGTCTGGTGCCTGGGCATTCAGTATCTGTGGTTGAACTGGATGTTTGGTCATTAAAGGGAGTATAAATCCACAAGGGAAGGATGGATTAATAGGCCTACCCTAGGTACTGCCAGAGGAATCCAGGCCCATGACAGAGGTCAGAGGTTATGCCTGAAAAGTGTGTGCATTTCCAGGAACTTGTGGATCCTGGTCATTCAGTCACCCATTCCATGGCTATGGATGGAGAGACCATCATGCTCCTCAGGAAAGCAGCCAGCTTTGAGACTTCAGAGTATCTACGGGTCATCAGTGAAAATATTTATCTTTTTTTTTTAAATTTTTATTTATTTATGATAGTCACAGAGAGAGAAAGAGAGAGAGGCAGAGACATAGGCAGAGGGAGAAGCAGGCTCCATGCATCGGGAGCCCGATGTGGGATTCGATCCCAGGTCTCCAGGATCGCGCCCTGGGTCAAAGGCAGGCGCCAAACCGCTGCGCCACCCAGGGATCCCGAAAATATTTATCTTAATGAAGACATTTCATTTTTCTAGAATGCTCCTTAGGATCTAGAATCTTAAAGATTTATTTCATCCGTGGAAGGAAATTTTAGCTTTCTGATCTCAAACTTATTCCATATCATATCATCTCTATTTTTATGAGATAACCTCCTGATTTACTGTCAGCCATTCTGAACAGAGGGTCTGGGCCATTTGGTGGGGGAGGGAGGGTAGGAAGCTCACCATTAAATAGGCGGGACCTTTCTGGCAGGAGGGCATGGTGGAGATCACTGGTAGTTGGTGCCCAGAGACTTTCTAATTCAATCTATAGACTCACAAGTATCTCTTGAGCTTCCATTATATTATCTAATAAGCCCCAGCGCATCCTGAATGCTGTATGGCAGATATTACACTGATTACTTCACATGTATCAGCTCATTTATTCCTCAAATTACACTTAGAGTACAGATAAGTCAACCAAACCTTGGAGTTACATAACTTGGCCAAGATGGCACAATTAGTAATTGGTAGAGCCAGGAGTTAAGCCCAAGTAGCTGAATCCAGCATCCTCGTTTTCAGCTGGTCTACACAGCCTTTCCTAGACCCAATACTGTGAAGGTATGTCAAAAACCCCTGCCTTGTAGGAATGTCAAGGTTTCCCCTTAAATTAAGACCATTTAATATCATTTCAAGGGGGGGATGCCTTGGCAGCATCACCCCATCTTAACACTTCCAACAGCTCAGCTGCCAAAACCCTACTGCTTTTTCAAGAGTTAGTGAACTAGGACCTGGAGGAGGAAAGAAAATCACTACTGCCTTTTATTAAAATATGTTGACACAGAAAAGAAGGATGATTTTTTTTTTTTATGATAGTCACAGAGAGAGAGAGAGAGAGGCAGAGACACAGGCAGAGAGAGAAGCAGGCTCCATGCACCGGGAGCCCGATGTGGGATTCGATCCCGGATCTCCAGGATCGCGCCCTGGGCCAAAGGCAGGCGCTAAACCGCTGCGCCACCCAGGGATCCCAAGAAGGATGATTTATTCACAAATGCTCATCTAGTCTTATGATGTCCCAGGCACAGTCCTTATAGCCTCAAAAGTGGCAATGACAGCACAGAGAGGCAAGGAAAGAGGCTCCGGACAAGGAAGGAAAAGACAAAGGACAGAGAGAGGGAGAGGACGAGGACCGAGGACGGACCGAGGCAGGACCGAGGACGAGTGCCTGCCCTGGTCTCCCAGGTCCAGGCATGGCTTTGGGAGGAGAGGTGGTGGGGAGGGCCAAAGCAAATGGAAGGGGTGGAGTGTTCACATCCTGTCTCCAGTTTCCTGCACAAAGGTTCATTTGAGCTGACCTGGGCTCTGTGCCAAAGGGCTGGGGACACACCTGTATGGAGCAGAAGAGATGAAACCAGAGGGGGGAAAACCCTTGTTGTTTCAGGGTGAGCCCGTGGGGAGTAGGAAAGAAATAACCTTTTGGTCAGCTTCCCTTCCTGTAAGAGTGGTCAGAGGCCAGGTGAAGCAGGCAAGCTTTTCCACGCTGCAAGCTTAAGTGCTGACAGGCTCTGTTCTGGGCCAGCAGGACGACAAGGAGCTACTTGCACGGCTCGCCCTAGATCTTATGGTCTTGCTCTCTGATGCGTTTGGGCCATTCCATTTTCTTATTCTCCATGAGTGTTGGAGTGGCTGTTAGAATGGCTGATGAATGTCTGTATTCAAATGAATACACACTTAACTCAAGGTCACTTAAAGGGATGAGGGGACAGCAAAGAAACCCCAGGAATCAACATCACACGCCAAATTCATTTGTGCTGAATACTGAACCAATCAGAGATGCCCATAGTTAGAAATGAGAAACCCATACACATTCTCTTTCATTTGCAATCCTTCCCTCCTCGCTCCTTCCCTCGGTCCCTTCCTCCTCCTCTTTTTCTGTCTCTGTCTCTGTCTCTGTCTCTCTCTCTCACACACACACACTCTCTCTCTCTCTTTCTCTCTCTCTCATGCCATGTCCCAGGCCCCTCCTGACTTGCTCTAAGCTGGGCCGTGGGGAGCTGGAACCCCTGAGTGATTTGAGATGATGCCAAAGTTCCTAATGCCAGACATGGAAAAGTTGAGTCTAAGTAAATAAATTTGGTTCTCTCCCTTTCTCCTCAGATCCTCACTGCTCCAAAAAATAAACACTGTTAGCACAGTGAACTGCTTCTCTGTTCTCCCGGGAAGCATTTTAGGTCCAACCATTCATCCCTCGGTCCCAGTGAAAATGTTCTAGCCCCGGTGGATAGAGAAAACAACAGTGAGATTTGGTCGTGGGATGTGTCTTCACGTATATGACACACACACACACATTTAAAGACATAAAACGGTGTTTGCATTTTTAAATCTACGGGTATGGGAATTGTTTAAAGTGTTTTCCAGAAATACGTTCATGAACCAAAGAGAACAGCCATCTCCCTAGCCAGCACGCAGCTAGTCCCTCCTTCCACAGCAGGGACCCTTGGAGTATCCGTGTCTAGATGCAACTGCATGGTTCATTTCATATTTCTGATTAGAATAAACATAACATTTTCCATGCAATCTGCCTCTAGTGCTTCTTAAATGAAGCTGTGTTTCCCTCAGGGAAATATGCATCTGCTTGTTGTAATTTTTTCGATGGTTTGCTTGTTGGACCACGTATTAAACCCACTTTAAGAGCTGCAGTCACCAAATGATTTTAAGTAAATATGTCTGTTTTTTTTTTTCCTGCCAATTGGAGTCTCTAAGAAAGGCGAGCTTCTAAAAGTTAAAAAAAAAAAAGATAATTCTTAGGGTGTTCCAGGTAAAAAGCGGTTGCTGTCAGAAGCAATGAAACGTGATCCTCCTAACGAAACCACTGCAGCTGGAGTCCACATTGGGTCTGAAATCCGGATGGTAAATGGCCCCCACAAGCCAAGGCCCTCTTTAGTTTGCCAAGTGTAGTTACCTTTGACCGCAAGGAAGGTTGGGGATGAAAATCTTCATCTGCAGAGGAGATGCTGGTGTTAGAGGTAGAAGAGGTGGCCCCTGTCACCTGCGTTTGGATGGGGATGTGTCGGGAACCTGAAATGGGAACAGAAGAACTCACTGAATCCCCAGCTTCTTTTCCTGCCTCGTGACCCCAAACTGCTTCTTCCCTCCTCCCTTCTTACCGTCATTCCCTTCCTCCCTGCTCTTCCCTCACTGCACCTGCCGTGAGTCGGAAGAGGCAGTACCTAAGGGCAACTGAAAATTTGGCCCTCCACGTTAATTACATTTCTGGGTCCCTGCCAAAAGCTTTGCAGCTCTCCTTTCATATTAAAAAAAAAAGGTATTATGCAGAAATCAATTAATTCCTTAAACACCATTTATATGGTGTGTTGGTTAGAATGCATTCAGAGATGAAATCTATTATTAAAATGCTTGTCTGAAGTTAGCTGAGTTACCTAAATGCTCGTGTAAGGTTTGTTCTGCAGAGTAATTGAATGCAAAAAAGTCAGAGCCAGCTCTTAAACAAATCGCCCTTCTGTGGCTCACAGCATCTGGCACCCATTTTTACTACATGACATCTGCTCAGTGTAAAAGAGCTGGCGTCAGAATGTCTGGTCATAGAAAAAAAAATCCCAAATGTAATCAGAAGCAAAAGGACTCTAAGCCTAAGGTTTTATCACATAGTCTCATGCAACATAAATATTTCATTAATTATGGCTAAACAAATGCCACTTTTATTTTCCCAACTTGCAGATATTATCACATCATCGAAGTGATGATTCAAATGCCAGGAAAGGCAATTGAAGATAGGGAGGGCTCAACAATGCAGGGCCCATGGGAGAGCTGAAGTCCAGGAGATATGCCAACCTCTGAACAAGAGGTAGATGGTTAGAGGCAGCAAAGGGCCCATGTTCACTAGAATCTCTTTGTGATCTGGCTGGGGACCGTGTGTGCTAAAGTCTTCCAGGTGCTATAGGAGGCTTTTATTCTTCTCAGCAAGAACATCTGCCCCTGCACATCATCCTGATGCAGAGTTAATGAGTAATGTCTGGATTAATCCACTCTGGATGCTGACTATCAGAACCAGTGAGGACTCCATGATAGGAAATGTACGACTCTTTCCTCTGCCATGGCAGCTTATATCCTAACAGGAGTATGTGTTGGGCAGGAAGGGGGAAGAAGGAGCAATTCCATGTGACTCACATTCTCTCCAGCCTGCCTTTTCCTCCCCCTTATTTTCAACTATTTATCCCAGTGGGATAGGCCAAGCTTTAAAAAATAAATGTAATTTTAACCTCCAGGAGCACATTTACATATACTGTTATTCAAAGCAAAATAATGCAAAACATCTATATAATAGCACAGCCTCCCTAGGGAAAGAGTTAACTGTTTTCCACTAAAATGTGCCAGATGGGAAAACTCAGGTGAAGAGAGCATCAGAGGGCAACAGAGTAGTGGAAGGAGGCACCATTAGAGGCGAGCTCAGATTGTCCTCTGGCTCTAGCTACTAGGTCACTACGGAGTAATGTAGTCATGGAGTGTTCACTCCTTAGTGTGTGAGCCTGAGGAACTAACATCACCTCCCTGAGTTTCTGGAGCTCATAACTTCTAGTGTGCAGCCCTCTAGTGGAAGAGTAAAGGGAACTGATGGAAAGAGCCT
Source organism: Vulpes lagopus (assembly GCF_018345385.1). Taxonomy (NCBI): domain Eukaryota; kingdom Metazoa; phylum Chordata; class Mammalia; order Carnivora; family Canidae; genus Vulpes; species Vulpes lagopus. The sequence goes on from NC_054838.1 coordinate 14,525,060, forward strand.
GACACAGTGCCTGGTTCATTGGAGGTGCCTAAATAAATCTTGTTGTCGTCATCATCAGTAGCAGGAGCAACTGCCCCATCATCATCATCATCATTGATCCAAATCAACAATATTGCAATATTCACGAAACCATCTAATTAACCTTCATCGTACAGAAGTATAGAACCTAAAGTAGAAACTTCCCAAAATAAGTTTAATAGTTCCACCGGGTCTTATTTTGAAATCAAGAAGAAAACATTTCTGAATATAATGCATTTCTTAAACTTCTGGCAAATGTTACATAAATTTATATAGTTACCTCTGAATCTCTTCCCCTTTACGCTCTTCCACCACAGAACCACTGATTCCAGAAGTTTGCTTTTCAATTGCAAAGTTAAAAAAAAAATACTTGGCAGCATTGCTCCACTCTGACTATAACGGGATGACTGATTCTGGGACTGATCTACCACAAAGCACAAGAAGTCAGGACACAATATATGAAACAGCTGTTTCCAGATCTTGGACAACAGGCAGTACAGAACTGTGATAAAGGTAAGAACAGAAGCAAATGAAGCCCTACAATCACACTAACTTCCGGCCTTGAGGCACTTTTCAGGCCACAGTGCAGGTAGGAAGAAGCTAAGCAGAACATAGCAGGTTCACTGAGTTGAAAAAACAGATCAGAGTTGGAGTGAGGGTAGGCAGCTGGAATGTGTCAGGGAGACTGCCACAGAGTAGAGAGCTATACAGAAAAAACACAGAATAAGCACAGAAGTCCCCTTGAATTTATTGCTTAATAGTAAACTTTAGATGCATAGAAACTGCATGAAGTTGGACCAGTGACTGTTGGGAAGTTACAGGGTAAATAATCTCTAAAGCTATTTACAGGATTGGGAAATACTCAAGTTCCACCTAGCTAGGGTAAAACTAACTTTGGGGGCATTAGAATAGAGGCCACAGAGGAGTCTTACGTTACTAATATGAATAAATTAGCCCTAAGTAAAGGTTAAAAACAACCTTGAAAGCCCCAAATAAGCTTAAAAACAATCTTGAAAGAAACCAATTCATCTTCAAGTTACAATGTCTGCCAAACATTTTTAATGCATATACAACACTCTTTAAACGAGGAAACAAAGTCTAGACACCCTACAACGGAATAGTCACCAACTTTAGCAGCCAGGAAGCAATTACTAGATATGCAAAAGAGCAGGACAATGAGCTGATCATCAAGAGAAAAATCAGTTAATAAAAGTAGAGTCAGAGATAATGCAATCAGCAGACAAGGATTTTTAAAATGTGCTCAAGTATTTAAAAAAGACAGCATGAAAAAAAAAATAAAAAAATAAAAAAAAATAAAAAAAGACAGCATGAATAGAATGAGGACGTAAAAAAAATATCGAAAAAGAATTAAATGGAACCTATATAAATGAAAACTACAAAATCTGAGATGAAAATTTCACTGGATCAGCTTAATAGTAGATTAAATATTACACAGGAAAATAGTCTATGAAATCAAATAACCACAATAGAAATTATCCAAAATGAAATGCAGAGGGAAAAAATATGGAAAAACTGAACAGAATTTCAGTGATCTGTGGGATAATATGAGGTATTCTAAAATACATATGATTGGAGTGCCAGGAGGTAGTGGGAATAGAAAAAGTCAGTGACATAATATTAATGAAAATCATATAAATTTAATGAAAATTATAAATCCACAGTTCCAAGAAGCTCAATAAACCACAAGCAGGGTGAATGTAAAGAAAATCATAGCAAGGCTCATGATAATAAATTTGCTGAAAACCAGAGATAGAGATAAAATCTTAAAAAGCAGACCAAGAAAAATGATATAATATATACAGAGAAACAAAGATAAGAATGTCCATGGATAGCTCATCGGAACCTAAATAAACCAAGAGGTAATTAAATATCATTAAAATGTTGATATTTCTATATCCAGTGAAATGATCTATTCAAAATGAAGAAAAAAATAAAGGCTTTAGGATAATTTGTTGTTAGTAGACATACATAAGAAAAATGTCAAAAGAAGCTCAATAGCAGGATAAGGGGGAGGCAAGATGGCAGCAGAGTAGGGGACCTTGTTTCATCTGGTCCCTTGAATTTAGCTAAATAACCATCAAATCATTCTGAACACTCATGAATTCAACCCAATATGTAAGACAAGAATACCTGGAACTCTGCAAATAGAAAAGTGACCGCTTTTTGCAAGGTAGGATGTTCAGAGCAGTGATTCTGAGGGGAGATATCTAAAGATAAATGGTGGGGGAGGGAAGTAATAGCTCTGTAAGCCAGCTCTTGGAAAGTGATACAGCTCTGGGGGGCAACGTCAGAACTCTTAAAAATCTGCTCCAGAGACAGACACTGCTGCCTGAAAGGTGCCCACGCGGTGAAACAGAGCAGAATTCTAGGTGGGACAGTCTGGTGTCAGGATTCACAGAAACAATGGGGGTGCCTGAGCCAGTGGAGTTCCCAAGTGTTGGAGCTGGGAACCTGGTTACAGTCAATGAGTCCTGGAGGGGGCTCTCAGCTCACTTTGCCATAAACAGTGAGCCATAGCCCGATCCAGTAATTGGTCTCTAAGTGGGGACTCTGCAAAGGACAGGAATGTGGGGACCCTCCACCTTTCCCTGAGAGGGGTGGAGTGGGTGCACAATCAACTGGGTGACCACTCTCCGTGCCAGGGTGCTACAAAGTACAGAAACACCAGACCCTCTGCCTTCCCTCAAAAGGAGTCTGCAGACTGTGGCACACACAGAAGTGAGGACCACTTATCTCTAAGTGTTTACTTAAGAGAGGGGACCACAATCTATGGCTCTGGGGATGGCCAGTCATTTTTATTTTGATCCTCTAAAGGGGTGTGGAAACCCTGCAGGGAACACAAGCCATACAGAGCAACCAAAATCATCTTACACTGAGCCTAGTCCCCTGGCACAACTGCACCCAGGCACAGACACCTGAGAATCATCACTGCAGGCCCCTCCCCGAGAAGACCAACTGGAAGAACAGAAGAACAGCATGCTTATGAACCACACAGGACTATAAAACTTCAGTGCTCAGGGAAAATAGTATATAGAATTCAAGGTTTTTTTCTCATAATTGATTAATATTTTAGTTTAAAAATCTCCATTTCTTTTTCTTTTTTTCCCTTTCAATTAGTTTCTTATTTTAACAACTCTTTTTTTATAAATTTATTTTTTATTGGTGTTCAATTTACCAACATATAGAATAACACCCAGTGCTCATCCCATCAAGTGCCCCCCTCAGTGCCTGTCACACAGTCACCTCCACCCCCCGCCCACCTCCCCTTCCACCACCCCTAGTTCGTTTTCCAGAGTTAGGAGTCTCCCTCTCTGACATTTCCCACTCATTTTTTCTCCTTTCCCCTTTATTCCCTTTCACTATTTTTTATATTCCCCAAATGAATGAGACCATATAATGTTTGTCCTTCTCTGATTGACTTACTTCACTCAGCATAATACCCTCCAGTTCCATCCACGTCGAAGCAAATGGTGGGTATTTGTCGTTTCTAATGGAACTCTTTGTTTTTAAGTCTTTTTTTAACTTTCAGTTTTTACATTTACATTTTATAGAAATACTCTTCATTTTTGGCTTCCTTCAACTCTATTCAGTTTTACTTTTGTATATATATAAGCTTTGCTTTCTTTACAATTTTGGGATTTAGTGTCTTCTAACACACAGGTCAAAATACACTCAGGACCAAATGGATCACCCTGTTTTGTCCACTCTGTGAGATTATATTCTCTCTTCCTCCCTTTTTTTTCTTTCCCTATTTTCTTTCTTTTTCTCTTCTGGTGTTTGACCTCTTCAGATTTGTCTAGTGTGTATTTCACTTGGGTCATGGTTGATATTTTTAATAGTGCTCATTCATTCATCCATTCTTCTCTGAGAAAAATGACCAGAATGAGGAATTTATGAGAAAGGAAAGAACCAGAGGTAACACTCTGCCACAGATCTAATCAATATGGATTTAAATAAAATGTTGGAAATGGAATTCAGGATAACAACTATAAAGTTTACTAGCTGGGCTTGAAAAAAAGCATAAAAGACAATAAAGAATCTCTTAGTGCAGAAATGAGATCGAATTAGGCTGAAATTTAAAATGCTCTAACTAAGATGCAGTCTAAATTGGATGCTCTAACAGCTAGGGTAAATGAGGCACAAGAGAGTAAGTGACATAGGAGACAAGTTGATGGAAAGGAAGGAAGCTGAGGAAAGAGAGAAAAACAACCAGTAGATCATGAAGGGAGGCTTTGAGAAATCAGTGATGCCATAAAATGAAACAATATCAGAATTACTGAAATGCCCAAAGGAGAATAAAGAGAGAGAGGGCCAGAAGGTATATTTGAGCAAATCATAGCTGAGCACTTCCCTAACCCGAGGAAGGAAATAGGCATTCTTGTCTAAGAGGTAGAGATGACCCTTCCCAAAATCAATAAAAATAGATCAACACCCTGACATATAATAGTGAAGCTTGCAAATTGCAGAGATAAAGAGAAAATCCTGAAAGCAGCTTGAGACAAGAGGTTCCTAACCTACAGGAGTAGGAACATTAGACTGGTATCAGACCTATCCATAGAGACTTGGCAGGCAAGAAAGGACTACCATGATATATCAGGGTGCTAAATGAGGAAAATATGCAGACAAGAATACTTTATCCAGCAAGGCTCTAATTCAGAATGGGAGGAGAGATAAAGAACTTCCAGGACAGACTGAAAGAATATGTGACCACCAAGCAACAAATATTAAGGGGGATCCTATAAATGAAGAGAGAGCCCAAGAGTAACATAGACCAGAAAGAAACAGACATAATCTATAGAAACAAGTACTTTACAAGTAATACAATGGCATTAAATTCATATCTCTCAACAGTTACTCTGAATGTAATGGGCTAACTGCTCCAATAAAAAGGCTCAGGGTTTCAGATTGGATAAAAAAGCAAGACTCACCCATACACTGTCTACAAGAGATTTATTTTAGACCTAAAGACACCTCCAGACTGAAAGTGAGGGGGTGGAAAACCATTTATCATGCTAATAGACCTTAAAGCTGGTGCAGCAATCCTCATATTAGACAAATTAGATTTTAAACCAAAGATTATAGTAAGAGAGGAAGAGTTACACTATATCATATTTAAAGGGTCTACCCAACAAAAAGATATAACAATTAAAAAATATCTATGCTTCTAATTTGGGAGAAGCCAATTATATCAAACATACTGGGTCACAAATCAGGTCTCAACTGATACCAAAAGACTGGGATTATGCCCTGCATATTTTCCGACCACAGTGCTTTAAAACTTGAACTCAATCACAAGAGGAAATTTGGAAGGAACTCAAACACTTGGAGGTTAAAGAGCATCTTACTGAAAAATGAATGAGTCAACCAGGAGATTAAAGAAGACTTTTTAAAAATTATGGAAACTAATGAAAATGAAAACACAACTGTCCAAAACCTTTGAGATACAGCAAAGGCAGTCCTAAGAGGGAAGTACATTGCAATACAAGCCTCTCTCAAAAAATTAGAAAAATCTCATATACACAATCTTACCTTACACCTAAAGGAACTAGAGAAAGAAAGGAACTAGAGAAATAAAGCCTAAACCACACAGGAGATGAGAAATAATAGAGATTAGAACAGAACTTCATGAAACAGAAGCCAGAACAGAAGAACAGATCAATGAAACTAGAAGGTGGTCCACTGAGACAATAAAATCAATAAACCTCTAGCAGACTTATCAAAAAGAAAAGAGAAAGGACCTAAATGAATAAAATCATGAATGAAAGAGGAGAGATCATGACCAACACTGAGGAAATACAATTTTAAGAACATATTCTGAGCAATTATATGACAACAAATTAGGCAATCTGGAAGAAATGGATGCATTCCTTGAAACTTATAAACTACCAAAACTGAAAGAGGAAAAAATAGAAAATCTGAACAGACCCATAACCAGCAAGGAAGTTGAATTAGTGATCAGAAATCTCCCAAAAACAGGAGTCCAGGGCCAGATGGCTTCCTAGACGAATTCTACCAAACATTTAAGGAAGAAATAATACCTATTCTACCGAATCTGTTTCAAAAAATAGAAATGAAAAGAAAACTTCCAAACTCCTTCTATGAGACCAGCATTACCTTGATCCCCAAACCAAAGACCCCAGCAAAAAGGAGAATTAACAGATCAACATCTCTGGTGAACATAGATGTCAAAATACCAAGATACTAGTCAACAGGATCTAACAGTACATTAAAAGGATTATTTACCATGACCAAGCAGGGTCTATTTCTGGGCTGCAAGGGTGGTTCTACCTTCACAAATCAATCAATGTGATACATCACATTAATAAAAGAAAGGTCAAGAACCATATGATCCTCTCAACTGATGCAGAAAAAGCATCTGACAAAATAAAGCACTGTTTCTTGATTAAAATTCTCCACAGCTTAGGATAAAGGGAACATACCTCAGTATCCTAAAAGCCATCTATGAAAAGCCCATAGAAAATATCATTCTCGATGAGGAAAAATTGAGAGCTTTTCCCATAAGGACGGACACACAAAAGGGATGCCCATTCTCACCAGTGTTGTTCAACATAGTACTAGAAGTCCTAGCCTCGGCAATCAGACAACAGAAATAAAAAGGGCATTCAAAGAATTTTTTTTTTTTGCCCTTGGCAAAGAAGTCAAATTCTCACTCTTTGCAGATGACATGATACTTTAGTGGAAAACTCCAAAGACTCCACCACAAAACTGCTAGAACTTATCCAGCAATTCAACAATGTGGCAGGTATAAAATCGATGTAGAAAAATCAGTTGCATTTCTATATACAAACAATGAGACAGAAGAAAGAGAAATTAAGGGATCAATCCCACTTATAATTGCACCCCAAATCATAAGATACCTCGGAATAAACCTAACCAAAGAGGCAAAGGTTCTGTACTCAGAAAACTATAGAACACTCACGAAAGAATTTGAGGAAGAAAAAAAAAAGAAAGAAAAGAAATTGAGGAAGACACAAAGCAATGGAAAAACCATTCCATGCTCATGGATTGGAAGAACAAACATTATTAAAATGTCTATGCTTCCTAGAACAATTTATGCAATCCCTATCAAAATACCATCAACTTTTTTCATAGAGCCAGAATAAATAATTCTAAAACTTTTTGGAAACAGAAAATACTCTGGATAGCAAAAGGAATGTTGAAAAAGAAAAACCAAGACTGGTGGCATCACAATTTCAGACTTCAAGCTCTATTACAGAACTGTGATCAAGACAGTATGTACTGGCACAAAAACAGACACAGAGATCAATGGAACAGAACAGAGAACGTAGAATCTTCAACAAAGCAGGAAAGAATACCAATGGAAAAAGGACAGTCTCTTCAATAAATGGTGTTGGGAAAATTGGACAGCCACATATGGAGGAATGAAACTGGACCATTTTCTCACACCATACACAAAAATTAGACTCAACATGGATGAAAGACCTAAAGATGAGACAGGAATCCATCAAAATCCTAGAGGAGAACACAGGCAGCAACCTCTGTGACATCGGCCACAGCAACTTCTTGCTAGACACGTCTCCAAAGGCAAGGAAAACAAAGGCAAAAAAAACTATTGAGACTTCATCAGGATAAAAGGCTTCTGCACAGGGATCCCTGGGTGGCGCAGCGGTTTGGCGCCTGCCTTTGGCCCAGGGCGCGATCCTGGAGACCCGGGATCGAGTCCCGCGTCGGGCTCCCGGTGCGTGGAGCCTGCTTCTTCCTCTGCCTGTGTCTCTGCCTCTCTCTCTCTCTGTGACTATCATAAAGGAAAAATTAAAAAGAAAACAAAAGATGGGAATCACTTGGGAAGCTTTTAAAAAATACAAATGCCTGGAACCAACCCCATTCTAAGAGTTTCTGTAGGGCTGACACAAGAATTTAAAAAAAAAAAAAAAAAAAAAAAAAAAAAAAAAAAAAAAAGGCTTCTGCACAGCGAAGGAAATGGTCAACAAAACCAAAAGACAACCAAAAGAGTGGGAGAAAATATTTGCAAATGACACATCGATAAAGGGCTAGTATCCAAAATCTGTAAAGAACTTCTCAAACTCAACACTCAAAAAACAAAGAATCCAGGGCAGCCCCGGTGGTGCAGTGGTTTAGCGCTGCCTGCAGCCCGGGGCGTGATCCTGGAGACCCTGGATCGAGTCCCACGTCCGGCTCTCTGCATGGAGCCTGCTTCTCCCTCTGCCTGTGTCTCTGCCTCTCTCTCTCTCTCTCTGTATCTCTATGAATAAATAAATAAATAAAATATTAAAAAAAAACAAAGAATCCAATCAAGAAATTGGCAAAGACATGAACAGACATTTCTCCAAGGAAGACATACAAATGGATGACAGACACATGAAAAAATGCTGCACATCACTTGGCATCATGGAGATACAAATTGAAACCACAGTGAGGTACCACCTCACACCAGTCAGAATGGTTAAAATGAACAAGACAAGAAACAAATGCTGATATGAGGATGTGGAGAAAGGAGAACCCTCTTGCACTCTTGGTGGGAATGTAAGCTGGTGTAGCCACTCTGGAAGACAGTATGCAGGTTCCTCAAGAAGTTGAAAATAGAGCTACCCTATGACCCAGCAATTGCACTACTGGGTATTTACCCCAAAGATACCAATGTAATGATCCAAAGGGACACCTGCATCCCAATGTTCATAGCAGCAAGGTTCACAATAGTTAAACTATGGAAAGAGCTGAGATAGCTATCAACGATGAGTGGATACAGAAGATGTGATACATATCACACACACACACACACACACACACACACGGAATATTACTCAGCCATCAGAAAGGATGAATTCTTACCATTTGCAATGACGTGGATGGAACTAGAGGGTATTATGCTAAGTGAAATAAGCCAAACAGAGAAAGACAAAATTTTCATATGGTTTCACTCAAATGTGGAATATAAGAAACAGTGCAGAGGATCATAGGGTAAGGGACGGAACACTGAAGGGGAGTCATCAGAGAGGTAGAAAAACCATGAGAGATTCTTGACTATAAAAACAAACTAAGGGATGCTGGAGAGGAGGTGGGTGGGGGGATGGATAATTGCATGATGGGCATTAAGGAGGGCACATGATGTGAAGAGCTCTGGGTGTTATAGGCAACTGATGAATAACTGAAAACTACATCTGAAACTAATGATGAACTATATTTTGGCTAACTGAATTTAAATTTAAAAAAAACTTCTGTAGCAGAAGGAATATAACAACACATGGAATAAAGAACTCCAGAAATGGTAAATATAAAATAATTTCCTTTTTGGTTTTTAACTTCTTTAAAAGATAATCAACTATTTAGTGTAGGGTAGTGTGAAATAACAAAAAATATATAATTTGGTCTCTGTCCCCATTCCCATCAATATTTGGTCTTTGACTCCAGTCCTGGCACAGAGCTCCCAAAATGCTTGCCATTCCTGAGTGAAGAGTTTCCAAGTGTCTTGAAATTTCCCATGGTAGAAGCACCTTTTGTTCTAATGAAGTGACTCTTGGTGAGCTCCTGGAAGATGGGTGGTCATTAGGGAGACCAAGCCATGACTGGAGCTTGGAACTTTCAGTTCTACCTCCAATCCTCTGGAGATAGATAAGGGGCTGGAAAATAATAATCAGTCATACCTATGTGATAAAGCCTCCATAAAAATATCTAATGTACAAGGTCCAGAAAGCTCCTGGGTTAGTGAACACACCCACACACAGGGAGGTGGTACATGCAGATAGAAACTCCTGTGCTCGAGACTTCCAAATTTTGCTCTATGCATCTCTTGTTCAGGCTGTTCATCTGCATCTTTTATTTTATCCTTTATAATATAAAATATGTAATATAAGTATTATAACATAAGTAAGTACTTCTCTAAGTTTGTTCCATTCTAGAAAATTACTGAACCCAAGGAGGGGGTTGTGGAAGCCTCTATTTATAGCCAGTTGGTCCGAAGTATAGGTGACAATCACTGAAAGGAGATAAAAGATTTGAGCAGACACTACTAATACATTTGACCTGATTGGTAAGTATATATAGAATAATATTGCTAGTAACTAGAGAATATATATCCTTTTCTGGAGTACGTGGAATATTTGCTAAATTGGTGCTATGCAGAGCCATAAAGAAAGGAACTAATATACATTGTATGTCTTCTGACAATAGTGAGATTAAGCTAAAAATCAATAATATAAAATATAATGAGAAAATCTCAAAATGAGTAGAAATTAGGCAATATTTTTCTGAGAACCAATGGATCAAGGACAAAATAAAGGTAAATTGAAGCTCATAGGATAACAATCTGGCATTACAACATAACTAGGATGTAGCTAAAGTAGTGATTTGATGGAAATTTAGAGCTTTCAATGTATACACTGTGCAAAAGAAAAATTGAGAATTAATACCCTAAGATCTATTTTAAGAAGATAGAAAAAGAACCAATGATTTAATCTAAAGAAACTAAAATGAAGAAAATAATCAAGATAAGAACAGATTATGAGAGATAATTAAAAACAAAGCAGAAATAAAATAGTAAATTAATGAAGCAAAAAATTTGGTTCTTCAAAAATGTATGACACTCATGACTTCTAAGAAGAGTAGTTAAGAAAAAAGAGACAGAAAACACAAATTACCAATATTGAGGATGAAAAGTCCTACAGAGTATTAAGGAAACTATTATACAAACTATCTTATGACAATAAATTTGAAAATTTAGATAAAATGGACAAATTCATTTAGATAAAATGACAAATTCATTCATGATTTACCAGAACTGACATAAGAAGAAATAGAAAATCTTAATACTTACATATCTATTAAATTGAATCCACAATTAAAAACCACCCTACAAAGAAAATGCTAGGCTAGAGACTTCACTTGTGTTCAAATGTTTGAAACACAAACACCAGTGTTAAACAAACATACAGACCCTCTTCCAGAGAATAGGAAAAGATGGAACACTTCCCAACTAGTGTTACACGGCTAGCATAAATTTGAATCTAAAACCTGATAAAAATATTGCAAGAAGGAATATTTCAGACCCATAACTCTCATGAACATAGCTGCAAACTACTAAAAACAATTAGGAAATCCAATATAGTGATACATAAAAAGATAATACATTATAATCAATTTGAGTTTACTCCAAGAACATGATAATGGCATAACATTTTCAAATCTGTACAAAAAAACCCAATGTACTTCAGTACATTTTTATTAAACTAAAAAACCCATATGATTAAATTTATTATTATTCATTATAAAAAGTCACAGTAAGCCAAGAATCGAAGGAATTGTCTTCAATACAATAAAGAGTACCTATCTTAAAAATCTACAGCAAACAATATATTCAGTAGTGAAACATAGTCCCTCTATTATTGGGACAAAAAGACAGTGATGTACATTATTAACATTTCTATTTAGCATTGTATAGGCAATCCTAGGAAGGACACTAAGGCAAGAAAGTTAAATAAAAAGGTATACAAACTGGAAAGGAAAGATGTTAAACTATATTTGTAGACAACATGATTATTTATGTAGGAAATTCCATAAAAACCTCCTAGCATAATAAGTGAGTTTAGCAAGGACAATATAAAAGGTCAACTGTGTTTCTGTATATCAACAATGAGCAACTGAGAATCAAAATGAAGAAAGCTATTCCATTTATAATAGCAACTACAACAAAATGAAATACTTCAGGGATACATTTAATAAAATATATGCCGAACCTATATACTGCAAACTCCCTAAGAGAAATAAAAGAAAACCTAAATAAATAGATATTCCATTATCATGGACAGAAAGACTCCATAGTTGTCAATTCTTCCCAAGTGGATTTATAGATGAAAAACAGTCCCAATCAAAATTCTAGTAGGCTTAATTGGTATAAATTGACAAGCTCATTTTAAAATTTAAATGGAAACACAAAAAGATGTAAACTAGTCAAAACAATTTTTAAGAACAAAACTGGATGATTCCCACTACCTGTTTTCCAGACATACTCTAAAGCTACAATAACCAAGAGTGCATGTTATTAGTATTATTATATAAATCAACGAACAGATTAAAGAGTACAGAGATATACCCACACATATGTAGTCAATTGATTATTTGTAAAGGGGCCAGAATAACCCAATAGGGAAAGAACAGTCTTTTTACAAGTTGTGCTGACAATGAGATATCTATAGATTAAAAAAAAAAACTTGACTTTTATTCACCATAAAAAGTAATCAGAATTGGATTATAGATCTAATCCTGAAAGCTAAAAACTGTAGAAGTTCTGGGAGAAAACAGGAGACAGTCTTAGTGACTTTGGGTTCAGCAAAGATTTCCTAAATACAACTCAAATTATAAAAGAGAAAAATTAGTAAGTTTGACTTCTTCAAACTATTCTTTGGAAGATGTGATGAAAATAAAAAACGATCCACTAACTAGGAGAAAATACTTGCAAATAAATATCTGATAAAGAATTTAGATCTAAATTTCAGGAACTCTGGTTAAATAGAGGTGTATTGTATATTCTTAGATCAGAAGACTCAATATTTTAAAGCTATCAAATGTCTGTAAATTAATCAATTAAAGACTAACATTTATAACTGCACCAAAAAATTGAATACCAGGGAATATATCTAATGAAAATTGTGCAAGATCACTAAAATCACAAAACATGGACAGAAATTGAAGAAGACCTCAGGGAGGTATCATGTCCATGGATTTGAAGACTCAGTGTTGCAAAGATGTTAAATTTTCTCAGGATTTATCTATAGTTTCCATGTATTCCCAATCAAACGTTCAGAAAATATTCTTGTGGAAATTGATTAATTGATTCTGGAAGTCACATGGGAATGCAAAATGCCAAGAATGGCTAAGACAGTCTTGAAAAAGAACCAAGTGGAAGGTCTATTCCAGGCTGTGAAGATTTATTTATTATAAAAATATTTAATGAAAACAGTGTGATTCAAGTACAAGGACAAGCCAATCAGTGGAATAGGATAGAAGGTCCAAAAACAGACTTGCCTAATTTATGACAGAATGTTACAGCAATGAGGAATGGAAGGAGGGGGGCAGGGCCTTTAAAGGCCTTTTTAATGAATGCTGGCCTTTTTAATGAATGCTGTTGAATCAAGTGGAAAACATAAAAAATATATATATAAAACTTTACTCTCCCTCACAGAATAAACAAAAATCTATCCTAGTTTGGTAGTAGACTAGCTTGTGAAAGGTAAAATAATAAAACCTCCATAACTGTTGTCCAATAGAAATATAATATGAGCCATACACATAACTTAAAATTTTCTAGTAGCCACATTAAAAAAGTATAAAAAGAGGGCAGCCCAGGTAGCTCAGCGGTTTAGCGCCACCTTTAGCCCAGGGCGTGATCCTGGAGACCTAGGATCAAGTCCCATGTCAGGCTCCCAAGATGAAGCCTGCTTCTCTCTCTGCCTGTGTCTCTGCCTCTCTCTGTGTCTCTCATGAGTAAATAAATAAAATCTTTTTTTAAAAAAGTGTAAAAAGAAACAGATGCAATTAGTTTTAATCATATTTTTTACATAGCCTCCAAAGTCAAAAATATTATCATTTCAATATGTAGTCATACACAAATCATTGAGATATTTTACATTATTTCATTCATACTAAGTCTTCAGAATCTGGTACATGTTTTACATGTTCCTGTTTAGGTGACACATTTTTAATGGTTAAAGTAAAACGTAATTCAAAAAGCAAAAAGTTGTGTTTATTTTTTAAAAAATATTTTATTTATTTATTCATGAGAGACACAGAGAGAGGCAGAGACACAGGCAGAGGGAGAAGCAGGCTCTATGCAGGGAGCCCGACGTAGGACTCGATCTGGGGACTCCAGGATCACACCCTGGGCTGAAGGCAGGTGCTCAACTGCTGAGCCACCCAGCTGTCCCAAAAGTTGTGTTTAATAGAAGAACATTTTCTATTGATTCAGTGTTTAAATTTAAATTTATTAATATTAAAATAAAAATTCAGTCCCTCACTCACACTACTCACATCTCGGTTGTGAAATAATGGCTACCATATCAGATGGCACAGTTCTAGGAAGTAACATAGAACATCTTTTTGGTTTCAGAGTAGGGAAAGGTCTCATCACCTGGATGAAAACCAGCAATAAGGGAAAATATTGAAAAATGTGGCTGCATTAAAATAAGTACTTGCATTTATTAATAGAAGTTTATTATTAATATTTCATCTTTAAAGAGTAAAAAGTGAGCCCGGGAGTGGGAGAAGATATAATATATATATTGACATAGAGGACTTATTTCTAGAATCCACACAGATTACAAATCAATAAGGAAAGAGCTGTCTATACAATAGAAGCATAGGCAAAAAGACTTGAATAGAGACTTTACAAGGGAATATCTAAATAAGCACCAGAAAAGTAGTGCAACATTAGCATGTTAATGCAGGTTAAAAACAATAATGAGACACTTCCAAAAAAAAAAAATGGTGACATCAAAACAAAACTGAGACTGTCAAGTGTTGCAAAGACAGAAGTCAAGGAGAGCTCTCATTTCCTGCTGTAGTGTATGTACATTGGTAGAATCATTATTTTTTACTTTTATTTTATTTTTTTTAAATTTAATTTCAGATAATTAACATATAAAGTATTATTGGTTTTAGAGTTAGAGGTCAGTGATTTGTCAGTCTTATATAATACCCCGTGCTCATTACATTATATGCCCTCCTTGCCCTCTTTAATGACTATCACGCAGTTACCTCATCCCCTCATGTCTCTCCCCTCCAGCAATGCTCAGTTTGTTTCCTATGATTAAGAGGTTCTTACGGTTTGTCTCCCTCTCTGATTTCATCTTGTCTTATTTTTTCCTCTCTTCCTCTATTATCCTCTGCTTTTTGTTTCTTAAATTCCACATATGAGTAAGATCACATGATAACTCTCTTTCTCTGACCGACTTATTTCACTTAGCATAACACTCAATAGTTCCATTCACATTGTCACAAATAGCAAGGTTTCATTTCTTTTAATGGCTGACTAGTATTTCAATGTATATAAATATATCACATCTTCTGTATCCACTCATCGTTGATGTTATTCCATGGTTTGGCTCTTGTGAACCTTGCTGCCATGAACATTGGGATGCAGGTGCCCCTTTGGATCACTACATTGGTATCTTTGGGGTAAATACCCAGTAGTGCAATTGCTGGGTCATAGGGTAGCTCTATTTTCAACTTCTTGAGGAACCTGCATACTGTCTTCCAGAGTGGCTACACCAGCTTACATTCCCACCAACAGTGCAAGAGGGTTCTCCTTTCTCCACATCCTCATCAGCATTTGTTGTTTCTTGTCTTGTTCATTTTAACCATTCTGATGTGAGGTGGTATCTCACTGTGGTTTTGATTTGATTCTCCGTGATGCCAAATGATGTGCAGCATTTTTTCGTATGTCTGTCGGCCATTTGTATGTCTTCTTTGGAGAAATGTCTGTTCGTGTCTTTTGCCAATTTCTTGATTGGATTCTTTGTTTTTTGAGTGTTGAGTTTGAGAAGTTCTTTACAGGTTTTGGATACTAGCCCTTTATCTGACGTGTCATTTGCAAATATCTTCTCCCACTCTTTTGGTTGTCTTTTGGTTTTGTTGACCATTTCCTTCGCTGTGCAGAAGCTTTTTATCTTGATGAAGTCTCAGTAGTTCATTTTTGCCTTTGTTTCCCTTGCCTTTGGAGACGTGTCTAGCAAGAAGTTGCTGTAGCCGAGGTCACAGAGGTTGCTGCCTCTGTTCTCCTCTAGGATTTTGATGGATTCCTGTCTCACCTTTAGGTCTTTCATCCATGTTGAGTCTAATTTTTGTGTATGGTGTGAGAAAATGGTCCAGTTTCATTCCTCCGTATGTGGCTGTCCAATTTTCCCAACACCATTTACTGAAGAGACTGTCCTTTTTCCAGTAGATATTCTTTCCAATGTAAATCTTATTAAGATTAGTTGATTATAGAGTTGAGGGTCCATTTCTGGGTTCTCTATTCTGTTCCATTGATCTCTGTGTCTGTTTTTGTGCCAGTACCACACTGTCTTGATGATCACAGCTTTGTAATAGAGTCTGAAGTCTGGAATTGTGATGTCATCAGTTCTAGTTTTTCTTTTTCAACATTCCTTTGATTATTAAGGGTCTTTTCTGGTTCCATACAAATTTTAGGATTATTTGTCCCATCTGTGAAAAAAAGTTGATGGTAGTTTGATAGGGATTGCATTGAATGCATAGATTGCTCTAGGAAGCATAGACATTTTAATAATATTTGTTCTTCCAACTCATGAGCATGGAATGGTTTTCCATTTCTTTGTGTCTTCCTCAATTTCTTTCATGAGTCTTCTATAGTTTTCTGAGTACAGAGCCTTTGCCTCTTTGGTTAGGTTTATCCTGAGGTATCTTATGGTTTGGGGTGTAATTATAAATAAGATTGATCCCTTAATTTCTTTCTTCTGTCTCATTGTTTGTGTATAGAAATGCAACTGATTTCTGTGCATGGATTTTATATCCTGTATGTTGCTGAATTGCTGTATGAGTTCTAGCAGCTTTGGGGTTGAGTTTCTTGGGTTTTCCACATAGAGTATCATGTCATCTGCAACGAGTTAGAGTGTGACTTCTTTGCTGATTTGGATGCCTTTTATTTCTTTTTGGGTACAACCACTTTTGAAAACTGTCTGACAGTACCTATTAAAGCAAACTATGTCCATTCCTACCCCACGACCTGTCAAGTCCACTCCCAGGTACATACTGACAAAAGATTCTGTCTCTGAACAAACTCTAGGCAAGCTCTTCTGAGCCTTCCTCTTGGCTAAGCCTCAATGTTGGTCTATAAAAACAATAGACTCCCAACATAAATTATTTAGCCCACCCACTGCTTCCTACATGGAAGGAAGTAGGAAGAAAAAGTACCTGCTCGAGAAAACTCAAAGCAGACAAAGGGATTTAGTGTTTGTCCTAGTCCACACCTGCTGATAGGTCCCTGACTACCCTTTCCTAGAGCAGTTTTTAAAAGGTGCTTAAGATGAGAGTCCTTCCTCTATCCCTTTGAAATGCATATGTATTTCTTCCACTGGAGAATCTCTTTCTCAAGGACCTGAAAGCCATTCCTTTAAAAAGTAATCAGCAGGAAGGATAGACCTCTGTCTCCAAGTCTTTATGGGAAGATCCAGTCCTAACTTCAATAGTTGCCAACTAACATGCACAACTGGCCTAATCAGCATTTATACTGACCAAGCCTTTGTAATTTTTCACTTCCTCAACTCTACTGAGCCTCTCTTTCACTCCTCCCTATTCCATCAATCTCCCTGTCAAACACTCAGCCACCTCTGTAAAAATCAAAGGTGAGTTCAGTTCGTGTTGGACTCTCTCTTCTGTTGCAATACTATATTATTAATTAAAATCCGTCCTTAACACTTTTCATAGCATCTGGCTTTATCTTTGACAATAGCAACAGCAACAATAGGTATAAGAATGCTCAAAGCAGCACCATTCACAATAAAAGCAATGGAAAACACCTAAGTGCCCAGCATCAGAAGGCACAAGTAAATTGTGGCATATTCACACGAGGGAATAAAATGTAGCAATACAAAGAATGAACCACTGCTGCACATAACTATAGGGATCCCCCCAACCCCAATAATCTTTAACAGAAGAAGCCAGGCACAATACAGACTTGTATTTTCTTTTGTCGTGGAAGCAATGAACTCAGATTCGGCACCAGCAAGACCCATTTATTATCTCACAATGCATAAGCCAGAAGTGCAGGCAGGCATGACTCAACTGGGTCCTCTGTTCAGGGTCTCACGAAGCTGCAGTTGAGGTGTCTGCCATTCCGGAGTCTCAGTTGCAGCCCAGAGTTCCCTTCCAGCTCATTCAGGTTGTTTGTAGAGTTCTGCTTCTGGTGGTGGTAAGAGATGGGGCCCATTTTCTCACTGGCTGTACACTGGAGGTCCATCTGGGGCCTCCTGCCCGTCGGGCCTCTCAGAGTAGGACAGTGTACTTCTTCCAGGCCAGCAGGATCATATCTTTCTCACCCTGCGAGTTTCAGGAAGGGCCCCATCCTTATTAAGGGCTCCTCCGATTAGGTTAGGCCTACCCAGGATAATCTCCCTTTTGATTAACTCAAAGTCAATTGGTTTAGAGCTTAATTACATTTGCGAAATCCGGTAACCTAATCACGGGAGTGAGATACATCATGTTCACATTCCCACCATAATCAGGAGGACGAGATTCTACAGGGCAGAAAGCATGGGGCCCTCTGAGAATTCGGCCTGCCACAATATTGAATGATTCAATGTTTAGAAAGTCAAAAAACTGTAGAGGTAATCCAAGATGATAGAAGTCAGATGGTAAGCACTTTTGTTGGGTGTCACAAATATGTGGGAAGAAGTAAGATGGAAGCTTGTGAGTACTGCTAATTTTTTTTTATAGTTTGATCTCAGAGGTATTTTTTTAAAAGCTTTATTTACTTATTCAGGAGACACACACACACACACACACAGAGAGAGAGAGAGAGAGAGGCAGAGACACAGGCAGAGGGAGAAGCAGGCTCCATGCAGGGAGCCCGACGTGGGACTCCATCCCAGGTCTCCAGGATCACACCCTAGGCTGAAGGTGGTGCTAAACCGCTGAGCTACCTGGGCTGCCCTTGATCTCAGAGGTATTTATACAAATATACACATTGTAAAAATTCAGCACTTGTGTACTTAATATTTGTGTATTATACTGTCTATATCTTACACTGCAATAAAGATTTTATGCAAAAATAAAAAAGAGGTTCTCAAGGTGCCTTGTTTAATTATAGACTGGAATAATTTGCATTAAAATTGTTTGTATAAAATCGGCACTGGTAAGTGCTTGAAATCAGTTTATGCCCCTAAGAAATTTAAAGACCCAGAGAAATTTATATGTACTATTAATTTACCCAGAAAGTTCTATTGTGAAAATAAGAAAAATTAAATTTCAGCAAATTTATTCAAGTGATCATAAGTTCAAGGTATTTCCATTCAAATATGTTTTGAAAGTTTCTCATTTTCAATTAGAATACTGTTTTCTCTCTCTGTTGCATAGGAGCATACCTACAAGTTAAATGTAGAGAGAGCAATTTCAGTGTGTGTGTGTGTGTGTGTGTGTGTGTGTGTGTGTTTCTGTGTGTATTTGTGATTGGTGGATAGGCTGGTCAGGGACAGGAAATAAAAGGAAACTAATGGGCCTAATCTAATAGGGTAGGTAAAATCTTTCCATTCTTAGGATACTGACCTAAGAACACCTGAGAGAAACACAAAGTTCTGTGAAATGGGCCCAGACACAATTTCCAGAGCTGGTCTTAACCTAGTTCCATTCTCTACCTTTTCATTGTGTTCCAAGCCAAGGAAGTCATACTATTTCCTACTAGATATAAATGTAACGGTTCTCCATGATAAATATATCAGGAACACACATTTCTCCCACTTAATGTAATTAGCATGTACAAAAATCACATATATGTGATATAAATGAACTAAAGGCCAATCTTACAAATGAATTTGATATAAAAGTCTTAAATAAAATATTAGCAAATGGGGGGGGGGCTTGGTGGCTCAGTTGGTTCGGCATCCTATTCTTGGTTTTGGCTCAGATCGTGATCTTGGGGTCCTGGGATCAAGCCCTCCATTGGCTCTGTGCTCAGCACAGAGTCTGCTTGTCCCTATCCCTTCCCCTCTGCTTCTTCCCTTCCCAAGCACTTTCTCTCTCTCTCTCTCTCAAATAAATAAAGTCTTAAAAAACATATTAGCAAACAGAACAGTAAAGCATATTAAAATAATAAGACATCATGTCCAAATGGTATTCATTTCAGCCATTTAAGGATGGTTCAATATCAGTGAATTTATTATGTAATTCATGGTATTATTCAATCATATGAGAAAAAATCATACAATCATCTCAAAGACTACTGAAGTGACATTTGATAAAATTCAACATCCATTCATGATTTAAAATACTTTCAATAAAATAGGATTTGATGGCAATTTCCTTAGAGGATTTAAATTTATCTTGGTCAACCCAGAAGCCAGTATTATGCTTAAATGGGAAAACATTCTCTTTAATGAGATGCATTCTCATTAAGGCTAGGCATTTCATATGGAAACCATTCTTACTACTTTTATTTAATATTGTTCTGGAAATTCTAGAAACCAAACAAACTGAGGTAACAAAATAAATTAGAGGTATACATCTTTTAAACAGGAGGTAAAATTATCATTATTTATAGACATTATGATTGCATATTTGGGGAGGGCCCTGGAGAAGACATTGGAAAGCTTTTACAAACAAGGAGAATCCAGCAAAATGGATGAGTACAAAAATACTATACAGAAATCAATAAATTTCAGTACACAAACAACAGTAGGAAGATGGAGCAAAAGATTTTATTTACAATAGCAATAAAAACTAATACATTGCAATAAACTTAATAAATACACAAGACCTGTAAGATGTAAAGTTTAAAACATTCTGGCAGGGGGAGGTGCACAAAAAAGACAGCAAATGGGAAGGCAATTCATATCACAGGGTCGTAGATTCTTGCTAAGTTAGTTTGTAAACTGAATCCCGTAAACGCAGTCATAGGATTTTTTTGGTACATAGACAAGCGAATGCTAAATTCATATAGAATACCAAAAAAAGCAAAAAGAGCCAGGGAGTTTTTTAAAACGAGGAGCAATCACGGAATGCCCTTCCTACCTGATGGTACATACATACATTTAGAAAGGTATATAAATATATAGAGTAAAATAATTAAAACAGTGTAATACTGATATATAACAGACAACTCAACAGAATATTATGGGTGGTATGGAAATCAGTCCAAGTGCAGGAATTTGATACATGACAAAGATGTCATCTCATAAGAGTGGAGAAGATGCATTAGTCATTAAATTATTTTAGAATAACCAAGGAGACAGCTTAAAACAAAAACAAAAATGGGACTGGATCCATACTTCACATTTTACTTTGGATAGTTTCTTGATACAAATATTTCAACGTAAAAAAGTTTAAAACAAACAAATAAGACTAAGAGAAACTATAAGAAACGCTTTTATATACTTGGAAGAAGCTCTTTCTGAACTATGATAGAGTTCCTAAGCCTAAGGAGCCATAAAATGAAAAATTGCTTATAATTACTAAATACAAATAAAAATTTTATAGGACAAAACCCATCATAAGCAAAGTTAAACACAAGCCAGAGCTGGAAAAAAATATTTGTCATTCCTATCACAGAAATGAGCTAAATTTCCCTTTTAATAGAGTCCCTTCATATCATTAAGAAAAATACCAAGATTTCCACAGAAAACAGGATGAAAGAAAAAAGTAATGGCTGACAGAAAAGGAAATATGGATGACTTAACATATGAAAAAATACTCAAGCACCTGTCAGATTGGTAAAGATTAACAACAACAAAAGGTGGGTAACACAATGGTTAGTGCAAGTGTGGAAACACTGTCTTCATATTTGGCTGAACCAGCACCACTTTGACAGAGGATGATTTGTCAGGATCTATCAAAATTTCTGATTCATAGATCTTTGTTCCAGCATTTCCACTTCTAGTACGTCCACACATGCCAAATGGCCTAAGTTCTCGGTTCGTTATTGTAACATTGTTTGCAATAGCAAAAGATCTGAAATGAGCTTTCCATCATAGGGGACTGGCTACCCAAATCCACATCCACACAACAGAATACTGTGCAGCTATAAAACATAAAGCTCTTTATGTGCTAATATGCAATGATGTCCAAAAAAAATGAAAAGTATAATAAGAAGTGTGTAGAATTTGCTAGCAAACTACCTTAATGAAAAGAGAGAGAGAGAGAGGGAGAGAGAGAGAGAGAAATGATATAATACGTACATTTGCTCTTATATGTATGACTTCTGTCTGCGAGAATGCCTAAGAAGCTGATGATCACATCTGTCATCAGCGATATGACCTGGATGGCTCAGGGACAGGGAAGGGACATAAGACTATTTATTTTGTGCATTCTGTACCCTTTTATCTTAAACCACATGAATGTATTGTCTATCAAAGAATGCACAACAGATTAAAGTTTACAATGTGGTTTAAAGGGTGTACTTAAACTCTGAGCATGTCTGTGCTTATCCTGAGCTTGACTGAAAAAAAAGTCTCTTGTTAAACCTATGTAGCTTTCTGATGAAGGCACCAAAGAAGGAAAAGAATTTTTTACTTGAAAACTAATGGTCTAAAGTAAAAGGTAAAGAAGAAAAAAGCTAACAAAATAAATAAAAATAAAGTTGCTCAAGAACAGAGATAGGAGGGGCAGCTGGGTGGCTCAGTGGGGTAAATGTCTGACTTTGGCTCAGGTCATGATCTCAGGATTCTGGGATCCAGCCTCCACATTGCATCATTGGGCTCCACGCTCAGCGGGGAATCTGCTTGAGATTGTCTTCCTCTGCCCCTCCCCCTGCGCGTGCACACTGTCTCAAATAAATAAATACAATATTTACCAAAAAAATAAGGATAGGAGAACCACAGTTTGTTTAAAGCCATAAAATGAGTATCAACAGCAAAATAAATCATGTGAGTCTTTAACTAAACTGTCTCTAAGTATATATATTAAAACTTTGGCAAAGAGGAGAGAGGGCAGAGAATAGACATTACTATTTTTTTTAAAGATATTTCTGTGTTGTTGAATTATTCCAATTCTTTTTTATATTAATTAATCCAATAATATTTAAAAATTACAATCATATTTAAATATAAAAAAGCCTAAGTTTCCAGTGGTAACCAAATATATAAGTGTGTTTAAACAGTAAATAAAACACAAGCTTAAAAGAGGAATCATTTTTTGACTAGTAAAATAGCAATATTTAACAATAAATACGGTGCTAACAGGTGACAGTATGGTGAAAAAGATATTTCATACATTAGTGGTGGAATATAAACTGGTACCTTTCTCTACACTTAACTCAAATTTATAACATGCAGCTGTAAGAAATAACACAGAAAACTCCCATGTATCCTTTATCTGTATATTGTTAAGAAACAATTTGTTAGTGCAAATTAAGAATCTTAAAAATATTCGCATCTTTAATCCAATAAGCTCATTTCTTAGAACCTATCTTTAAAAAAATAATTCAAAGGAAAGAAATACCTATATGCATAAAAATGTTCATTCAATATCATATATAAAATATATTCATATGCATAATTTATATACACATATATATCTATACATCAATACAACAGTTGTTTTCTAAATAAAAAATATTTACTTAATGAAATAATGTATCCACTAGATATAATAGTCTACTGCCATCAAATTGCATTTATGTAAACTATGCGCTAATTGTCATAATAGCTGTGGTATACTGATTTTAAAAAATACAATTTTGGGGGTAAAGTTTAGTAAAAGTTACCATACACGGATAATGAGTGGGAAAGTGGTGAGATCATGGTTGATTCTTTGTCTTTTTCAAAACTCTCTATAGCATAATCTCGACTTTTTTTCTTAATTTTTCAAATTCAACTTTTCCTACTTTGGTCAGAATCTAATTTGGGAAGAAGGAGAAAGTGAAAGATGCCTGTTGTGAGTAAGAATGACTAACTGCCCAGCATGAACTGCAGACTTTGGTTAGCAAAGAGCCACTTACTTGCATCTTTGTCTGGAGAAGGAGGAGGGACCCTCTGTCCCAGGCAGGTGCTATGGCGAGGCTGTGCCAGGGCATTGTCCAGGGGCTCCCCTTGCCCCCTGGGGGCGCTGAAGAGGTCCTGGAGGTCCTTTCTTTGTTTGGATTCTTGGAGGGAACTCTCACAAGATTTGTCTTTGAGTTTGAGGGAGGAAAAGAGCGAGATTCTTTTCCTCGGAACCCTAGAAGCATCTGGAAAGGTCTCTTGCAAACTCACTTTCTCAAGGAGCGCGGGCACATCATCTATCTTGTGGCAGGGCGGGGACATGAGTGCAGGAAACACCTTGGACGGCCGGGTGGGCAAGCTGTGGGTGCGGTGGACGGGGTCAGGAGGGCTAGGGTATGAGGGCTGGGCAGCCTTGGCAGGTGAGGAGCCCAGGGAGAAGAAGGCCGAGGCCCTGCTCGCCGAGTCCTTCCCTGGGGACTGCTGGCTGCAGTCTTTATTGGAGCTGGTTTTGCGAAGGCTGAGTGAGCGAGTGCAAGCATGCGGCTGGCTGGGCTGGCTGGCGGGCAAGGCCTTGCTTTCCGGCCTGGCATAGGCCTTCCTCCCACCTTCCGAGGTGGGGAGGAGGGGCTCCAGGGACCTCCGGATGGCATTCGCTATGAGCCGAAGTGGGGACTTGGGTGGAGCCCGTTCGGCTGGGATCCCCATCTTCTCCTGAGCCTTTCCCAGGGCTGGCGGGGTCTCTCTGGCTGTCTGGGGAGGCAGCAAGGGCCTCATCAGTTTCAGCACGTGGCCTCCTCTACCCTTGTCAGCGCTCTTCTCTGCATTTGGTGCCCTGGCTTCCGGGCTCACACTCTCGGGGATGGAGTTGTCCCAGTCCAGCAGCTTTGTCTTCTGCTCCGGAGTGAGGACTAACTTCCTCAAGCCCAGCTTCTTCCCCTCTGTCAGCTCTGACCCATCCTCTGCTCCCTCTCTGGGTCCCATGTTCTTTTCTCCTGAGTCCTCTTCAGCCCTGGAAGGTAGCTCTTGGTCTGGCAAGCACCTGTCCTGCCCTCCAAGGGGGTGTGGGTCTTTGTGGAGGCTTCTAGTGTCCCCAAGAGGGGCCTCTGCTTCCGGACACCCATCAGAAGCCATCTCGGCAGGGCTGGGGGGCTGGGGGCTGGTGGGGCCATCTTCACCAGGCCTCACCACGCAGTACTCTGCCCGCCCCAGCACTTGGTTGTGAGGCAGATACAGAGGCATGTCCTTGGGGACCCCTTTGGCTCTGGCGCGCCTCAGGAAGATTGGAGTGGAAAGGCCGGAGTGACCTCTTGAGACCCGTGAGGGCAGGTGGTCAGCCGTCTCCTAGAGAGGATGGGCAAAATGAATGGATATTTAGGAATTCCCAGCATTTATTTATATGGGGAGGCAGATCTCAGCCCATGGCCCCCCTCCCTTCCTCTCTTCAGATCTCCGGTACCCAAAGTCTAAAAGAATTCTGGCTAGGATGATTTCAAAGGGCTGCTCTGCCTTCTAAGTGGATGCCCTGGGACCTGCTGGGATCTGCCTGGAGTCCCTGTATCAGCTCTGAATGAAGGCTTTGCTGGGTGCTGGATTAGGTGGGCAGGAAGCCAGAATGGAAGGCGAAGGCATGGACAAGCTCCTGGGCCAGCCAGGCACACTGGCCTGGCCCCTGTGAGTGGCCAGATGTGTAGAGGAGGACAGATGCCCCATGGCTTAGCCATGGCCCCTGCTAAGGGGTACATTCCACCCATAGGTATGTTCCTCCAACAACCAAGAGACCAAGGCTTCTTCCTTGGAGATTATTAGGAGAGACAGTTACCCTCCTGGGCTGGAGCTTGGTGGCCAGAAGGATGCCTTTAGGACTTTCCAATGACCCATCTCAACCTGACTCATGCCTTGCACCACTGAGAAAGTAGCCATTTGTAGCATGCAGGAACTTGGCCCTTGGCAAAGGAAGAACATAGGGAAATTCTAGAAGGGCAGTGCCCTGCCAAGAGCTCTGTGCCTGAGGGGCAGGTCATAGGGCAGGAGAAAGAGCACGTAGCTTTTTTTGTTCTTGTGCACCCTACTTCCCAGAGCCTGGACCAAGGTAACAGAGGCTTGGTAAACTCATACTGAAGGGTAAAGTCCAAACCTGAGTGTTTCAGTGATGCCATTTCCTGTTCAAGGGGGATGTGCTTCCAAGAGCCTCGACTGCTACCAAAGGCAGCCTCAGCCTGCGTCTGCTTCCCTCAGCTGTGGGCAACCCGAGGTCCTCTGTCAGGCCCTCAAGGACAGAGCATGCATCCTAGCATGTCTGCATGCCAGAGTCCTGCCCAGAGTCTGTGCCCCACAAAGTCTGCTGACCGACGGCTGTGCCCCAGGCCTGGCTGAGAAGGAACAGCACGGAAGAGCTTTCATGAGAGGGACAAGTGAAGAAGGCCTGGGTGGGCTCTTGACATAGCATCTCGTGGTCCTGGCTTTGCACCTGGGTGACCTAAGAAGAGCTAAAGCTCCAGAGTTAAGTGTGGGACTGGGTGGAGCAGGAGCAGATCACCTTCCTCACAGCTGCACAGGGTCCCAAAGTGCATTTACCTGAGGTAGGGAGAAGCCATCCAGAGAGTTCCCCGGGAGAGTGGCTGAAGAAAAAGATGGCGGGGAAGATGAGGGGGAAAACAGTGAGGAAGAAGAAAGAGGGGCCTCTGAAGGTTCCTTTGAAGGTGACAGAGTTCTTTCGTTGTTCACTGGCGTCGAATCTACCAAGGAAAGAACATACTCTCCATTACAGCGCTGTTATCACCTTATATTGTATGAAAAGAGGCGTAAAGGGAAGCTCCAACTCGATAAATAGAGTCAGAGGGAGGATGGGGTTGGAGACTGACTCAGAGGCCCTGGTGCCCAGAGTTTGACTTTAGGAGAAACAGGTGCAGGAGTGGCGGCCTCCCGTGGGGGGACGGAGGTCCTAGGATGAGAGGTCTAAAGAACCACTGCCCTTCCCACTTTGGGAGGATGTTCCCATGAGATGAAACAGGGAGTCTCCAGGGTGTCTCTTGGAAATGAACGAAGTTTCCCCTAAAGCCATTGTGGTTGGGGTCTGGGCTGTGTTAAGTCACTTAGTCAATAAACCACCTGAGGCCTGGACTTCCCCGAGACCCTGGACTGTTAGCTGTGGGCGTGGGCAGGGTAGCCAGTCACCGCCAATGACTCGGGCTCCTCCCTCTCACATGGGCGCCGAGGGGCTCTCAGATGGTTAGTTTGAGATCTTAAAAGAACACTGGCCGGGGAGGTTATAATGAGCATCAAATCATTGGAAGCATATGGAGCGGGTTCGTGCCAAGCTCCTGTTGGTCAGGGAGCAAGCGAGATGCAGCGTGTGTGCGCGCAGAGCCCGCGAGGAAGGGCTGTGTGGCTGGGGCCCTGAGAACGGGCCTAGTTCTGAATCTGGGAGCCGGAGCCGATTCGTCTGGTAACCACAGAACTGTGGCAGTTGTAGCCCGTGAGGTCAAGCTCCCTCTCAGGAGTGCACACACGCGTGTGCCCGCGCACCTTCTCAGCAACCTTAAATCTAAAATCTCAAGAGCTTTGCTTCTGCAGTGGCCATCCCAGCGCGGCCACACTCTGTTTCTGGGCTGTCCACTTGGTGTCTGACCCGTCGGCCCAGCTCGTTCTCCTGCGAGCCCTCCCAGCAAACGAGGCTCTCCCCCAGTCACCTCCCAGGACCAATGTCCCTCTACCCACTCCCGTCAGGCTCCCTGCTGGCGGCCGCTCAGCTGACCCATCCCGATTGCCCTCCAAGGTGTGGCCTTCAGACGTTATTACCTCACTTCCTAACTCAATCCAATCCCCTGGCCTCAGTTTCCCCTAAAGCTTTGGGTGAGAGGCGCTCCTCCTCTGGAACCCATACAGGCCAGGCCAAACCCATGCCCCTAAAAAAGAGTTCCTTCAAGACCCATTTGCATGCACAGGTGGGGGGTCCTCAGGGTTCTGTCCTGCTTTCCTGGTACACACATGCAAGTGTGTCAGAGCACGTATGCCAGTCCCAGGCTCTGAAAACACGGCCACCACACGCACACGTTCAGCAGGCTGCCAAAGCGACGCCCTCCAGAATGCTTCTGGGGGAAAAGAGGACTCCGGGGCAGAGATCCCAGGGTGGCAGGGAGGAGCTGCTGGGAGAAGGCCCCGGGCTGCCAGGAGCCGCTGCGGGGGAGGCGGCTGGCCGGCCTGTCACCCAAAGCCCCACTGCAGCCCACAATTAGATGGTTCGAGCCTAAAAAGGCAAATGCTGTGAGTCAGTTGTTGCCTTGCTTCCTGTCCTCGGCTTGCCAAATTCCTGCCAGATTCCTCCTCCCCCTCTTCCTTGCCCCCTCATTCTCTTCCCTCTGCTACCTCCTGAAGCAAGCTCCTCGGCTCCTCTCAGAGTCCCCTCCGCTCAACAGACTCCTTTGTTCTCCCGAGAGCTCTCCAGAACCTTCTGACACAGAGCCAGGGACACCTTGGGAACCACACCTGACAGGAAAGCCTTGGGGTTCACAAGGGCATGACCCAGGGGCTCTCCCTCTCTCCTTTCCCTAATCCCTGCCCCCCGAACCCCCACCCCTGCCGCCGCCACCAGTGAGGCCTCTCTGCACACATGTTCCTCATGCACTGACTTGAGGACAACCCGGGCAAAGCTTGACGGGACGCCTGCCAGTCAAGCTGCCCCAGGAGGGGAAGACCAGAGCTAAGCGACAGGTGACAAGATCTCACCCGCCTGAGGTGGCCGATGTCTTTGGGTTCCCTCAGAGGATGGCAAAGGGGAACCCGGTACCCCACGTCCTTCCCGCCCAGCGGCCTGGCACTTTCCACACGTGAAAACTGGGATGTCTAGCTTTGCTTCACGGGGCGGCTAAAGGAATAAAATGGAATAAAAGGGGTGCCCGGTGGAGAATGCAAAGTCAATGCTGCATGCCAGCTAAACATTAGCTCTAACCCCGCTCTTCCTCCCACGCACACAAGTTGTGGCCCATAAAGACACTGCTGAACTGTTGACCTGTTCCAGAGGGGGCTGCAGACGGCTCCCCTGGCCAGGATTTCTCTAACTTGCAGGCCCAGGGATTCCTCATTCATCAACTCAGATCCTCCTCTGCAGGTTCTCTCTTGTCTTCCTTGAGCGCCTGGCATGGTCCAGCCGGGCTGCCGTGCCCTCTGCAGGGGCCTCGGTCCTGGTCCCGGCATGCAAAGGGCCTGATGAGCAGAGCGGCCCAGGTTACAGCCCCCCAGCCTCCTTTGGCTCAGCTGCCTCTTCTCTGGCCTCTGGCGGTGACCTTTCCTCTTGGTTCTAGAGGTCACCGTGGTGACTCTGGTCAGCGGGGGAGGGTGATGAGGGCACTCACGCAGCTCCCCCTGTCTTCCCACCTGGCACGGGGGCCAGAACCGGCCTTGACCGAGCAGAGAAGTAACAGAGGGGATAGTGCCCTGGGTTCTGTCCCCTACAACAGGACCAGTGTTGCCCACCAGGGGTTTCCTCTTGGGCAAAATGAAGATGTCCAAAAAGATGGCTGTGAGGATTTTTGTGACTGGGATTCCAGGGTGCAGCTTCCCAGAATTGGGAGTTTAGGCGATGCTCAAATCTCCCAAAGTCTCAGAGCACCCTCTAGGGGCAGCAGCCTGCACAGGCTGACCCCAGGGGCTCCATTTGTTGCTGCACTTGGTTCATGTGTTCATTTGTTCACTTATTTACTCATTCACTCAGCAAGCAATGACTGGACGCCTCCTCTGGGCCAGGTCCATAGAAGTGACCCCAACTTAAGGCCTTCCCTCAAACCGGCTTTTATATAGACTTGAGGACCAACAGCTGGGATAACCACACTCGCCAAGGTCTTCAGGTCCATCCCGAAACCCTGCTGCCCAGTTAGCAGTCCTCTGTCTCTGTCTCTGCTGCCCCCCTCCAGCATCCCCTAACCTGCTAGGAGCCCCCCACCCATCAGACTCGCTGCTTGCACCCCAGCCTCGGAACTTCTTGAGGGAAGCCCCTTGCACTAGTGGCGCTCAATGAAGTCAGCTGGAAGCCCTGGTGGAATTTGTACCCAAATGGGCTCCCCATCTCGTAGAAGCAGAATTCCTGTGATCTGGGGAGGGGCTGGGGGATGGAGAAATAAAGTGACCCAGGCCTTCAGTAAACATTAATTCCCTTTTCTCATCGCCTTCACTGGCTGGGACTGCAAGATGATTCCAGAGTCGTTGCAGGGTGCCCCAGGTGAAGTGGCCTGCCGGTGTCCATCTGTGGTCCAGCCCCAGAGGCACCCATTACCCCAGCCTCACCCAAGGAAGGGGGAGCCCCAAGTCTGAGGGTTGCTGGGAGAATGACTCACGGGCCAGGAGTCGGTGTTGACTCAGAGGGAAGGAACCAGCTAACTAGCGCTCTGTTCCAACTTCAACAATGGCTCTTTTTAGAAACTCTTGTCTAACCCAAGGCTTTCCTGGGTTCACCTCTCCCAGAACAAAGCCCAGAGAGCGCAGGGGCCGGGGGAGGCAGAATGTAGACTTGGGAGTCCCTGCCCCTCTCTCAGGGCCCGGGAGGGGACGCCTGCCCTGTAGAATGAGAATGTGGTCCGCCCGGGATGCTGTGCATCTGTGTGCGTGGTTCCTGCGCCCCCTCGTGGGGGCCGGATGCCTTGGCGTCCGCTGTAGGGATGGGTGATGAGTGGGAGTGGGTGCAGCTTCCTTCTTGGCTTTGCCTGTGATTGCAGGAGGTCGTTGGGCTGATGCCCCCAGGCCAACCCCAGTGCACAGAATGAAAACACATAGAGGCTCTGGGTCTCAGTTTCCTCCTCTGTGTGTCTCAAAAAGCTTGGAGCCAGTGATTGCTAAGGCCCCTTCCGGGTGCAACTGTGGTGATTCCAGACTGGGGAGCTGAAGGAGAGAGAAAGGTCCCAAATCCTTGGAAAATGCTTCCTCTTTCCTTGCCCCTCACATCCAGGGGGCCAGGTCAGAGAGGACATGCATGGAATGAGAACAGCTGCCCCTGAGAATTGACCAGAGGACACTGCCCACGCCCCTCCCTGCCCACTCCCAGAGAGCTCGTGACTCACTTGACTGGAATGTTCTCCTCCAGCTCTGGTATTTGCTGGGAATTGGAGACTGGAAGCTACTGGCCCGTTGCAGAGCTGGGGTGGAAAAAAGAAAGGGGCAGGGGAGATGGGGAGGGAGGAAGAGTCTGTTAAACTTACAGAATAGACATGGGGTTTTCTTCTCTGGCAGTTTATAGACTAATAATAATAATTGACCAGGGCAGCCCGGGTGGCTCAGCAGTTTAGCGCCACCTTTGGCCCAGGGCCTGATCCTGGAGACCCCTGATTGAGTCCCACGTCGGGCTCTCTACGTGGAGCCTGCTTCTCCCTCTGCCTGTGTCTGCCTCTCTCTCTGAGTGTGTCATGAAAAAATAAATAAAAGTCTTTAAAAAAAAAAATTGACCAAGCCCCCTCCTTTCCCAGACTGCATCTTCAGGTCCCTACGACGCACACCTCCAGTTTTTCATTCGCTCATTCATTGAATATGTATTGAGACTCTGCTTGGGACAGGTACTGCCATCACGCAGGAAATCCTTCAAATTATGAGCCATCATTCTAACTCATCCATAATTAATGTAATGTGTGTGCACACACATACACACACACGCATTCGGGCACACCCGTTTGCTCGTTTTTAGCAGAGCAATTCTTCAAAGCAGGTCTGACATCAATGTCCCATATATGTAGTAGATAAACCTGAGCTGCTCTCATTGAAGCCTAGAAGCTGCAGAAAGTTCTACTTCCCCATCCCCCCACAGAGCCTCCCAAACCCTTCAGGAACCAGGATTCTGCAACTGTGGACTGAACACCCTCCACCCAGTGGGTCTTGAGAATTAGCTGAGCAAGATGAACATCACATGCAAAAGAAGGTGGTCTCTGCCATTTAGGGTGTGAGAGATGCTACTGCACCGCATTTCCACACCGGGCCCTCAGATATGGCCTCAGGCTCCGTGTCCCTGTGGTGGTTCCTTCATACCCAGGATGAAGAATGGGGCACCACACGCACACCTGAATGACATACAGGTGGGACTAGGGGGCGTGGAAGGAAAGAAGGCCCTAGGAGTCACGTGGGTGTGGGAAAATGGGGTAGGGGAGGTCTGAAGCCAAGGCCCAGCCGTCTCTTTCGGTAGGAAGGCCTGGAATCCACACCGTGCCAGTGCTTAGAAGTGGGCATCAGCTCTCATCAGCCAGGCTGTGGGGTGCAGGTGGCAGCCTCTTCTGGGGGCTTCTCTTCCTTGGGACAAGATCATCCAGTTCCTTAGATCCTCAACTCTCCTCCTTCCCCTATTGCACCTGGAGACGATGCGAACCTGTTCCAGCTGGAGGGTTCCCTGTCCCAAAGGTCTGCTGTCATCTCAAGTCCATGGGTTTGAGGGGGAGCCTGTGCAGATGGCTGGGGGCACAGCCTCCTCATCTCCCACCCCCCAGCTTAGGCCTGTTCCTCCCTCAGGCA
This sequence comes from Vulpes lagopus, assembly GCF_018345385.1. Classification (NCBI taxonomy): domain Eukaryota; kingdom Metazoa; phylum Chordata; class Mammalia; order Carnivora; family Canidae; genus Vulpes; species Vulpes lagopus. The sequence goes on from NC_054838.1 coordinate 14,557,216, forward strand.
CAGGGCGGGGTCTGCAGCAGGGGCAAGCAGGCCTCCAGGGCAGATACCTCCTGCTGACCACCACTATCCTTTCCAACAGCTGCTGGAGAATTTTCCCTACAGACCTAGAAGACTGCTTAAAGCCTTATTGCTCCTCCTCTGCCTTTTCTCTTTGTGGAGTAGAACTTATTAAAAATGGCTAAAATTCATAAGCAATTTTCCATCCCTGGTGTTTATAGGACACACATGCACACATTTTTACCACAATAGGAACAACAGGGTGGGTAGCAATGATTTGATCCAGTCATTTTGAGCAGCATCAAGCAAGCCTGGCTCCCTTCCTTTCGGCTTATGTTTTATTTATATTTATTTTAAGGGAGCACTTTTGGAGATCTTAGTGCATGACTTGCTACAAAAGGAATAAGGGTTATTTTACCATATGGTGCTAATGATACCATTTAATTGTTACAAACTAGCAGTATTCTCCAGAGGTCAACTGGACCATCCAGTTGTCAAATTATTGCCAGAAAAAAAAAAAGGAAAAATACCGATTTTTCTAAATCAGAATAATATGGGGCAGTCTACACTCCACACCCCCAGCTCTAACTGGTTTATGCCTTAAAACTCAACACAGTTGATTGACTCATTTAATTATTTAGGTGTGCATTTTATAACACACTTATCCAGACAGGCCCTCTTAGAAGCTCCTTTTCTGTGATTCCCCAAAGTGCGAGATGTGGCCCTCCTGCATGGAAGCAATTAGGGCGCTTCCATGAAATGCAGATACTTGGCTCCACGCTAGACCCACTGAATCTGAATATCTGCAGGTAGGAACCTGGGCAGCTTCCTTTTAAACAAGATTTTAAAGAACCATTGAACTAGGAGTTTTAGGGGAGAATTACTGAGCCCTTTCTACTGAGCCTCAATAACACAGAGTTAAATTCTATTTCAGGCCATCATCTTGGGCATGCTCTATGCTAAAGAACTTTGAGGATACAATAGATTCCTAGATGAGCCAAGCAAAGTAGTCCCAGAAGTCCTTCCCTAAATTGTGGTAAAATATTATGTAACATGAACGTGACCATCTTAACCATTTTAAAGAGTCCAGCTCAGGGCAGCCCTGGTGGCTCAGCGGTTTAGCGCCGCCTTCAGTTCAGGGAATGATCCTGGAGACCCAATGTCCCTGCATGGAGCCTGCTTCTCCCTCTGCCTGTGTCTCTGCCTTTCTCTCTGTTTCTCATGAATAAATAAATAAAATCTTAAAAAAAAAAAGAGTCCAGCTCAGTGGTATTAAGTACATTCCTACTGTTGTACAGCCATCACCACCATCCACCTCCAGAACTTCTTTATCCCAAGCTGAAACTCTGTACCCATGAATCAGTAATTCCCCACACTCCTACCACCACCCCCGTCATCACATTCAACTTTCTCTTTCTATAAATTTGACTATTCTTGGTACTGCAGAGACATGGCATCATGTCCTATCTGTTCCTTTGTGTCTGGCTTACTTTACAAAGCATAACGACTTCAAGGCTCATCCATATTGTAGCATGTGTCAGAGTTTTCTTCCTTTTTAACACGGAATAACATTCCATTATATGGCACAACTTGTTTATCCATTCACCTGTTGATGAGTTTTGGTCATTTCCCCCTTTGGCAATTGTAAACACCACAGGATGAGCATGGGTGAGCCAACCAGAGGTCTTCAAGCAGTATCCTGGCCTTGCCTGGCATTCCCTCGGCTCAGCTCCTAGCCATTTATCCAAGTGAAAGTTGTGTTGAATGAAGCTCCATTAACACGCACAACATGATCTCAACCCTACGTGGTCTGGTCAAGTCACGGACTCACCCTACCCAGCAACATAAGACGATGCTTAGAGGGTACCAGAGCTTTTAACCGTAAACGCAGTCTGTCTAGCAACGATCAAACACGTGACACGTGGACATGAAATCAATAAAAGATTGCTTGAAAGTCACACAGTTTATCTACTTCCCTGTCTACTCTGTATTTTATCCTGGTATTAAACTGGAGTGTCAGTGGGACGCCTGGGGGTGCTCAGCGGTTGAGCGTCTGCCTTCGGCTCAGGGCGTGATCCCCGAGTCCTGGGATCGAGTCCCACGTCAGGCTCCCTGCATGGAGCCTGCTTCTCCCTCTGCCTGGGTCTCTGCCTCTCTTTGTGTGTCTCTCATGAATAAATAAATAAAATCTTAAAAAAAAATAAGCCGGAGTGTCAGAAACCAAAAACTTTGGCCACACTGCCTTGTCGTGTTGACCCAGCCCTATCACCCCAGAAGAACTGCACTTGCTGAGTCGCGTTTTATTGCCATGCCCTCACTTGCCACCCAGGGATGCTGCACCGGACAGCTTTGCTCAAGATATGAACTCGTGCATCCCTCAGGGCCATCTATTGGACACGAGCTGGACAATTCCTACAGCGTGAAGCACTAGGAAAAGTGACACCAGCTCTGAAACTTGCCCCAAACCAATATGTTGTTTTTCTCATGAACAATGAGGATAATAATTGTGCTTCCTTTTGAATGCCGACTGCCAGAAAACTTGGGATCAAATTTATGATCCCACTAGAGGATCATTGTTTGGGATATCCCGGTCTGCCTCTCTCTGGGGCCTCTACCTCCTAAACTGGTTTTGTTAACCTTGATCTTGAAAATTTAAACTTTTACAGATAAGACACACATAATTTTGTCTTTCTTGTAAATTGCCTAAAATCCCCTGGCAATGGAGGAGGGAAGAGAAATGGAGGGAAGGGATGAAAGGCAGGCAGGCTTCGCATCTATACATGAGGAGGCTGGAGCCGAGGGAGACGGAGGCAGGCTGCCCCCAGCTGGGCACAGTGCAGTGTCCCCTTGGCCGCCTATGCTGAGTATTTCTGGAGGCCACCACAATGGCATTTAGCAAATACATTCTAATGACAATTGTCCTTTTTTAAAAAGGCTCACAGGGAAGGGTAAATCCAGAGTTTCCTGGAGGCGGGCCCCAGCCCTGGTTTTCCAGCGAAGCCTACCCTTGTGAGATTGCTTCTAGATTCAGGTGGAACTTCTGCTCTCGGCCACCAGAGGGATGTGCAGGACAAGCCTAGCACGGGCCATTCCCCGGGGGCAGCCAAGGCTGCTGGTACTGCAGGTGGCAACTTTCTGTTCGCCTATATCCCACCCCGAGGTCACAAGCTGCTGTTGACCGAATCAAAACATTCAACTGAAGGCCGCCTTTATTAAAAATCAGCTGGGCTGCTAGAGACGCCTGCCTTCTAGGGGGTGGAGGCACTGGGCCCCCCCCCACTCGGCTCACTAGCTGTGGGACCTCTGCTTGCTAGCTGTGGGACCTCTGCTTGCTCACCAATAAAAGGGTGAGTTACCTTACCCCCTGGGGCCATCCTGAGGATGAAACGGGGCCACGAATGGGAAAACCCTCAGCTGTCACATGTGCTTTATTCAAAGTGTCTAAAAAATAAAGACACTTTGAAAGTCAAAGTGTCTTTATTACTGGGTAGGTAAAGTTTCAGGGCAGTCCACATGCCCCAAGCTCCCTGTGCTGCTCCCGGGTGGCCCCGGGGGGACTGTGCTGCCCACACAGCTAAGCCACATCCTTCCCTAGTGGGCCATGGAATGCCCAACGGGCCCCTAAGGACCTGTTCAAAGAGGAGACTGCTCAGGCAAGAGGGTCCTTATCTCTGGATAGGCCCCCTTATCTCTGCAGCCTGGGACACGCAGCCATCAGGCCCCTCTGCCGCATACCCACTTGAGATTCCAAAGCTTCTCACGGAGAAGGAGGCTGGGCCTGGGTGTAGGGCCCTCACCCTTCTAATACCCCAGCCCTGCTGCTGGACCCGTCACCCGATCCTCCGCCAGGAAAAACTGGCCATGGAGAGTCTCTGGATCCAGCACGTCCCTCCCCATGTCCCAGGATCCAGCAAGCCTGTCTCCCACGGGGGCAAACTCTCTGCTCACCGAGCACGGCGTGGGGCTCCTCGGAGCTCTGGGGAGAGCCTCCCCTGGCCGGGGCCTCCCTCAGGGAGCTGTGCCTAGTGAGGGGCTCCGGGAGGGGCCGGGGTCCTGGCCGCCAGGGTCTCTCCTCACAGGGCCGCGCACTGGAGGCTTTGGTGCTGGGGCAGTCTGGCTCTGCATCGGAGCTGGAAGGAGCAAGGAGAGAGTGGGTGAGTGGGGGACCCCACAGTTCACCTCCCACACCCACGCTGCACCCTGCCTGCCGCTGCCGCCAGCAGGCCGTGGCGTTCCAGGGCCAAGAGAGTGGTTTAGTCACCCCCATCCCCAAAGCCCAGCCCCAGGCTTTGTCACAGGCTGAACGGTGTCCCCCCACCCCAGATTCATATCAAATCCTAATCCTAGTACCTTGTGTTTGCATTCAGAGATAGGGTCTTTAAAGAGGTAATTAAGTTAAAATGAGGTCATTAGGGTGGGCTCTATTCCCATAAGCCTGGTGTCCTTACAAGAGGAATTTGGACAGGCATAGGAGGAATACCCCATGGGAACACGCTGTGCCCAGCCTCCCTCTCCGTGAGAAGCTTTGGAATCTCCAGTGGGTACACAAACAGAACAGATCCTTCCCCCTCGAGGCCCGCAGAAGGAACCGGTCCTGCCCACACTTTGAGCTGGGACTTCTGGCGTCCAGAACCGAGGGAAAGCACATCTCTGCTGTTGAAGCCACCATGGTACTTTCTGGAACTCAAGCCAGCAAATACAGGCATCGGTCTCTTTGCAGGAGAGCAAAGCCTGGCCCGTGTATGCGGGGCAGCCGGCCTGCCCACCTTTAGACACCCTTGACCACGACTGCTCAGCTCTCTGAGTGGAAACGAGCTCATCATTTAGGACTTGCTCCTAAACCTTTAGGCATTGCAGTGGTGCTTGTGGCCTGTGGGAACGGACGGGAGAAAAGAGGAGGCCACGGGGTCGGAGGGGGACTATTGAACCTGGGCCTTGGATGACTGGCAGGGATTCAGGTGGCCAAGAAGTGGAGGCGGGGTGTCCGCAGCAGCAGAGACAGCATGCACAGTCCCCAGGGCCTGCGGGAGGCGCAAACCTATAGGGCTGTGACTTCTGGTGAACATATGGATTTACCCTCGCCCTGTGTATGGAAGGCCAGCGTGCATCCTCCACTGGGTTGCTGCCCCTTGTCCATCTGTGTGCTCTGGTGGACTCTCTCCATCATGGTGCCCAAGCCCGCCACTGGCGGCGTCCTAGTGCTCTTCACCGATGAGTCCCAGAGGTGGGTGTGCAATGTGGGTAGACCCATCAGAGGTCCACCTTGAGGTCTTGGGACATGGATGGGGACCAATGGGCGTGGGCTGAGGCCCTCAGCAGCCAAGTGTTCCACACGTGGATAGAGCCTCCCTGCGGGTGGTTGCAAATCAGGCATGCAGAGAGGCAGCAGACAGCGGTTGTTTGAGTTTCTCGCTCCAACTTTGCCTGGAGAGGGGACCCCCTTGGACCTCCCAGTCAGGGGCACCGAAGTATTTGCTTTGTTACTTAAGCTAGAGTTGGGTTTCAGGACACAGCCCTGCCTAACTGAGCCCAGGCTGTGAGACCTTCCTTCTCTGGGCCTTGCTGCTTACCTCAGTGACCACTAGGGCACTCCAAGGCAGAGGCGCTCATGCAGACCTCTGGGTCCAAATCACCTGTGGGACTTGCTAAAATGCTTGTTGCCAGGCCCCCCTTCCAGAGTCTGAAGGCTCCAGACCTTACAAACTAGCTGTCTGCGCAGCAGTACCCGTTTTCTCCCTCACACTCTTCCCACACCTACTCCAGCCGGGTTTCTGATCCTCTTGTAGGAAAATCCAGAGGTCGCCTCTCCAGCTCCTCCATTCTTATCTGAACCAGCACCACACCCTCCTTCTTGAAACGTCTCCTTTCTTCTCTCAGCTTCCACAACCCAGCCTCTTTCGGTTTCTCTCCTCCTGTGCGTTTTGCCAGCTTGCCCACTTGAATGTTCAAATGCCCTGGGGCTCTCATCCGTGCCCAGCTCTTCTTTAGCTATGAGAAGATATTCTTTTTTTTTTCCTTTTCTTTTCTTTCTTTCTTTCTTTTTAATGAGAAGATATTCTTACTCCACAGGTGCCTCATTAGCTCCCTTGGCTTTTACAGCCTTTCCGTGCCACTGCCCCCACCCCCGGCCCCAAATCACTGTCTCTAGACCTGCCTCCAAGAAACTTCTCTGTTCTACGGCTTGCTTGACCTCCGCACAAAGACATCTGATGGACATCTCCAACTCCACGTGGCCAAAACAGAACTCTTGATTTTCTCCACAAACCTGCATCTTCTTCCCTGAAATCTTGTCCTCTTCAAAGCTACTCTAGAAACGACCGCACCTTTCCTGCAGTCACGTGGGTCAAAGTCTGGGAGTCACCGTTGGGCTCTCTCTCACCTCCACGTTCAGTTGATCAGCAAACTCTTTCTTCTCTGCTCCCAATCTTGGCCCAAGTCCCTCATCTCTTACCCATGCCACAGGTTCCCATCGGGCCTCCCTGCCTCCACTCCCACCCACCTCTGTCCCACCCATTTCCATACCGAGGCCTGCTCATCTTTGGAAATCATAAATAAGGTATCACTCTCTGACTTAAGAATTATCTAATGGCCTTCAGTTGGACCTAGAATAAAGTCTAAACTCCTTGCCCTTACTTACCCTTGCCCTTGTCTTACTAAGCCTTACTCCTGCCTTCCTTTCTGATATATCTTACTCTTCGTCCCCTCACTGTGTGCCAGCCACACCAGAAGACATCAGGCCCACACTCGCCCCGGGGGCCTATGTACTGGTGTTCCACTGCTTGGATGCCACTTCCCTCAGTCTTCACATGGCTGTCCCTTCTTGTTGACAATTCTCAGCTTAAAGGTCACCTCCTCACCGAGGCCGTGGTAGATTGTTTGCAAAGAACAGTTGCAATCATTCCTCCCCTGGGTCCACACCCTTTTTCAATGGACCTTTGCAGCTCCTCCCATAGTGGTGGAGCCAATTTCCCTACCCCTTGAGTCCGGGCTGGACTTGTGACCATTCAGACGTGATAGGAATAGCCAAGACCTCAAGACACTTTGCACGATTGTGCTTTCTCACAGGACCATGTGAATAAGCACGGGCTGCCTGTTGGAGGATGAAAGACCCGTGGCCTGGTTGCCTCCTGACACTCCAGCTGATGGCTAGCCATGTTCTAGAAGCAGGACCCTGCTGGCTCGAACACACACGGGAGTCCACGGAGACCAAAAGAACTGCAGGACTGAGCCTGACTGAAATAGGTGCCCACAGAACTGTGAGTAGAATAAGCGGTGGCTGTCGGAGCGCTCCTGTCCCTCAGCATAACGGTGAGAATGGATAACTGATACAAAGGCCTTCCCTGGCTACCCAGTCGAAAGCAGCTGACTAGTCACCCTCTAGCATAGACTCCTATTTTATTTTTCTATCCGGAACATAGGTGATATTTTTCTTGTTAACTATTTGCTTGTTTGCTGACTGTCTAGCCAGGTTGAATGAAAGCCCTGTGAGAGCAAGGCCTTGGTCTTGTGTGGTCACTGCTCTATGCTCCGAGCCTAGCACATAAGGAGCAATCGGTACCTCTTGCTGGTCGGCCTCCAGAATGAATTCAGTCGAGGGGAGGCCTGGAGTCTGGGGTCCCAGTGACCACTCTGGGTGGTTCTGGTATGGGTGGTAAGGATGCCATTCTGAGAAATACTCGTCTAGGGCAGCAGAACGTTACTTCTCATGCATCTTCCCACTCCTAGCCTAGCCTCCTGTTATCATGTATCACCATCCTACTTACCGTGACAGTGACACCCACTCGGCACCCCCTTGCTACAGCCTATGTCACAACTGCCTTTTAGGGAGAAGACAGTGGGGCCAGAACCTGTCCCTTCTCTGAGGAAACAGCAATTGCTAACACTTATAGTGTTATGTGCTGAGCATTTTTCTACATGCTTTGTGTATATTAATTGTTAGATCTTTACGATTGTCCACGAGACAGGTATTATGGTTGTCCCTATTTTATGGATGAGCATATGGAGGTACAGAGAGGTCACATGGTCAGCGAGAAGAAAGAAGACCAGTTCCTGAATACCGCTACCCTCGTCCAATCCCTCTTCTGAACCCACCCCGCAGCAGCCTGAGCATACCTGCTGTCGTCACTGGTGACCAGGACACGCACAGCCATCATGTCTTGTCCAACTATATCCTCCCCAGGGCTGATCCTCACTGAGGTCCACTCAGAGGGCAGGAGAGAGGTGGCTCCACCATCCACATCACTGGGCTCTGGCTCCAGGACACTCTTGGGCTTCTTGGGGGAGGTTGGCTCATCTGCTGGGAGGAGAAGAGGGTCTAGGGAGATGGTGGAAATAAACGGGCCCTGCAGGGTACCTGCTTCCCATCCAGAAGCTTGGACAGGCTGCCGGGGGCGGGGGAGTGGACAAGGCAGCAGGCTTTGGGTCCACTTGGACACTCCAAGACTTCTCGTCCTCTGTTCCCACCACCTCGCCTACCAGATGCCCCAGTATTTAGAGCACACCTCTGTGTACAGGGCATGAATGCACACATCTCATTTAATCCCGTGTGAGGGTCCTGAAGTGTTCAGAGGGCCCGCCCAGGTGCACCAGCCTCTGGACTGCCATTGTCAAAATCACAGTGTCCAACATACTGCTCAACCCGGTGGCAACTTCTCCATTCTTGTCTTGACACATCAGCAGCATTTGACTCAGCTGATCATTCCCACTTCTAGAAAAGCTCTCCTCTCAGCCTCCAGGATAGCACCGCCTGGCTCCCTTCCCCTCACCGACTGTTCTCCTTTCCTGTTTGTGTGCTGGTTCTGCCTTTTCCCCCTGACCTGGTCACACTGGAAGGCCCCAGGGCTGCCTTTGAATCTCTCCTCTTACTTATGCCCATGATAATCTCATCTGGCTTCCTGGCTTCAAATAACCCCAGATAACAATGACTCACTCCTGCATCTACACTGCCAGCCCAGACATTTTCCCTGAATCTAGATTTCCATACCCCTCTGCTTACTTGGCACCTCCACGTGGATGTCTAGCAGACACATCAAACTCATGTCCGAGTGGAGCTCTTTACCCCCACGAGCTCCCCAACAGCCCTCCCCATCTCAGTAAATGGCGACCTTGGCCTTCCAGCTGCTCAAATCAAATGCTTTCATGCCATCCTTGACTTCTCTTGTTATTTCATTCTTCACTCAAGTTATCAGCTAATCCTGCTGGCTCCACCTTCAAGATATGTCAGGAATCCAGGCACCTGTCACCACCTCCTCTGCTACCACCTTGGCCTCAGCCACCATGATCTTTTGCCTTCCAGCCTCTGTGGGTCTCCCTGCTTTCCCTCTCACCCTGCTCCACCTCCCCAAAACCCTAGTCTTCTCCCCCCGCCCCACTCTTCTTAATTAACACGGCCACTCAAGTGACTGTTAAATATGAGTCAGATCATACTCCCTTGCTCAACACCCTCCAGTGGCCCCTGGGACCTCATCTCCCACTGTTGCCCCACTGTCTGCTCTGACCATGTATGTGACCACCTCCCTGACCCCCTGTCTCAGCCCCTCGTATCGCTCCCGCCTCTTCCTAGGAGATGCTATCCTGGACAGCTTCCTGCAGGGCTCGCTCACTCACCACCTCAAGTCTTCAGTCAAATGGCACCTTCTCCATGAGGCCTACCTTGTCACACTATTTTAACTGCAACCCATGCCCTCAGCATTCTCTGTTTTTTATTTTTATTCATAACACATCTCATCTCCTAAGAAACTCTACAACTTTCTTTGCATTTTATTATCTCTCTCCTGTGACTAGAACTAGTGATTTTTGTCTATTTTGTTTCTTACTAGAATGATACCAGCAAGGAGTTGATGATCAAGGAACGCCTGTTGAATGAATCAACGAACGAGCAAGCAAAATAGGCCACCTGAGGTCCAGCTCCATTTTGGCCACGAGCTAGCTAGGTGACAACCCCTTCCACTGGTCACAGTGGGGCAGGTGTCCTTTCTCCTTTCTAAGGCTGATACCTCACTTGCACTTGGCTTCTTCCTCGCAAAGGGCCATTAGCAAGGGCATTAGTCATTTCTACCTGGAACACAGGTGATATTTTTCCTATGTGAACACAAGACAAAGGCCTTGTTCTCACAGGGCTTTCATTCAAACTGGCTAGATAGTCAGCAACCAAGCAAATGGTTAACAGGAAAAATATCACCTATGTTCCAGGTAGAAATGACCAATGACCTCATCAATGATCCTGTCCAAGGGTCATTACCTTCTCTTCCCTGTGTCACAGACTTCTATGTCTATGGGACTCTTTCTATCAATATTTGAATGTGCTGAAGCCTCTCCTCTTTTAAGAAAACTGTTTTTAACCCAATTCCCATGCCTGGCCCCTAGCCAACATTTCTTCCTCTTCTCCCCTTCCTAGCCAATCATCATGGAAGAGTTTGCTACACTTACTTTCTCTACTTATGCACCTTCCATCACTCAACTCCTCAACCCCCTATAATGCTGCCTGTGCCTCCATGACTCCCAAACTCCCCCCCAAAGCCCCCGGCAGCCTCCTTATTGCTAAGTCCAATTCACAAGGCTTTGGGGTCCTCCTGCAGCTGCTGCCGCCCTCACCCCCCCCTGTTCTGGGGACCCATCCTCTCACTGCCTCCCTGGCTGCTCCAATCTCAGCCACCCAATCTCCTAGCCAACCTCTAAATGCTGGGTTTTTCATGCCTCCACCTGCAGGACAAGAGCTACTCCCTAACCATATTTACCATCTATGAAGATAACTACTCAAGAAATTTTTATTTTTACATGAAATGCCTCATGTATTAAAATATTGTATAGGTCAAATAAAACACATTCCCAGGCAGATGCGGCCAGTGGGCTGCCAGTTTGTCACTCCTGGCATATGTGCATGCTTGCTTGTGCATGCACATATGCACACTTCTGCACTGATGTGGCTGCAGATGGGAATCACTGGGGCAACAGGGATGTAATTGGATGCTTCGGTAGGTAGGAGTAGCCGTAATAATATAATAATAGTAGCAGCAACTTACTTTTATTGGACACTTTTATGGAGAACTGTGTAAGTGTTTAACGCATACTAAGTCTATTAAATGTCATAGAACCTTCTAGACAAGTATTATTCTTCCCATTTTGCTGATGTAAAAACAGGTGCACACAGAGGTGAAGACATCAGAGGACAGGGATCAGTCTGTACGGCTGTGAGCAGAACAGAACCATGGACACCAATGTGTATGACCTTTATTCTGGGAGTTTTGGCTGGAATATGTTCCTTTTTTTTTTTTTTTTTATCCCCTCTTTGTAACAGAGCTGTGCTTTTTTTTTTTTTTTTTTCTGTGACCTTGCAGTCCTCCCTACTAGGGTAGGTAGATATGCTTCTCTGACCAACTGACATGGGACTTGGCTGTGACACTTGCTTTGCCCAGTGGAAATGAGTGGATGTGACGTGAGCAGTGGCTTCAAATGGCCTTGCTGTCTGGCCAGTCCAGCCACACTCTTGCTAGCTTGCCATGAGAAGAGCTCACCCCAGATGGCTGCTACCCCTCAGCCTAGGTCCCTGACTGTGGACACATGGAGCATGGCTCAAGCCACCTGTGGCCTGAAACCTTGCCTAACCAATCCCATGGAAGCCCAGGCCACCCTTCGATCTACAGCCTGAAGCACAGCTACTCAGCTAACCCCACAGACCCACGAGCAAGAAAAATAGGTGATACAAGCCTCAGAAATTCAGGAGGCTTATTACACAGAATTACTGTAGCAGAGACTCAACTCTATCTGGCTTATACCCGAGTACAGGTGTGTGCCCGAGTGGGGTATACTCAGATACTTGTATGGTCAGCAGATGCTACTTGACTTCCTCAGATCTGGGCCTGTGCTGGTGATTTGGAGATGAATCAGCCATGCTCTGCCTTCAAGGGTCTCTTCTTGTCCCAGAGGGGAGAATGTTCGGCATATTCACGGATAGTTGCCTTATTGGGTAGACCGTCTAAGAGTAAGGTGAGACTCAGTAGATGGGGAGGGAGATCTGACTTCTGTACAATGAACACCTTAGGTGGGAGGCACCATTTCAATGCGTTACGGATGAGTAGGATCCAAACAGAGTAGGGAGAGGTGGTGTTCCACGGGATGGACCTCTGTGAGTAAATGCAGCGTGGGAAAGCACTCCCACCTGCATGGGAGCAGAAACTATGTCTGTGTGGCTGGACGGCAGGAGAGTACATGAAAGAAGCCAGCGGGAAATCATTCCATTGACATGGAACCAGAAAGGGCCCCTGGTGGCAAAGTGAAGAGTGGATTTCCCTCCAAGAGCAACCCCTGAAGGGTTGAAAGCCGCAGACCAGTGTCATAAGATTGGCCTCGTAGAAAGATCGCTCTGGTTGGTGACTGAAAGGTGGATTAGAGGCCCCAGCAGGAGGGGAGACGGAGACCAGGGAAAGGGCTTTGATAACCTGGAGGAGAACTAACGGCTGAGCTGCGTGGCCAGAGAAGAGGGAGCGAGGTTGTCCGGAGCAGCCCGGCAGGATAGGGCGGCTGCAGGCAGGGGAGGTGAGCTGTGCCAGGCAGTGGCAACACCACCTCAGGGACCAGCCCAAACCTGCAATGGACACCCCGAGGGGCTGCTTTTATCTTCTCTCCTCCTAGACAGTTGTGACCTGGCCAGCAGGGCTGAGGGGTGGAACAGGGTAAGGGCCCAGGCAGGCTCCCTGAGCTCCTGGAGGGCTGGGCATGTGGCTGACTGCTGAGCCCTCAGGACAGCAGGGTGAGGCCAGCATCCCTCACGGGGGAGTCCACACATCTGTGGAGGGGTGGGGGGTGCTGGAAGGAGCTGGGGCTTCCTCTGATCACCACCTCACCCAGGGAAAAAAAGCCCCAAAGATGGACCTCTTCTTCCTCTCCCTCTGCCCCCCAAGGCCTAGGTCAAAGGCTACAGCTGGGTTCAGTGCTGTGCTCAGGAGGCAATCACTCCACTCAAGCTTCTACTTCCAGACCCCTCTCTCATTCCCTGGGGACTCCTGTCCGCTTGCACACACCAGTAGTGCTAGTTCTAGCGGCCCCAGGACGAGGGATGGAAGTAGTCTCGAGGCAACAACAGAAGCAACACCAGCTCATTATCGAGGCCGTTATTGAGGTTGACCATCTCAAACATCCCGACAGCCTGAAAGGACAGTGCTGTCATCTTCACCACGTGTGTGCAAGAATGTGGCGCCCAGAGACTAACTCGGCCAGGGGCCCCCAGTGAGTCAGGAGGATCAGCAGCTGTGTTGGTGGCCAGCCCCGGGGGAGGGTCCAGGTGTGCTCACCTGTGCTGCCTCCCCCAGGCCTGTCTACAATTTGTCCTAGATTTTGCCTACATTCCCGTAGGGAGAAGCCAGGTCTACACTGGGGCTGTGGGTTACCAGGGGAGCAGTGCAGAGGGTGGGGAGGGTGAACGATCCAGCAGCTCCCAGGGCAACTGCCCTGGCCTCCTGGAGGGAAGGTGGTCTTCCCCGAGCCCAGCACTTTGGTCCCCTTCCAGGGCTCCCTGGTGAAAGATATACTCCGGCGGCAGAGCGCAGCACTCCTGTCCTCGCACACCACCCTCAGCAACATCCAAGGCCTTGACCTGGCCAGACCCCTGCTTGTGTCGGCATGTGGACCCCTACCCTTGATCTGCTGGTAAAATCGTTTCCATTTTCTCTCCAAGTCTGGAGACCCTTCCACTCTCCCCCAGAACCCAGGGCGACGACAAAGCAACACGTTCTCCTGTGTACGGTCATTAAGTCCATTGTAGAGATTAGGAGACTGAGGCTCATTTGTCCAAGGTCACACAGCTCCTAACTGCCAGAGCTGCTTCTGGCTCCGGGCTTAGAAAAACCCCCTCTGCTGTCTTGTCTACTGTTCTCTCTGAAGAGACAAGCTTAAAAAGGAGCAATGAAACTAAGTCCATCAGGACCCAGTCGGGAAAACAGAACTCAAGCCAGAAAGCTCCACAGAGGCCAGTTAGTACAGGAAACTCATGATGGTGGTGTTGGATGAGCCGAAAAGCCAAGGGCAGATCAAGAGACAACCCAGAGATAAGCCACAGCAGGAAGCCCCGGGCTGGAGGGACACTGGGAGGAGGCCGTGAGGCCAGGGCGTCCAGGCAGGAGTGGGCACGACGGGGAAGACACCGGCCACTGGCCAGGGTGCAGAGAGTCCGAGGAAAACCCTGGCCAGGGTTGATCCCTTGATCCCATCGTCCGCCCTCCTACCAGTGTACCCAATAGTCAGACGGAACAGGAACCCAGTTGCCAGGGAGCCTGGGAAATGCAATTTGCAGGGGTGATACCTCTTTACTACAGAGAGCAGGGGAAGGCACGCAAATGTCCAGGATACCAAGCACAGAGGGGTCTCCCCACCCTCTTGCAAGGCAGACGGTGGCGAGTGAGGGCACCTGACAAGCCCCCAGCAGGATAGGGAGAGTCTGGGAAGGCGGGACCTGCTGGAGGGAATGCCCTCCACTGACTCCCAGGGGCTGGCACAGTCGTCTATGCCACTACCAAGGTCGCTCACAGCACATGTCCATTTAAAAGATAAAGAGATAAAGACACAGGTGCCTCAAGACGGCAGCTGCCACCTGGGGCTTCTGAGAGTGACACTTCAGGGTGCACTACCAGGAATGCCCGTTTCCAAGGGTCTCCAGGGAATGAGAAAATTGATGGGGAGCCACAGGCCTCAGGCATGGCTGTCCTGTGCCCTCCTGGACTCTTGCCAGGCATCCTCTGCTGAGTGTGTGACCTGTTTGCAGACGTGTGTGCTCCCAGGCCCGTGCTTGGCTGCCCTGAGCCAGGCCCTGCCTGGCCCCAGGAGCGGCCTCTGTGCAGAGACCAGCTCAAGTAAACTACAAGCCAACTAGAGAGGGGGGCTCAGCCCTCCCCAGCTGCAGGCCCTGCGCTCAAGGCCTCGGCAGAGCTGCCCTGCTCCAGCCACGGAGCCGTCGGCCTGGACACAAGGCCAGACGCCAGGGAGTGCAGTCCGTGATCAGGCCCAGAACCTGGCGTGAACACCCGGGGCAGCAGGGTGTCCTCCATCAGGGCCAGGAGGGGAGGGGGGCACGTGATATCTTCCCAGCAGCTTGGCGGGCCCCCAGACAGCTGCAGGTGTAGGGCCTCAGGCCTCGGACCCACAGACAGGTACTGTGTCAGGCCAGCTCTGGGCCTCAAGCTTGGGCACAGCCAGGACCTACATTCCGGTTTCCCTGAATGAGGCTGGGAGTGGAGAACTCGAAGTTTCTGGGTAGGAGCCCCAACAGCAACCCAGGGAAGCAGGAAGGGAAATACTTTGGGGGCGCACGGTCCTTGGTTCCAGCACACACCCTGTGGCTGGGACAGCAGGTCATCCCAGCGCTGAGCAGACCTCCGCTCACAGCTCAGATGGGGATGGCAGGTACCACTGCAAGGCCCCCTGATGGAGTGCTCACAGCCAGGGGACGTACCCGGCCTGGCTGGGCCTCGTGTAGGTGGGGGTGGGAGGAGAGAGACCCGATCTTCTGGGCACTTCGAGGCCCCTGAAGATTGAGAGGCTGGCCTCTTTCTGGGTGATGGGTGGGGGTAACCCCTGCTTCCCTGGGCCTGCTCTCTCATCCTGAGAGTCCTCAGAGACACTCGCAGGAGGACTAGACTCAGGATGTCAAAGGTAAGGTGAGCCAACCACATGCCATGGTGTGGGGGCAGAGTCTTCCCCACCCCGCCTCTGGTCTCAAACCTGTCACCTGGATTCCTGTGTCAGGACGCCAGGCAGGAGAGAGGATGTGTGTGACCCCGTGGCCTGGGCCTTGCTACCCAAAGAGGATCCCACTAGCACTGGGCTCTGCTGCCAGCCTCAGGCCTGCTCCCATTGGTCACCCAAGTCTGCGAGAGATGCTGTGTGAAGCCTGCACCCCTTGCAAGGCAAAATTCAAGTAAAATCGGAACTCTCTTCTCCCAATCAATCAAAGGGCTCTGTGGAGGCAGCAGGACACACGACGTCATACTTCTCTTCCAGATTCTCCTATCCGAGTCATGAGTTGATGGCAAGACTTTCCCAAGCCCAAGACAGGCTCCACAGCCTGAGATTCAGGCCTTTATTGCTTCTACAAAGGCTGGATGAAGGTCCACTATGTGCCAAGCACTGTTCTACTGCTGCAGATTACACGGGTGCTCAAAAAAAAACAAAGGTTCCCATCTTCAAGGAGCTTATGTTCTAGCAAGGGGGGAAACATAGATACATATCATCAGTCAGTGAGTTCCAGAATATGCTGAGAGGTGATAAATGCTCTGAAAACCTGTCTAGGAGAGTAAAAGGGTCAGGACAGCTGGGGGGATGGACTGCAGTATTAAAGGCAGACCTCACCGGGAGGGAGACGAGGGAACAAAGATCTGGATAAAGGGTGAGGCCGGCTGTATAGATACCAAAGAAGGGTGTTCTTGGCAGAGGGAACAGCCAGCGCAAAGGCTCGAAGACAGAGCATGGCTTGTGTTCAAGGAGGCCAGTGTGGTTAGGACACAGTCTATGAGAGAGAGCAGAAAGACAGCAGGTCAGAATGACAGGGGTCAGACCTTCCAGAGCTGTCTGAGTCCGCTGTATGCATTGGCTTTTACTAAGTGAGCTGGGAAGCTACTGGAAAGTTCAGAGCAGAGGGCAGATCCACATTCTGAAAGGATTTCTCTAGCTGCTGTGCTGAAAACTGGTTGAGCAGAGCAAGGAAGTGCCTGGGAAGCCACATTGGAGGCCACAGCAGTAACTCCAGAAGGGACAGTGGCTGAGGCCAGGGTGGTAGCACAGGGACGGTGACGGGTGGACTGGGTCTGGCTGTGCTTGGGATTCACCAGTGGACTGGGTGTGGGCCAAGAGAAAGAGTCCTTAAGAATGACCCCAAGGCTCTGGGCTGAACAGTGGGAAGGATGGAATTGGTGTTTCCAGAGACCATGAAGGCCAAGGGTAGAGTCTATTCCAGCGGAAGATTAGGAGCGGGAGGTGGATATCTAGGTTGGAGACTCTTGGTAGAATCTAGGTGGAGATGTCAAGTAGGTAGCCAGAGACAGAGCTGGAGCCGCCCTCCCTCTTTGCTGTGACTTAGGAATTCACTAAACCAAACCAAGGTCCTGCTAGCAGGTGGCAGGAGGAAAGAGAGGTGCACAGTGGAGGCTGGGAGGTGACCAGCTGCCTTCGAGAGGGCGGGGAGGTCAGAAAAGGAGAGAAAAATAGATGGCACCGCTCAGGGTGAGTAGAGACCTCTGTATCGTGGCCAACCTAAAGATGTCCCGGGGGCCCTCTGAGCTCCAGCTGATCTAGAACGCCCACCAACGTCTTCCCTACTGCACAAAACCAGGAAGGTGCTACCTAGAGCTTGGCCTATCGGGCATGTTTACCGATTCTACTGCCACAAAACCCTAAGTTTGGAGGCTTCGGTTCATGGGAGGGACTTGCCCAATGTCACTGAGTCCATACAAAGTGCCAGAGTCAAAGCCGGGTCTCTGGCCAGTTCCAGGGCCTGCCCATGCACCCAGGCTCCCCTGCGAGCAGCGTCTGACTGTTGGCCCAGGCCTGGTGACTCTCGGGTCCTCCACAGCTGAAGATGCTGCTCTAGATCGCCTCCCTCGTATCGGAGAACTCCTTTAACGTCAAGCATCCCCTCGAGGTGAGCACGGCCAGCGAGGTGGAGGCCTAACGAGGTACTGCACACGAGGTGCTTGGCACCCCGCCTGGCAAGGGGGGAAACACTCCATCAATGACAGCTGGCCCCGGAGCACTCAGAGCAGCAGCCACTTCTTTTTATTATTTCAGGGATTAAAGAAAATGCTGTAAAAGTGAGTGAGTTCACAGAAATAGAGGAGGACAGCCCACCCACTCTGCTAGACCCACTTAGTCTACTTAATATTCGGGTTGCACGGAGATTGGTTTCTCCAGCTGGATTATTTATTTAGGATAAGTTCCCTGGGGTAAGATTACTGCGCCAGAGGTCAGAGCCCTTTTATGGGTCTTAATAATTGTTGCCACATTGCTTTCCAGAAAAGACTGTCCCCATTTACTTTTTACCCACGACTATTTTTTTTTTTCTTACAACCTACTTTGCTTTTTCTTGACTAATTCAGTAGGTAGGAGATACTTAATTTACATTCCTTCACATGTAATTGTTATAAATGTTCGCCTTTTCTTTTCAGCATTGTTTCATTTGCTGGAGTGAGCGCTGTCTGTTCATAGCCTGTGCACATTCATCATTGGGTCTTTAATCAACAAATAGGAACTGATCACCTACACTGCAAAATGCCTGGGAACACCCCCTTTGCATGAACTGTTTACAGGCCACAGCTATGAACTTCTTTATTATCACATTTAATTCACTTTTCCCCCCAATCTGGCTGCCTACTGAATGTTTTCATTTTTACTGTTACATGTTAAGTTTTAATCCATGGGGTGCTTGGGTGGCTCAGTGGTTGAGCATCTGCCTTTGGCTCAGGGCATGATCCTGGGGTCCTGGGATCAAATCCCACATCAGGCTCCCTGCATGGAGCCTGCTTCTCCCTCTGCCTGTGTCTCTGCCTCTCTCTATGTGTCATGAGTAAATACATTTTTAAAAATCCACTGTTTCTGGATTAAAGAACATTCTACCAAACACTTATGTGAATGTGACATTCAAAACAAAACAAAAAAACCCCATCCCAAACAAATAAAACACTCACTTTCAACAGGTATGGGAAAGCCCACCTCAGCAAAGTTAATTAAGCTTCTTTACTGGAGGGTCCCTCAGAGACTTTTACCATGCCAATAAGTCTTGCGGATCTCCAAGGTTTGGGAGGACCAGCACGATTAGAATGAAGTTTCTCAAACTCTGTGCCTGTGGAGCTCGTCATTCACAAAGCCCTCTTGGAGCTAGTGTTCCTTGCCACACTTTGGAAAATGTTGCTTTAACCCAGCTTCGAATCGGAAAATCAAAACAAAACTATAAGCTCCATGACAGTAGGGACTTTTGTCTGTTTTACCCCCTGCTCTATTCCCAGCGCACCATAGACACTCAGTAAATATTAGTTAAGTAAATAGGTGAGTGTATGTACAAATAAAACAAATCAAATCTGGTACACGATACCAAGGTACATACATTCCAAGATGCAGGGAGGGGCAGGGCCTTTGTGTGGTTTGCTGCTGCTTCCCTAGGACTTAGAATATGTCCAGGGTATGGTGTGTGTTCAACAAACACTTGAACAGATGAATAAATAAAGGAATGAATCATTTGCCCAACCTAGCTCCTGACTTAAGTCCCTAACACCCTTCCTTTTACGGAAGAGAAAGAATAGCTCACCTGGGTAAGAGTACTTCACCCCAGGCAGCTTGGAAGCAGTTCCAGGAGCCAGCAGCTGAGCTCAGAGGCCCAGGGCCCCAGAAATGCCCCTCAGGGGAGGTTCATCTCAGCATCAGAAGCCCTGCTACATCCAGCCTGGTGATGGCAGGCATCCCATCCTAGGGATGTTGAGGACCAGACTTCCTTGGCACTGTCCAGATTAGCCAAGTGAGATTCTGAATCCTTCCCTTAAGGGGAAGCCATGAATTGGCTCACAGCCTGCCATGGGTTCTGTCTTCAGAATGGCTCTGTGGGCAGAGCTTTGCAGCCTTAGACACTGAGTGGCCCTGAGGCTTTGGGGGCACAGGAGGTCTCTTAGGATCACAAAAGGCTCTCCATCTGGATCAGCACATCTGCCATGTTCACTGCAATTCTGAACCCAACGTCCGATACCGTCCGATACTCCTTACCTTTCACCTCTCACTCAGCTGGACCAACATAAGACTTACTTGCAAGAATAACCTTTGTTACTTAGGAACCTAAATTAGTGAATGGTTCCTAAGTAAAGCTCGCCAACAGGTCCATGGTTTGGGGTGGGGAGAAGTGAGCAGAGGAGCTGTTAAAACAGTCTGTTTCCAACAGCTCAGGTGACACTGACCCTTACCCAGCTATGCCCAGAATCTACACAGAAAAGTACCATGAATTTTCAAGAAAGAGACCCCAAAGCCTGGCCCAGGAGCATTGGTGACCTTTTCCAAATATTACCCCTGGGTAATATTTCCTTTCAGAGTTGCCCAGCGCAGCCCCAGAGCGTCCCGTGTCACCACAAGTGCAGGTCCCGCCAGCAGTTTAGGGAAGACTTCCCCTAAACCAGCCCCTGTGTTTGAGATTGGAGCAGCTTCCATGGCAAAGAAGAGAGGAAACAATGAGCTTTATAAAGAACCATATTTATTTTCATTTACAGCATCAAATACCATAAATAAAGCTAAACATCGTTTGCTGTGTGCAAAATACAGGGGGGGGTTCCATGTGGCACTGTAAATGACTACCAAAGGTCACAGACATGCGTTGCGATGAGATGGGGTGGGAGAGGCTAGCTAAAGAGAAGGCTGAGAGGGAAGGAGGGCCCTCTCTGGTTGACATTCTCTAAAGGGAGGGAGACTCTGCAAGAGAAGACAAGACAAGAGCGATGACTTCGTACTGGCTAGAATCTGCCCCAGTGCAGTGAGCAATGCAGCATGCAGGGCTGTGCAGACAGGCCGAGAGGTGAGCGTGGCTCTGGGCCGCATGCAGGACAGACGCCACCTTCAGCCTGAGACCCTGAGGCCTGGCCCACAGCAGTTCTACTGTACTGGGCACGGTGTTTCTCTTTAAAAGCGCTCTGAACATCCTGCTGCCGCAGGTAATGAGTCAGTGGGCAAATGCGTTTTGAGCAGAGCCATGGGGGGCATCGACACTGGCTGCTCCAGGCCTGGGCTGAGCTGAGTCATTTCTCAAAGCCATCCCCGGCCTGTGACAATGATTGCTCCAACCGAAGCTTCTGCATCATCTGGGGCTTTATGAGCCAAGAACAAGAAGAGCCATAGCAAAGCCCTTGTGTCTAGAGTACAGGCTGCGCTAGGGAAAGGATTTGCCAGGAAAACTGTGATTGGGTGTTCAAAAGACAAAGCACGAGTCAAGCTTACGATAAAGCCTGGGAGCGTTTTCTTTCTTTCTTTTTTTTTTTTTTTAAATCTTTCTCAGAAGAGTCACCCATGGTTCTGATCAATAATCTTTAGACTAGAACCCATGCTCATATGCATGTACTTTTTCAGAGGCTACTAGACAGAAGTTCTTTCCAAAGGTGAACAGAGCCCTCTCTAGCGTCCTGTCTCACAGCTGGGGGTGACTGTCCCAGGAAGGTAAGTGGCTTCGCGACGGGAAAGGCACGTGCATGCAGGCCGCGCAGGGAGCCGAAGGGAGGCAGGCCATGCACCTGGTGCGGACCGGGCTGCCGGCTCAGAGGCAAGTAGAATCAAACAAGGCTTTCGAGCGGAACACCACCCCACAGTGTCAACCCACCATGCCATGGAATGAGCCCATTAGTATGCCGGATAGTCACAGTTAGCACAACCCGTACCGCGGCGGGGAGGATGGGGCACGGAAAGCAGGTTAGGCGTTAGTACCACTCTCTGAAAATGGGCAAGAAAACCAGTCACCTCAGAGCAGAAGTGTGTCAGCCAAGAAGTGGGTGTAGCACTGGAAGGCTGAAACGAACTGGTGGCCACAGTGCAAGGTTGGAAAGAGAGAGACAGAGAGGAGAATTTAGTCTGGCGGGGGAAAAAAGAGGAAAGAGACTGGTAACACAAAAGGCACAGCAGTTGAAGGTGAGGCAACCATTAATGAAAGAGAAACTTCTCCAAACCACTCACTGCTTGCTCGGCACAGATGAACCCTTCTGGTGGTGCCCACCTACTTCTCCGCCAGAGTGGATCCGTGTGGTTGGCCCGTGCCAGTGCTCCCCTGCGGTCCCCTCAGGGCTACACGCATCCTCAGGACCACCCCTCCTCCCCGTCCCCCTTATTGCTTTGCCCCAGTTTTACTCTGGTGTCTCACACTCATTCTCGAATGTTCTGTGGAGGCCGAGAGGCATCTGCCTCCCGGAATCCACCATGCATGTGGGTCTCACCCACCAGAAAGGTTCAAAGCCTCAGAGCATACAAACATCTCAGGCTTCTGACAGGCACATCCTGTCTCTCCAGAGTCATTCAAACCAGTCTCTTTCTGGCCATAAATGACATTCCCACAGAGTCTAACTCTGGCTTCGAGGAGCATTCCACAGAGCACCTCAGCCCGCCCTGAGCTGAAGACAAGAGCGATGACACGGCTGTGCGTGTGTTCACATCATGACCTCGAGAATAATCCTTTTTAGAGTCAAGCAGAGCATGACCCAAGGGCTCCCCCCACCATGCCGAATATTAAAATCCCAGAAAAAATTTGGAAAAACCCAACACGAGTCATCAGACCGACAACGGTTCCAACGAGGGCAGAGGTGCCAGTTCCCGTGGACTTGGCCACAGCCATGCCCCTGTTTTATCCAAGGACCTGAAGGAAGCGTGTGTAGAAATGCCTCTGCCCTCCTTCCTGCCCTATAGAGACTTGTCATGTCCAAGCTCCCCAGCGCCCTGGCTTCTAAAGCTCACCAGGTTCCATTCTTACTTGATCTAGAAGGAGATCTCTAGTGTAACGACTGCAGAGAGCACTCTCCGGCCTGGCCAACTCTAGATCTTCTGAGCGAGATGGGAGGCCTCTCCCTAGCAGCCTCTCCGTTGTTCGGCCAGACCCAGCAGCCGTGCCAAGTGCAGGCAGGGCGGAGAGGGGGGAGCTGAGGCCTCCTCCGCAAGCCCAGAGTCCAGAACACAGGTAGGCCCAGGGCCCGCTTCTGCCCTTAACAGGGCCTATTCCTTTTGTATCCGTCAACAGTTTCCACTCCCAGCCTCCCCTGCCGTCCAGACACAGGAGGCCAGACACATTCCTTTGCTAGGACAGTGGGAAAACAAATGGTTTCTGGCTGTTTCCACCTAATATGCATGGCGGCCCGAGTGGCTGAGCACTGGAAGCCGTGCTCACCCGGGAGGTCATGCTTCCCAGAAATCACACACCCTGAGGTTCTAACAAATGGCCTCAGTCCCAAAGCACCCTCCAAGAGGGCGGGTTCCTCTCTCGGCCTGATCTTTACGGACCCTGAGTGGCCTTGGCTCAGTCTGCAGCCTGGGCTGAGGACCTGAGAGGGGGGCCCCCCCCCGGGAGGGGCAGGGTGGGCACGGCTCCTGATCAGAGCCACAGGTCCTCTCCGCGATGCACCAGCTCGCTGGAGCTCCTTGAGGTCAGGTGCCAAGGGGCTGCCCGAGGGGTGCTCACTGGTGGCAAGGACAAAGTATGTTTGTAGCAATCTGCTTGAAGCCCGAATGTCATTTGGCTGTCATCTGGTATGAGGAGGAAAAACCCTGAAGCTACTATTTTACATCCAAACAATGGTGCACAACAGTCCCCCTCCCTCTGGGAGGGCCCGTGACAGCCAAGTACACACCGCCACGTGCTTCTGTAAGGCTTAATTCTCCTCTGATCTACTCTTTTCTTCTAAACTGATTATGCTTTCGGGTTCAAAACACTGTCCCCTGTTGACAAGTGGCATCAGGGTACATACATCAAAAGGCACTGGTCAGGACAAGGTGGCACACTCACTTCGGTTTATGAAAAAAAAAAAAAAAAAGCCCAAATCATTAATGTCGCAGGCAGTGACCAGGACAATGGACTGCAACGTGGAAGGGACTTGTAATACCAGTTATAAACTTCAAACCGTGTTTAGAAAAATTGACACTCGTAGAAAAAAAAAATGCTTTCTCTTGGCTTATGAAAAATTAAAAACTGAAATGTAAACCTAGATATATGGCTCGCTTTGGTATAAAAGAAGTACAAAGCTACATCGATATAAAAAAGACAAACCATCCTTCATGTCATGCTGGCCCCAGCACCAGGGGCAGATGCTCCCCCTGACAGAGTCAGGCGCAGGGGGCCAGCGTGCACCTCTTTGGCTTTGAGCGAATGGGTTAAGGACGCTAGGCCTCCTGGCCAGAGCCCGGCTAACTGCAACCACACTGCCGTCTAACTGGAAATGGGAGGCGCTCTCTGGGGCGGGTGGCATTTCACTGGAGCTTGACCGGGAAGCATCTGAGCACCCAGTTGCGGATGGTCTCGAGGGACTCCTCAGACTCCCGGTACATGGAAGCCAGGACCTCGAAGAACACCCAGAGGAGGGGCAGCCCGAGGCTCAGGAGCTCGTAAGTGTAGCAGTAGTTGTAAGCATTGTCCCTGAAATGAAGGCCGGCGGCGCGCAGCAGTCCCCGAATCCAGTTAAGCAGGCTCCGGGGAAGGTGAAGCAGGCCCCAGGGCAGCCTGAGAGGCCAGCTTAGCGCCTTCCTAAAGAAGGAATTGGTGATACCTGGAGGGCTGCCTGCAGGAGTGCCAATGGCAGCGGCTGCGCAAGAACTTTCCACGGGAGTGTCTCGCCGAGGGGCCTCTTGCTCTTTCCACGTTCCCTCCTCCTGGGAGAGGGAACAAAGGGAGGGCATTTAGTCCAGGACTCTCACAGAGCACCCTTCCGATGAAGCAGATGGAGAGGGCCAGTGCAAACTGCCCATGGTGGTCCCTGCCTTTTCCAGCGAGCCCGCCCAAATAGTCTCAGCCCCCAAGCACTGCTTGCTGAAGGGGCCCTGGATATGGGGCCAGCGTGACCACAGGCTTAACAGGCCTTCAAAACACAAACGTCCTTTAAAAAAAAAACAAAACCCGCACGTCCTTTTGACTCAGAAATCCTATTTCTTATGCTCTGTCCTCAGTAAATAGTTTGAAATGGGGACAAAGATGTGCATACAAAGATATTCGCTGGGGAAAGAGCCGTAAGGTAAAAATGTGACACAAGATGAACACCCAACAACATGGGACTTGTTAAATAAATCATCAACCATCTTTTACAGGCATCCGAAATGATGCTCTGAAAGACTTTCTAATGTTACGGGGAACGGTTCCTGATATGCTTGTTAGTCTATCAAAAGGAGGATATGAAAGTGCAGCGGTAGGATTCCAGCTGGTTAAAATACGATCATACGGGATCCCTGGGTGGCGCAGCGGTTTGGCGCCTGCCTTTGGCCCAGGGCACGATCCTAGAGACCCGGGATCGAGTCCCACATCGGGCTCCCGGTGCATGGAGCCTGCTTCTCCCTCTGCCTATGTCTCTGCCTCTCTCTCGCTCTCTCTCTCTGTGACTATCATAAATAAAATAAAAAAAAAATTA
The DNA here is from genome assembly GCF_018345385.1 of Vulpes lagopus. NCBI lineage: Eukaryota > Metazoa > Chordata > Mammalia > Carnivora > Canidae > Vulpes > Vulpes lagopus. Next base: position 14,582,310 of record NC_054838.1, read on the forward strand.
AAAAAAAATACGATCATACGGGGAAATGTCACAAACTGTTAGTTATGAGTTTCTCAGAATAGAGTGGTGATGGATGATTTAACTTTCTTTACATTCTTCTTTCATTTACCCATTTTTCTACGTTAGGCCTAGGTTACTGGTATAATCCAAAAAGAGTGTGGGTCCTTGAGGGGAACGGGGTAGGGTTCTGTGAATCAAGCGGTAGAGAAGGTCCTTGCTAAGAGCCACTAGAGGTGATGCTATCACCATACACTCAGCGGGCCATCACTTTGTTGAACCCGGGGCAAGAACCTAGGGAGAGGTAGGACCCACGGGACGTACCCCTGCATACACTGTGGTCACGTGGAGCCCGGGCATGGGGGACCCTGTAGTTTCCACACAGCTGGGCATATAGTCCCATCCCTGGGAGATGAGAAAGCTCTCCCGAGCTGCTCCAGAGAAGCCAGCCCCACTGCTCACCGGGGAGCCGGCCTCCAGAATGGGATAAACCCGGAGGCCGGCAGAACAGGCTAAGGCAGAGGGACCCTCCACTCCGCAAAGTACACACTTTCCTCTTCATCTGTGGGTCGCAGTCCCTCCAGGGTCAGACACAGAAACTCTGGCCTGACTTGGCGGGGCCCTCGAAAACTGCCTCCCATCTGGGGACCTTCCCTGTATCACCAGCACTTTCGAGACAAAGCATACCTCTCTCTGTTGCTTCAACTCTGCTCGTCTCTTCCTCTGCTGACTGTTGGTCTTACAGTGAATGAAATGAGGCTTGCAGAAAAACTTGCCTGTAAAAGGAACACACACATGCACACACGGGTTTTCTCCTATAAATGAGAGCAGTGGTACCCGGCCAATGTCTGCCCCTGTCTAGGGCAGAGAAGGCCAATAGCGGGAGTAAGCCCAGGAGGCCTCGAACTTCGGTCTGTCGCCTGTCCTAAAGAAGCTGCGTTGAGATGAGGTCTCAGGACCCTTTGCTGCCTAAGAGGCAGGCTGTAGCCATGGGGGGTGGGCGTGGGATGCCAGGGATGGGGCTGAGGCCCTCAGATAGTCCCCAAGGCAAACCGAGGCCAAGTCCCTTCCCAAGGCCAGCTGCCAGGCTGCAAAATGGGCAGCTCTGAATGTCAGCACCGTTTCCAGTTCCCGATCCTTCCTGGGGCTCCTGGGGGTGGGAGAGGCTCGAAGCAGATGGCAGGAGTGATGGGGAGGAAAAGACCCAGGTGAGGCACACCCTGGGCCACTGGCCACAGCCCAGGACCATTGGGCGCCTTCCAGAGAAGCCTTCTTCCTTCGCTGCTACAGCAGTAATCTCAGGGACGGTAACAACCGTAAAACAGGAAAAACCTACGCGGGACTCACAGTATAGTGGGTTCCCCGTGAATTAACCCACGTGAGCAATCTCGCAACAACCTTATGAGCTAAGACCTGTGATTATCCTCCTCTTACAGATGAGGTAACAGAGGGACCAGGAGGTTAGGTAACAGGCCCGCGGTTACGTGGGTTTACGGTGCATCCTGGCAGGTGCTTCTGGGGGGGGGAGGCTGTTATTACTGTGACGTTTGCGATACCCCCTTTGTAAATAACATTAATATATCATCATTTATTGAACCCTGGTCACAAGCCAGGTGTGGTGCTGAGTGTGTGACAACGCTACAGAGGTTGGATTTTCTCGACCACACGGGGCCACGGGAGGTGGGGAGACTGGCCGAGGACATGTATGTCAAGCGCTCGGTACACAGCAGGTGCCGCCGATGGCACGTAGCAGGTGCTCACAGCACCCCGGGCCCCCCCAGAGGTGCCCCCTCCTCTCTCTAGCAGGATCTTCCCACTCCTGGGGAAGTGCAGGGCATCCCAGAGCCACCAGGGTCGAGCGCCGGGCCGGCCCCAGGGGTTACCTTCGTCGCCGTCGAAGGCATAGGCGGCCAGGCGCAAGGTGGTGGCGCAGGCGCTGCAGCGGAAGCACTCTCGGTGGAAGAAGTGGCCCTCTGCGCTCAGCCGCTCCATCACGTACACGCGCTTCTTGCAGAAGTAGCAGGTGTCGCTGCCGCCCAGGTTCAGGGGAAAGACTTTGCGCATGGATTCCTGGGGGCACAGGGTGGCGGGAGAGAAGCGCCGGCGTTAGGGCTGACACGGGCTCTCACCACGTGAGGCCGGGACTCCCGGGAATTCCGGCCTCGATCGTGGGGACCTCCTGGGCTCCTGTTTGCTGCTCATGTCACTGCGGGTACCGCAGCAGAGAGCGAGGGATGGGAGGACAGATCCCTCTGCAGACCCCGTCCCTCTCGGGCTGCTGCTAATTCTGCTCCCAGGCAGGCCAGCTGGCGAGTGGGGAGGGGGGGACGCAGGTCCTCCCCAGGAGGCCAGCTCGGGTTTTGGACGGGGGTGGGGTCTCCCCATCTGACACAGTGGGCACCCCTCATCAACATGCCTGCCCAGCGACCTGTCTCCAGGAATCCGCCCCAGGGACGAAGTGCTGCCCGGGCCTAGGGTGAGGTCCCCGAAAGAACGCCTCCACACCCCAGTCCTCCTGCAATGACTTAGGCCAGGCAAGGAAAGCCTGTGGCATCCAAAAGGCTCAAGAGAACTGCAGGAAAGGGAGAGGCGGTGCCCTCTAGCCCCCCGGGGGCTGCCAGGCAAATTCCTAAGTGCGAGGGAGGAGGGCGAGGGCCAGGCAGCGGGTGTGCCTGGGGGGCTCTGGGGGGACGTGTCCAAAGGTTACCAAGAGAAGCGTCAGTCAAATGGCTGGTGATGGCAGCAGGGAGCCTTGTTTGGAGAAAGGAGAATTCAGAGGGAAGGGTGTCTCTCTGTCGCTGGATTCTCAGCCCAGTGCAAAAGGGCCTCTTTGGACACCCAGGGCCAATGGTAAGGGATGCCTCACTAAGCCAGTGGCCTGCCCGGCCTTTTCGATGTGCTCTTCAGAGCCCCAGACAGCAGGTGAGAGGCTCTGTCTCGTGCAATGACCCATAGGGGAGCCGAGTGGGGTTTGTCGTTCAGAAAACGCAGCCCTCCCACCCCCGTCTAACCTCGGCTCTGGTCTACCCCATTCTCACGTCTCCTGTCCATAAGAAGGGGCCCTCGGGTGGGCCAGGCCATCCTCTCTGGGAGACCAGAGCCGGTGTCTGCGGGTATAGGCTGAGGGGTGTGGTCCTTACCAGGTCTGGAGAGGTGGCCTGGGTCTTAGGTCTGTGATCATTCATGTACAGATTGACCAGGACTTCAGCTGCAGCCCCTATTCCGCTGGACACTTTCCCTACCGTCAGCTACCCAAGAGCAGAGGTAGAGGAGACAGAGACAAAGGTAGAGGCCAGTTAGCACCGGAAGGAAAGCGCAAACAGGCTGGATGTGGGACAGGGCTCCACACCCACATGCAAACAGCACCCGACGACCCAGGAGAGGCCAAACCAGCCTGGAGCGGGCGGCAGGCACTCTGGAGATGGAGAGAAGGACAGAAATGGAACCCCGGGGCCTGGGTGGGCCGGGTGACTTGTACAACTAGCCCCATGGGTGTGCAAGGCCTTCGGGATTCGCGTTGAGTTTCTTGGTTCACAGGTGGGGTAAGTGAATCCCAGAGAGAGGAAGGTGAATCCCAGAGAGAGGAAGGGCTCTGTCCCAGGCCACTTAGCAAATACACGCACGATTCAGAACTCTTCTCAGGTCTCCTGACCCGCAGCCCGGGTGCTCTCACACCCTAAGGAACCAGGACCTCACCAACAGACAGCTGACCGGCGGCCACCCTCCCATAGAGATCCCTCCTCTTTGGAGGGCTGTGAGCTGCTGCTTCAGCTGCTTCTTGAGCAGGACTGCTGTACCCCCACCCCCCAGAACGGGAGGAAGGGTTAGGACCCCAGCTCTACCGTGAACCAGTTCTGAGGCGAGGCACAAAACTCTCAACTTCTGAGCTCAGTTTTCTTACTTAGTAGGATGGGGGAAATAATGCCTGCCTTTCTGATGAGTGGTAAGAACTGAGGGAAAGAATGGGTGTTCAAGTGCCTGGCACTTGGCGGAGCTAGGCCAGGATGAGCTGGACTCCTCCCTCCCCACTTCCTGAGTGTAGCAGGTCCCAGCTTGCCTTGTCCCCATGTCCCTGGGGAGCAATGGTGCTGTCTGACCTGAGCCCCCCAGGCCTACAGAAGCAGGGACTGGAATGGGAGCGAGGAGGCAACAGGATGGGTGCTCCGCCGTACGCTCTGGGCAGCAGTGGCCAGAGGCCCCGGGCTGGTGCTGGCAGGTCAGCTCCACGTGGGCCCTGGGCACCACTGCCTGGCCGGTGGCAGGTGCCTGTGCTCCGGAGGGCGTGACGGCCACACCCACCTTTGAGTGCCCGGATCCCCATCCACGGGTCTTGGAGCCAGGGCAGGGGTGGAGCTGACAGCCCAAGCAGACGCTGCACAATCAAACGGACACCCCCGGCAAACCCCACCTGCTCCCCCTTTCCCACCGGCTCTGAAAGGCCATCCCTGGGAAACCACCGCCGTCTCCTCTTCAGGGAGGCAAATGCCACAGTAAGAGATGCTGTAAGCACCGTCTCTGGTTGCAGGATCCCGGAGGAAGGCAGGCTCCATTCCCTCCCCAGGCTTTGACTCCAGCTTCTGGGAGGTGCAGCCAGAGAGAAGAGTGGCACAGACCGGTAGTCGTCGCAACAGCAAACTACAGTGATGTGCGTGGTTGAAGGAAGGCCCTCGGTCTAAACCCAGGGCTGCTCCTGGGAGGCCACATCTAATCTCCTACGAAAGCCTCAACTATAAAGCAGGAAGTTCGGAGGACTGCACAGTGACGGCAGCAGCCCCCAGCGCCCGGTAGCAGGGCCCAGCCTCAGAACCTGAGACCAGCAACAGTGCAGCCACTGCAAGGGGGAAGGAGAGGGAAGGACGCCAAGCAGGCTGGGGACAGTGACCAGCCCCGGGAGGCTCCTGCTCCCTTTCTCATTAAGGAAGCCCTGACGCTAACAGCGAGTTGAGAACAGTCACCCCTACCACGTGCGGGGCTCCTGGGGCTTGTGGCAGGCTGCGGGCCCTGCAAGCAGGGGGTCTGACCCCACGGCTCAGACAGCTGGGAGCTCCTCAGACTTCACAAAGTCTGTCCCCTTCCTGGGAGCAATAGCTGCCAAGGCAGTCACTCCAGACCCACTTCACCTCCTGAGCTCCCCCAGCCTGGGAGAGATGAGGATTCTGCTCCCAAGCACACTCTCGGCCATTCACAAATGCCAAGAAACCTGGCTCCTGTTTCTAGGAAAGATTCAGGTGCACGGGCTCAGGACAACAAGCCACTGTTTGCCGGATGTTCCACCCCCACTGGGAGCCCCCACCCCCCAGGCCCCTTTCTACAAAGGGGTTGTAGAATACCCAGTACTTTCTGGGTTTATATCAAAACAAAGAAGGGAGGGACGACAGGAGGGCAGATTTACCTCCCTGCCCACACTGCCCTTGTGTGGCTGTCTCCAGTGGCCCAGTGTGTGAACCGGCTCCAAGGTGCTCTCCCAGAAAGACTCCATGGTGATGCCATGATACCCACGTGCAATTATTGCTTCCCTTGAGTTAGCAGAGATTGGACTATACTTTCCAGGCTTTAAACACAAGTCCCTAATGAGACCTTATTAACCACTTAGCTAATAAGCACTTTGTGCTGCTGAGCATTTATGCAATCCTGACTCAAGGAGCAATTACAGAAGCATGCCGAGGGCTGTAAGGTTGCTGGCAGGTGTCACCAGACCCATCTCTGCAGTCATGGGCTTGCTCAGTTGCTCTGGCAGGACAGGGCACTGCCCAGGTCACCTGGCCAGGTAATCTAGGATGAAGACAAAGCCTGGTCTTTCTCCCAGTTGCAATCACAGCCCAGCCCACTACAGCAGCTTCCCTAAGAAAGACAAAAGCACCCTTAAGGAGAGTTTTGGGAATCCCATGTGCCCTTCCCCACCTGATGGAAACCAATCCAGAGTCACCACTGGCCAATACCAAGAAGTGGACTGGACTATCTGGAGAGGTCACAAGGAGACCAGGTGATGGAGAACTCATCTCAAGAGGTGATGGGGGGGGGGCCCTGAAGCCCACCTCAAAGACCAGTGTGGGGGCAGACATTGCCCTGAGGGTTATGGGTTCTCTTCTGTTTCTTATCAACAGGATGCCTTAATGGCTCAGCAGAGTGAAGACATGACCAGCCAGACATGTGCTAGCTCACTTCTCCTCAAACTGTCAGTGGTAAATGACCAGATTTTGCTTTAAAAAAAAAAAAAATCTCTAGTCTGTTGTGACCTGGTATTTCAGGACATAACAAAAGTGAATTATTGGCAATAGGATCACGTGCTTAGATGCGTGGCAATGTCAGATTGCTCTATGAGTGTCTAATGCTCACTCTTACTTGCTGTGCTCATTGGGTCACAGACCAGTACCTGCCCATGGACCACACGTTGAGTAGCGCTGCTCTACACAACCAGGGAATTACCAGGCTCCTGGTAATTATCTTGGGATCCTAAGATAGAGATCAATTTGTAGAGAAACTTCCAGAAAACTCATCCTAGTGTTGACCTCAGAATGAGATCCAGAGGTTCTCAACAAGGAGATTCATGCCCTGAAAGGCAGGCCATATATGTTCCTCTGGAGGGCTGGTCAGGAGGAGAGTTTATAGTTTGGGTGAGTTTGTTCAAATGAAAGGATTTGGCCAAAAATGATCCTATCCCAGTCACTAGTTTTTAAAGAACTGGTTATTCTGCAGGGCTGTGGGGCTGCTTTTCCAAACCTTTATGTGTCTCTCAATATTCTTATAATTTTGAAGAATTGGAGTATTTCTTATTACCTTCTTCCCCCTTTTGAATTCTAATTATTTTTTAGTTAATTAGAATAAGCTGGAACGGCCTGGACATTTCTGGAGGGCCATTATCTCCCACTACATGTGATTAATCTCACATCCACCATTTCCCTCTGTGAGCCTCAGCTTCCTTATCTGTAAAATGGGGAGACCATTGCCATCCTTGCAGGGCTGCAAAAAAGGGTCACCAGGGAATCCAGGCCACACCTCACATGGTACAGGACTCCCAAGAAGCACTTTGCAGATGGTGAGTCCAAAGCACCACCACTGGTGTAGCTTTCTAGGACTTCTTTTTTCCTTTCTGAGATGGCCTTCACTCTGGGAAACTCTGGGTTCCTCGGGTTCCCTCCTCTGCACAAATAAGAACAATACGGCCCACCCTGGATGAGCACACCGGCTTCTCTTTGATGAGTCAGCTCAGATTCAAACATGGTGACGGTATCTGTTGTCACCAGAACCATCCCCAGAGTCTGTGGAAGATGGCTGGACCCCCACCAGGAGGTCCTCCTGAGGCAATCCTGGCGCTCTGAGCTCAGAACATGACAGTCAGTCCCTGGCTACACGTGAAGGAGCCTTTCTCGCCCAGCTCCGAGCTGACCCATCTCCCTTCTGGTTTGCACTCCCTGATGTCACAACTGGGTCTTACTCATCCATATACTCTGGGCACAGGGTATTTGCTCTGAATGAGGGAGGAAGCAGGTCCCTGGGCCCACCTGGATCCCCCCCTCAGGCCTGGAACTCAGCCAAGAATACCAGGTATGTCCAGGCTTTGCTCCACCACAGAGCTGGGCCACCTGGCCTGCCGTGAACATCATGAAGCCCATGCAGCTTGGGCAGGGTAAGGCGAGCCTCAAAGCTGAGAGCTCACAGGAAGGGGAAGCTTCGAAGGCAGGGCCAGGGGAAGTCTCTTGGGCCCATTCGGGCTGACACTCCCCTCTGAGGAGTCCCTATAGAAGAAACATTGGAGGATAGGCTGTGGGCCTGGGTGCCCAGTGATACACTCACGGCAAGAGCGAGAGAGGGCAACGATTGAAACGACCCTGTTTGAGGGGGTCCAGAAATGACATCCTCAGAGCTGAGACTCGGGCAGCCCTTTGGGGCTGTGACCTCCCCGTGGGCGCCCACGTCTGCAACCTGCATCCCCTAGTGCCAGACACCGTGCTGTGATCATAAGTGTGTGGCCCGCACAGCCTTGCGAGGTGGGTCTCATAATCCCCCTTCGCAGATGGGGCAGCTGAGGTTCAGAGAGGCTCTAACTCACCTGAGGCCGCACTGTTCTTAAGTGGCTGGGATGGAAATGGAAACCTGAAGGCGACTTCTTTGCCTTTAGGAAGAGAGGAACCAACATGCATTTCAGGTAAAAGATCTTTCCTGGAATTCTCTTCCCCTGGGGAAAGAGAGCACGTTGACTGGACACTTCTGGCATTCTACATTTGCCAGGTCACTGCACGATTCCTGTCACCATCAGGGCTAGCTGCCGTCACCTCTTTTCTATAGGTTGGGGAACTGAGGTGCTGAGAGGTCCACCAACTCCTCCAAGGTCACACGGTGAGCACCCTGCTTCGCTGACACACACCAGCACTCTGCAAATTAAAATCCCCCAGGCTTGGGAGGCACACAGGACACCTCCAAAGGCAGTCCTATCCCAGGAACAAAGAGAAGGACAATGAGGTTGGGCACAGCCTTGAGATCTAGCCTTGGATCAAATGAAAGGAAGACATAGTGCCCAGACAAGACTCACCTAGCTTCCCTCTAATGTGCAAATCTCTCCAGTAAACCCTGCAAATCCAGTTTTAAAACAAACACCCCGGGGTAGAGAAAGCTCCTTTTGTAATGCACATTGCTCTTCTAACCCAGGATGACTTAAACCACAGCTCCCCTTGCTCAAACACTCAGCCACCATCTTGTTCTTGCAAGAGCTCACCAGCCTTGGCAAGTGGCGAGCAGCCATGCCCGGTGCCGAATCAGCTGGGGCCTCCCTGCTTGAAAAAAGGAGTTAACTAATGGTTGATAGGGGGTTGAAAACACTACAGGAGGGCCGGTTTGATGGGATGGAGGAGTCGAATGAATGCTGGAGACATAGGAGTGGCCGTGATCCCTAGTCGGGTCCTTGAATGACAGGACTCGGGTTAGGATCTAGATCCTAAATGAGAGGACCTCAATATGCCCTGGGACCATTCAGGCCAAACTCTCAGCAGCATCAGTAAATCTTAAAGCAAAAAATCCACCTGAGAGGGCTGTCTGAAGACACAGCTCTGGCCACATCTCTCAGAACTGGTGTCCCAAGTCTGCATCCCCGTGAGTAACATGTGGCCCCATCCCAGTCCAGCTAGGTCTGTTCCCATGCAGAGGGGATTATCCCTGGATCCTCAGAATTGGAGTGTAGCGCTCTAGGGCAGGAAGAGAGACACAAGGCCTGCCTCAAGGTTGCCAAGGACTAAACATCAGTTTCCAAGTACATTTTCCTTCCTCTGGCTTCCCTGAATGGAGGCAATTCTTAGGTCCTTGGATAACGTGAGCAGCCCATAATCAGCTGGGAAGAAGTACTGCAACCTCAAGCTCTCTCCATGGGGGAGGCTCCCAGAGCCCCTTTAGGACAGAATGAAGTTTGTCACCAGGTTGTCACTGACCTCAAGGGGCAGCCAATTCTTTTCAGAGGAGGCTGTCACCCTGCCAGGTTCTGTATGCACAAAACCTAGTGTTAAGTCAGTAGTAGGGTGGGGTCCAGGAGAGAGAGGGAAAGTGGTGGTGGTGGGTGTGGAGGAAGTTGCAAGGCCATTGGCAATATCCTGAGACTGCTGGAAACTGGAAATTCACCACTCACTCCTGTCTACAATGGCTTCACAGTGAGATCTGGAGGGCGCTGTGAATGTTGAGGCCAAACTAGGTCCTTTTTACAGAGAGACTAAGGCGCCAAGATGGTAAGGGACTTGCCCAGTGTCCCAGAGTGGCCCTTTCGAAGAGCCCTCCACTCACTCCCAGCCACACTATGAGAGGCACATCAGCCTGCAATTAATAGGCCCAATCGCACCATCACCTGATGGCCAAGGCTGGCTAAGGAGATGGGATAAGAAAAATAGGAGGGGGGGGGGTCACTGTTCGACCACAACCTGGCAGAAATAAAGAATAAAGCTGTAGGGGGGGAGTGGAGGGTGTGGGATTGGCCATCCCAAAGCCCATCCCATTTGCAGCTCTCGATGTGCTTGGGTGTGGAGCTCTACATGGCTACATAGCCTCTGAGCTGTGCCTCTGACAAGGCCTCCATTCATGCTTGGCCGCTGTGGTACAGAGAACACTGGGCCAGGGTCAGGAGTCGTGGGGACTAGTCTCCTCCTTGCACCTTTGTTTTCTTATCTGTGGCTCTACTCGTGCTCAGTTCTCTCTCCCAGGAAGAACCACCCCTACAACCACATTTAAAATTGCTACTCTTCCAGAGCGCCTGGGTGGCTCAGTGGTTGAGCATCTGCTTTGGGCTCAGGTCGTGATCCCGGGGTCCTGGGATCAAGTCCTGCATCAGGCTCACTGCAGGGAGCCTGCTTCTCCTTCTGCCTATGTCTCTCATGAATAAATCCATAAAATCTTTTTAAAAAATAAAAATAAAATAAAATTGCTACCCTTCCCCAGCATGCCAGGTCCCCGCTACCTGCTATAATTTTTCCATAGGAAGTACTGTCTTATGTTTTGATGTATTATATACTTTAGCTCTATGTTAACAAGATTGTTGATTTCCACCCACTAGGGCACAAGCCTCACCAAGGAAGGAGTGTAAGTGTAGATCACGGATGCACATCCCAAGAGCCCAAAGTGCCTGACTCTGAGTTGCCTGTGGTTTAATAAATGTTTGTTGAATGACTGAATGTTCATTTGCTGGCTCGCTAAATGAGTGACGTTGGTTTAAAGCTGCTCAAAGAGGCCAGTTGGAGGAGTAGCCGAGAGCCTCAGTGGGGCATGATGATGATGTGACAGGAGAAATGCCTACTGATAAGTGTCTCCGTCAGACCCTGGTGGCGGCCAGGGAAGACTGGGGTCGACTGCCTCTCACCAGCACCTCAAGCACCTACTGGAAACCAAGTCAGGGAACTTGGAAAGCATGGTGGCTTTTCTTGCCCCGGCTCTGCCCTCAAGCCAGGTCACCCTGAGCATGAAAGAAAGGCAGAGGCTAGAGAGGACCCCGACCAGGGCCAGCCAATGAGGGGCTGGGCCACAGAGCAGCACGGTGTGGGCCAGGCTGCCCAGCCAAGAGCACCAGCCACTGCCCATCTGTGCCCAGGCACCCTCGCCCCTTCTCACCTGGCCAAGGGCGCCACAACAGGAAGCACCTGGGCAAAATGGCTGCTCTGGAGCTTTGGTGATCATGATGAGAAAATGCCAGTCCTCACCTAGACAGCTCAGTATTATGTGAGCCAGGGGTCACTCTCTTGCTGATGAGAAAATACAGAAGCTCAGACAGGTCAGGAGACCTAAGGTCAAAAGGCTGACCAGTGGCTGACCCGCAACAAGATGGGGCCTGTCTTGGCCCCTTGGCCATGGCTGTCTTCAGCGGCGCTGCACATCAGCTCCATGTCACCTCCCACAGCCCTTCCAGGGATGCTTCATACCCATACTGGGGATCATGGATGGGATGGGGCTGATAATGTCCCTTGTTCCTTTCTTAGAGACCCTACCTGTACCCTTCTCCCCACAGCAGTGAGGGTCCCAAGCACAAACCAAGAGGCAGCTCCTAATTTTTCACGAAGGCAACGGCAGGTTGCTGGTTTGTGCTTCAGCCTAACAGCACAGAAGCCAACAAGCGGTAACTGTGATGGAGGACACTCAGCCTTGCACGCCAAGATGAGCCTGGGGGAGCTGGGTAGACCGGATGTGGTCAGAGGAGCACAGTTTGCGAGGAAGAGTCCAAAAGCCAACTTCACGAGCAACAGCTAAAGAAGTGGGCTACACATTCGTTTTTAGGCTCAGCCGCTCTAGGGGCCAAGTTCCCTCAAGACCACCACTGTCCCACCCAGCCTGGTTCTCAGCATACCTGGTAACAGGCGGGTAAGTGGAAACCATGAAAAGTGCTCCAGAACCCCAATTTAAACACTGTTCAAGGGTGCATGTCACGATCTACTTAAAGTTAGCTTCCCACCTCCTGCCCTCCTCTGAGCCAACCTTAGCGCTGCTACCTGAGTCATCCTTCCAGAACACAAAGCAGTGGCTTCAGTGGCTCTAAGAGGACAGAATGAAACTCTTTAATATGAAGAGTGGGCTGACTTCCACCTTCCTCCTCCACATTCCCATAAATACTTTTATTCTCAAAGCAAGTTGCACCGGAATCTTCTTTCCGTTCGCACAAACCCTGTCTGCCTTCTTTTGCACAGGCCAGACCTTCCCAAAACCTTTGCCCTTCCTTCCCCCTCCATGTAACCCTTGACACTTGGTTCCTGAATCACCTCCTCTGTGAATCCTTTCCAGGCTTCTCCCCTCTGGGTTCCTACACACTTGCCCTTTATATCCTCCAGAATTAATGGATGGTATCGAAAAGTAGGAGGTTCGCCATGTGGAACTGCCATTTTCTTAGGTCAAAAACAGCCAAATCCTGGCAATCTCCTGTGGAAAATGCTGCTCACTTCTACACTAATGTGCTGTTTGTCACCAACTGGAGTAAGAGAACTGTGCCACCCTCCTTCCGTGTGTTGGCATCTGCCACACGGTGGCATATGGTGGGCGCCCAAGCAACGCTTGCTGCACGGACAGCACCGTTTGACAAGTTTTCATGTGCCGCCTGTTCCACTCTGTTGCTTCCTCCAACACAGAAACCACCGAATCCAGGGCTGTTGTAAAGCATCTTAACGCATTTTCATCGCAGCCAAAGCAAGCTCCAGATGTTTGTCTGCGCAGGTCAAGCAGAGCAGGGGAACGTCTCAGAACATGCAGGGAGTGGGGAAAGCTAATTGCTCAGGATGACTACCTTTCTGGCAGGAGAAACAGAGTCAGCAGTCGATGGAGAGGAAGCAGCGGCTGGATCGGGAGACGGAAGGCAGGAGGGAGAAGCCGGAGGGTGAGTGAGAGACAGGCCTTTAGAAAGTAGTTTATTCTGCACAGAACAGAAACAGAGGAAACTGTGATTATCCCCGGGAAGTGCAGGCTGGCGCCTGCCTCCAGAGTGTAGCCCAGGCCTACACATTCAGGGAAGGGGAAAGAAACCCAGGACGGTGTCTCAGGACAAAAAGAGAAGCTTCTGTCTTTGGAGCCCAGCAGGACTGTCTGGCTTCTGGAAATCCTGCATTCTGCTACAACTACCCCGGCTCCCTCGTCACACCAAAGTAGCTGGAGCGGATCCGTCCTGTTCCTGCATACGTCTGCCACAGGATGGATACCAGAGCGAGCACCTGACGCTCTCACCCTGGAGCTTGGTATGAAGTAGCAGCTGGAACCTTAGGAAAGGAGAACCCTGGGCCACGGTGGGGCAGATGGCCACAGCAGGGGGCCTCTATGGCCCCCTGGGACCCAGAAATGAACTAGATGCAAAACTTCCTTCCCGTGGCAATGACTCTGCCCAGTTAGCAGAGGACACAAGTCTGGAGGAGACTGAGCGAAAGCAGCAGAGGAGTTACGTTCTGGAGACCAGGCTGTCTGCAAGCGAGGGGGCACCTGACACGCACGGGCACTGGGGGGCCTCGTTATCAACCCTTCCCTCTCCTTGCCAGGCACTCCCTCTCCTTTTCAGCAAGTTTCTAGGTAAGTACCTGGCCTGCGGAGGGCCGCGCTTCCCATTCTAAGGCAAAGCCATTCTTCTTGGCTGATGCTGCCTTTCAGAAACGCAGAGCACAGGTTACAGCCTATGCTTAGCTCATCATCCAGGATCTCCCTGGTCAGGGCCGGGGGAGAGATCTCCAGGGTGCCTCAGAACATCATGCTTTCGCTTTAGGGAGCTGTGACGGGACTCCTGCCACTGACCAGCTTTCCTTCTTTGCGGTGGCTCTCAGGAAGCTCAGCGCCTACTCAGACCTGTCTGAGATCTAACAGCATATGTTTCTGCTCGTAACATTTTCCTTTGACCTGAGCCTACGTGATTATCTTGGCCTCCCCTTTGTCATGACTGATCTACGTATTTTTGCACCTGCTCGTTGGAGTCTTTTTTAGATGCCAGCCCAAATTCTAGAGTGACTCAGAAAGTCAATAGCCCCTCATGCCAGAAAAGGAGGAGGGAGGAGGAAATGAAGCTCCAGAGACCGACTTGTGGCCACTTGGCTAGACGGCCAACATCTGGGCTCCTGGGGGGCTCCGGGAGCCCCTTGTTTACCTGCGGGAAATCCCCGTGTCCAAACATGGAGGCAAGGTGAGCCGCCTTCTCCTTAATGTTCTTTTTGTGAAATTCCCTGTTGGCCAAGTTCTGAGCCCTCTTCTGCAGGCAAGGCGAGAGATGGGAAAGAAAGAGAGACAGTGACAGGGACTATGGTGCTGGCCTCCAGGAGAGTGGCAGGATGGGATGGGAGGCAGGGTGTGAAGAGCATGAGAAGGAACCCACCCTGGGCAGAGGAGACAGAGGAGGGAAGGAAGGCGCCCCAAACCCCGGCAGAGGCAGGGCAAAGAGCGGGGCTTTCACCTGGACAATCTTGTCCTCCACTTGCTGCAGCCGCCGCAGCACCCCGGAAAGGGCCAGCGCTCCCTGGCAGGTGGGAGGCAGGGCAGCAGTGTTTTCTGGCCCACCCAGCTGCAGGTCAGACTTGGCTCTGGCTCTCCAGGGCCTGCTCGGGCACTCGCCGCCAGCAGACACTTGCTTTAGCTCTCGGAGCACGTGCCCCGTCACAACCACGGAAGGGAACTGGGAGAGAAGGAAAATCAAGCTTCCTTCCCGACTGTGGCCCATTCATACACCCTCTGCCCCGGCCCGCACCACGAGCAATTCCCACGAGGACCAGGGACAAAGGGCACAGCCGGTGCCACTGTGAGTTACAGACCCAACTAACTGCAGGTACCGACTCTGCGCCACCTGACATCCTCATGAACCATCCATAGTCTCGGGCCTCACCCCAGACCCACCGGGTCAACACCTGTACAAGCCTGGTCTCGGTCCTAGCTGCACCCAGAAGTCACCTAGGGGGCTTAGAAAAAGTCACCCAAGTTCGGACCCAGCCCCCAGAGAGTCCAGGTCAACTGGTCTGGGGCTGGGTACCAGATTGTGATATTTTTGAAAGAGCTCGCTAGGTGATTCTTATGCACACGGGCACAAAATCTCTGCAACATTTCCTCACTGACTTCGCTCACCTCCACCACCTGGGAGTGACACAATGTTCCAATTGCTGGCTAGACATTTCTGAATACCACGCTCAATAATAGTGATTCTGTTCAAACTCCAAACCCAGAGATGCTAGCTGGAAAAAGCCTTGGTGTGAGGCTGCCAGCTGCCTCCCGGGCCCCGGGCAGGTCCTCATTGCTTGGGTACCGGGGAGGTCCTTCACCACACGCCAGCCTTACCCCTTCAGTTGACCCCCTGCGCTCATTCCACCGCCCCTGTCACTTATCCACCTAGTTAGAAATCTCCTACCCAAGTGCCTGCCAACAAAGCCAAGTGTCCCGGAGCATCGCACGAACACCCCATGGGGTGCAGCTTGTTTCCACCCAAGCAACAAGTCGGGCAGAGGGACACTCCTGACTGGCACCTATTTCAAGATGCTGCAGACTTGGTTACTCTTACCTATACGTTGGGTCTGCCTTCCCAGCGAATCTACAATCAGCCCTACATGGGGTGCACAGAGAGCCACGGACCCCCCCCTCTGGATCAAAGTCCCCTCTGACTTCACCAAGACAGGGTCCACTGGAAGGAGCCCTACCTGCCTTTTCAGAGGAGGTGATGGGCCGGGTGTGGGCTCCTCCGGCCTGGGGCAGCGAGAGTTAACAGGTGGGTCAGAGGAAATGCGCAGGACAGGCTTACCTATCCCTGAGACACGGCATTCCTGGGAGGAGGAAGGTGAGTCCCAAAAAGCAGCCGCAGGAAACATGAAGGAAAAGGTGAGTCAGACTGAGACACTTGGAGGGAGGAGAGCAGGAGAGGTGGGCAGAGAGTTTGCAAGAACAGAGAGAATGCTGGGCTGAGCTCCTGCAAGCCGGGCCCAGCTGGGAAACTTGAACCCCTGTTTCTCTGTCCGTGTGAACAGCAAGTCCTGGAGTCCCCTTCTCTTGGACAACGTGTAAATCCCAGGGAGGCCTTGCTTTTGGCTCAGACCTGGGGCGCTGGGCCAGAGCCTATGCCAAGCCAAGGTGGCCAGCCCTGGAGTCCTTCTGGAAATGGCAGTTTCCTGCACACGAGATGACGGGGATGCTATGTTCCTTCTGATGGCAAAGAACCCTCACTGACGCTTGGGGACTTCGAAGGGGCAAGTGAGGAAAAAAATTATAAGTCTCAGGAAAATGGCCCCCCTGATTAAAAAAAAAAACAAAAACTTGGCTTCCTGGGGAAGGTGTGTTTGTCCAGGAGGGACATGGTCCACCAGGTAGACATTTAGGATTGCCTGTTTTCTGTCCTCCTCCTGAGAGGAGCCTGATTCTGACTTAGGAGAGGTGTTCTCGGGATCCCTGGGTGGCGCGGCAGTTTGGCGCCTGCCTTTGGCCCAGGGCGCGATCCTGGAGACCCGGGATCGAATCCCACGTCAGGCTTCCGGTGCATGGAGCCTGCTTCTCCCTCTGCCTATCTCTCTGCCTTTCTCTCTCTGTGTGTGACTATCATAAATAAATTATAAAAATTAAAAAAAAAAAAAGAAGAGGTGTTCTCCAAAAAAGAACCAAACCCCTTGTCCCAAGCTTTTGTCCTTTGACAGCGGCATCCCAAAAGAATTCAGGGGAGCAAAATGAACCATGCAGTGCAGACCGTGGAGTCAAGAGTCTGAGAGCAATCAGCTTGGTGTGCAGCCTGCCCCACGGCATTCTGCTTCCTTCAGCCTCCCAGCCCCCCCCCTTCAGACACAGCGGCTCCACCAGCCTGACCCAAGGGAACACAGAGGAGGAGACGTCAGAGAACACTTGGGGGGTTGGTCCCCACGGAGCTGAGACCCGTGACTCGGTTTCCCCTGGTTTGCACAGGGCTTCTCACTTTGGACTTAGACTCCTAGGCAGCCAGTGTCTCTCAAGCTCCCTTACGCTGTACCATCTCAAGGATGGCCGCAAATCAAGTCGTGGTTACAAGGTAAAACCAAATTCCGGATTTCTTCTCCAGTGCAGAACAGGCATCAGCAAACTACGGTCCTCGGGCCAAAGCTGGCCTGCTGCCTGTTTTTGTACATTAAGTTTTGTTGGCACACAGCTACACAATTTGTTTAAGGCCTGTCCATGGCTGCCTTCCTGCTACAACGGCAGAGATGAAGTAGTTGTAAGAGAGACAGGATGGCTCCCGAAGCCTCAAATATTTGCTCTCGCCTCAATTTGCTATCTGGTCCTTCCTGGAGAAGTCTGCTGACTCTTGATCTAGAAGGAGCCCCAGCCTCACCTGAGCCAGGCCTGGCTGGCATACCTGAAATCCACCACTAGCCTGAACGTTTCTGCTGGCTTCTCAGCAGGTTCTGGTCACCAGGAAGGCAGGTCCAGTGAGCATCTGACAGGACTCACCTGCTTCAGGAGTGAGGGGTTCCGAGAGTTCTCCTCAAACTTGGCCAGCAGCTGACTTGCCATGGACTTGACTTTGTTCTGGCTCCCAGCTTCTTTGCCGCTGCCATCCTCTGGACAGGAGCGCAGGCTCCGTCTGGGATAGGCTGAAGGCTGCAAAGGCCAAATGAGCACATTGGTTGTTGGATGCCGGGACCCAGATAGCAGGAAGGGACCTGGGGACTTAGGACACCGGACCAGTTTCCTGAAGAAGGATGCCAGGGCCCGAGGAAGTACGGCAGGAGCAGCAGGTGATGCCAACTGAGACGATGCTCACGTCTTCCCAAAGGACAGGCACACCTGCTTGGGAGCCAGACAGGGTTTGAAAATGGCCTCTTTCACCTCCCAGCCCATTGACCTTGGCAATTTACTTAATTTCCCTGAAGTTTCCTCATTTGTAAAAGGGGAACATAACCCACTTCATTTGGTTGTTGCAAAAGTCAAATATAATAATGAAGTAGATCAGCAAGACAGTTTTCCAAATACACCATGTGGCTGCCAGAGGTGAAGAGTAGGGGGGAGGAGGGAAGTAAGGGTGGGGGCGTCAAGGCAAGGCACAGGCTTTGGGCTTCTTTCTCCTCTCTCCTCTGCGCCCCACTCCCAACCCCAACCAGTCCTGCTCTGCGGTCGCTATCTTAAAGAAACATCTTTCAATCTGGAAATAATTTTAGATTTACAGGAAAGTTACACAGCACAGAGAGAGTTCCTGTGTACCTTTCATCTAGATGTACCTAATGTTAGCATCTAGAATAATCGTGGTGCTGTCATCAAAACTAAGACATTAACACCGGCTCGGTTCTATGAACTAAGCTTGAGACTTGGTTCGGACTACCTCAGTTTCCCACCCATGTCCTTTGGGTTCCAGGGCACCAGCCCAGGTCTCATATGGCATTTAGCCCCATCTCCCTCATCTGTAAGAGTTTCTCCATCTTTCTTTGCCTTTCATGACTCGGACAATTTTGAAGGAAGACTCGTCAGGTATTTTGTACAGAGCCTCGCAGGCTGGGTCGGTACTGATGTTTTCTCATGATCAGACTGGGGTTACGGGTTGTGGAGAAGATGCTACAAAGCAGAGACGTGCCTGGGCATGTGGTATCAACGTGACTGTTGAGTGGTGAGATGCTGGCTGTGATCAATTGGTTGTGCTGTTTTTACAAAATGGAGTTTTATGTAAGACTTCTTTAGCTCATCTGCTAAAAAACAAAGCTTGGGAAATTACCGGTGTTCACTGAATGTCTGCTCTCCTTACCGAGGAGCAATGCCACCATCCTATCGGTGGGCACTATGCTTTCTCAAGGAGGCCATGAATCTTTCTCATAGGAACAGATGTTCTCAAGGCAACTAAGATGTGTTCACTCAGAAATGTCATGGGAAGAGGCAAGCTAAGGTCAATTGATTTTTTTTTTTTTAAGATTCCCTAAGAGGAGTAGCCCCAGGGGAAGCCTTGTATGCACAGCCACTCTGAAGTGTTGGACAAACACAGACCAGAGAGTCACTCTCCACTTCAAAGTGCGGAAGGCTACTGCATACCAACGTAGGCTGGAGTGGAAGAGGCTAAGTTTACTGGAGTGGTCCCCGTTTGCACAAGGACAGAGTCAGCCAGGACCCGTGCCCTGGGGGGGGTCTCTAAGACGAGCGCTTCTCAGATGTTAATGTGCATACAAATCACTCTGGGTCTCTTTCAAATGCAGATTCAGATCAGTCAAGGGCGGGCCCTGACAATGCATTTCTAACCCACTGCTGGCTGACGTTCACCGGCTGACGCTCAGGCTGCGGGTGCCTGGCTCCCAACATGGAGTAGCAAGAATTTGGAAAGAATAATTGCTTAGTTAAATCTGACTTTAGAAAAACAGCTGGCTCAGATCAGCCCAGAAACATCTCAGAAGGGGCAGGTGGAACCGATTTCTCCCCGCACTCTGACTCCTGTGCAGCCATCAACAGAAAGAGGACACACACTCTCAGATAAGCCACGGACAGTGGGGTGGCTCAGTCCCTTAAGCATCTGCTCAGGGCGTGATCCCAGGGTCCTGGGATGGAGCCCCACATTGGGGCTTCTCCCTCTCCCTCTGCTACTCCCCCTGCTTGTGCTCTCTCTTTCTCTGAAATAAATAAAATCTTAAACAAAAAAAAAGCCACGGATGAAAGGCAGGAGCAGACTTCCACCTGAGACATCGTGCATCACAGCGACTCTCCTAGGGAGGAGGAAGAGGCAAATCACAGGCATTTAAAGCGAGAGCCAGGACACTGGGAGGTCTCCCCCACCCTGGTCATCAGCCTCTGCTTCCTCCTTTCAACTACCTCCCTACTCACTGCCTCACTTGCTCACACTAGCACCAAGAGATGGAGAGGCGACGGCTCTTGAAGAGATCAAAGAGGTTCTAGAAAACGTTTGGACAAAGGTGATTTGAACTCATTGGATAAAATGTGTTTGGGCGCATTTTTGGACGTGCACTGAAGTCCAGGGTTCGGTTATCAGAGCGCCCCGTTGCCCTTTCCAGAAAATGGGATAAGCAACAGGCAGCTTCCCCTCCACCCAGGATGGGCCTTGTAGCTCTCTCTGTTATAAAGGTCACAGTTTTGAGAACCAGCGTCTGTAGGGACGTGGGTGCTTCACTTTGACCAAGTAGCCTGTATTTTTCGGCTTTCACCAGAAGGTGGCACTTGTGGGCACCGGGACCTGTGCCGTCAAGACGGCAGGGGCGGGAAACAAGGTGGAAAGTAGGCCTGGGAGCCTAGGGCTACTGCTGGTGCCCGGTTACTCCTCGCTGTTGACGGCGACGCTTGGTTAGCACAAGTGCCCGAGAGCACGCTCGGCTCAGTATACACGTCCCCTTAGTTAATCTTTAGAAATCCTGCCAGAAGTTGCAAACATTTCAAATGCATCATCGCCTCACACAGCCGAGAGCCGGCCAGCCCCGGAGGCGGCGTTTCTCCAGGTGCCTGCTAGGAAGCAGCGGACGGAGGCCCAGAGCCCGACGGTTTGTCCATCAAGCCAGGCCTGGAACCGAGTGGCTCTCGGGAGGGGAAGGGGACGGGCCAGCGTGTGGCCACTGGCCGGCAGGCAAGAGCCCTTGCTCACACTGACGCCGCGTGCACGCACCTCGTCCAGGTTGTTGAAGCCTTTCCGCCTCCGTTTGTTCATGTCGTTGTCTTCAGTCTGGGTGTCCACCTGCAGCGGCCAAGAAAGCGTGGTGAGCTCAGGGCCAGCGAGGGGTGGGGTCCCACCGACAGCCCTGAGGCCACAGGGCTGGCCGGCCCATGCCATCTTGCCTGCAGCCAGCTGCCAGCCCGGGAGACAGATGGACATAAATCAGCCTGCACCCTGGCAAATGCAATCACCCCGAACCTAGGGCGAGGGGTGGGGGCGGCGGCGGGGTTCTATCAGAAGGGGTAGGAATCACATCCCCAAAGATCATTCTGAAACATCCCAAAGCACAGTGAGTCCCGTGACACGGGCAGGGCAGGGGCTGTCTCTGTGGTCGACGTGACCCCGGGCTCAGAGCATCAGAGCCAGGCCTGCTGATGCCCCTCAGCATGCTGCCATAAGGAGACCACTTCACAGGCGGGGATTCCTGGGGCTCACGTCAGCTGTCGAGGGGGTTGATGGCAAATGACATCTGCCATTGGGTCACTGTTGCAAATGCCAGTAAATGATATCTTATCAGCGTTAAGGGAGCATCAGATATGGTCTGAAAACTATGACGACCATCCAGCTGTGTTGGTCCAGGACCATTCTGATTTATTGTTTCCCCAGCAGAATTATTTATAGCTTGGTTTCATTTCTCCCCTGGCACAGTACTTGCCTTTTGCTATTACATAAATCTTAGCCTTCACGATGGTCTATACGGTGGTGCAGAGTTTTGAGCCCACATTTCCCAACTAACTTTGGGTTATCTATTGGCAGATATGTGACAATATGCCAAGTGCAAACAGGGTGGAAGGTGTTCACAATGCAACATAAAGCTCAGTCACAAATATGCATCCTAGTGCTTGAAAACGAATCTCTCTCTCTCTCTCTCTCTCTCTCTCTCTCTCTCTCTCTCTCTTTTTTCCCAAAGAGTAGGGGAAGAGGAGCAGAGAGAGAGGGAGAGACAACCTTGAGCAGTCTCCACACCCAGCACCAAGCCCAACGTGGGGCTCAATCTCCACCCTAAGATCATGACCTGAGCTGAAATCAGGAGTCAGCTGAAATCAGGAGTCAGGAACAAAGTTTAGTGAAAAAAGAAAGCGTGTGAGGTTGAACATGGAGATGAATCGATAAGCAAAAAATACATAATACTATGAACCAAAGGCGACCGAGACAAGGGCACAGGTACAATCTGCGAAATGAAGCCAGTTGTTTGCACAGTGAGTGTTGCCGTGAACCTACACTACATATTCCACATGTGTTCGAATCTTTTGTATTTCACAATAAAGACTTTTTAAATTTTGTTATTTGCTTTCCGTGTCTCATTGTGTCTTTCTTAATGAATGTCCATCTTTTGTTTCTCACGTTTTTCTCATTTACAGCAAAACTGCCTTACAGCCAATTAGTTCCAGAGCACAACTGCTTGCAGCAAAGATGCTTAGGGTGAGACTACCAGGACCCTAGGCCACTGGTCCCCAGCTGGGGCCTTCTCCAAAAGCCAGCACCCAGAGGGCCATGGAACCTCCCTCTGTCCCCAAGCCTCCTCCACACTCAGGGCCCCCAGAGCAGGCCAGCTTACACCCCAGCCTTTGTTTCACTGACCATGCAGCAGGAAGGGGTGCTGGCCATTCTCTCCCCCTGGAGCCCAGCCCAATTAGCCCCACCCTCCTACCTTTGCTGCGCCGCAGGAAGGATCTTTTACCTTCTGCTTGTTCTGCAATTACTCGGAGCCCCTAGCACACACGACTGTGTACCCACTTGCTCTCAGCAGAAAGCACCTGCTTCCCCTGCGTCCGTATTCCCATCACCCCTGCCCTCTTCCCACATTTACCAGTATCTTTAATATTTTCAAAGAGAAGATTCATCACAGTTTAGTCATTGATATTTGTTCAAAAATTTGACCCTTCTCTTGTTCAGGCAAGCACAGAACAGATCAAAGGGCCCTGCCTTCCATTTAACATTTTTTCTCAGCTCCTAATAAATCATTATTCTGTGAATGGAAATGAGTTCAACCCAAATGCTTGGGCAAACACCAAGAGAAACAGATGACCTTATTCTCAACAATGTTGGGTCTTAGAGGCCCAGGCTGTCTGGGGTCCCAGCTCCACTGCCTGTGAATGGCTTGCTGGCTGAGACTGGGGCCGGAGAAAGTACAGGATGTCCTACCCAACAAGAACACTGCATGCATAATCTTAGGGTTTTCAGTTGGAGTTTTTTTTTTGTGTGTGTGTGTGTGTGTGTGATTGTTGTTTCCACCTTAAATGAAGACTTGGCTTTTCTCTCAAAGAGCAACACATCCTACTCTCTCTTTTGCATTCAATAGCTCGGGGCTTGACTGTTCCAACATCAAAGCCTGTGTAGATCCAAACCCAGTATGTTAGCCACAGGCTCACACGAAGTGCTCCTGGGACGGAGTGTGCTGAGGAGCAGCACCTGATAAGACCCCAGATCCTTCAGGGGAAATCAAAGAAGTGGGTGGGGCGATCTCCACACCTCTGACTCAGGCTGATCCATGGGACAATAAAGAACGCAGTCTATATGAAAGGTTAGCAACACACATACCCAAACGGTCTCTACTCTTCCTTACGGATTTATCCTGGAAGCACTGATTCTCAGCTAAAAAGTCAGGTTAAAACAGAAAAGTGGAGAAACTCAAACTCAATTAGGGATTTACCTAATTTTTTCTTATGTATATATCTCTATCTGCAAGCCAACGTTGCCTTACTACCCCCCATCTCCTTAGACTTTATTTTGCTCTACAGAGAACGCAATACAAGAAGGAAGAAAATACCTATGGTGCCCAGCGCGAGAGAGAGAACATGAAAATACAGAAATAGCTCACTTTCTTTTGCTATTAATTTTTTCCCATCTGTCCCCTAGGAACACGTTTTCATGATTTCCCAATGATCCGCAAGAGTCCATACACCAGAGGGCATTTATTAAATTAATTTGTGTCCCCATTAAAAAAAAAAAAAGAGAGATACACTTGCTAATCTATTTATTTGATCAGTACAAGATAACCATGTCCTCATAAAGCCCGACTTTGGGTGACTTTAGCCCAAAGGAAACCACCTTTATATTTAACTAGCTAACGTAGCCTAACCCTGGAGAAATTTAGATCTGGGGCACAGGAGGAGAGATGAGCCGGTTGCAGGCAATGGCTTGGTTGAGGGGGGAGGCAGCAGTGATATTGAGAAAGATGGCCAGTGACGCTGGCAAGAGAACTCTTCTCTTCTTCGGTAACAGAGTAGTAGTAAGGAGTTATGAGTTCAAGTTCTGACGTGACTTACTTCCCAGCTGTGTGACCATAGGAAAATCACCTAACTTCTCTGATTTCAGCTTCCTTATCTCTTATTTCCTCACCTAGATATACCACCCAGCTCTTATTGTAAGGATTAATGAAGTCATGGGCATAAAACACTTCTTGTAAGGTGCTATATAAATGTTAGGCACCGTTACTTAGGTTAATGCTAGTTAATAGAATTAGGAAATGCAAATTCTAGTTCGGACTTTGACTTTTACCACCTGTAAGACATCGTGGTTTAATCTCCCCACAGCCAAGATTCCCTTTCTCTAATACACACGCCCTGGCTTCCTCAAAAGCGAACACAAGGAGCACACAATGAGCTATATATGAGATTGCTTTGTACACTGTAAGGTGGGACACTGGCCATGGTTGTAGGGCAGAACCAAGTGTTCTATCCCACTACTTTGACTCATTTTCTCCGAAAAGAGGCATCTTCGTTGAATCGGTACTCCTAAAGGGACAGGAGCACTCATCTGAGGAGCCCTTCCCACACGGCCGGGCAGGTGCTCCGACCTGCAGCACACATCTGTTCATGCTGTCTTTTTGGCAATGCAGTGCAATGCAGTGTTGATGCGACTGCAATCATTTTGCAGACAAGCAAAGGGACCTTCTGAGAGGTTCAAGCATGTGCCAAATCCCCAGCAGATCTAAATGTACATTTGTCCGCCTGGCTTCTAATGTACTCCCATTCAGAATACCCCGCTGTGTTGCACAGAGGACAGGAGAGAGATCAGCCTGCAAATCACAGGGGCCGGCGGGGCAGCTCGAAAGCCCTCTGCTAGCTCAGCTGGGCAGTAATGGGACTTGTGCTCTTGACTCTCCAGGGCTTTCTTCACATCTCTGAATTGAGAAGTGCTAGAAACCTAGTGGGGAGCTCTGGCTGCTGGGTGGGGGTTCTGTGAGAGCAGCTGGGGAAGGGGACAGGAATTCAGACGATCCCTGTAGAGCAGCCTTCTCGGGCAAGGTCCTTGCCTGTCTTGTTCTCTGCTCTCCCCCCAGCACCGAGAGGAGAACCCGGCATCAAATAGGCACTGGGTCAATCAGGAAGGAGGAGACACCTCCTTTCTTCATGCACCTGGCTGCTTTGGAAAGTGTTTGTGTGGGAGGGGTGAGGAGAGGAGAGCTGGGCAGGGCACCCTGACTGCTGAGACCAGACACCCACAAGAGCCATGCTCTGTGAACTCTGCTGTCCCAGGACAAGTGCTGGAGGGGAAGCTGTGTCACAATCACCCAGCTGAGAGGATAGATACCCTGGGGCCACCAACCTGGCTTCTGGGATGGGCTTTGCATGGACAAGTACCATCTTCGTGTTGTGTTGTCCTTGAAGGAGTGGGCTCAGAATGGGGGAAACAAAGACCAGGTACTCTGAGTCTATATGTAACGTCATGTGTGCAATGACTGAAGTGGCCATAAATCCAGGCATTACCTCTATGCCATAGGTCTAGGAGAGCACACACACAGGAGGACAGAGACCATGCATGTTCACATATCATGACGAGAGATCTGGAGTCCCCAGCCATTTTTGTATGTCACAGGCTTTTGTGCTGATGCTTTCAAGATCAGAGGCAGACTGAGGGCTTTTAAAGAGGGAAATATAATCTCAAAGCTCTTTGCCTTTGCCCAGGCATGGGCTCTCAGTTTTCAGAGCTACTCGGTCAACTCAATAGTTTACCACTCACCCAAGGGACAACTCTCTTGGCAGATTGATAGAAAAGTTACCTTCTCTAAAAGGAAACAAGGTCCTTGCTGGTGGAAAAGTCTTTTATGTTGCCTGAAGGTGATCAGTTTTGGTTGGGATCTGGATGCTCTCGGGGATGAGGGATGAGCCAACAATTTAACATCAACGGGGAAAACCAGGGGAGAGAGAGATTTTTAAGACTGGCTCGGCAGAGAACAATGGACCCTCTCCAGGCTAAGGTGCCATGCTATGAACAAACACAGGCTTCTCAGTTCCCCCACCAAGACGCGCCTCTGAAAGTTAGAGAGAGCTGGGGAATGGGGGGTGAGGTTGATGCAGATGCATCTGCGTATACAGATGGTGTGTGCATGCTACGGTGTAGTCACACGAGCACAGCCTAGCCTGCATCTCCAGTCCATCGGGGTACACGAGCTAGGGTGCTGAGGGCCACATGCCCGACTGCACTGCTACCTTTTGGGTATAACTATGGCGGAGCCACTGTGTGTGTGTGGTTTTCAGAGTGTCCTGTCCAGACATCATCCATGCCCATCCTGGGAGAAACTGGAGTGTTGAGAAATGTCACGACCAAAGAGCATGGCAAATGGGCTCCCCAAATCAAAACGTATCCAGATACAGGAAGACATGTGGTCGACAGGGAGGAGGCCTTTGTGTGTGGCCCGATCACTGCACTAACATTGACCAGCGGACAGTGTCCGGGGCATTTCAGTGATGACAAAGACAGAATGTGACCCAGTGGGCTTACTGACTCGCCAACCTGCCCAGAGGAAGCAATCAGTCTGAGAAGAAAGAGGACAAGTAATGTCCATGGCAAACACTTCAATGACCTAGTCTTTCTACCTATCCAAACAGCAGGGTAAATCCTAGACATAAATGGAGCTGTGGGAGGGCCTGGACCCCTCTGAGGATGGGCAGCCCATGGGCACAGCCCGGAGAGCGACGGGACATGGTTCAAACTCGGCCAGGGCCAGGCCCGGCAGAGCCTACCCACTCCCCTCCTGCATCTTCTAGCAGAGCCAGTGGAAGTGGAGCGAGGACCCAGCAGCCCTCGGAGGGGGCCTGGCTGTGCTTGCTGACCAGTCCCACGACGAGACCCAGCGCTGGCCAGACTGCTCAACTCCCTCACTCTGTACACAGAGGTGTGGTGAGTGAAAGGTTGAAACAATCCTCTCCAGTTGCCCCTGCTGTTCCCAGTTGTGGGCTAAGCGGTGGGAGAAAGCAGGTAGACAGAGAAAGGCGTTGAATGTCTTTGTCAGACAGGTTCCAGGAAGGCTGCACTGGCTTGCTCGGATGGGGAAGCCCGAAGCGGGGATCCTTAGAGGAACAACAGCTGGGCTGGGGTGGACCAAGCCTATGATTAGTCTCCGGAAGACGACTTCCACTCAGTGGGCTGTGTGGTGGGTCATGCAGCCCTCACACAGAGCCTCTGAACGGGGCAGCTCAGGGGAGCAGAGAGGGGACAGAGCAGCTCTGCTGAAAAGCCCAGCGGACCTGCACACCTGCCCTCCCCAGCCCTGGCCTTGCTGGCCCATCCCTTCCTAGAGACAGGGTGTGGAAGAGCATTCCATGCCCACACCTGGAGCTAGCCCAGAGGCTGCAATGTTCCAGGGAGCGCAGACCTCAGCGGAAAAAGTGACCACTGGCTCACACAGCCCAGGGAAAGAAAGGAGGCTACGTGGCCCCAGCCCCACCCTGGGCGGAGGGGCTGGCAGGACCAGGCATGACTGACCACAAGTAGGAGACTGTGGTAGCCTAGGGAATCTGAGACACACACCCTCCGCGGCCGTGCCACCCTGGGGAGGGAGGCAAGGTTTTTTTAATTTTGTTTTTTAAAGATTTTTATTTATTCATGAGAGACACACACAGAGAGAGAGGCAGAGACACAGGCAGAGGGAGAAGCAGGCTCCATGCAGGAAGCCCGATGGGGGACTCGATCCTGGGACTCTGGGATCACACCCTGGGCCAAAGGCAGACGTTCAACCGCTGAGCCACCTAGACATCCCGGGAGGCAAGTTTTATATGAGAACTTGACACCTAACATCTCGGGGTCTTCAGTTTTTGATCTACATCATGAGCACATTAAGCAAGATACCTTGTCTCACACCTACCACAGTCATTCAACTAAATTATATTGGCTCATTAGCCTCACAGTTCCCAAACTGTGTTCCAAGGCACCCCATGGCCCCATGGGGAGCTTGCAGAAGAGCCGTAGTCTACGTTGACTTTTCTAGGGACACATGGCATAAATCTGTCATACACCTTGTAAAATGCCCCTACCAAGTTATTTGGACTTAACTACTTTGTGAACAGAACTTGTAGGTATTTGGATCTAGGGGCACTGTGATAAAAATCAACGGAGACATCAAGGGTGGTATAAGTCAGGAAAGTTTGGGAACCTCTTTAGGCTCTGAGCTCCTCAAAGGCATACCTTATTCATCTCTGTGTATTTGCAACTCTTGTCAAAAGCAAATAAAAAAGTGGGTGGTTGGGTGGCTCAGTTGGTTAAGCAACTGACTCTTGATTTTGGCTCAGGTCATGATCTCAGGGTGGTGAGATCAAGTCCCACGTCAGTCTCTGAGCTCAGCATGGAGCCTGCTTGGGATTCTCTCTCTCTCTCTCTCCCCCTTCTCTGACTCTCCTCCCTTGCCTTCTCTCTTAAAAAAATTTTTTTTTTTTTAGAAAAATAAACAAAAGAATTCAGTCCTAATGTTGCCAAACAGTAGGGCCCAATAAACATTTGTTGAATGAGTGAAGGAGGGAAATTAATGGAACAGAACATAGAAACGACGCATCACCATACACCTCCGCCACTCATGGCCATGGTGTAACTGACCTACTTTAAAAAGCACTCAGCTCCATGACCTCTCAGCTCTGTGCCATGCCCTTCCTATAACCACATTCACGTCACTGAATCTGGCTATACGGCGCCAGCGGGGGCGGGGGGGGGGGTGGCGCTTCCAACAGCCTTATGTCACTGAACTGGGCTTGACTCACGTCTTCCATGAGCTGTACAATTTATCAGCATTAACAGACCAAGACCACGACATTTTCCCATTCCCCTGGCCTCGTCCACAGGCAGAGAGAAATCAAACAAAAACCAGGCCGGAACTTACTCGTGGAGTCCTCTTTCTTGGAAATGTGAGGTTGAGATAGTTATGAGAAATGGAGGATTTGGCCAAGCCGAGGTCAGGGTTTTCTCCATAGTTTTTGCCCCAAGAATCTGTTAGGAAATACAAATATGACAGACCTCAGATCCTGTCCCCACTAGCCCAGGACTCAGACGGTGCCATTGTTACGAGGTCCCTCTGAATAATTCCAGCACCCTCGACTGAAGATCAGCATGGACTGGGAAGGGGACTGATGCAGCTCTATCAGTGACCTCCCAGAGTCCCAGGGGCAGCCCTGCAGCCTCTCACGGCACCTGCCACACACCAGCTTAGACACATAGGTCTGGGGGTGGGGTCCACCCAGGTTTGGCTTCCAAGTGAGAGGGAAGGCAGGGGCCAGCCTCAGAACAGTGTGGAGAGCCACTGGACACGGGTGCAGGGCAGAGATGGCCCAAGGGCCCAGCGGAGCCCATCCCGAAGCAGGGCCTTACCCACAGGCCTCAACGGGGTGCCCCGGAAGAGCTCGTAGAACTTGGAGAGATACATGACCATGCTGAGCTTGTCGGGCTCCTGGGCTGACGCCATCTCCTTGCCCGTGGTCACCGGGGGGATGCCGAACTCACGCTCGGCCACGTCAAAGGCCAGCTGGTTGTTCTCCACAGCGTCATCTTCATTCAGAGAGTCAAAGTTGCTGGAGCATCAAAACAAAGTAAAGTTCAGGGACAGGAGACAGAGGTATGAGGAGCTGAAGAAACGTGCCCATAAGGAGCACTAACGAGTGACACTCTGCTGGGTCTCGGCAGGCTGGGGGAGTCAGGGGGAGCCGTGAGCCCAGCCCCTGCCCCCAAGCACCCC
Source organism: Vulpes lagopus (assembly GCF_018345385.1). Classification (NCBI taxonomy): domain Eukaryota; kingdom Metazoa; phylum Chordata; class Mammalia; order Carnivora; family Canidae; genus Vulpes; species Vulpes lagopus. The sequence continues at coordinate 14,611,805 of NC_054838.1, forward strand.
AGCCCCCTGCTGCCCTCCCCACCCCATCCCTACCCAGGGAGGCTCCTCCTCACTTGGGGTGGGGACCAGATCAGAGTTAGGCCATGACAATGCCACTGCTACCTGGGCTGAAACAATTGGAAAATAACTTCTACGTCTTTGGAAAACCTATCAGCTACTTTATTTTTAAATAATTCCCTTATGTGCTTGTGCTCTTAACTATAAAAAGTATATGGATATTTTAAAAAAAGAAAAAAAAAAGAATCAAGGGACATATAACATATAAAGTAACAAGTGAGCGCCCCACCCCTTCTCGAGGCAGCCTCACTTCCTAAAAGTACCAACAGTTAGCCCCCCAGTAGGTTTCCTTTCAGCCTTCTGGGAGAATGTACTAGTGGGTGTGCAGCGACTCTGCGGTTGATGTGAATCCAACATTAATAGACGTATTGGGCCTTCACATCTCAAAGCGTGTCGCATCTTCTTACCAATGTTGCCATCGTTCCCAATTTACAGATGGAGAAACAGACTAAGAGAAGGTAAGTGACCTGCCCAGGGCCACAGAGCTAAGTGGCCTGCATCTCAGATCTAACTCTTCTGTCGGCAAAAACCTCGAACTGGTCCCCAGAATTAGGTCTTGCCCTTAATTTCTCTCTTGTGGGGAGACTGCCGAGGTGTGCACGCTCCATCTCCCAGCATGATGACAGAGGGGACGCGGGGACAAGCGTAAGCGCACGGCCTGAGCTGCTTCTGCTCCCCGCGTGTTAGGAACACAAGGCAATCAAGCTGCTGACAGAGAACTCCATGCAAACGGCAAAGAACAAACTTAAGAAAAACTCAAAGATCTATTTTGAGCCAAGGTTCTTCATTCAGCGGAACGTCCCTGGTTGCCCTTGTCTCCAGGGTCCCCTTGAGCCCCGAAGGGCTCAGCAGGTGCAGCCTGAGCCCCCAACTCACATCAGCTCAGGCCGGAAGCGGTGGATGATGGCACACAGGGCCAGGCCGCTGCGCCAGGATGTGGTCAGGTCAGTGACGTTGACATGCTGGTAGCCCTCGGTCTGCTGCTGGCACCAGGTTAAGAGCTTGCTGGGCCGGATGTCTAACTCTGTGGCAAGGGGAGACAGACAGTGCTGGAGCACCCTGGGAAAGCTCTGCAGCTTCCCCGGGGACCAGGAGGAGCAGCACAGATGTGGAGAGCATGGCAGGAGGGCAGGATGCTGGGACAGGATGCATGTTCCCCTGCAGCAGAGCCCCCAAGACACCCTCTGGCCAGACAAGCACAGAGATGAGACCGTGCGGACCCTGCCAACATCCCATCTGGTGGGGCCGGCAGACACGGTGGCAGGTGGCACTGTGACAGGAGAGAAGCGGGTACCAGGGGAGCACGCGAGCAGCTCTGGCCCTGGCCTGCAGGGCAGGGGGACTCGCCAGAGAGAGAGTCCTGGAGGAGGCGCATCCCAGCTGCTCCTTGAGGACTGTTGAGTGAGGCGTTGCAAGAAAACAGAAAAGGGCCGTGCCATGGGAAGAATCTAGAACGGCCTGCCAGGCTGTGTACAATGGTTTATTGGTTCATTATAGGGGCACGTGGTATGAAAGGAAGGGACGGGAGGCTGGTGAGGCTGTGTGTGCCCAGTGGCGGGGAGGGTGCGGGGTCTAGGCAGGCAACAGACACCAGAGGTCCTTCAGCAGGATGGTGACCCGAGCGAGGCCCGGTCGACGGGGTGGGGTGGAGGGGGTTACTCAGGGAACCATCCCTTCCCTCCTAGGAAAGAGTGCAGCACGTGGGGCCTGCTATCTAGCTGGGGAGGCGAGAGCTCCAGGCTGGCGGCAGCAGGGAAAGAAAAGCGAGGCTCAGGGAAGTAATGGCAGTTCCCTAGGATGTCCTCAGTGCTCGACACGTATTCCCGCCTTTCCAACCAATCTGTGGTTGGTGTTGCCCTTGTCCCAGCTTTACGGATTTTTCCTCAAACTGAGGGATTGAGGAGAGGGACCTTGCCTGGCCAAGGTCACACAGGTCAGAGCAGCAGAGCCCAGTGGGCTGCGGGGCCCGTGCCCCCACGGCCACCCCGCAGGCCTCCCCCCAGCAAAGCGTCCCCCCGACCCCTGACCCGGGGCGGCAGCTTACCCCTCCTGGAGAGGCTCATGGATCTCCTCACCGAGCCCAGCCTCTCGAGAGGGCACTGGTGCAGCTCCTTAGTGATGTACAAATGCTTCACCTGCGAGCGAAAGCGACCACACAGCTGCCCACCAGTGTTTCCCCGAAGCCGGTCCAGCTTCTACTCCCCGTCCACCACCCATTTCCCCTATCCCTGGAGGGCATGCTTTTCAGCCGGGGACCCCAGGGGACTGCAGCTGTCCACCCAAATGTGGGGGAACTCAAGTGCGAACATCCGTTATCGGCTGATTTAGAAAGCATCCCACCATTCGTTGCGCTGTTGCCAGAAGAAGTTGGCAGCTGTGCATTCCTGAGTCAATGGGAAGAAGAGGGACTCAGGGCCCAGGGAAGGACGTACCTGATGGGGCCTGACACAGTTGGAGTTGAGATTTGGGTACCGTGTCCCTGGGTCCAGTGTGTACTGCTCAAAGTTCTTGTTGATGTTCTCCGGGGTGGTCTGAGGTAACAGCCGGTAAAGACTCTCCCTAGGAGGAGGCCGAGCCCAGGGGTCAGGGATTGCTCTGGCAGCCTCAGGCCTTCATTGCTTGCACCCCTTCCCCTGCTCTTGATGGCTTTGCTTTGGCTGTGTTTGTACACCTCTTCCCTGAAATACCTGGCCCCCTTGGTTCCTGAGACCCACGACATGGGGAACAGCCAAAAGGTTGGGAGGGCGTCCAAAGGCAGTGATGCCGGCCTCCTGTCCCCGAGCAGAGGGCAGGGACCAGAACGGGCAGCAGAGGAACGTGTGGTTTTGCTATAACCACCACTCAGCCACGCTGCCTCCTGTGACCTGTCCCCCGTGACCACAGGCCTCCACACCCAAGACCAGCAGAGGCCTGTCCCACCCGCCGGTCGTGACTTCTCCCAGTCGGCCAGCTGTTTGTTACAGCCACGTGGCCAGCAGCAGGGGTCCGGGAGGAAGCCCTGGATCTCAGCAACAGCCAGAGAGGCCTGGCAGGTCAGAAGCCCAGCCTCCGCAGGAAGGGACACTTTGTGCTGCAGTGGAGGCTTCCCCTCAACCGCTTCCGGCTCACAGTGCCCAGGCAGTGCTGGGAACCCTAACTTCAGGACCACTCCAGATCTAGATTTTTCTTTTGCATTCAGGTCCTAAGGGCCTGGCCCCCAGAGAAGACCCTGGAGGAGGTAAAACATAACAGAGAGTGTTTCCTTGGGGATCCTGATTATCAACTCAGGCCACACCTGGGAAGGAAACAAAAGAGGACAAAGGCTCCAAGTTCATCCAGGAGCCACCTGATGGTCAGCCCTGCTCCCTTTCCTGTCTGAGCTCTGGAACCAGCCATGTCCCCAGCTGGAAGCCCTGCTGTCAATACTCACCTTTCAGCAAGCAGCTCTAGGGGAGGGGTGCCCTGGTCCCAGCTTTTCACCATCCATGCTGTGTCAAAGGCTGCCAGGAAGCCTCGGGCACAGCCTGTGCCCATAGGCCAAAAGGGCTGGAGAAGAAAACATGCAAAACTCTGGTTGGTGCTAAAGATCCCCCCATCCCCCCAACACACACACACACCTCCTGCTATCCCATTCTATCCAGCACTCAGTGTCTGCTAAGCCTGTGCAAGGCACTGGAGGGAGTGTGGGGTGATAGGGCAGCTCCCTAGGATGCACCACAAACGCGTTTAGCTATGGCACAAAGTCCCACGTAGAGGGTGCTACGGCATAGGGACAGAGCAACTGCCCTGAGGCTCACAGGAGGCAAGGCAAATGTCCACCCTGGAGAGGGAGATGGAAATCGGGGGAACAGGGAAATGGGGACCAAAAGAGTTGCATTTGTGCTGATTTTAAAGAATGGGTATGAGTCTAATCTTAATCTGCTCAAGAACAGCGTGGGCAGAGGCCTGGCGGAGGAACGGAGGAGTGGGAACGTCACGAGACAGAATGCTGCGAAGGGAGACGGGGACAGAGCGGGGGCAGATCACAGCCCACACACCGTGGCGAGCTAAGCTCTAACGGAAGTGTCCCATGGGCACCCAGAGCCTGGTTTGGAATTTGACTCTTATTTGGGATAAACATTTTTTGCTTAGTGCTTACTTTAAAGATAAAAATGTAACCCTTCTGCAAACACTCAATCTGAGGATCCTTGCATGAGCTGATTCCCTGGGAAGCATTTTGAGCAGGGAGGCCATGGATGGAAACTGGGTTTTGGGGCCCACACGCCTTTTTGCATCCTCTACGATCTCCAGGCTGCAAGGCCTCCCCAAGTGAGGAAGGAGTTGTGGCCCAGCTGAGGGCGTCCGTGTTCTGAAGAGGACAGCCCGTGAGGTCCAGGGCAGGGCCGGCTAGTTTTGTACTTTGGCAAAGAGGTCAGCCCGAAGAGCCCGGAGGCGGGAGAGGAGAGCAGAACGAGCTCCCCTGGGCGGGCCAGGTGCAAGCCAGAGGCCGGGATGGGCTTGGCTGAGTCTGGGCCACCAGCAGGGAGCCTGTCCTTCCCCTGGCTGCGTGACAGCAGATGCTTCTGGCCACACCATAAGTGCAGGGATCCGTCTCCTACCAGGAATGGGATGTAGGGGTGGGGCTGAGGGGCCCAAATGCAGGCGCTACCTCAAGCAAGCTGTCGCCCACCAGGGCCACGAGTAGCTGGTGTGACTGGCGCTCGCGCACCAGGGCCGCGTTCTCTGAGGCGTACATGGAGGTGAAGTCGAACATGGCCACATCGGGCTGCCCGTAATGGTTCATAGCAAAGTCCAACGATGGCAGCTGGTAATTGGTGGCAAAATCTGCAGCCTCGCGGGCGTAGGAAAGCAGGTTGTCCTGGTTCACATTCTCTGCACACAGCAGCATCTCTGTGTCGATGTAGTCCTGCGGGGAGAGCAAGAGCCCAGTGCAGCAATCTGCCTCTGGGAAGGGCAAGCGTTCATACCCAAAAGGGTCTTCGCAAAAGGACTCGGAAGGGGTCTGTACAACAAAGCCGATCCAAACAGAGTATCAGGTCCAAAGAGATCAAGAGGAGCCAAGTCGGCCGTCTGTAAGGGTTAACAGAGCTGCGGTTACACATCACACTTGGCTTTGAGCTTCCTGGCATCCAAGGCAAAAGGGAAATGTGATACATGGCAGGGCTTTCCTTATCAGAAAGAAGGAAGCATAGAAATTCCTGGGGGAGGAGATTTTTTTTTTTTCCTGGCACTAAATTCTAAAAGAACGATCTCACATAGGAATTTTGACAGAGAACCTGGTGTTGTAACGGCCAGTTTACTCAATAAGGGCCTTGCGGTAAACGCGGGAGTGTATTTCATACGGCTGGTTCTTGTGATAACTTCCAGGAAAATTGAAGGACAAAGGAGCGAGCAAGTAATAGCGATTTTATAGCGGACTAAGCTAAACGAGAAAGATCCCGACATGCTGTGTTTAGTGGTCAAAGGCGACCAGAAGAGAAGTGGGTGCTTGCCAGAGCTCTCAAACCTCCTCTCCAGAACCAGTTCTTTCTTTCCTCGGCGGGCTCGGGCCGCGCACGGCTCTGCTTTGCTCTTGGGGTGCTAACTGTAAGGCTTCCCGCTCCCTGCTGGGAGGAGGAGAGCCCTGGCTCCCAGGGGCAGGTCATCCGTCCCGGAGGGACGCTGGCAGTGACCTGTAGGACGCCTCCCAGAGTCTAATCTGCTTGTCATGTGGCTAAGAAACTAGACAGCTCTCTTCCCCAAAAGGTGACACAGAAAGTGCAGATCCCAAGGGGCGGGGGGCCGGGGAGTGGGTGGGAACCAGTGTGTAAGGGCCCACACAGGCCTTGGGGTTATCTGGAGCATTAGGTCAGATCCACCTTTGCTGTTTACGGAGTAAATCTGGGCAAATTATCAAACTCTTTGGAGTTTCCATTTTCTCATTTGTGAAATGGGAATAACAAAATCCACTTCACACAGTGGGGACCGAAGGAAATCGGAGACAGAAAATCTCCAATCTGGCGCCTGACACGTGGGAAATGTTCAATGCATGGGAATTTCTGTCCTGTGTAATTCATGATGGCACCAACACAGCGTATGGTGAAACACATTCCTGGACCCACCCAAGGCACCGACAGGAGCATGTACCAAGGTCCTAGAAGGCACAGCCACACCCACAAACACAGTCACCTACTGTGGCAATTTTCCTAATAGCCATGATTTCAAATACCTTGTTCCAGAAATTCTAATACGTTCACACCAAACTACGTCACCCCCGTTGCACCCGGCATTGACCCAGAAGCCCTCTGTCAGGCTGTCCCTCACTTTTCTTCTCTCATACCTCTTCCTACTGTCACACAACCAAGTTCCCTTGCTTAGCAGTGTGGAGAGGAGACCGGGACGGTGAACGGAGAGGTCCTGAAAATACCCCTCTTCAAAGCACATTCCCTCGGCTCCTCCGTGTGCCTCTAGGAAGATGCTGACCCAGGCAGGGAGGGGAAATGAGAGAGGACTTGCCATTCCCCTGGGAGCATGAGAGGAATGTTAATTTGAGTGGCTTGGGGTAGATGGCCCAGCTCCCAGCTATGCACATGCTACAGGGCTTGGCAGGACACGCGGAGACCCAAGGCCAGAGCTCCCGAACCAAATGGGCGTCCACCTCTCTGACGTCCAGCCTGTGGCCTATCATTTCTAGATGAGAATTCCCATCTGATGCCTAGAGGCCCCTCGGCACCAGCTCGGGAGATGTCCCTGGAGTCTGTGAGGGTAAGAAAAGCCTCGGTGAGGACACCCACAGGCCCGGGATCCGCTCCCAGATCTCCCGCAGTCACAATGGCTTCCAAGTGAGTCACGCTTGCCCACCTGCGCCGTGACGGGGGCCTGGGAGCGTGGAGGGGCTTTGACAACTGCTAAAGAGTTGAGTCACCATGAGAAACGTGTCGTGGCCTGGACAAGTGCCCTGGGATGCCCGGAGGGAACCCTGGTGTCCTAGAGGCTGGAGCACTCAGCCAGGGAAATAGGAAACCCATGTTCAACTGGGCCTGACTCCCCAGGGGTCCCCCTCTTTGCAAAGGTGTCCACTGTGCCTGCAACCCTGGACCCCAGATCGTCCTTCACTGCCTCCTGATGGAGGGGGAACTCTGGGAGGGATGCCTGGAGCAGAGGAAAGAAGGGGACACCACCCCGTGTCCCCCGGACTGGTCAGCCATGGAGGACCAGATGTTGAGACCCACCGCTCACACATCTGCTGGCTGTGCTCAGCCCGCTTCCTCCAACCCCCCATCCCACCATTCACAGCCTCCTGCCTGCAGCTCAGGCTCTCAGCAAGGACCTGAGCTGCACGGAGGAGGCCCAGGGGAGGGCTGGGTTACTAATGCCACCCGGCCGGCTGCCAGCACGATGTGGCGAGAGGACAGGCACATTCCCGTCTGACAAGCAACAATGAACGGTCACCACGCCGCCTGGGCGATAGGCTGACCTCCGGAGAGCGGGCTGACCTCGGATGGCATGATCCTTATCTTGAAGCACCAGGCCGTGGCCAGGACAGGAACAGAGGCTCTGGAAGGGTTCAGAAGCTTCTGACCAAAGAAGCTTCCAGCCCAGGGCCCTCTGCTCCATGTGCTGCTTCCTTCCAGCCTTGTACGCTGTTTAAGCATGAAGACGCGAAGGCAGGAAACGGAGGCCAGGAAGCCGGCGGCACAAAAAAGCAGGTGTCCCAACCAGAAGTCATAGGGGGCATCTATAAACCCCCCTAAAGGCGCCAGCTCTGGGCCCGTGGCTCTGTATACATTTTCTCATTTACTCCTGCAAACGAGTCTTTCAGACAGAAACCATTATTCCCAGTCTGCACAGAAGCAGACTGAAGCTGGGATGAGTTGAGCCTCATAGACATGGTCCTAAGTTAATCCATGGCAGAGCCAAGATTCCTGTGGAGCCTTTGACCGTGAGAGCAGAGAGCTCCCGGGCACACCACGACCAGAGGGCCACAGAGGGACTCATGAGCACAAGTGAATGCTGTGTCCCTGTCCCACCAGGACAAGGAGCCCCCCATCAGCCTCCAAATGACAGACCTCCCCGAAACGGGGGCAGGGTTGAATGAGGTGCGGGGAAGGAAAAGCTCCACCCATGTCTTGGGGTCAAAGGGTTATGCTAACACCCGGGTGAGGCTCTCCGCCCCCACCCCACAGCTCTCTGCAGAGACACGTCTGCGTGTACAGGTGTGGGCCGCCCCATTCCATACTCACAGCAGCACGGACAGAAGGAGAGCTGTGGGAGGTGGTTCGTACCTGCCCCCTCACCCCGCCCTTGCTCAGTTTCTGGCCAGACAGACAGCATCTGCTCCTGCACTTGCTAGGTCACCAGGGGAAAGTCAGTTAGGACATCGTGGCCAAGAGATACCTACGTTGATGATGACACCTTTGTCAAGCAGGCTCTGCTTCTTGGCGGTCATGACAAAATAGTGGGTGCAGTCCTTGTAGTAAACAATGTTCTCGAGGTCAATCCCTGCAAAGAGAAGCGGGCATGGACTCAGTTTTCCTCCCTTGGTACCTTCTGTGTGCCAGGAGCTCGCCATTGCCACGTTGCTCATGTGAGGGAAGCTTTTAAGACATACAAGGCTGGAAAACACAACACTAAGGGCAAGGATTTACCCAAATTCACTCAGCTGGATTTTATAGTCCCACTAAGACATTATCTGTGTGTGTGTGTGTAAGTGTGTGTTTTAAAGATTTATTTATTTGAAGAGAGCAAGAGAGCACATGAGTATGAGCAGGGGGAGGGGCAGAGGGAGAGGGAGAGAGAATATCCTCAAGCAGACTCCTTGCTGGGCACGGAGCCCAGGACCCTGAGATCTGGGCCCGTGGCTCTGTATACATTTTCTCATTTACTCCTGAAAACGAGTCTTTTCTGAGCCGAAATCAAGAGTCAGCTGCTTAAGGGACCGAGCCACTCAGGCGCCCTGAAGATACTACGTGGTTTTTTTTTTTTAATTGAGATATAATTGACATGTAACATGGTGTCAGTTTAAGGTGTACAACATTTTGATTTGATATATTTGTATGCTGCAATATGATTAAAGCACTTAAAAAAAATGGGCAGCCCCAGTGGCTCAGTGGTTTAGCGCCTGCCTTTGGCCCAGGGCATGATCCTGGAGACCTGGGATCGAGTCCCATGTCAGGCTCCCTGCATGGAGCCTGCTTCTCCCTCTGCCTGTGTCTCTGCCTCTCTCTCTCTTTCTCTCTGTGTGTCTCTCATGAATGGATAAATAAAATCTTTAAAAAGAAAACAAACCCTCAAGTGCATAGGTGCCATGGACCAGTATTTTCAAATTAGAGCTAAGTGTTGCAAAAGGGCCAAGAGCTGTCTGTGGCATGGCAGCAAAGGAACAACAGAGCCAGGATTTGAACCCCAGTCTGCCTAAGTCCCATCCACCATGCTCCCCATGCGGCCAGAGATCCAAAGAGTTGTGTGAATTCCCCCAAGACTGTGCTAAGTAGTGTTTCCACTAGTCCCCTGTGTGTGGAGAAACCCAGATGCCCTTGCAGGAGCAGCTCAGTTTAGAGGGCTGGGTTGTATGACTTTGCACTTTCCAGCAATTGCAAAAACACTTTATAGACTAGGTTTCTGCCTTTAAAAAAAAAAACGCTGTGAGAGCTTAGCTCGGTGGTTTTCAAAGGGGCCCTCCTGGCCTGAGGCATCAGCATCACCTGAGAACCTAGAATTGCATGTGATCAGGGCCCCACTCTGGACTTCCTAAATCAGACACTCAGAGGGTAGGCCCAGCGCTCTGCACTTTGACAAGCCTTACAGGTGATTCTGATGCGTGTGCCAGTTTGCGAACCGCTGGCTTAGCTTTCTCAGAAAAGGAGAGAAAGAAACAGAGACATAACAACCTATTAGCAGTCAACAGAGGTGTGCTGGGTAACTCTGGGAACCCCTTTATCACTGCTATATCGGAAAAAGCCATCAATGTAGAGGGCCCCCCAGAGAATGGGAGGAAATTCATCATTGTCGCCGTGTAAGGGGCACTATGAAACAATAGCCAAAGGTGACCATCCCAGCAAAATTTAAAGGAAACTCATTGAAACGTTTGGAAAAATACACTCAATGTCCTGTCATAATTCATATTTGGTGGTTTATCAAAGTATTTGTTTTCTTAGTTTTTGAGAGGAAGGGAGGGTGGGGCTAATTCTTAAATCATTCAGAACATTATACACTGAAAGAAAATACTCTCATAAGTTCACGCCACCGTGGTGAAGCTCAGAGGGTCACACGATGGGCACACATCATAGTGGCCAGGGAGGGGCACCGTCTGGCTCAGTAAGGAGTCCCGTTCCTAGAAAACCAGCTAGAAATACTCCAACAGGAGCAGTTTTCTCTGTAGCGGTGAATAACTGAAAGGTCTAAATCAGAGGCCAGACAGTAAATATGTCGGGCTTTGCGAGCCATCTGGGCCCCATCAGCTCACGGGGGAGCAGCCACAGGAACGGGCATGACTGTGTGCCAATAAGCTTTCCTTTATGGACGCTGAAACTTGAATTTCATATAACTTTCAATTTGTCTTAAAATACTCTCTTCTCTTCAGCCATTCCAAAATATTAAAGCCATTCTCAGCTTGAAGGCAATCCGAACCCATGTGGCCAGCCACGGTTTGGCAGCCAATTGGTGTATGTTCAGTGACATACACCCACTTCATGAGCTATTCTGCAGCCTGCAAAACTGACCATCCGAAGGACTCGGCTTCCATGTGGGCAATATTTACAATGTGATGCCGAATGAGAAAACCTGAATCACAAAGAGTATGGACGCTCTGCTAAGAACTGGAGCCACTTAAAAAGGGATGGTGATGGTACAGGTGGACAGTCGCTGGAAAGCAGGATATGGGCATGAGGACTATTTCTGTGCTAGGTGATGCTAGGTGTGGATGATTTATTTCTAGTATAAACGTTTTAGAGGCACCTGGCTGACTCAGTCGGTTGAGCGTCTAACTCCTGGTTTCAGGTCAGGTCATGACCTCAGGGTCCCAGGATCGAGCCCTGCATCAGGCTCCATGCTCAGGGTGGAGTCCACTTGAGATTCTTTCCCTCCCACTTCGCCCCCCCACCCCGCCCTCCCGCGCCCTGCTCCTCCCCTCACTCACACACCTGTGCTCTCTCTAAAAATAAAATATTTAAAAATTCTTATTTTTTAAAATTTCTCCTTTTAAGGAGAAATATAGATTTAAAAATCAGGTTAAAAGAAGAATCTGGAATTTACTTAATTGGGAGCAAGATTTCTTCTCGCTTTCTCCTTGCTGTGCTTTACTTCTCACTACCATCTTTCTGACTGCCTGATGTGAGACTTGTTTGTTGACAGTCTTCCCCCATAGAATATAAGCTCCAAGAGAGGGGTCTTGTTTGGCCCACTGCTCTTTCTCAGGCCTTTGAGCAGCATCTGGCACATAGTAGGCAGTCGGTAAATATTTGTTGGGTAAATGAATGAGTATCTTCTTTCCTCAAGGCCCATGGCTGTGGGACAACTGAGGCTGTGGGCTGAGTACAGGTTCCTTGGGTATCCCTGATGGGAAAGGGCAGCTGGCACACTGCACAGAAGAACCTACACTTCTTCAGGGACCAAGTACAGGTTACTGGCTCCCTCCTCAGAGGGCTCCCTGAAGCTCAGACATAGACTGACCTCCCTGCATTAGGATGGTTTATCTGGGGGTCCATCACTGGACAAGGAGCTACTTGGAGAGGGGATCATGTCAACCTCAACTCTGTATCCCATGATACTCAATATTGGCACACAAGGGCCACTGAATAAATGCTGATTGAGTAAATAAATCTTTATCCATTTTCAGGCACAACATCCAGAACTTTCCCCAGAGAATCTCTCTTGTCCTTGAAAGAATCCTGCCAAGTTCTATCCTAAGAAGTCCTCACTTTCACTTTATCAGAGTGAGTCTCCCAACCCCAAGAGCTGAGAAAGCCCAGCCTGGACGATGGCCTGCTTTGGAGAAAAGTGAAGGTCCCACCTGTTTCTTCTTTAAGGTCCTGAAAAAATTTCTGGTTGAAGATGAAAGCCACACCACTAATCTCTTCCACCTTGGCCTCAGCTGTGCTGTTTCTGTTTATGAAGTTGGCGGTGATGGCAATAGCCAACTTCCCACGGAATTCTTTCCTTCTGAACCCTGCATGAGGAAAAAGGAAAAAAGGGAGTCTTTCTTCTGCCTTTGGTGTGAAAACTGAGAAAGATTACCGAGGAAGCTATTCTCAGATGCCTCACAGGCCTGTGAACTCAGAATCCTACGCCTCTGGAGAAGAGGGACAGGTGGAAATGCCAAGGTTTGTCCCTGGGGAAGAAACAGGTCACCAGAGGCCTCAGTCAGCGGGACTTTTTTCCGTTCCTAAAATCTATAGGACCAATTATTCGGCTTAGGCTTCTACAAACAAAAGGCCAAAGTGATCTTCCCAGCAGGCTCATCCTGTTAAAGACTTGTTAGGCACGGTTGCTAGGCACCCTCATGACACACGCACTTTGAACTTCTAGGATTAAAACTATGTTGTTAGTATTTTTCATGTATTCCTCTCTCTGAAAAGTAGGACCATGAGACTGAATTCCTGTGGGATGGGGATTTTAACAAATTTTCTATTTCTAGTCTCCAGTGACTGGCACTTAGTCGACACTCAATAAATACATAATGAGCAAACAAAATTCTAACTTGCAATTGATGTAATACAATGATTCCATGGGGTTCTTCCAGTTGTCGATGGTTTCCGTTAATGCTTTTTAATGGCGGTCACACTTAAATGGAGCATCTTCCGCCAATCCCCTTTCTTTGTAGCATCTGGCTATCCCACAGTCCTGACTCTTCCTCTGCCCCAGACACTGTTGTCTACTTTGCTTAACTCAAGGCACTCATCACAAGGGCGGGCTCGCTGGCCATGCCTTTGTCTCCAGCCTCCTCCGGGAACTCGCCCCACATTTGCTCACCACATACTCAGACCTCATGCTGATCCCCAAACTTTTCTGCCAAAAATCCCTGTGACTGGAAACCTTGTTTTTTGTTTTTTTTTTCTCAATATCTCCTCCTTAAGTCATTCTTCATTAGACTTTTATCAAAATGGTCAGAAATGGCCATTATTGTCTAGTCAAGTATTTCTTAATTGGGAGTGACCTTGGCCCCCAGAGGGCATCTTGGCAATGCATGGAGACATTTCTGGTTGCTACAACTGGGAGGGTGATGCTCTTGGGGTCTAGTGGGGAGAGGCCAGGGATGCCACTAAACATCCTATTGTGCACAGGACAGAGAATGATCTGTCCCCAAATGTCAACAGTGCCAATATAGAAAAACCCTGCTCTAGTCTATTTATTTGGTGCTAAGCTGCCTAAATAGCTCTCCTTCTTCTCACCCTTCTTTTCTTGTCCACAAAATGCCTAAATGCCAATACTCAGGGGGATCCCTGGGTGGCGCAGAGGTTTGGCGCCTGCCTTTGGCCCAGGGCGCGATCCTGGAGACCCGGGATCGAATCCCACGTCGGGCTCCCGGCGCATGGAGCCTGCTTCTCCCTCTGCCTGTGTCTCTGCCTCTCTCTCTTTCTCTCTGTATGACTATCATAAATAAATAAAAAAATTAAAAAAAAAATGCCAATACTCAGGCAGGGTACGGCTTTTGGATTGGCAAATATTCAGACTTTCGGTTTTACCAAACCACCAAAATGGCCTCATAAATTCAAACAGCACAACATCCAGGTTAGCAGCTTAAAAAGGTCTTTGTCAGATATTGGTTATTGATCGTAGGGGTCAGGCAAATACAGGGATGGAGGAGAAGAGAGAGGTACAAACGTGAGAAAAGGGCCCCGGTGGCACAGCAGGTGGGTAGAGCCCAACTAGGCAGCCCACACCTCCGGAGTCCTCCAACATCAGCCTTCTTTCAGGGAGTGTGTTCTGTCCTCAGAGGAGGTACCCTCCCAGGCAGACAGCCACAGCCTGCAGCCCTCGAGCAGGGCAAGCTTGAAGAGGAGGTCTAGTTGTCAATCTAAGAGATGCCATGTGGAACCACCACTTTGTCCACAGTCTGTAGTCTGGCATTAATACAGACTACAAATTAGTACAACCTCTGCATCAATTAATCTTTGTGGGAGGGGCAGCCCGGGTGGCTCAGTGGTTTAGTGCCGCCTTCAGCCCAGGGCCTGATCCTGGGGGCCCAGGATCGAGTCCCACATCAGGCTCCCTGCATGGAGCCTGCTTCTCCTTCTACCTGTGTCTCTGCCTCCCTCTCTCTCTCTCTCTCTGTGTGTGTGTCTCTATGAATGAATAAATAAAATCTTTAAAAAAAAAATGTTTGCGGGAGGGGTTAGGTGACTGAAGGCGCTTCTGGCAGAGGCATTCCTCTCCCAACCTGACCAGATCTTATTCTAAGAAGACACGTTCTACTTCCAGCTTCAGAACTCAGAGAAGCACAGTTTTGCACCTTGACAGTCTGGGAAAAACTTAGCCTAATGCCCAGCGGTGAGTGTGCTTAAAAGTTACAAAAAGAGATGGGCTCCTCCTTCTGAAGTATGACACATGACAGTAAAAAAGAATACCGCTGAGGATATAAGAATGGTTGTCTTAGATGAAGTAGACATGAAACGCTTAGTACCATGCATTGCACGTTGACAGGTGCTCAATAAACATATGTTGACTTTTAATTTCCATGACACTCTATAAAGCAGTTTTACATATGAGTCCTTTCCTAGTCCTCATGACGATGCTCTGAGAAGATCCTATTATCTACATTTTACAGGTGGGAAACCTGACGTTCAGAGACCATTAAATGCCTGCCCTCTAAATGCTCAGCCTCAGGCATGGCAGGACAGTCTGCCCTTCTCTCAAGGCCCACATCTGGCTTTGGCACCTGCCATCTTGTTCCCACTCTGTACCCACCGCTCCCAACGCCCCACCAATTCCTCAGCTCCAAGAAGAAGAGTCTTCACCTTCCAGGGTGTTCCTGCGGCCGTCAGCACCAATGATGACATCAAACTCAAAGTCCGACAGCGGGTGGTCCGCAGGGAGAAAGTCTGCCCGCCAGCCGATTTCTACCAGAGCAGAAAAATGATTTGAGTTGGCAGAGAAAGGTGGGAGGCCCTTCAGGGGCGGCCAGGAAAGGGGGCAATACCACTAGGTGGAGGCCCCCCAGACAAAGCTGCCAGAGGAAAGATCCAGAGTTATCCTAGACCACATTCTCATCTAGAATCCTTCTGGCTTTAATACCAGTTCAGTCTAGGACAAGGTAAACCAGCAGCCCCAGCCCCAGCCCCATGCCTGACTTAACTGCTTTCTCTAAAGGCTGAGAGTCTATCCTCAATGACTCTGGAGCCAGTCTCACTTGAACCCCGTTGGTCTCGGTGTATTCTATCAAAGCCAGTTTGAATTCCCACTTCATTACGCTCAAAACCTTCTGTGGGGCAGCCCACGGCCTTCGATGAGAACATCTCCAGGTAAGACCTTGCTGGTCACCCGTAATTGGGTTTGAAAAAAGGTTACGGGCACACAAATCTCTGGAAGTTCATTAACAGATGCTGTCCTGCTACAAGAGCCACCTAACACCTCTCCTACTAAATTCTGAAGTATTCTGGGCCGAGGACAGGAGAGGCCAG
Source organism: Vulpes lagopus (assembly GCF_018345385.1). NCBI lineage: Eukaryota > Metazoa > Chordata > Mammalia > Carnivora > Canidae > Vulpes > Vulpes lagopus. The sequence continues at coordinate 14,627,437 of NC_054838.1, forward strand.
AGTTGTAATGAGCACGTGAAGCTCTGAGGTCTCCAACACTAACCTGCCCTAACTACAAGCCCTGCCCAGGCAGCAGCAGCTTTTGATAATAAATAGGATGTAGAGGCATCATGAACAAACTCTCTGCCCATGGTGCGTGTGAGATCGGCATTTATGTAAACATACCAAAAGGGAAAAAAATTACTAAATAATAAGACATAAATAAATAAATAAATAAATAAATAAATAAATAAATAAATAACATATCCACAATGGGGTGAATGCTGTGGTTTGTAAATTATACTTCAGTAAGGCTTAAAAATATTATGTACCAAATAACATCATGAGTACTTATCTCATATTTGTTCTAGAAGCTTCACTTTTTTAAAAAAAATTGGGTTTTAAAATATCATGTGGGTATAAGCATATCCATATCTCTGAGTGTGTTCCCACACAGCCTGAAGAGCATAGGAATGAACTTCATCAAACAAACAAATCTAGCTCTTCTATTCTAATTACCCATCACTTCATTTGTCAAAGTGCCACCTCTCAGTGACAGGGTAACCAAATTATAGGTTTCCTGACTTAATCCTCCGGGAAAAGCAGCACAAGCCTACAGTGACAGCCTTGGTCAGAAAAGGCAAAATCATCCTGTGATGGATTCATGCCAAACAGCTCCCAACAAGAATAACTCTTACAGGAACATCCTCTAGGAGCTACAAATGCGATTTCCATTTCGCAATATCTGACTTCTAGACAGAAAAGGAAAAATTATACTGTACTTTGATTTTCTTGATCTTCAGGTGGTTCTAGAACCTTTACAAACTCCACATTCACATGGATTTCAACTCCCAGCATCAGGGCCACTTTGAATAGGATCAGCTGCAACTGACGAATGCCTGTTGGAAAGGAAAGGGGGAAGAGAAAAAGTGTCAGGAGCAATGCTTGAGCACCTTCTGCATACAGGGTACTATATAGTCGCAGCTCAGGAATCTCTGAGCACAGCACTGTACCAACCGTGATTACTATAAGAACTAATTATGTGGCAACCACTCAGGGTTTTCTCACTTAACCCTTATTGTGACCTGTTGGGATAATTATTCCCATTTTATAGATGAGATGTTGAGGCTCTGTAAGGTGAAGTGACTTGCTGAAGGTCATACAGCAGCAAAACTAGAATGAGGACCAAGATCTGTCTGATTCCAAGACTGTGCTCTAGCATTTAGAAAATGCTATAATTATGGAGGCTCTCCCTTCCCTGCCTCCTCCCTGAGATGGGCTACAGGTCTGATGCAGTAAAGACAGAAAGAAGAGTAGACCTAGACACTCATGGCCACCAGTCAAATCAGTGACAAAATGGCTCATTTGGTAGAGAACTGGGCCTAAGCTCTTAGCCATCCAGGAGCAGGGGCAGGTGGGGAATCCTCTCCAGAGAGCTGGACTCATGGTAATTCACCTCCTACCCACTTTCCTAAACTCCCCCCAACAAGTGGTACCACCTCGTTCCTCTACCTTGTCCCCACACATTTAGCACATGGGTATGCCTCCAAATATTCTTTTTGCAGAGCAAGAAACTTTCTGGGAATCCCTCTGTATTTTGTGAGCTTTGTTCACTTAACATTTGAGCATCTACAATGGGCTAGGTGCCATGGTCGGCACAGAGACACAGAACTCACTCCAGGGGAGGAAACGCAGGTGGACAGGCTAGGGCAGGCCAAGGAGGTGGCAGAGGGAAGTGGAAGGACAGGGCCTGAGCTGCTGTCCTGGAAGCCTAGAGAGTACTAAATCCCACAGATGGAGATGACTGCAAGGTTAGGAGGCTTCTGGGGGTGGGAATCTCAGTGACCATCACCCTCACAGGGCAGTGGGGGAAGAAATCAGATCCAATGGAATGGGACACATAGACAAAGCCTACGTCCCCTGTTTCTAGAATAAATGCTTTGTAATAGAAAAAGATAAAGGCAATAGCAGAGGGTGGAGGGGTAGTGAGGTAAGGGGCAGGAGAGCAGGAGGGAGCAGAGGGGCTGAGCAGCCACCTCTGCCTGGGACACAGGGCGAGGGGAAGAAACAGGTCCTGGATGGAGGCGAGTGCAGGAGGAAGGAGAGGGGCCAGGAGTGCCAGCCAGTGGCTTCTCCTCCCCAGATCGCAGGAGGCAGGCCATCTGCTCGGGAGGAGGAGGCTGTGGTGGAGGTTTGGAGCAGCCGCCTGGGAACTGGAGGAGGATGCTGGCACAGGACAGTCGGGAACTGCTGAGCAGTGCTGGGGGCTGGGGCACAGCTGGGGCTGGGGACCAGGATGGGTCTGAAAGGAAGCCAGCCCCCCTCCTGCCCGGAAACAGGCCGAGGCAGAGGCCTGGCCACTCCTCATCATTCCAAGGTTCCTAATCTATCTTGCTCCAGCACATGGTAGATGTTGAAAAAATTTGCCCTGCCTCCTTTCTCACAGGCAATGGAATCGCTCTGGTCAACGAGCACCCTGAATATTGGGATCCCAGATCCAGAGTCCTGCCAGTATTTCTGTGCAGTGGGGTTTTCCCAAGAACTAGGAGTTAAATAGGAGCCCCACCAGTGGAGCAGAGAGGGGCTCTGGGCCAGCAGGGAAGGCAGCCTGACAGACTGCGGGCCCTCACAAGGCACCCCTGGTGCCCTGCTCTGCCTCTCAGGAGGGCTTGTTGAGAAAGTGGTGCTCGATGCTGTAGTTCTGAATTGGTAACATGCATTCTTCTGTGGGTGGTAGAGAATATCCCGAAAGCTGACACTGCAGCCTTCTGGGCAAACCCAAATTTCTTTCCAATGCACTCCTAGGATTTTCTCATCCCAGAGTGGGAATAAAGTCTGGGGCCATTGCTGATCGGTTCCCCTGTAGCTGTGACTAAATTACACCCTTTGTGGCTGACCACCGTCTCCAGTCATTCCTCTGAGTCCCACGCCCTTTCCCATCGGTTCCAGTCCTCATGAGAACGTGGCTCACAGGGCTCTCCTCCCACCCACGGGTTGAGACTGCAGCTCTGAAATCTAAAGCTGGGGACCCTGGCTGCATCTGGCTCACTGTACACCAAATGGACACAAAGCATTTTCCGAGTACCTACTACCGGCCAGGCATGGTGATGAGCACATCACAAACTTGACCTCACTTGATCCTCTCAGCAGTCCTGGGAGGCAGGCATTCATCACGTGAATGGAGACCAAAGCTGGGTCTGTGTGTCAAGCACTCTTTTATGCCCTGGAGACCCTCTAGTGAACAAGACATGCCACAGGCCCCCACCTCGTGGTAGTTACAGCTCAGTGGGGCACACGTAGCACAGAGCTGGCATAAGGCACAAAGCAGGCCCTTTGGGAAATGTCTCCCAGTTGAATGAATGGATCCCCCAGCGACTTGTAAGCTGGAACATCCCAGAGGCTCCTCAATGTGTAGAGATGTGCCCCACCCAGAGTCAGCCCCATCCCTGAACAGGGTGCCACCACTGGTTCTACTCACTGATGTGGTCAATGGAGCCAGCGCAGAACTTCCCATAGAACTTCTTGGCCCCCAGGCCCCGTAGGTCATGGATGGTGAAAGGCCAGAGGTGTAGCACATTGTTCCTGGAGAAGGTGTCTCTCTTCTCCACCACAACCACTTTGGCCCCTAGGTAGGCAAGTTCAATGGCAGTGCGCAAACCACATGGTCCTCCTCCAATGATGAGACACTGCAAGAAGTAAGAGAGGAGAGAGATGTTCGGTGGCCTCTAGCACTGTGACACAAACCCCTAGTCAATAGCTAACTGGTTCGCTCAAATCAACCAGCAAGTACAAACCAAGTACCTGTTAGGACCTGCCATTCATCCACTCAAGGCACCTTACCTGTGAGCCAAACTAGGCACTGCGCCAAACCCTGGGAAAGACACAGAGTTTTAAAGGGATTTGGGGGGAGGCACAGAAAGATACACTTGAGGTTCTGAGTCAGATTAACCTGGGCTTAAACCCCAGCTCTGGCATTTGACATCTTAGCTTCCTCATCTGTGAATGAGTCTATTACTTTTCCTTCATAGAATTATCAAAAATAAGACGGCTTTTAAAAAGCTTATGGTGCATCACTGTGACCTTGGATTAGGCAATGGTTTCTTAGATGTGATAACAAAAGCACAGCAACAAAAGAAGAAAGAGATAAATTGGACTTCATGCCTAAAGCCTTTTGTGCTTCAAAGGCCACCATAAGGAAGTGAAAAGACAGCCCAAAGATGGGAGAAAATGTCTGCAAGTTGTATATCTGATAAGGGACTAGTATTCAAATATATAAAGAGTTTAACAACTTAATAATAAAAAATAAGATGACCCAATTAAGGAATAGGCAGATAATCTGAATAGAAATTTTTTTCAAGGAAGGTATACAAGTGGCCAATAAGCACATGAAAAGATGCTCAACGTCATTAGCTATCAAGGAAATGCAAATCAAAGCCACAATGAGATGCCACCTCATATCCACTAGGATGACTATAATCAAAAAGACAAAAATAAAAGTTTTGGTAAAGATGTGGAGAAACTGGAACCCACATACATTGCTGGCAGACAAGTAAAATGGTATAGATGCTTTGGAACAGTCCAGTAGTTCTTCAAAAAGTTAAACACAGAGTTGCCATATGAGTCAGCAATTGTATTCCTACGCATAAACCCAAGAGAAATGAAAATATATGTCTACACAAGAATGTGTACGTGAATGTCCATGGCAGCATTATTCTTTATACCCAAAAAATAAAAACAACTGAAATGTCCATTAATTGATGAATAAATAAAATGTGGTATATCCATACAATGGATTATTCAATTAAAAAAGGAATGAAGTCATGATAATATAGATGAACCTTGAAAATGTCATGCTAAGTGAATGAAATCAGAGCGACACATACTGGATGATTCCATTCATAGAAAGTGTCCAGAATAGGCAAATTAATGGAGATAGAAAAGAAAGTAGGTTAGTGGCTACTAGGGAATGGGGGAAAGGAGAGTGGAGAATGACTGCTAATTGGCATGTGGTTTCCTTTTCTGGTGATGAGATATTTTAGAATTTGATAGCTGGGGTGGGGGCACAACTTTGTGAATATATTAAAGCCATTGAATCATATGCTTTAAACAGGTGAATGATATAGTATGTGAGTTACACCTTAATAAAATACTTGTGTGAGAAGTAAAAGTACATGTTATGAAGTTTGGTACAAGCTAGTGTAGATTTTTCTACACTGACTTTTATTCTTGTCACTAAGACCCAGTCCCTGTCTTCTAGGGTCTCTCCATCTTGTGGCAAACCCAGACTTGTGGAATAAGTAGCCAGAACTCTTTGTGGTTAGTTCTACTGGGGGCCCAGAAGAGGAGATGTTGACCCTGTCTGATAAACTGGAAAAGACTTCACACTTTCTTTAACAAAGACCTTCTTTAACGATGCCATCTTCACCATCATTCTCACCATCGCCATCATCACCACCATCCTCATCATCACCCTCACCACCTCCTCACAACCATCCTTTAAAAAAAAATTATGTATTCATGAGAGGCATAGAGAGAGAGGCAGAGACATAGGCAGAGGGAAAAGCAGATTCCCCACAGGGAGCCTGATGTGGGACTTGATCCCAGGAACTCAGGATCATGATCTGAGCCAAAGGCAGACGCTCAACCACCAAGCCACCCAGGCGCCCCACCCTCACCACCATCCTTCATCATCACCCCCACCCTCACCATCACCATCACCAGAGTCTGCATCTGTTGAACATTTATTACATGCCAGACACTCAGTTTATGTGCATCATGTGTTCTAGCTCTTAGTCCTCACAACAAACCAAGGAGGAAGAAACTTGTTATTCTCATTACACAGATGGGAAAACTGGGGCACAATGCAGCTAGGGAACCCAGGTGGTCTCACTCCAAAGCCCATCACACTGTACTACTACTTCTGTCCTACTTGTGCCAGGAATAAAAAGAAGAAAGAACGTTTCAGCAGAGGAGATCACCCATTCGAAGAGAAAGAAGTTCAAGGTGGATGGAGAGGAGGAGGATGCTTTGGGAGAAGGGAAAGGGACTCTAGATAGAGGCAAGAGATGAGGGTCAGTCTGGAGCCAGACGCTAAAAGTCCTAATCACCAAGCGAAGGACTATGGCCTTGCTCCCGCAGACCCTGGGGCCAGGGTGAGCAGAGGTGACAAAACCGGATTCTATACAAGCCCCACACTAGGTCTCAATGGACATTGCAATGTTGAACAAGACAAAGGTCCTTCCCCAAGGAAGCTACAGCCTATTAGGAGAGAAGGCACAACATGGAATGACCTAACTGGTTTTACTGGACAAAAGCCCTTCTACTCAACGTCACCAGTACCATATAAAGACAGGGGAAATGACAGTAGACTCCTGTGCAGCACCCAGCCCTGCCCCCAGGCAGCCCCTGAAGCACCTTCACGGGGCCAGGGTCCACCTGGGGCTGGAGGAGGTAGAGGCGTGGGTGATGGGATCTAGGTCTCTGAGGATACCCCAGCAAGGCAACCGAGAAGGAGACCTGTACCCACACCTCACTGTTCCACATTGCAGAGGCGTTTGGAAACTTCCCTTCTGCTCAGGATCAAACCTTATCTTAAAAAAAAAAAATGCATTTCTCTTCCCCTAGCAAATATTCCATTGCCCAGTTATCACTCCTCTGGGGCCTCTGGGGTCTCAAAGGGAAAGTACAAACAAGCATATCAGAAACTCCCACACCACAATCAGTGTGGCTTACTGGCTGGAACCTTCCAGAGAGTTTGTGGAGACCTCATTAGGAGAAATGAAGTCACCACTGAGATAGAGCTCAGTCCAGAGATGTCGGGGGAGCGGGTATGCAAATCCTTTTGCCTCCCTTCTGGTTGGAGCAGACCTCGGAGAACCGCTCCTTATCTCACACCCCGAACAGCTCCTCTGGCTTGACATAGCCAGACCATGACGGGCATGTCAAAGGAAGATTCCAAGCCCTGACACTCTGAGGTTGCCTTTGGGGTTAAAGCCTGGATTCACTGCATTTCTTTGCAGTTAGTGCATCTTTTCCTGTTTGCTGACTCCTGTCACTGGGGGGCCAGGGATGGTGCGGGGGTGGGAGGATATGGCGGGGGAAGAGGGCAGGAAGAAAAGGAGGGGAGAAGGCCTGACCCCACGCTGCTCCCAGAGCAAGGCAGGAGATACCTTTCCCACCTGTTGGGGGGCTGCTGGGAAGTCTTCCTGCCGATGGTAGCCAGTGTACTGTTCCCTACCCACCCAGTGGACCTCAAAACCCCACCAGCGAAAACTCAGTCTTCCCACTGCTCTGGGCCCCAACAAATACTTCGGGCCTGAAATTTCAGACACGCCAGTCACACTGTAATCTAAAGTCAAAGCAAATACCAACGGGCCTAATTATATAAAGGGAGAAAATTCAGTGCAGATGTTATCAAGACAGGAGGGAAGGCTTGTTGGCAGGGGCCGGGCCAGCTCCTCTCGGAAAACACTTGTTATGATTAACATGGTAACTGGGAGTTCTGAGCAGAGGCCGGAGCCTGCAGCTGCTAGGGGCCCGGCAGAGGGCAGGAAAGACGGCGGCCACCCCAGTGTGCCCACAGGTGATGCTCTGGATGCTGGGCACGGTGCAAAGAGACCACAGGTGCCAACTGTCGTGACAGCTCAATCTGGAAAAAAAAAAAAAAAAAAACAAAAACGAAAACAAAAACCCTCTCCACGTTTCCCAGACCTGTCTGGGCTCTCACTGCTTGAGGATTTGTTGCCAAGGAAAGAAAACTTTTCATTAAAACTCAGCCCCCAGGCCTTCCTTGAGCCCCTAATTATACTGCACATTCCATCCACAGGTTCTGTCCTTAATGCTACCCCAGAACTAAGCTCTGCGTGTTATAATTATCCGCATCTGTTTCCCAGGCCGGCGGGAGTGCTCCTCAAAAGCTGTCCCCCCCAATCCTCTGCCCTGTTGGACGCTCAGAGCCCAGCACACGGCCAGGCACACAGGAGGCCCCAGTGAACAGCTGATGGATGAATGAGCTTCTCACACCCTCCCCGCCCACCCAGTTCTGGCTTTCCATCAGCAACCGGGATGGTCAGCGCATGTCAGCCAGGGTTTACGTCTGCATTTCCCACCCAGGCCGGGGGAGCTGGGGTCTGCCAAGGCCACCAGCATCACGGACGTCAGCAGATCAGTGTGCTCAGGCGACATAAATTTATTACCCAGTGGGAGTGGGGCAGATCCAACACCAGCAGGAAGTCCATTGTATAGATAAGCTTGGCTGGGCTCAGGCCTCTGCATTCGTGGAGAAACAAACACCACACGGAAAAATCAGCTCTTATTTATCAAGGGGTGGGAAGAGGGGACAAGGGGACTAGCCCATGGTCAAGGGACAGATGGTGCTTCAGGCATGCGGCTGGGGCAGTCCCGGTCACACAGGGCTCTCGTGCCACCCGAAAGGAGCCCCACAAGCACTCCCCCATTGCTTGATGACCCGGTGCATCTTCCAATCCACCAGTGGGTGGGTGTGCTGGGGCTGTGCCAAGAATGCTAAAGGTATTCGGTCCCCACAGGGAAACCCCAGGGGGCCCAGGGGCTAAGCCAGGGGTTAGCAGTCTGGAGACTTGATTTCCGCTCCTCAACTCTGCCTCCAATTTCCTGGGGAGCTCTGTGTGCAGACGGTCCAGGGAGGCGGGGTGCAGAGAGCCAGCACTTGCAGGCAGCGGGCCGACCAGGGCCTGCCGCTGGTGAGCTGGCTTACCCGGCGCTCTCCACCTTGTTGAAAAGGAGGATTACAGTATGTAAACTGTCTCACGCCCAGAACTTTCTAGGGCCCAGGTGCTGTGTCAATCACTTCGTGTATTTTGTCCTTCCCACGACGGCCCTATGAGGTCATTGTCATCATCACCCCAGCTTTGTAAATGAGCGAGCTGAGGAACAGAAAAAGTTCAGCCACTGGCTCCGGGTGACCTTCTTATCTCCGTTTTTGAGCGAAGAAACGGGGACCAGATGGAGCCAGAGCTCATGCAAGTCCAGGAAGCCACTTCGGCAGGTGCTGTGGCCGTGAGGGTTCGGCCACGGGCAGTGCAAATCTTCTCCTGTGCCTTTGGAGTGGGGACGGCCCTGGCCCTGGCAGGGAGCTGGGCCGTGTGAGGTCACACACGATGTCATCTCCCTGGTAGCAGCAGCCCTCCGGCATGTGACCTGCAGGCCACCCCCCGGAGCAGCCCTCTGGTTCCAGGGATGGGCCTGCACACGTCCCGGTGTGGATTCCCAGCCTCACCGGCTCATCTGACCCAGGCAGGAAGGCCCTGACTGCTGCTCCTGGGTTACCACGCATGCAAACGGCTCATCTCAGAATCGAAGGACAGAGAGTTCTCCGATACATGCTAGAACCGGGGGGCTTGCAGCAGGTGCCAGGCCTCACACCCCTGTCCCATGCGGCAGCACCCAGGAGAGACACGCCACCACTTAAGTCTCTAGCCGGGGAGGAGCCTCTGCGCGGTGGGTGGTGGGCAGGCAGGGGCTCTTCCTGGGGACTTCAAGGGCCACTCTGGGCAGGGAGCTACATCTCCTCAGACTGGACAGGGCCCTGCCCTGCTCTCAACTCTCCTGTATCAGAGTCCCACCCAGTTATTCCTGAGTAACAATTAACACCACTTATGAACTTCAGAAATCTACAGAGAGGAAAAGGAAAAAGATATCCTGTTCTCCCTGCCTGCTCTCAAAAAAAAAAAAAAAAAAATAATAATAATAATAACACAAATCCCTCTGAGAAACATTCCATTCCTCCCTGTCCTTCCCTTCCAGCTTGAGCCAGCACCCCAAGGAGCGACTGTAACCAGTGGCCAGGGGGCTGGATTTTCAGGGACAGTTTCGTGTGCAAACACTCTGCCCCTTGGCCTTGTGAGTTGGCTGGTCTGAAGTTCTGAGTACAGCCCTCAAGGCTGTGCTTCCTGCCTCTGGGTGCTGTGGGTACCCTCATGGTATCTCATCACCTGGGCATGAGTTTCTTGAAACCAGGGCATGCGTGTCAGTCCCCCACCCAGCCCCCACTGGCAGGAGCGTGCAGGACTTTCTCTGCAGTTGACAAAGCCCCAACTCCGTCCCACCTCTGTTGATGCCTGTACCTCCCATGTTGGAAAGGGCAACAGTAATCAGAGTGTTCAAAACAGCAGTAATAAAAATCAGAGCCCACACTGACCCCTTGCTTGCAACGTGCAAGAGCTGTGCTAAGCCCTTTGTAAGAAGTGCGTCTCCTTTCATTCCTACGGAAACCCCGAGTTAGGCATATTTGTTGCCATCTGGCAGCTGATTAAACTGGAGTTCGGGAAGCTTCTATGACTTGTCTGGGGTCACAGAACTAGAGTGGGGGGTAATCTGTGACCCCAGAGTCCATGTGTGAAATCACAAGCCTGTATATTCACTCGTCCAGGGTTCGTGGGGGCCCTACGTGGTAGAGGATTAACACGTCCCCTCCTCCACTGTGAGACCTAAGGACCACTGAGCACCCTGCAGAACTATAGAGGATGCAAGAGAGGGCTGGTGTTCTCAAACCTCAGAGGCTGGCTGGCAGGAACCAGGGTAAAATCACAACAACAAAATCAGACCTTATCATGGCCTTGAGGCCCTAGGACCCTCCACTCCAATTTTTCCTGCTTTCTGCTCAGACCACACTTCCCTCCCTCTGTGTACTCCAGCTATGATGGCCTCACTAAGTACACACAGGGCCTTTTTCATTTGCTTTGCTCCCTGTCTGGAATGTTCTCCACACACACCCCAAATTATAATATAGAAAATATATAAAATAAACAGACAAAAATTATGTAAAATAAAATTTTATATAATTGTATTTATTTTCTAATACAAAAAAAAAAGGAGGGGGAATCTATTGCAAAAAATGTATAGGTTTATCCTATTTTCCTTCATATTAACATCTAGCTTTCCAAACATTTTAAATGTTGGTAAATATTTCCAGGCCCACTTGTGTATTTTTCCATTGTGTGCTCTGCTTTTTTTTTTTCCTGTTTGTAATCTAGTAGCCGTATTACAATATTTTCTTTCTAACATTTTCCCAAAGGTTTTCAACTATGCAGAAAAGTTGAAAGGATTTTAGTGAACAAACAAGTACCTACTACCTAGATTCAATAATTAGATTTTACTCTTATCACCTATTTATTTATCTGCCTGTCCCTCTACCTTTTCATCAATTGATCTTATTTTTTAGGTGCATTCCAACTAGATTACAGAATCGGTACCTTTCCTCCCAAATACTTGAGGATGAATATCATTGACTGAAGTTCAAGGTTTGTTCAAATCCTTTTTTGTTTTTTAAGATAAGGTGTTCATTCGATGAAATGCACACATCTTAAACACATTCATTTGATGTGACAAATGACACTCTGTTTTGCCTCTTGGATCATGGGTTTTCTCCCCATCGGTGGCCTTTCTTCCAGTGAGTTTTCACCCTCACTGGATGGGTTCTGGTGCTGGCATCTTGGTGTGTGTGGTTATCAGTCAGGAGTTTCTAGTCAAGGGGCAGGGTCTGGGGTCGACCAGCTGGCTGCCTTGGCTCCCTTTTCTCCCTCAGAAAAGCAGATGTCCCAGGCCCTTCCAAGACCCCCAAAAGGCATGTGAAGGAACCTCACATTCCATGAGGAGGAACAGCCAAAGGAGCCTTCTGAGATGAGCAGAGGCCAGATGTATTTGAAGCCGAGAAATCTCAGGCCAGTTATAATCCATATGTGGGAAAAAAGTAGAGCTAAGATACACAAACAATCTGGCAACCAGAAAGATACGCTAGTTCATTTTCATCACTTTCTCTTTTTGCTAAGGCTCTTCGAGCCTCTAAGTTCAGACAGGTCGGGGTCCCCACAGTATGTGACAACAGCCAGCACCTGAAGTCCCTCCTTCACCGCCACCCGAACCTAGCATGCTGATGCCACAGCTGCAGCCAACAAGGCACTTGGCTCCGGCGACCACGCCTTTGGTCACCGGCCACAGAGCCCACTGCAGGTGAGAGGGGCAGGGAGGTAGCAGACTGGGAATCCACACAGCCCCCCATTGTGCCAGTTCTCCATGAATTTTAATTATTTGTGACTCCCTCAAAGCCAGAGACATGTCTGGCTTACCTTTGTGTCCCAAGCAACTAGCCTGGCACGGGGTTAGTGATCAGTGGTGATTAGAAAAAAAGAAGTGAGGGGATCCCTGGGTGGCGCAGGGGTTTGGCGCCTGCCTTTGGCCCAGGGCGCGATCCTGGAGACCCGGGATCGAATCCCACATCAGGCTCCCGGTGCATGGAGCCTGCTTCTCCCTCTGCCTGTGTCTCTGCCTCTCTCTCTCTCTCTCTCTGTGACTATCATAAATAAATTAATTAATTAAAAAAAAAAAAAAGAAAAAAAGAAGTGAGCCTATTTGGCAGGCTCCAGGTAGACCAGCACCCTTTGGGGGCCAAGCTAGAAAGATGGCTGTGAGAGCAGCAGGCACTGGCAAGATCCAGTAGGAAAAACTACAGCAAGGCAGGACACCCCTTGCTGGCTGGGACCACGGAACCTTAATCCAGTGAGAAAGGTAGAACCCAGGCCGAGCATCCAGCAACCTACACCTTCCCAACCCAGAGATCCCAGGCAGGGCTGCAACCAGCACTCAGCGATCTGCTGGTGACAAACATTTCCACTCAACAGGTGCCATGACTGGGGACAGCCTGAGGTCAGGAGACACATCTACTGAGTATTTTACACATGCTGACCTGCAGCAGATGCGTAAAGTCCACGAACTCACTTCCATTGTGAAAGTGGCACTGCTTTTCCCAGTTTACAGTTAAGAAATTGAGACTCGGGTGACATGACTTCATAGAGCTAGCATTTACTGAACTCTAATTCTGTGTCAAGTACCGATCTAAGGGCTTCATATATGTTAACTCATGCAAACCTCATGGCAGCCCCAAATTAGGAAGTCAAGGCCCAGAATGGTAAAATGGAGCGCCTGGGATTGCATCCCAGGAAGGAGGAGCTGGCATTCTGATCCAGTCTTCAAGTTCCAAAACACAAATTCAGGTCACACCTGCCCAAGATCACACAGCTAGCAACACACAGAGCCAGGAGTCACTGCTAGGTCCCTGTGACCACCAGGAGGCTTGATCTTCTTACATCATCCTCTCTGACACCTTTCTCCCACGGGTCTACTATCCATTTCTGGCCCATTTTTTTTTCTCCCTTGCAGGTACTCTGACTTCTCCACTGGGGCTACCTCCTATGACCACACATGGTGGCTGGCAAGGCAGACAGCAGCCTTGTCCCAGGCTGACCTGTACAGAAAGGCCACTCTGGGCCTGGTAATGGATCTTCATGACGAAAGGCCAGGTGCTCTGTCCACGTTCACAGACTCTTATTGCTCTGGGGTCAGTAAAGGAGAGACTATTTACCTGAGCCTAGCAGCTGTTTCTGCAGTCAGCCCAGAGCTGGGCCAAGGGCCCAAGGAATGCAGGGCCACCCCTGCCACTCCACAGCTATATCTGGACCAGCAAATACTCAGCCAAGAGCCCTGGAATATTCCGTGAGGAGGAGATGGCAGGTAAGAATATGCCAGAAGAACGTTCTATTAAGGATATGCTGCCCAGGGCTCCTGGGTGGCTCAGTCGGTTGAATGTCTGCCTTCAGCATAACTTCAGGTTATGATCCCAGGGTCTTGGGATCAAGCCCCAAGTCAGGCTCCCTGCTCAGCAGGGAGTCTGCTTCTCCCTCTCCCTCTGCCCCTGCCCATGCTCTCCCTCATGCACACACTCCTACTCTCTAATAAATAAATAAAAATCTTTTGAAAAAGAAAGAATATAATATGCTGGCTTCCTTCATTGTCTTCATTTATAGGGTCTCCAGCCCCTGGGCAGGTGCTGGATGAATACAGCTTAGGGTCTAAGCGTGACTTGGTTCAGTCATGCAAACAGGTAGACACTCCCCAGCCCTCTAAGGGGCCCCGCCGGGAAACAGTACACCTGGGTTCTGAAGCAGGAAGGCCATTTCGCAACTGTGTGACTTCGGCACAGCAGCTCATTATAGTCCAGTTATCTGACCTCCATTTCCTCAACCATAAACAAGGAATTAGGGCAGCTCCTGCCAACTAGGCTTGTGAGGGGAATGGAATCAACGAACTGCAGAGCTGTTCACGAGAGAACCTAGCAGAGCATGTGGTAAGCATCCAATAAATGGCAGCTTTTGACTGATGGCTCATCTCCTCCCTCCCCTCTTCCCAAGCAGAAGTTCTCTGTGTGTAAGCAGCACTCCCACCTCTAAGATCTCACGGTCCCAGCACACACCCAGGGACATGGATGCTGTGATCCGGCCAGTTTCAAGGCTGGGAGTGTTTCACATTCCTTGGGACAGATGTTTGCCTTTATCAGGGTATCTGTAGCATGGCAGACGAGGCCTGCCTGGAGCCTGGGCACCCAGGAGGCTGCCAGGACGCTGGCCCCCATACCAGCGAGCGGCCCTGTGCCCCTGAGCTCACAGGTGTGTGCACTGGCCAAGCTGGAAGGGACTTTAGATCAGGGGTCGGCACACTTTTTGCCAACTGCTGGCTTAGATCATCCTGTCTGATGCTTCCTTCCACAGTGCCTCCTTTACCTTAGGGGATCCGAGGAGATGTTCACGGCAGCCTCCAGGTCTTCATCAATATTTCCTGAATGCTGATGGATTTTTGCCTGCTGCTGCGGCTGCCTGGAAGCCCTGCCCTGGATCCCCGTGCAGAGGCGGCTTCTCACCACTCAGGTCTCAGCTCAAATACCACATTCCTCAGAGGCATCTTCCTCACCCCACCCCATTGACTCTTATCATCTCTTCTTGTTTTCATGGGGTGCTTACCACAACCCTCAATCTCTTTGTTAACTAGTTCACCACCTCTCTCTCCATCAAAGCAAGTAATCTGCCTCCCTTATTCATGCTGTATCCCCAGAGGCCAGAAGAGTCCCTGACCTATAAAATCTGCCTTGCAAAATAAATAAATCAAATGAAAGCATATGCTTAACCCCAAATTGGGATGCTTGCAGAGACTAACCAAAATATCATAGTCAATATTTACTGAGACACTATCTTGGGGGCTGTACACATACTATCTTATTAAATGAGACAGAAACTAACTTATAAGATAGGAACTATTCTATCTCCTTCTCCCTGGTAATACTGAAGTGAAGGTCCCACTGCTCAAAAACATTTATCTGCTAAGAGGCAGATCTAAATTTCAAACCCAGGTGCATCCAGTTTGGCCCCAAGCTACTAACCACCACTCTTGCTTAATTTTGCTGGAGCTTTCTCAATTTAGCGGGTCCACAGATTATCTGTGGCTGATCAGATATGCTGATAAGTAGTGATGTGCCTTTGGACTTTTCAAAAATGGAGGGAAGATATTATCAGAAATATGCAAGCCTGTTTGTTAAACAATTTGTTTAAAAGCACAGGTTTGGGGGAGAAGGAAAGAAATGAAACTTGCAAAGAGGTAGGGATTTTCTCATCTTTCACCAGTGCAATAATTAGGGTCAGGGAGGGGAAACAACTTCAGATGTCATTGTCACAAAGCCAGTTAGAGGTGATGGCAAATCCTGAAGTTTCCCAAGAGAAAATCCATTTGGTCATTGTACCTCGATCCATCTCCTGGGGTTGAGAGACACATCCAGAACCCAGCCCACAGAAGGCTATGTAGGGAAGTCCCAAACCCAGATGGGCATCACCAGCTCCCAAAAGACACACCCCTGAGTTTTTACAGAGAGATTCCTTCCCCCAAAGAAGGGGCTTTACACCTTGCAGGTAACAACAGATAACACACGCCTCCCAGGCCATTCTCACCAGTGCAAGGTAGTTCTGACTGCACTTGCAGTTGCCACAAGAGAAATGAGCCAAATTGCCCAGAAGCTCTTGCTAACTTCTAAGCAGGTTACCTTACACTATAAAGTGGCTTGTAATTAAAATGTTTTCAAAATGGTGAATAGATCACAGTGTCTAGACATTGGGAGACTCCAACCCTACACCCTCGTGCCTGCCCATGATTACAACCTGCTAAAGAACACGTTTTCTTTATCAGAGCATCTTCAAAGGCACATTTCTGGAAGTCTCTCCTCACAGCCTGCTGGGGGCTGCTTGGGAATTCTTTCTGCCACCAAGAGGAAGGCACACCTGGGCATCTAGGGCACCTGCTCTCTGGAGGGGCCATGCCTGGGCCAGTGGAATGTCTGAGGTACCACCTCCTAGGCTGGTGGAGGAAGTCCACATATGGAAGGCAGGACTTCTGCAATCCAGAAGGGGTATTGCATCACGGCGGGGCACCGTAACCCAGAGGGGAAGGATTACCGTAAGCCTCCAGGTAGAACAAACAAACTGCTTCCCCAGCGCAAACACGAGGTGGAGGTGGAAGGGGGAGTGATGAGGTAGGTAAGGACATGGTTTCAGCTCTGCTGAACTATTAAAAGGAAAAATAAAGCATTCGGAAAACACTATCCTAGCTCCTGTAGTATCTGCTCCTACCCATGAGCCAAGGAGAAAAGGATAGTTATCATTTATGCATTCATGTATTCATTCAAAAAAAAAAAAAACACTCAACACACTTTTCCCCCTAGGCATCATGTGAGTGCCAGAGAAAGAGAGATGGACACGTCACATGTTCTGCCCATAGGTACTCCCACTTTAGCAAAGGAAATAAAACAAAAAAACACTGAAGTATTTGAACAAGATGGAATTCACCAAGTGAATACGTAGAGGGATTGGGAAAGAGCAGGGGCAGAAATCTGGAAGGAAGCCACTCTCAGGCTGGGTGAAGAGGCCCTGATAGCTGGGAATGGAAAGGGTTACATGAGACACACTTGGTCCATAAAGAGATTTAGTTTCCAAGTTGTTGCATGAGTGTCAGGTACTCCTGGAAAACTCTGGAAAGCATGTAGAAATCCCTGTAGTTGACCCACAGAGCCAAGAGATGAAGAGATTCAGATTTTTTTTTTTTTTTTTTTTTTTTTTGAGATTCAGATTTTTACAGTGGCCGTAACCTCTACTTAGTGGAAGTCTACTCTGCGTCAGGTATGGTATATGTTGATTTCATTTACTAATTACAAACCTGTAGAGTAGGCGTCATTATGACTATTTTACAGATGGTAAAGTGGAGGCTCTCGAGTGTCAAGTAACCTGCCCATGGTTGCAAGTATCTGATGATGGCCACTATGCTCTTTCTGCGATGCCCTGGACCTCTGATCTTGAAGGCACTGCCCATAAGAGAAGACTCCATCACCCAAAGCAAACGTGTCCAATAGAACAGAGTTTCTCAGCTTTCGCACCATGGGCATTTGGGGCTGGATCATTTGTTGTGGAGCGGGGCTATCCTTTGAACTGCAGGATGTTTAGGAGCATCCCTGGCCTCTACCAACTGGATGCTAGTAGCAACCCCCACTCCCCCAAGCATGACAACGAAAAATATCTCTACTGCCAAATGTCCCTGGGGTACAAAATCGCCACCAGTTTAGAACTACTACAACAGAAACATAATGTGAGCCACACATGTAATTTTTAATTTTCTAGTAGTCCCATTTTGGGGGGAAAACTGAAAAGAGAAAAAATTTAAAAACTTATTTAATTCAACACATCCAAAAAATATTTTAACATGTAATCAATATTAAAAAATCATAGTGAAATATTGTACAACCTTTTTTTTCATACTAAGCCTTTGAGATGAGGCATGTATTTTATACATACAGCACAGCTCAATTTGGACTTGCCATATTTCAAGGGCCCTACCCATGTGGCTAATGGCTCCTATACTGGACAACACAGATCTAGAGGAAGAAAGAGGGAGCTCATCCACATTTTAAAATAGGTGGGAAAAAAAAAAGAAGAATGGGTGGAGACACAGAGGAGCAAAAGACAATGGTGACATGATCAGAGAGTATAAGAGACAAGTTCTGGGAATATTGATAGTTGGCAGCTTTTCCTTCCTGCTCTGAGAACTGCCTTCTCCCTACCAGCAATCCACTCACCCCATGGGATGGGATGGGACGAGCAGAGAGTGAAGAAAGGTATCCATAAGGCAGGGTGGAGGGGAAACCAGAGAGAGGGAGCCCAGGGGAGGGGGCCCTGGGAGGCCCACCCACAAAGAAGACAGGGAGTTATGGGTGGCTTTCGGGGAGGCACCTCGCAGACTCCAGCAAACGAGGCAGAGTCAGGGGAGTCAAACAGATGCAGACAGCTCATCCACAATCTGGAAACGCCCAGAGTCACTTCCACCAGCAGAGGCTGACGCAGGGCTGATCTCAGCCCAACTAACCACTGAAACAAAGCCCTCAAAACCACAGAGTCTTAGTCAATCTGGAGCCAGACCCAGAAAAACTGAGGCCCTTGCCTGGGACCACTCAGCAACCATCCACACATCCTTGGGGTAATTCAAATGGTGGGGCTGGGGGCCTGGTCTTCATTTATTCAGCCATCTGGCCACGGCTACCCTGACAGGAGCATCACTCTCCCCCCATTGTGCACACACAGGACCACATAGCTGGGAAGGGCCAGGGCATGATACTTCACTCACTATTAAAGAAAAAAATCAAACCGAAGCACACAACTCAAGCTCAAACTCAAAGATGGTCCTCCCTTGAATATGAAACCAATTAATTCACTGATGTCTTATATAAGGAACAAGAAATAGAAAACCTTTTGCAACTAAAAAGCAGATAGCTCTGTGGACTAAAGAAGGAAGAAGGCAGGGAGGAGGATGGAAGACAAACAGAAGGGGGGACCAGAAGAGAGGGGTCCCCACAGGGGAAAGGAGCTGAGGTGGGGGGACGGCCAGAGCTCACGGAGATGGCAGCACCAGGCCTCAGGCAGGAGGACAGTGCTGTCCACCTCCACTCCACTGAGACCCGGGCACTGCTCTTTCAAACTGGGGATATACACAAACCACCACTCAGAGGCCCGGCTCGATGAGAATCAGCATGGTGCCGGACCAGGGGCCCTGCCACATGTCCTGGAGAACCAGGTTTGGAGGGCAGCCTGCAGGTGTGCAGGTTGGAAGCCCGGGGGTCCTTGGGGCCTGCACCTCTCTTGCCTGTCTGACCCACCCTCTGAGTAGATAGTTCCAGAAGAGCACCTCCCCTTAGCTGATGTCTGGGGTTCAACCCGCTGTGCTGGGCACCCCTGAACGGCCCAGCACTCTCAGAGTTAACTCAGCCCCTGCACCCCATGCTCCCACCCAGCACTGGAACGGGGGTAGTGGGGGGCACATTCCTTCACACCATCTCCCCTAATGGGAGCTGTCTCCTCACTGTGCAGATGGGTAAAACCGAGGCCCAGAGCTGCAAGCCAACCTGTGTTGTTTCCACTAGATGTCAGGGGGAATGAAGAGCACGTGTGTTATTAATATAATAACCTTAAAGGGAAAGGTTACATACGATATTTACACACACACACACACACACACACACACACACACACACACACTACATGGGTAAAGGGCTTTATAAATTATAAAGTTTCATAAATGATGGCTACATCCTCTCGACAAGCTGTTGAACCTCTTCAAAGGGGCTAGGGCCCACTTACAGAGTTCCTTCTAGTCTGTTATTCAACTAAGGACTGCCCCCACCCCCCAGCACCATATCTAACCTCTGCTTCATCCCTTCGTGGGCAAGGTCTTGTTTGCTTTTCCAAACCCACTTTTTAAGCACTGGAGAGCTCTGTGCGGCTTCCCACATTTCCAGGAGAACCATGAGCTCTGCTTAATGCCTTTAGGGATAGCCCTCCCCCTGCAGCTAGCTCCAGAGCTTTCAACTCCCCAAGTGAGGAAGCAAGGAAACCCCAACCAGCAGCAGGAACCAGGCCACCCCCCCAACCCCCAACCCCCCCCCCACCCCCCCCACCCCCCCACCCCCCCCCCCCACCCACCCCCCCCCCACCCCCCCCGTTAAGAGCAATTTGGCCCACCTTCTAGTTCTAGGTCTCTTGCGCTAAACACCTACTGTGCGCCTGGGAGGCATCTGGCACCTGCCGAAGGAAGTGTAGGATTTCAAAGTCTCTGGCCATATTTAGGAAACGAGATTGCAGCTGGGGGTTGGGGCTCAGCATGAAGCAGTTTAGAGGAAGCATGCCAGGGCCTAGGGGGTCACATCAGTTTTCTCCAGGCCTCCAGAGGGCCAGAGCTTCTGCTTTCTCACACCCTGTATATGAGTTTGGACATCCTTACTGCCTGCCTCCCTGGGGACAGCTGAGCCACGCAGTGTAGCCAAAGAACACTACTGGCTGGAACTGAACTGAACTACGAACTGAAGTCCTCTGCTTCGGGGCCTTGGTCTGCTCATCCATGAAATGGTACCAGTAACTTCTATCTGCATCACAGAGCTGCCAGGAGGCTCAGATTCCAGCCCCAGCCGACACTTCAGGGGACGGCTCAGAGATGGCCAGATTCTGTCATCTGGACTGGAAGTAAGAGAGGGAGAAGCAGCTTAGGAAAGAGAGGATACAGGCAAGGAAGGTCTTCTGTGTGGGAAAGTGCTCTAGACCTGGTCAAATGTGGAATATTTCCCCACTGTGCCTTCCAGCACTAAATCATGGTTTCCTTTTAGCAGCGACCATTTATTGAAAGCTCATCGCTTTCTTTCCAGCATCTAGAGCATTGTCATCATGACCCTAAATATACGTGTGTGTGTGTGTATTGGCTAAAAGCTAATTGTTGCTCCAAGTCCTCTACAAACACCTCATGAAACAGGAGGAATCCTGGGGGAGACAGGTGAGGAACCCCTCCTTTGGCCATCGACCTTTTTTTTTTTTTTTTTTTAAATAACTATCTAGGCCACAGGAAACCTTGCTTCCTCCCCTCCTGCTACATAAATGTGTATGGCAGAGATTCAGGACCAGAGTGATTCTGGGCACCTGGAGGCTGAGCGATCGGGGTAACCTCACTGGCCCCTTGCGCTTGACAGAGAAATAAAAAAACCATAGGACCCAATAGGCTCTGGTTACCACTGTGGCTATTAACGCCCCCAAATTACACTCCACCCAACCCCCTTCTCCTAGCAGCCTGAAGCAAGGGATCCCCGAAGTCATTCCCTCAAAGCTCATTCTTGTGTCAGTAAAAAAATGGAAAGGCTCAGGGGTGGGCTTGGCTTAATATAGCGTCTGGAATCAATTTGTGAAGCCTTTCAGAGAACTGAGACTATTTCACCACAAAACCCCAATGTCACTTTCTGGGACAGACAGGACAGGGCACTCAGGAGCTCAGTGTCCCATGGACAACTTGGAAATGGGCCCCTCCTCCAGTTTACCTCTCCTGGGCTGGGACTGCAGAGGATCCGCTGAGCTCCAGCCCTGCAGCCTCCGTGGACAGGGATGCCCAGTGGCTGTGGCCTGCAGGGCGCCCTCCTTTGGGATACAGACACCAGTAGGAGGAAGGTGAACAGAGAGCAGCTCACAGGGCAGGGAGATAGCCAAGGTCTAAAGAGCCCCATTGTTCAGATTTCTTTTGCTCTGACAACTGGTAATCACGACCGAAGTAATGACCTTACTCTGTGTCAGGCTCTGTTCTAAGTGCTTTACTCTATGAATTCCTTCAGGTCTTATTCTTACCCAGTTAAGTGGGTACCATTATCTTCTCTGCTTTACCACTGAGGAAATTGAGGTACAAGGTGGTTAAGTAACATGCTCAAAGTCACACAACTATCACAGATCCCGGCCAGCATCCCCCCGGTGATATTAAAGATACGAGACACGCCACTAACCCCTCTTAGCCCAGCTCAGTCTCAGAAACACTCCCTTCTCTCGCAGGCCCAGGCAGAGCAGAGGGGGGTGGATTCTGGGCTCTGAGCTGGAGCGAAGGCTCTGTGTTTGGGCTAGAACAGGGAGGAGGACACACAGAGTACGGACTTTGATCCTCCCTTGCTGTACCCCCAATGGATGCCCATCAGGCTGAGACCCTGGCAATCATCTGAACAAATGGTGCAATGTTCAGCCGGCCACACCGTACGTTTTTGCCTACTCTGAAAATTAAGCTGGAACAGAATGTGTTTCCGAGGCTCAGCAGAGTTAAACAGCAGAAAGTAAGACCACAACACATGTCATCTGAACCCAGTGACCACAAAGCCTTTTTGGATTCAGTGCTTAATTAAGAAAAACAAAAAAAGGAGGATATGGAGTCATGATGGCATCGAGCCACTTCCCCCCATACTCCTAACTTCCTGTATAATGAAGCATTCTGTCTCTTTAGCACCTTATCACCAAGATAACAATAGGCTACGTTTCTCCACTTAAGAGCAGTTGGCTTGAAACAACAGACGCAGAAGCAATGCGAGTGGCCGAGGGTCTGCAGAACCACCGAGGATACTGATTAATGGGTTTCCCAGGTCTGCTATCAGCTGTTCCAGACACTAAGAGTAGGCACTGTTCTTAAAACATGCTACACCAAAGGCCCTATCGCAGGCACTCCGGGGAGATTAGCCTACGCATTCCCAACCTGTGAGTCAGCCTGGAGGTGAGCCAGAGAGAGCCAAGGTGGACAGAGGAAAGGCGGGGAGAGGTCTGAGAGCCTGTGGTTCTCACTGTTGCTCCAAGAATGGAGACTGGCACACGCACGGGGCATTAAGACACCAGCTCGGACTGGAACAATGGACCACCTGGTCTGGCCTTAATTAAAAGAGAGACACAGAATTACACCACATTTAGAAGAGGTCTTAAAGGGGCTATCTGGTAGAACCTTGCATGGCACAGAAGAGACAGAGCAGAGTAGGGAGGGACAGAGAGAGGAACTTACATTTTTGAGGACTTCCTTTGTGCTAGGAATGATTCCTAATGTGGTGCTAAAAGTCATAAGGTATGTTTTAACACTGCTGTTTTAGAGAAGAGGGAATTGGGACTAACGCCACTCAAGTGACTGGTCCAGTGTCCCAGACTAGTAAGTGAAGGAGCTGAGATGGGACCCAGGTCGCACCCAGGCTCTTCCCAGCATGACCTGCTGCTGTGCATAAGCAGGCTCCACACAGCTCCTGACCCCTAGTGCCTAGCTCTGTTTCATCAGGTCAGGGGTCCTCTACATGCCATGGGTGAGTCTGGCAACCCAGTGAAGCCTATAGGCACCTTCTTAGAATAACATCTTGAAATGCATAGAACAAAAGGTGAACACATTCAACAACATATCTAATAATATATTAAAAAATAGGATCTAGCCACAGCTCTAACACCTTACATGATTTCCAAATGATAGTAAGTGTAAACCAGAGGCTGAGGAACTGTAACAAGCACAAGGACAAATGGAAACATCTGTGATTTCTATTGGCCATAGAATCACAGGCTCTCCTAATGCAGGTTTGCTGCCAACATTCATGACTGGGGACAATGCTACATTCTGGTTAGAGGTGAGTGAAAATTAAAATTTCCCCCCATACAAGTTCACAGACTCCTGAAGATTAAGCAAACCTCATAACATAACAGGTGGCAAATAAACACATGAAAAGATACTTGCCATCATGTCATTAAGGAAATGCAAATTCAAACAATAATGAGATACCACTACGTGGCTAATCAAGTGCCCCAAATCTAGAACATTGACAGCATCAAATGCTTCAGAACAACAAGAACTGACACTCATCGCTGGCGGAAATGCAAATTGGTACAGTCACTTTGGGTGAGAGTCTGACAGTTTCTTACAAAACTACACATACTCTTAACCATATGACCAAGGAGCAATTGGGCTCCTTGGTATTTGCCCAACGAAGTTGAAAATTTATGTCCATACAAAGACCTGCACAGGGTTGTTTATAGCAGCTTTATTCATAGTTGCCAAAACTTGGAAGCAACCAAAACGTCCATTTGGTAGGTGAATGGATAAATTCTGCTACATTCAGATGATGGAATATGAGCCCCAGAGAGAAATGAGCTAGGAAGCCATGAAAAGACACGGAGGAGACTTAAACATATATTACTGAGTGAAAAAGGCTGATCTGAAAAGGCTCCATACTGTATGGTTCCAACTGTGTGACATTCTGGAAAATAACATCAAAAAACTACGGAGACAATAAAAAGACCATGGTTGCTAGTGGCTGGGAAGGTGGGGAGAGGGGTGAACAGGCAAAGCACAGAGGATTTTTAGGACATGAACTATTCTGTATGACATCATTATGATAGATACATGACATCACTGTTTAAACCCACAGAATGAACAACACCAAGAATGAACCCTGAGGTAAATATGGACTTTGAGCGGTGACGATGTGTCAGTATAGATTCATCAGTCAAAATAAATCTACCAAAAATAAATAAATAAATAAATAAATAAATCTACCACTCTCAGGGCGGGGGGTGGGGATGGTGTAGATAGTGAAGGCGGCAGGGGGTATATGGGAAACCTCTGTACCTTCCTCTTAATTTTGCTGTGAACCTAAAACTGCTCTGATAAAAATTAAAAAAAAACAAAAACACCCCAAACCCCCAAAAAACCACAGAGTAGAGCAACACTACGATGAGTTCTCAGCATGGGGACACCTATAAACCTTTCCCTCAGACCTGTAGGGCAAAAGAGTAAGTTTGCCTTTACTGGATGCTCACAACATTGTAGGCTCTCATCGAAGCGGCTGCACTTCCTGCTTACAACTCCTTGAAGGGGGTAATATTGCCTTCATTTTACAGATTAGAAAATTCAGGTTTCAAGGTTGAATCTTAAGACAGGTTAGATAAATCTGCCTACAACACTCTGAGTTACTGGATTAATGTAATCAGAGCGATGGCAAAGCGAGCTGTTAAAAAACCTTTTACCTCGAAACTCCTTAAATTTGTACAAATAAAACGAAATAAGTCAGGTTGCTGGAGCTGATGTAAAGCTGTGAATGCTAACTTTAACCCCAAATTTAGAAGCTACTACACCGGTCAAAAGAGCTTCAGGAATGTTAACTGAGAGCGCCCTAAAAGCACTCACTCAAATGTGAAATTCTAAAACCATGAATTCGTAAGTGCAAATTAATGTTGTTGTTAAATTAATGTTGTTAAATATTTTGGACAGGATTTCTTCTTCTTTTTTTTTTTTTTTTTTTTATGATAGTCACACAGAGAGAGAGAGAGAGAGAGGCAGAGACACAGGCAGAGGGAGAAGCAGGCTCCATGCACCGGGAGCCGGACGTGGGATTTGATCCCAGGTCTCCAGGATCGCGCCCCGGGCCAAAGGCAGGCACCAAACCGCTGCGCCACCCAGGGATCCCTCTTTTTTTTTTTTAATTTTATTTATTTACTTACTTGCTTATTTATGGTGAGAACAAGCAGGGAGAAGGGGAGGGGGAAAGAGAAAAATCTTAAGCAGACTCTGCACTGAGTGCAGAGCTCCGTCTCACAACCCCGAGATCATAACCTGAGTAGAAACAAATAGCCCCATGCTCAACCGACTGAGCCACCCAGGTGCCCCCAGACAGGATTTCTTTTGAAAATTAGGGTAAGAATGGAGTCTGAGCACCAGCCCCTGCCCTATCTTTGACTCTCCATACTAAATGTTGAAGAACTACTGTGGTTGGAGGCACAATGGGTTTCGTATTTCTGACACTGTAAGTGCCTACAGTGAGGTCCTCACCCAAAAGGCCAATTCATTGGACCCTGCAGTCTGGGACCCCTGGTTCTGAACATTCTTGCATTCTTCCATTTATCCCATGAAATTCCAGGCAAGCCCTTTAGTCTGGTTAAGTCTCAGTTTCCCCATCTATAAAGTCAAGATGGTAACACCAGCCCTTATTGCCTCACAGAGTGAGTAGGAGAATCAAGTGAGATGCTAGGTGCAAAACTGCTTCTTGAGCAGAGAAGTGTAATCTCATTGTGATGCATCACTAAATGCTAATAAAGGATAAGTCATTCAGTAGGATCTGGGGTCCCATGGTAAATCTGAGCGGGGTCGGGGGAGTACAAGAGGCTCTGGCAGAAACAGCAGGGATCATAAATCCATGCTGCCCACACCTGTCACTGAGGTTAGCAGCAGCAAAAAAGCCAATGATGTGCTCTTTAGGGCAACCCTTCCTGCCAACAAGGCATGAAAACATGGGGAGAGTGGGACGCCTGGGTGGCTCAGCGGTTGAGCGTCTGGCTTCGGCTTGGGGCGTGATCCCGCAGTCTGGGGATCGAGTCCCACATGGGGCTCTTAGCATGGAGCCTGCCCCCTCCCCCTCTGTCATGAATAAATAAAACATGGGGAGAATTTGGACCTGGTGATACTCAGGTTCACAATTCCTTGCAAGGGAGCAGAACTTGCATTCTCCCCTCCGCCACCGACCAGGGTTTGTGGACTTCACCTAGGTGCCTCTCTCTAGGGAGGAGAGTTTCAAGGAGATGGTGACCTGCCACGTCCAATGTCTGAAAGACACGGAGTAGGCAAGGATATGACAGTTGTCCTGGGCTCGGCTAACTCCAAGGTCCCCGGGGACCCGGAAAACAATCAACTCTGCTGGCCTGGTGGGAAGGAAGCTGGAACAAGAGGGAGGTGGAAACCACAGGAACAAGGAGTACACAGCTCACCTTCCCCAAGACCCTGGTTGAGAAGGGAGGAAGAAACAGCTCTGATGGCATCAGTTCCGTGAGAAGGGACGGCTGCAGGAGGCTGGGGAGGGAGCTGAAGGAAACTGGCCTAGACTTTTTAAAAAGTCCTGTCCTGGCATCACCATGTGCAGCTCAGCACGGAGTTACCCTAAGTCGGTCCTGAGACAGTCTGCCCTGAGACCTTCTCTACCAGGGCAGGTTCGAGGCAGATCTCCCAGGGTGGGGTCAGCCTGCAGTCAGGGCAGCAAGAAACCTGTGAACACGACTGCAAAGACAGCCCCCAGGCTCCAGGATGGGCAAGCAAATGAAGGCAAGGAGAGGCGAGGCTGGTGGCCGGGCAGGCAAAGGAGGAGTCGGCGGAGGACGGGACCCCAGGCTGAGGCCAGGTGCAGGGAGCGTGCCCTACTGAGAGGAGCAAGAGTTTTCAGAGGTGGTTACAGATGAGCATTTTTGGTGGGTTGGGTGGAGCAGTTTTGGGTGGTGGCAAACTCCGAGGCATGGCCCTGGGAACAGGTTGCTGAGGCAGAGGTGGCAGGTGGCAGCTGCTAGAGCCGCAAAGGCGGAGGGTCTCTAAGGAGAGCGTAGGGGGTGGGGGTGGGCATAGGACACATGGGAATGCTGGCCACAGCAGAATGGGGAGGGGGTGGGGAGCAAGGAGCGCAGCATGGCTAGGATGGGGCAGGTGGGAAGGGAGTTCTAGAACACCAGGCTAGTGAGGTAGGAGCGGGGGCATCAGCCAGGGCACCAGGCCAAGCTGGGGGTGGGACTGTCCAACAGGTACCAGGGAGCCGCAGATTTGAGCAGAGCCACAGTCACAGTCAGATCTATGCTTCGGAAAGATGGTTCCACGGGGCGGGTAGCTGGGATGGAGAGGGAGGAAGGCAAAAGGAAGTTCAGAGCCTGGAGACCATGACCACCTGGGTAAGAGGTCACTGCTGCCACCAAAGTGGGGGAGGCAGGGAACGGAGGGAAGGGGATGGGCATGAATGGAATTGCAAAGGAAGCAGCAGCGGGACTTGGAGACTACTCAGGAGAAGTGAAGAAACCGGAGCAGGTGTCAGAATGAACTTGGTGAATGTGATTTAAAGGTGCCCAAGGGGCATCCTAAAGATATCCACAGGTACCTGGGTGGGGCCATAGGGCTCAAGAAGGTAGGGATGGGGGGCACCTGGGTGGCTCAGAGGTTGAGTGTCTCCCTTCCACTCAGGTTGTAATCCGGGGTCCTGGAATCAAGTCCCACATTGGGCTCCCCGCACAGAAGCAGTAGCACAGAGCCTGCTTCTCCCTCTGCCTCTGTCTCTTCTGTGTCTCTCGTGAATAAATAAATAAAATCTTGAAAAGAAAAGAAAAGAAAAGAGAAAAAGAAAACAAAAAAAGAAAAAGAAAAGAAAAGAAAAAAGAAAGAAAAGAAAAGAAAAGAAAAAAAGAAAAGAAAGAAAAGAAAAGAAAAGAAAAGAAAAGAAAAGAAAAGAAAAGAAAAGAAAAGAAAAGAAAAGAAAAGAAAAGAAAAGAAAAAAGAAAAAGGTAGGGACTGTAGAGTCATCTCCATGGGGAGTGACAACTGAGTGTAGGGAAAGCAAAAGGAGTCAGACACGAGCCTTGGAGGACACCAAGTATGTCTTATGGAAAAGGAGAAAAAGCAAGAAGGTGGCTTTCAAAACTGAATCAGGAAAGTTGCATCACAAATGCAACAGGAGAGTTTCAAGGAGGAGGAGGTAATTAACCGCTACCAGGTACTTTAAGTGCTTTAGGTATAGTTCGCATATAACCTTCATCTCAGCCCTGTGTGTTGGCACTTACTATTATTCCCATTTCACAGATGAAGAAACAGAGGCAACATCACAATACTTAGTAAGTAGTGAAAGAGAGTTCTCAGAATAAAGCCAAACGTCGTTACAGCAGACAACACAGAAGGCCCTTCGATGATCTGCCTCCTGGCCACCACCCCCAGGCTCCTCTCCTACCACTATCCACTTTGCTCACCCCAGCCCTGTCTTGGCTGCCTGGCTGCTTCTTCCAGCTGGCTGGGAGCTTTCCCGCCTCAGGGCCTTTGCACTTGCTGTCCTCTCTGAACAACCAGCTCTTTGCCTGGCTGACTGCTCCTCACCTAGAGATCTCAGCTTAAATGCCACCTCCCTGATGCCCTGTCTAGAATCAACTCCCCACCCCAGTTCTAGCACAACACCCACAACGTAAGGTCCTTCTTGGGATGACATGATAAAATATCTCCGCGTGTTTCTGTTCTCTCCTAACTGGACAGAAAGGCCTGCGAGTGTAGGCGTCTTCTCTGTCTTCACCCTTCCATGTGGCGCCCAGCTCAGAGAGCCAGCGCTTAGCGGTCATTCGGTGAGGGAGTAAAAGAGTAAATTAATGAACATACTTCCTCTTAGGTAGTGTTAAATTCTGTGGACATTCAGGAGGATTTTGTTCCTTCCGAGAAGACTTTAAATTAGAAGTACCAAAAAAAAAAAAAAAATTAGAAGGACCAGGTCTGCCCAAACAGCAGCAAGGCTGGTTTTAGTCCCTCCCTAATCTGCTGTTACGTGGTGAAAGCACACACAGCTCCTTGAAGACATGACACACACGGGATGCAATAAATTCCTTACGCCTGAGACAGCTGTTTACTCACAGCTGGGAGACCGGTCTACCTTCCCTTCCAGTATCACTCAGACTCCACATCCCTTCCATGATGAAGTTTCATGTGACTCTCCACTCAAAAGCCTTCCACGGCTTTGTGTCTCATTCGGAGTCAAAGGCAAAGGTCCTTCCAGGGGTTTCATGGTCCACACATATGGGTCCCTTCCTGGATGCCTCCTGGTGCCATCCAACCTCTACATTTTTCTTGCTGTTTCCAGAACATACTGAGCACCTTCACTTGTCAGCACCTCTGTACCAGCTGCTGTTCCCTTTGTGGCCTCTAAGAGCCACGTGCTCATGTGCTCACTTTCTTTAATTCTCTGTTCAAATACTGTTGTCATATAGAAGCCCTCCCAGCACATCCTAATGTAAAACAGCAACCCACCCCTGCTCGGGATACCCACATCTCTTTCACCTTGTTTTCTCTTTATTTTCTCACTAGCACTTACCAGTAACACACACACACACACACACACACACACACACGCACACACACACGTTTAGTCTCTGCCTCTCCCTGAGAAGAACGAAAACTGCAAGAAGGCAGGAATTTTATCCCTTTACTGCTGTATCCTGGATGCCTGACATGTAGTAGATGTTCAAAATTATTTCTCTGAGGGATTAATAATTGTGGGAAATTTAACTCAGGGATGGCAATTAAAAAAAAATACGAGTAGTTAGAAACAGTCTGGTCGTTACTCAAAAGTTGAATACAGAATTGCTATAGGACTCAACAATTCTACTCCTAGGTAGATACCCCAGTTCATTTCAGAGAACTGAAAATGGGAGCTTGAATGGATACCTGTACACCAGGGTCAAAACTTCTAGGATAGAAGTTTTATAAAGACAGAAAGTGGATCAGAGATTATCAGGGGCAGACGGGGAGAGGGTTGGGGAGTTACTGCTTAGTGGGTACAGGGTTTCTGTCTGGGGTGATAGCTTTTGGAAACACAAATAGTGATTGTTCTATAACATGATGAATGTAATTAATGCCACTGAACTGTATAGGTAAATTGGTAAAAAAAAATGGCAAATTTCATATAAATCCACAATTTCGGTTATGAATACTGCGCCAGTATTCATAATCGCTGAAAGGTGGGAACAACCCAAGTGTTCATTGATGGACGAGTGGACAAACAAAATGTGGCCTGTACACATACAATGTGGAACTATTTGGCTTCAGGAGGAAGGGAATTACAACACAGATGAGCCTTGAGGACATCATGAGAAGTGAAATAAGCCAGTCACAGAAGAACAAATACTGTGGGATTCCATTTATATAAGGTACCTAGTGTAGTGAGAGTCATAAAGGCAGAGAGCAGATGGTGGCTGCCAGGGGCTGGGGGAGGAGAGAGTGGAGAATTTTTGGTTAATGAGTCCAGTTTCATATGTTTCAGTTTGAATGATTTAAAAAAAAGGTTTGGGAGCTGGATTGTGTGATGGTTGCATGACAATGTAAATGCATGTATGCCACTGAACTGTATGCTTAAAAATGGTTACAAGGGTAAATGTCGTTATGTTTCACCATAAAAAACAAACAAACCCACCTTATACTCAATTCAGCTATTGGAAAGCTTTTAAGTGTGGTTGGAATAACTTGCATGGTGAGTCTACTTTCTCAACTGTAAATTTTATGGAATCTGAATACAGATTAAGTATTTTTTATTAAAATTTAGCCTCCAAATTGATATGTGCTGTAAGAGTAAAATGTATTTTGAAAGCAATTACATGTTGAAATGATAATATTTTTGATACATTCCGGTTGAATAAAATATATTAAAATTGAAAAAAAAAAAAAGAGAGGAGCAGATTCTCTCGCCTGTGCTACCGCACAGACAAACCTTGAAACACCGCACTAAGTGAGATAAGGACCAGACGCAAGACAGCAAATATTACATGATGCCACTTATCAGATAAGCCTAGAATAGAAGTTTTATAGGGACAGAAAGTGGATCAAAGATTATCAGGGGCAGACGGGGAGAGGGTTGGGGAGTTACTGCTTAGTGGGTACAGGGTTTCTGTCTGGGGTGATGACAACTTTTGGAAACACAAACAGTGATTGTTCTATAACATGATGAATGTAATTAATGCCACTGAACTGTATAGGTAAATTGGTAAAAAAAAAAAATGGTAAATTTCATATAAATCCACAATTTAAAAAAAGAAAAAAAAAAGGAAAGGGGAAAAGAAGTAAATGGAAGAGATCACTTCCTTAAAGCAAGGGAGAGCAATAAACAGCTGTGGAGTAAGCCTCAGGATGCTAGCTCCTTGGGCAAGGGGGTAAAGGAAACTTCCCTGGATTTGGACATAAAGGAATTTCCCCCTGATTTCGACAGCTCTCTCCTAAAGAAAGGATGCAAGAATAAAAATCTTCTCACTGCTGAACTCCTATGGACAAACGTTTGGTGACAGCTTGCTACCCCATATTTATATCTAAGATTACCACACATAAGAGGAGGTGGGAAGTATGCCAGGTGGCAATAAAATATGGTACATACAGCTGGAGGCTCTGAGCAGGCTCTGAAGTTAGAACATGTTTGGGTTTTCTTCCCAAGGAGCTGCAGTGAAGTTTAAGGTAAATCGCTTTTATGTAATATTATTTTATATATAGTACATAGGAGAAAGTATGGATAGACTCTTATAACTATGTCATACAGTACACCTCTTGTATTCCTGCGTGTGAAACATGTTACAGAGAGAACCGGGGCCCCCCACCCTTTGTCTTTCACAAAACCCATTTGCTGAAAGGCCAACTAGAAAAGGACCCACTGCTTGAACCTGCAGTCTTCTTCCACCCAATCCTGCTTTCTCTCCCATTCCTTTTGCAGGTGTTGATAGCTAATGAACACCTTCTACTCCAAACACCGTCTAAGCATCTGCTTTTGAAGATCTAACCTGTGACAAATACCTACCCCATTGTCAGGCATTATTCTAGGTGCTGGGGAATCAGCCAAAGTATAGATGACAACCCCTCCTCCCCATGGGGGTTTTAATGGGGTAACTGGGAACACTTTGGCCCACACAATAAGGCGACGTTTTGGTAGCTAGAGCAGCCATCTACCCTCTCTCTTCCTGTCTTGGAAGCAGATGTGATGGCTGCAGCTGCAACAGCCACCTTGCTACTACAGGTGACAAATATGATGGAACACCTAGGACTGCACTAGACAATTTAACAGCCATTAGTCACATGTGGCTTTTGAGCATCTGAAATGTGGCTAGTCTGAATGGAGATGAGCTGTAAAATACATACAGGATTTTAGGACTTAATAAAAAACATAAGATTTCTCACTATTTTTTATATTGACTCCAGGTTGAAATAATATTGTGGATACATTAGATTAAATAAAATATATTATTACAATCAATTCCACTATTTTTGGCACTTTTCAAATGTTGCTACTAGAAACTGTTAAATTACGTATGTGGCCTGCATTGTGTTTCTACTAAACAATGCGGACCTAGAGAATCAGAGAATATAGCCACCAAACCTCAAGCCACTCTCTCTCTCTCTAGTGATATCTGGTTTAAAAATAAGCTGGGTGCTTGAGACCTGGGGATGAGCCAGGCATGTCCCTGTCTTCACAGAGCCCACAGTGAGAGACACAAAAGCAATCAAAGAGGGATACTGATTAGCAAACTCTGGTAGGACTGGAGTCTGGGGTCCCCATTGGGCACCAGACCCAGACTGAGGATGGAATAAGAGAAAGGGATGTGGAGAAGAGATCAAGGAGGGTGCCCTGAAGGAGGTGATGCTTGCTCAAACTGAATCACGCAAAGAACAAGTTAGCTAGGCCAGGAAGGGGCCCCCATTTGGCACAAGCAGTATAGATCCTCCCTGGACCAGGGCTCTCAAAGATCCCATTACCTGCTGGAATTTGAAGAGGAAAGTATACACTTGTATTTGTTCCCCCTGCAAAAGAGCATTCAACTTCACTGATAGAGCAAACCTCTGAACAAAACTACGTATATGCAACTATTTTTCAACTTAAAGCCCTATGCAGACGTTGGGTGTTAATAACAGTAATGAAGTTGTTGTAGTTGTGGCTGTGATTGTTACAGAGGGGTCAGCCATCCCTGCCTGATTGTTACTGGACTGCTCTCTTCACTCAGTGTCCCTGCTCAAGGCCACCAGCTAGACTCCTGGATGCAGGGGGGTTGTCCATCCCAATGCTCACTCAGCAAGGCCACAGAGATCCAAGTAGGCTACACCCTGCTGTGGTCTTTCAAAGAAAGACTCTTCTTGGCCCTCTCCTGCCACTGTCACTGGGGAATGCCCGCTGGAAGCACCTCCAGGGAGAAGGCGACAATGCCTATAATATTTTCAATGTGATGCACATATATCCTTTGGCTCAGAATCCTCACAACTGTCCCATAGATATGCCTTCATGTGTATATGGAGCATGTGTGAGTAAATGTATTACAGCGCTATTTCAGAATGAGCTAAGCCGTTAAAGAGTGAAATGGGAAGCCACGAAAATAATAGAAGGATTAGAGCCCCACAAACTGATACAAAACAATCTCCAAGATCGAGGTGAGTGAAAGAAATGTGCACAATATTTTTTTAAAAATTTCCAGTAAAAAATAAGTAACGGGGGGATGCACACATCTGTTTGCACGCACACACGAACACACATGTAGAGACTTCCAGAAAAACCATATGGAAAAGAGTCCAGCGGTTGCCTCTAGGGTTGGGACCTGGCGGCTTGGGGAAAAGATATACCTACCACAGTACATGTTCTTGTCCTGCTTGAATGTTTTATTTTTTAATCATAAGCATACATCTCTTTTTTAAAGAACACTAGTTTTTTTTTTTCTTAAAAAGACAAAGAAGTCTTTATCTAACTGTATTTAGAAAATGAACCACAGTGAACCCGAGTTAACCACTTCCTATGAAGATAGCCAAAAAGAGAGAGCTTTACATCACACTTTAATATTTGGGAGATTGGATGCACTCAAGCTCATATATAATGTCCAGCGCACACACTCACGCGGAACCTGCCAACTCCACGTGGAGCAGTGGTGTCAAGCGTAGGGATGAACACAAACTCATTGTAACCTGGGCTGGAAGGCATGTCTGACACAGCAGTGCCAGGAGGCCATTACAGGTAAGCAGACAAATCCAGAGTTCACCTGCAGAACTGCATACCCCAGAGACCGTCCTCTGCTTTCCATAGCTCTATGGGCCATGCCTGCAGCTGGCCATATTAGGCAGAATGGCACTTGACATGCCCCAGCCAGCACAGCAGAGCCCTACTGTGAGGGCAGTGGTGGGTGATTTCAGAGGTCCGGAATGCCAGATAGGCTTATCTAGGCCTGGAGATAGCAGCCTTCCCTGCCAGCTTCACCCCTCCCACCCTACCTCCCTACCTCCTCCTGTGCTCTGCTCGTGGAGCTCAAGAACCACTTGCATCAGCTAAGCCTGGGCTACCCACCACTGGGGAGCCACTGCAGGGGCAGAGATGGGCAAGGGTCACAGTCAGGAACAAAAGGTAGGTGGTGACCCTGCTGGATGTTCACAAAATACAGACATTTCCTTCTCACAAGATAACCCAACAGTTTTCATTCTATAGGCTGGCCCCGTTCCTGCTGGTGACAAGAGTCCATGAGTCATTTCCTGTGAGCATGTTTTTATGATGTACAAGTGCCTTCTGGTCTGCGCTGGTTATCTGTGATTACTGAGCAACCCCATGGAAGGTGGTAGAAAGAACCCAGGGTCGGGAATCCAGGGCTCGTCCTCAATGGTCCCTAGGTCCTCTGTTTGACCCTGCAACCCTCTCTTCACAGCCTGGCCCCCGGGAGGCCCTTCTTTCCGGGTCACTTCCTGCTCATCCACCTATTTTGCTCTCTCTGGCTCTCACCCTCTCCCCACTCTCACCTTCATTCCTCTTACAAAACAACACAGTCTTCCTGGAATACAGCTGCCTGTCCTGTGTTCCCTCAGCTCGGCGAGGCAAACTTCTTCTCATACGTCAAGCTCCAAATCATACCTTCTCTTCCAGGAAGCATTGCCAGACTGCTCCGGTCATGCTCAGTCATTGCTTTTCTAGGCTCCTGCAGACTGTGTACACACCTGTCTCGTACACTTAGGATACCAGTGAAAATACTGGCCAGGCATGTGCGGTTCACTTATATGTACCAGGCAACGTTCTAAATCCCTCACAAAGATCGCCTGAGTTAGTGCTCACAGCAACTCCATGAGAGAGTGACCATTGCTATCCTCATTTTACACAGATCGCTACTGAGGACCCATGATTTAAGCAACCTGCCCAAGGCCACCGAGCTATCTCGTGGCTGACTGGTACCTAGACAAGTGACTGGCACACAGCAACTGCTCAATAATTATTCACCTCATGAATGACTAGGTAAATTAATAAATACAGAAATAATTATGTTTCTGTCTCCCAAACTGCTAAGAGCCACTTCTCATTTGTCTTTCAAGCCACCTCCCCTGTCAGGTGCATAGAGCGCTAGAAATACCTGCTGAATGAGTGAACAAAAGAATATTGGAGCCAACCCATCAATAGAGTCCAAATCCTGACAAAGTTGCCCGCTAGCCTCGGATAAATGGCTTCAGGTTCCTGGGCCCCTCTGTGTTACCTGTCAGATGTAGAGATTGTACACAACATCCTCTCCAGTTCCTTCTGATATTAGGTACATATAAAAGACCAGACTCCACAATTTTGTGATGACGGCAATTCCCATGCCAAACCTTATATTGCTTCCCCCCCCCCACCTTTCTGGGCTGTATTCCCCAGGGACATTACATAATTGGATGTGATATTTGATAAAGGTACTATCCGGATGCAGAACCAGTGTTAGTCCTAAAAGAGTTACTTTGGCTTGATCCTTGGATCACTGTATCCTTATCCAAACAGATCACACCCAGGGAAAGAATTATTAAGTGCCTGACAAAACCCTCATAACTAATTAGTAAACAATGATCCCAAGTTAGATTATGCAACTGACACCTAAGCCAATACTCTAATGACAATGTAGGTCCTTCTCCCTGTTCCCCTACCCCTATCAGAGGCTTCCTTCTCCAAACAGATGCTGGTCAATCTCCCTCAATCACCACTACCAACATACATGCATACACACACACACACACACACACACACACACACGCACACGCTCACTCACACTCGCACACTGCTGGCATGAAGAGCGCGGTAGCTGCTGATATATGCGGTGAAATGCTAAAGCCCTGATCCACTCCAGATGGTTCTGAGGTATCCGCAACAATGGAAAGTTTTGGGTTCTGGATGAGTTAATTTCTACTCTAGCTGTGGCTAGCCAGGAGCTTGACCATGTGCCTGATACCTGACACACCTATGTTATATGTCTTAGCATTAATGATCATCCATGTGCATGCTAATACCCAGCATTTCTTGTTTGGCTAATGCTCAGCGTAAACTACTACACCCAAGGATACCTAAGCGAGGTGTGTGAGTGAGACAGAGTCTGTTCATGTTAGAAGAGAGGGAGGACCCGTGTTCTGTGTTTTGTTTGACTCACAACAAGGACTGCAAGCTCTAGGTTCTTAGAGTTGGCCATTAACCATCCACATGAATCCGATATGGAGAGAGACTATACCATAACCAGGATGCACACAGTCCCTGTAGAGGACCCTGTTATTTATCCATCCCACATCTTGGGAACCTGCTCCTCCCTCATGTCTATCATATGATGCTTGAAAGGGCTACCAAAGACAGTAGCCAGTTCCCCTGGTTTGGGCACAATAATTGGTCCAGACACAGGCCAGTTAGAATCCTTCTCTAAAATTTTATTCAATATTGAGCAGGAGGAAAGAGAGTCTAGCCTTTGGGTCACAGAGCTATAAAGATAGGAACTAGAGGCCACATGGAGAAAATCTGTAGGAGAGAAGACTGGAGCCAACATAGAGCAAAACGTCCAAGACAAAGATGGAAGGAGAGAGGATGGGAAAAGACTCTCTGGACCTTCCTGTTTATACAAGTTAATGATTCTCTTTTTTTGTTTAGGTTTGAGCTGGGTTTCTGAAGTGTGCAGCTCAAGTGACCTCGCACAGTCAGAGCCATACTTGGAGCACATCTTCAAATGTGTTCCATGCTTCAGGATCTAGGTGGTGCTTAGGAGATGGGCTACCACACATTTGAAAGGTCCTTATTCCTCCTCCTCCAAGGCAGAAAATTCCTGAGCAAGATACACTCTCAACTCAGCATCACTAACTACCAATGTTAGTGCCTTCCCTTTGTATCCCCGGCACCAGTGGTGACCTGCCAACCTCAAGAGTCCACAAGGACTCTTCTATTTCATCTCATCGAGGCTTGAAAAATAAAGGCTGGCCAGACAGGCAAGGCAACTGACTGATGATTTTTGAAAAAAGGGCATCTTCCTAGTGGTCGAGCCTCCATTCCATCCCCCCGGGCGCTCACTCCCTCTGCAGGTCTGTCTTCAGAGCACCAAGAGAGTCCCCTCAACAGCCAGACACTGCTGGGTACATGAGGCCATGGCATTTCCTCATAGAATAAGGCCTCTGAAAACCTTCCCGAGAAAACACCTTACAGCCTGGCCACCTGACTTCTACGGGAACTTTTCAAAAGAAAGCTGCCACACACAGTTACTGAAAAGGGTGATACTTTGAAAGCAAACAGCTCCCCCCTCTCTCCAAGTCTGAAGAGCTTCCCAGGGAACCAGGAGCCATGAAGTCACAGCAGCTAGGTGGGGGTGGCACCTCAGCGACCTGTCGCACCCCTTTCTCTTCTCTTTCTTTAACACTTTTGTCTCCTCTGTGTAGGCATAAAGCTTGGCAGGTTATGGGCAGGCACTGCCTGGATGGCTAGAGCTCTGGGCTGAAGTTCTGGACTTGTGGGAATGCTCTTCTTATGCCCCATAAAGTCAGCGCGCCCCAGGCTTGGAGGAGCTTTGGCAGCTGTCCCCCTGGGGGCAAGGGAACGCGGCCGGCCGTATCCCACGGTACAGTCAACAGCTCCTCATCACCAAAACAAAAACACAACAGTCCTGATTGCCATGGAGAGTTCAATCCCCTTGTCTGGGATTGGCACCGACTAAAATTCCAAGGGCTCTGGCTAAACTACCTCCTGTGAGGTCTAAATACAGCACGCTCACTTTTAACCTAAACATACAGTCTGGACCACTGCCTGGGGCCGACAGCCCCCCAAGGGCCAGGCCGAGATGTCTTGACTTCCGGCTGCCCCTTAGGCAGTGTGCATTGCAGTGATAGAGATGTGATGTCCATCAATGTCACCTGTGGCCAAAGAGTGGGGGAAGTAATCAGCTTGTGGAGGGTTAACTATGAGTATGACCCTGAGCACAGAAATGCATCCTGGGGAAGAGGGTGGAGAGAAGAAGGGAAAGAGAGAGGGAGGAAAAGGCAGGAAGGACCAAAGACCTATTTCTTAGCCAATCAAAGTCAAGGGATCTTTCTACAAGATGGAATGGAATTTAGGGTGCAATCTCTTGAATCAGACCAAAGTTGCCTCCTTGTTGTGGGATCTCGAGCTAGATAATGGACTTCTCAGTTTCCATAGCTCTAAAATGGCCCAAAGGACCATGTAGTAGGTGTTCACTGAGACCATGTTTATACAGTTCCTGGCACACAGAAGTTGTTCAATAAATAGTAGCTACTAGCAGTAATAGTGGTGACAGTAGAAGCAAGATAATGCCAAGCATGCATTTATTCTCTCTGCCTTGGAGAGGCCACAGGAAGAGTAGCTGAGGCCTCTTAAGACAGAAGCTCCCACCCAGGGTAAGCTGTGCATGTGCAGGCAAAGGAAATCTTCAACCAAGCAAAATCTCACACATACCCATACCTATTAAGGACCTTAGAATGGCAAAATGGCAACAGCTTCCTAACCTCCCAGCAAGCCAACACGCACACCAACACGCATTTCTTACTCAAAGGTAAGAAATGTCTACACAGGATTTTCCCTTACCTTGGTGTTCATACAAGACTTCCCTCGCTTGTACTCCTTATGGGATCCACGTTTGTCCAGTTTGTACCACAGGGCTTTGGCCTTCCAGGTGGTCACCTTGGACTTGAGCTTGGAATAAAAGTTCCGGTGGTCCAGAGGGTCTAGGTCCAGGTGTCGTGTGAGGATGTTGAAGGCCTGGAGGGTGCCTTTGCACGTGGAAGCCTGGACAAAGTTCTCGAAGACCTGCCCGGCCTGGGTCTGCTTCTCATCCTCGTTTTCCCCCATGTTTCAGCAGCTGTGTAGAGCAGTGGTTTGGAGAAGCTAGAGGAGAACACCATGAAGTACCTGGAAAAACGTCACACCTGCAAAGGAAGGTGGGGGCAGAGGTGAGCTCCATGGTAATGAGGGCAGGGTTGGGGAATGGGTGCTGAGAGGGAAAAATAAAATTCCTTTGGGATGCTAAGCATACTAAACATAGCACTTAATGCTAAAGATAAATCGTCTATAGAAAAGGTACAATCATGCCTTCTGAGCTGGCAATGCTGTCTTGCTGGCTGTCTCTTTCCCCCTGCCAACACCCACTCCTCTCACTGGCTATAAAAGAATTACATACAGGTCACTCAAAGATATACCTTGGCTGATGTCAGCATTACCTGGTCAATCTTGTTATGAGCCAGATAATTCTAGAAATAACAACTAGAAAAGGGGGGGGGGGACAAACCAGAAAAGCACACCAGATGTAGCAAGCACCACGGAAATCTTTAATTCGTGGTGCTACAAATTAGTTGAGTAATATTAGTGTAATCTAGCCCCGTGACATTAGCACACAGACCAAAAAATTCAAAGCACCTGCCTCACTAGAATTCATGGCCTTCTCACATATCTTTAGACACAAAACGTTAAAGTCTTCCTCCACTATTTACCAGAGGGCAGGTCTTTCCCCTATACAGATGACAAATGTCAACTTCTCGAAACTTCCCTCTACTCCCAGTATCAGCTGCAAGCACAGCATCTACCTCAGTCAGACATACAGAAAGACACAGACACACAGGGGTCTCCTCCTGATGTGCAAAAGGAGTCTGCGCTCTGTGAGCCCAAGCTGTGAGTTGTTTGGAACAAGTGCTGAGGCCGATGGAAGGAAAAATGCAATGGGTATTCATTCACATTACGAAAATAGCTCGCCTGGGTTTGGGCCATTGGCCTGTCTCTCTGCACCACTCTAACCTCAGGCATTTCTTAGGAAAGTCATTCAAGTTTCAAAGGAACAAAAATAAGTTAGGGTCGATTTTCCAAAGCAAAAGCTATTTTTCCAGAACCCAAAGCTACTGCAAGAAGACAAGTGTAGAGGAACTAGGGTTGGCCCAGCTGTCAGGAGGGCTCGAGAGGGTCTGTAAACAAGAGCATACAGCAAGCATATCAAGCTTCCCCAGACAGAGGCCTGGTGGGAGGAGGTCAGCAAATACAGAGACAAGGCCCTAGGGCTGGGCGGCTTCCCACTCTCCAGACAGAAACACTGTTGTGGGTGCATTTGGATTGTGGGCTGGCCTTATAACATTAAAAGCAGAGCAAAGTGTTTATTTTCTTCCTTCATCCTTTACTCATTCATTCAGCAACAATTACTGGTGCCTAAGCAAGAGCCATGCAGCCCCCCAGGTACTGAGGATGCAGAGATGGGGCCTAGGGAGGAAGACAGGTGTATGAAGAGTTGATTATAGGACAACAGGAAAGCGCTTTTAAAAGATGAGCAAGGAAAAAAAAAAAAAAAAAGATGAGCAAGGTGCATGGAAGCCAGATAAGGAGGTGTCTGAGAGAGCCTAGACGTGTCCAGAGGAGCCACGGGGTAGGGCGGGCAGGGGGAGTGGAGGATGCCCCAAACACTACAATTTTAGGAACAAGATGAATTTCACTAGAAGACTAGGGAATAGAGGTTCTCAGGCAAAGGAAAGGCCATACAGATGTGAGTCGGGAAAGAGCCAGCACACAGCAAGCTCAGAGTTTCTAGAGTTCAGAACTCATGACAAGGTGTGGAGGGAGCATCCAGGGCAGATCATGGAGGGGGCAGGAGACAGAGCGACAGGGCAGAGAAGAGCCTCTGGGAAGATGAGGTGGTGGGAGGCAGTAACGAGCAAGGTAGCTGGGAGAGCCCCAGGAGAGAGGCGCGCACTCGCATGCACGCACGGTGTATGGCAGCCCGCGGGCAGCACCTGGGGGGGGGGGGGCGCTGCTGGGGGCAGACACCCAGACGCTGCTGGCCACGGGGGCGCTGACAACAGCAGGGACACCACCCCTCACCCCGTCCCCAGGAACCTCCGACATGCCTGGCACCGTGCGTGGCTGAGGGCCCATTCCGTGCGCCAGGCCTAGCCCGGGGCACTCTTGAGCCAGGCCTCTGTCCTCCAGGAGCCCTGACCTGGCGGCTCTGCTCCCCGCCACCCTGCAAAGTCACCGCGCATGGAGAGCTGGCCCTGTGCTTTGCCAGGTGCCCATAAGACACGGACTCCCTCCCAGATGCTCTCTCGGCTCCTTAAAGGTCCGCAGTGCTCACTTTGGCATCGCTCCCATAAACACTGCCTCCTACTGTTTCAGCTCTTCCCCAGGTACAAGACTTACCACCCAGAGAGCATAAACAGAGAGCAAGACTCGTTTGCTTTTCAGAGGGAAGGAACATCCCCAGTCTCTATCTTTGGAACCATTCCGGTGCCCAGCACTGAACAAAGGATGCGGCCGTTGACAAAGACAAAACTACTTGAATTCAGCTGGCACCCTGTAGTCCTTTCTGGGGATGGGCAGATGGTGCAGAGAGAGCCACCTGCCCATCCAGGCTTTGGGGCTATTGGAGCCCAAGTCCAAGCTCAGTTTGGCCCCTGGTTGCCCTCACGGCCTCACACAAGCCATAGAAGCTCTGAGCCTCAGTTTCTCCTTTTGTAAGAGAGCTGGTATTCTCCACCTTGCAGGGTTGCTGTGTAGGGCGAGGTGTGTGGGGGCAGAGCCAGGCCCTGGGAGGCACTTGGCAGATGTGGAAAT
This sequence comes from Vulpes lagopus, assembly GCF_018345385.1. Lineage (NCBI taxonomy): Eukaryota > Metazoa > Chordata > Mammalia > Carnivora > Canidae > Vulpes > Vulpes lagopus. Next base: position 14,669,474 of record NC_054838.1, read on the forward strand.
GTGCACTGCATCTCTCTCACGTGGGGCAAATTCGTGTCCGGGGAATGCACCAGTTTGAAAAAACACTTCTGTACATCAATTCTTCGAGTTGCCAGCTCCCCCTTGTCTAAAAGGGTGAACTGTTTAGAGATATCAAGCCAAACCTGACTCCCAGAGAATCATTTACAAACTGGAAGAACCTGTATCCTTCCCACTCCAGCTGCCGTCCCTCCTCCCCCAAAAGAAAACCGAACGACTTAATCTTAGGGTTCCAGTGGAGAGCCAAAGGTGGCGTGGAGTGTGCTGGCTGTGCATGGGGGCCCTAGGAACTCGGTCTTCTCTAGAGGGAGATATGGGGTGGGGGTGGAGAGGGGTGGCCGGACTGCAGACGGTGCTCCTTGGACTGTACACTAGCAGCTCGTACCAGGCTCAGCCTGCCTCCCTGGTCTGAAGGGTCTGGTCTCAACCTGCAAAATCAGCTTTGCAGTTGGAGTCAAAGACCTTAAAAAAGACCCTAACACCCATGAGGGTAGGTTTCCTCATGGAAGAGCCTCAGACGGTTTGGAGTCTAGCAGATGAAGGTGTGAATCTGGTCTCATGCACCTGCTAGGCAAGTGATCTAACGTATATCAGCCTGTTTCCTCATCTGTAAAATGAGACAATCACACTGGCTTTGTAGGGTTACAAGGAATAAACTCAATCATGGATGTGATGTATTTAGCACCTGGCAGCTACATGATAACCAGCAGTCAATTACTATGCCTCAAAGGGCCCAAACGTCATCAAATCAGAAGGGAGGGACTAGCTTCCCAGCTCAAGGAATTATCTGTACTTTAAGACTAGAAGCGGGCAGCCCCGGTGGCCCAGCGGTTTAGTGCCACCTTCAGCCCAGGGTGTGATCCTGGAGACCCAGGATCCAGTCCCACGTCGGGCTCCCTGCATGAAGCCTGCTTCCCCCGCTGCCTGTATCTCTGCCTCTCTCTCTCTGTCTCTGTCATGAATAAATAAATAAAATCTTTAATAAATAAATAAAACTAGAAGCCATAGGCTTTGAATTCAGACAATGTGGGTTCAAATCCACTTCCCAGTTGGATAGCCTTGGACAACTCACTTAACTTCTGAGATTTAAATTCTCTCAAATATAGAGTGGGGACTAAGGAGGTTTCTGTAATTTCAGTAATAAAAAACATCCTTGATACAGGTAGTTCTGTTAGTGGGCTAGGAAGGCTGACTTGGGAGGGCTCTGGGAGACTGAGTCTGAGCTCCAAACCCCTTCTTCCAGAGACTGGAGTGGAATTTTTTTTTCTGGTGGGTACCCTTTCTCCTTCCCCAAAAGAAAATCGAGGATTAGTTAAATCAGAGGATCTCAGGTTATAGCTCTTGTGAAAATTTTCCTTGTCAACCACCACCCAGCTGTTGTTTTTTAGAGTTTGATAGGATATTTAGAGTTTAATATAAATAAAGCCACCCAGAAATACGAAAGGTTTCTTCATTTTCTGGGAATAAATAAGATGTGATGCTTTAGTTTCCAAGAATAGGCCTGAAGCTATTTGGTTTTTGCCAATTGGTTCCTTATTTGTGGTTCCTGCCTGTGTGACTTCATGAGTCACAAAGCAACCCCCCCTTTCCCTGCCCATGGCTGCTACAAATTAAAACTCAGAGCTTTGGATTGCTGGCAACAACAGCATGAGTAATGGGCTCAGTCCGGGGCATCTGGGAGACAAGTTCAAGGTTTGGCACAGAGCCCCAAAGTACCTCTCAAGTGAGAGAAGGCATTGCCTGGCTGAAGAGTTTCTAGGGTGCTCACATTGAGGACCCCAGCCTCTGTCTTCCCTGGGCCTCATCACCTGCCAAATGGCATCAAACAGTGTGACCAGGTAGTGGATAAATGACAGGTTTTTTTTTTTGTTTTTTGTTTTAAGATTTTATATATTTAATCATGAGAGACACACAGAGAGAGGCAGAGACGCAGGCAGAGGGAGAAGCAGGCTCCATGCAGGGAGCCCGATGCGGGACTCGATCCTGGGACTCCAGGATCACGCCCTGGGCTGAAGGCAGTCACTCAGCCCCTAAGCCACCCGAGTGCCCCAAATGACCTCGCCAATGAGCCCCCAGGCAGGGTTGGTTTTCACCCTCATGCACTCACAGGGTGGCCAGAAAAACTGGAAGCCGCGGCCCCGAGCCTCACACACAGAAGACCCTGGATCCAACAGGTAAGGTGAGGCAAGAGGCAGCCCGGGAAGTACCCCCTCCCCCCCCCAGGGACACTGCATCTCTGCAGAGCCCAGGTTCACAGGTGAGGCCTGCACACCTCATCTTCTCACCTGGCCAGAGGAGGCCTGGCTTTCCATCTACAAGGACATACAGCAACCAACGTGAACTGAAAGAGGGATCTCCCAAGGTTGGGAAGGGACTGAAAGGGCCTCCTTCCAGCCAGGGGTCCCCAGCCTTCCCTCGCACACGGCCTCCTGGGGCAGCCTGCTCCACCTTTGCCTCCTCCCCAGGGCAATCAATCCTGTCTCTCCACAAGCTTCTTTCTGTTCCTGATTTCAACCCCAGGGATCACCCACAGGAAGTCAAAGCCCTTCCTTCCACGCAAGCTGAAACCACACGTGCAGTTTTCTTACACACGCCATCTGGAGCCCTGCGAGGAAAGGCCCAGGAAAACACATCCAGGAGACATACCGTGAAAGGCCTAACAAGTTCCCAGCCTGCCCCAAGGGCCTAGAAACTGCCCTCCCTTCTACACTGCCTCAGGTGGGGAGCTCAGGCCAGGCCTTCTGTGTGGGTCCTGCCCTTCCAGCCTCGGTCCTCCCCTGACTCTTTTCAACAGTGGGTTGACTCCATTGGTCTGACTCAGTGACCTCACACACTCCCGCTTCCTCACCTCCATCCATTTCCTCCTGGAGGCCCAGTAGCAGATCCCTTCCTGCTCCAATGAGCCAGATTCCTGTATGCTGACAGGTCACGGTGCCAGGAAGAGGCCCACGTGACCAGAGGCCCACGGCAGGCCAGGGTCTTCCACCAGCATTATCCTAAGGGGTCCTCACACCAAGACTATGGGGTGGGGGGGGGGTCTTCTTTCCTCTGTTTCTGCTCTACAATAAGGTCCTTGGGGGGCAGGGCAGGGGGGGGGGTCCCAGAACTTGCCTATCTTTGTTTTCTATAATGCAGTTATGTTTGCCACATGTGCTTCCTAGTGTGTGTCTGTATACATGTATGTGTATACATATGCATGTGTGCATGTGTACATATGTAAATGCAGGGATATATATGTATGCACATGCATTGTGTACGTGTGCACACACGTGTGTGCATGTATATATATAAATGTGTGTATATATATGCATGTACATTCACACGTACCTACTTTAAACATTTTTCAGTAAGAATTTCTAGCCAGTGCTCCACACCTCTGCTTGGACCACTAAGCCGCTCTTCAAGGACCTTCCAGAAGCAAAGCCTCCATGGTGGGCAGAAGGCCAGCCTAGGCATGAGGAGTCTGGGCCCGCCCCTCACACCACCTCATGAGGACACCAACAGCCGCGTGGCTCAGCTGCTGACAACGTGCCAGGCCCTGTCCCAGACGCCTACATCGCTGACCTCATTTACCCATCCTTGTTTGGCAGAAGAAAAGGCAAACTACAGAGTTACCTCCTCAGGATCCCAGAGGCAGCAAGGAGGGATGCTGTGAAAGGGGCCCAGTTCCAGCTCACTTCAAAATCCACACTTAGTCACCAACGGATCGACGCCATGTAGACAGAACTGGTACAGCCTGCCTTTGTTGAAGACACTGTACACAGTAAACGGGTCCAGCTCTGAAGTCTCTGGAGATCTTTCAGGCTCCGAGAGTCTATGCGTGTCAACAACAGAGCACGATTTCATAAGTTATGGGGCAACCAAGTAATAAAGTATTAGGCAGTCCTTTAAAAATAATATTTAGAAAGACACTTAATCCACAGGGAAGCGCTTACACCCTAATGCAGAGTGAGGAGGGCAGGGTATAATTTCAGGTGCTCAATAGGACTCTGACTCCATAAAGCAATATCTATAGAAGAAGGAAAATAAGCCAAACATGAACAGTATGTGTGAGAGAAGCAGGTCGGGGGGGTGGGGGGGAAATGGTCTTTTTGGATGATTTTTATTTTTAGCTTCATACTTTCCACTCCCAAATGTTCTTCCAGAGTGTGTACAACCTGTTCAAGTGCCTCCTGTACACACATCCTAAGTCTAGGGTCTTCTGTCCCTGACTAGCCCACTGGTCTCGATGACCGGAGGGGGCTTTGGGATCCTACCTGCCTCAGGCCAGCAAGTGCCTGTAGGCCTCCACCAAGCTAGCAGGATGCTTCTTCTCCAGAAAAGAAAGAGCCATCCGGCAAGAAGCCCTGGCACCATGCTGACTTGATGAAGAATGGGCTTGCAATCCAGCAGGTGAGGGTCAAGGCCCCAGGCTGCATCCCCCACAGGTCTGTTCTCTGGACCTCAGGCCCGCGGGTCCAGCATGCCTGGCCTCTTTCCAAGAAGTCACCCCTTAGACCCCATCTCCTGCTGGGCCCACAGGATACCTTGCCCATGAACCCACATACCATATGCAGGAAACCTGCATACCTGGTAATACGCCAAGAGGTGACAAAATTCAATGTATCTCAACACACACACACTAAGCTCATTTTACTAACAAAAACTTAGCAGTCTATTCTGTGTGTGCCCCAACTGTCTTGGTCATATGCTAGGTACCCAGGAAAACCGTGAACTCTCAATTTTGATTTCCAGAAGGCAATCCTGTCTCAGAACTTAGTGAGGGTACCGAGAAGAAGCAAATTCAGAGACAGGAAACAGAAGGGTAGATGCTAGGGGCTGGGGGAAGAGAGGAATGGGGAGTTCGTGTCTGAGGCGTAGACTATGAATCTGAGAAGATGAAAGAGTTCTGGGGGTAGATGGTGGTGACGCCTTTGCAACATCGTGAGCGTACTCGATTATCACGGAGCTCTACACTTAAAAATGGTTAAAATGGTAAGTTTTATGTTTTGTATATTTTCCCACAAAAAGAAAAATAAAATGCATTAAGAAAACCCCCACCACTACCCAAAAAGAAAAAAAAGAAAAAGAACAAGAAAACCCCCACCATCACCACCTAAGAGCCAGAGCTGTCCAAGGCCAGAGTACAGAAAATTACGCTAATTAACACTGAAGTTAATTTTCTAAAATACTTTTGAATTAAAATGTAATAAGCAAAAGAAATCATTAAGTTAATGAAAGGATCTTGCTCTTTGTTTTATTTGGCTCAAGAAATAACATTTAACCTTTCTTTTTTTTTTTTCTTTTTTTTTTTGTAAAGTCATCTAGGCTTCTCTCATTCTTCCTTCCAAATCTTATTGGACTCCAGAATGACTGTGGAAGCTCAGTTCTGACAAGTTGTTATTTTATCTCTTGCTCTGCTTTGCTCAGGCAACCACCACTGATACTCCTGCCCCCATACACGCATCTGTGAAATTTCCTTCAACACCCGGCTCCCAAGTCTTGGTCTTGGCTCCCCAAACCCACCACACACTGCCCAGGGGAGAAGGCACCTGCATTCTCACCATCCCGTGCAGTGGTGCCAGCAGACAGCAGGTCTGAGAAAGCAGGGAACATTCTTCCCTGCAGTGTACAGATTCCCTAAGAGCTCCCTGACGACAAGTCAGCTCAGATCCATTGGGCACACCATCAGGCTCGAACGAGTGGGAACAATGGCTGTGTCATTAGATGAGACTTCTGTCCTTCAAAGTTAAGGGTTGGGCATATTTTTAATTGGCTGACATCAATTTCAGGGACATGGGTAAGGCTCCTTTAGAAGAATCCTATTGTAAGACAAAGAAGCTTCCCTATTCCAAAGACATTAAATCCAATATATCACTTGGTGTTCTTAAGCAGGGCCTGTGGCTATGAAGAAATCCTCTCCACACGAACTCCTAGTCTTCCATCAATGCCCATCTCCTCCAGATGCTCTAGTTCCCTAGCCCCAAATGGGTCAGATCCTTCCCATGGCATCTAGTACTTGCTTCAATGATAGCAAGTTCTTCTGTGAATTTTTTACTTCCCTACTCTCGGCTCCTAGCAAAAGACTCTCTCTGTACATAGTACGTGCTAAACGAATGAACGACTATTCAATCCTTGGGAACATAAGAATTGTTGGCACTAAAGGAGCATCTATGAAGTCTTGGGCAATGTGTTAAAATCTTCCTATTATTAAAGAAATTAATATTATAACAAACTCAGACGTTGTTAGACACTATTGATATCCCCATTTTTCAGAGAATTAGGGAAGTTAGCCAATGGCCCGAGGTCACATGGCCAGAAGTGGTGAACCTATAACGCGAAGCCCCATAGCCAGAGTTCAGAACCCGCATCCTTAACCACATGCCCATAGTGCTCCCACACAAAGTAGATGGAGCCCAAAGGTATGTAAGTGCTGCCCTGCACACCACAGCAGAGACGTGTCTGCTTGTCTAGGCCAGGGACTCCTCTTCTTCCATCAAACTCCAAAATGCTAGGCCCTGGATAATGAGATCTCGATGCACTATCAGATGAAGACAGTAGCTAATCTGCCGATAAAAACTCAGCTGAGAGATAACTTTTGGGCTTTGGTGGATACGGCAGAGACAGGCTAGCTGATGGCTAGATGCGTTGCTCCTTCCTCCTGGGCCCTTCCTTACATCTGTGAGCCCATATGACCAGTGCGAGGTAATGGACTGTGCGCAGAAGTAACGTACACAACTTCTGGGAAGGCCCCGCAGCCATCTCCCCCAGTGACCCTCCAAGCTCTTTCACTTCTGTCAGAGGAGAGCCTCCTTGGAAACCACAGGTAGGAGACGGCCGAGCCAGGAGAAGGAAGGACCCAGATTCTCCGGATGCCCCCGCCACCCACACCGTGGGAAAGCCCTCTGTGACCTGAAACATTTGGACTTCACATAGTGAGAAGCAGACTTCAAGTGCAGGATGTCACTGAGAATCGAGGGTTTATCTACTAGGCAGGAACCATTCCCTAAAGTCACGCAGGAGGTAAACCACAGTGTGGGAGGCGTGTCAAATTTGGCCTGTGGGTCAGAAAGCTGTCGGTCACATCAGGGTGAACACGTGAGAGGGATCTCTCCCCAGCACCATTGTTGTGGTGGTCAACTTCCAAAACAACCAGTAGGACCTCAGTATCCAGGAAAAGTTGCTTGACCCTCAGAGTAAGCCTGCCCACCTCTCCATTTGAGACACACACATACACCCCTCTTGACCCTGTATGGAAAATCCCCATCCCATCCCTAAATGCGAATGGAATAGGACAGGAGAATAGGGCAGATAAGCTAGTCATTTCCCTGGTGTCAATGCCCCCCACGCCCACCTGAGCCCTCCGCTCCTGAGTCCCTGGAAGCTGACATGGTGTGGTGGAAACTGCATGGACTCTGGGCCACTGAGCACTCCCTTGAACAAGTCATAAACAACACGGAGTCTCTGCGAAATTTAAATGAGGTGCCTCACGGTGCAAGTTCACGGATGTGCTCAATGTTTTCCGGCACCTGCAGTGGGATGACTCCTACCTACCTCAAGCTCAAGGCAGCCTAAGCCAAACCAAGGGAAAAATTGGTGCAGTTTTCCCGCAAATGGAAAGGGTAGCTCATTCCTTTTTTTTCTTTTTTTTTTTTTTTTGGTAGCTCCTTCCTTTTAATCTAACTTACGCAGGGATGGGAGAGCGAAAGGTTTATTTTCCGCTGAGTCTTTGCCTAGCACGTCCTCAAGGCCACTCCCCAGGTGGCCTTGTATCAGGATGGCAGTGCATCCCCTGATGTGAAGTTAGGTCTCAGGGACTGGGACCCCAGTAATTGGTCTGGAGGACAGAGATGGATACCAGGGAGGAGAGGGAAATCATAGCAAAGTGAACATGAAAAGCATCGCTCAACAACACCTGCTGGCTCTGCACACGGCTCCTCGGCCAGGACCCCGGGACGACCACAGAGCAGTCTCTGCCCCGAGAAGCTCACAGCCCAGCCGCGTCTCACGGAGTCTGTCTTCCAAAGGCCCCAAATTTTAAAGAGTTGTGCTAAGTGACTGCATTTGTCAAGGCAAAAAAAAAAAAAAAAAAATTCACTGACAAAAGTTCTGCGTCTGTTGTTGCTGTGTGAATTTATCAACATGAAGTCAGTCTCAAAAACATGTGCAAAAGCAGTCATAGCTAGGTCTATACCGCTCTCACTGGAGGAAGCAAAATGAGACTCTCCCTCTTTCCCTACCGGGTCTGGGTCACCCCTGCACAGTCCATCCCCTCACTTCCACTTCCCCTTCCATCCACCACAGTCTGGTTTCCAATCACACAAGAGCTGCAGGCCTCACACCCAAGGCTGTCACACCAGGCCATCATCACATCCGGGACCCTATCTTGCTCACCATCGCTCCCATTTCAGGCTCTGCAGACTCATCTCTCCTTAAACGTCCCTGAGATTTTACTGTGTCCCGAGGTTCTGATTTTTACTCTCCTCTCGCCCTCAGGGACCTAGACACTCTGGTAGTTTGACCAATAGCTACGTCCTGATGACCCATCAAGATATCCCTCCATGGGATCTGCTGCACTCTGGGCCCATGAGCCAACTGCAAGGACTCCCATACAGACACCTCACGTGCGATCGGTTTACCTCCCCTACACCCCCAAACTCGGTACAGCACCATCTGCATCCAGGCCCTCGAGCCAAACCATCGGAGTCCCCTTCCCTGCCCCTCTCCCTCACCTCCCAGGTGGTCCAGCACCCAGGCCTACCTCCACAACGGCCCCACTGCTACCACCCACCTTCCTCTCTGCTCTCATCTAAACCCTCAAAATTTCCTCACGAGCCCTTCCTGCTTCCAGATCACCTCCCTCCAGGCTGCCAGCCTATTGCTCAAGCTGCTGCCAGACACCTCTACACCAAGAACCCACACTTGGTCAGCTTCTGTTCCTGCTTCAAATCCTCCAGCGGTCCCCTGATGAGCTTCAGGGCCAAGTCCAAACGTCCCAGCAGAGCAAGAACAGAAAACACCATCGCGATTCACCCCTAGCCTGCTCTGGGCCTGCCCCCTACTGCTGCCCCTTCCCTTGTACTCTTGACTCCCTGAGCCCCCTGCAGCCCTTGATAAACCAGACTCTTCCACAGCTCCCTCCCTATGCCTTGGCTTGTGTTCTGCTTCCGTCATGCATGCCCACACGGACTCTCTTTACTTGAAGACCCAGGGGGGTCTGGAGCTGGAACACCAAAGCCAGCAGAGTACCGAGGGTCCCAGTTTGGACCCTGGAGTCAGACAGACTTGTCACAATCATGCACCACCGCTGGCGAGGTGCAGGAGCCTGGATGAGGTACCGAGCTGCTTTGAACCTCAGTTCCCCCATCTATAAAATGGGGATAATAAGAGTCCTGACCCCAGTGGGCTACATGAGGGTAAAACACAACGATGTCTGGCTTGGCAGTCTTCTGGACGCCACTGTTCTTTGAGGTCTTATCTGGACCACGCCTCAGCTCCCATCTCACACCATTCCCTGCGGAGATTCCCATGACGGTTTCTACATCCTGTTGCACTTGATCCACTCCCAGGCCTGCCTGCGGCCCTGCACTGTGAGCTCTCCGATGCCCAGCCCACGGCCTGGCGCTTGTGCCTCTGGCAACCATAGATGCCCAATAGCCCCTGCTTTTGGGTAAAATCTAAGCAAGAGTGGCTACAGAATCCAGGCTACATGGTGCTTGAAGGGTGACTGCCCTTTGTCTCCCCACCACCCGAGTCACTGCCAGGGCCTCCTACCTAGGCTCTACTTCCCACTTTGCCAACACCGCCTCAGCCTGTTCCCTCAGCCCTTGGGGCTCCCTACACCCTCAGTGAAAGTCCACACCTCCTAGATGGGCTCACCAGGCCCTCCATGCAACCCCCATTTCCTTGTTAGGCTCAATGCCCAGAAGTATTAGCGGCCCCATGGCTGCGTCAGACAGGTGCGCCCCTGGAGGGCTCCACAGCGGGCCTCTGGCTTCCTCTTCCTACCCCTGCGCCAATCTTACCCATCCTCTGGAGCAGGGTCAGGCCCCGTGGTACTAACGGAAGGCTGCTATGCATTGTGTCCCAAAGGAATGCCACAGTCTATTCAGGGGATCAAATTTAAATAATAATTATGGGTAATGGCTGTGGTGATACCAGACATGCAGACACACAGACAGGATGGAATGACCCATGGAGTGCCCGGAAGCCCGAAGGAAAGCTCTGAGCAGCAGCAGCAGCAGAGCTGGGTCTTAAGGGAGGAGCTAGAGCTTTCAGGCACCAAGGCTGCCCCCTCCACTTACCGACCTTTCACTCCTGGAGTCCATGCCAGAGGCCACCAAACCCGGCTGTACCACAGAGTCACCAGGAAGGATCCAAAAATATAGCTTCCTTGGCCCAACCCCAAACAGAACTTATGTAGCCTGCGGGCCAAGGGGGGAAAGGCTTTTAGCTCCCCCAGGGAATTCTGTGGCCCAAAGCCAGGCTGGGAGTCACTAACCACATCCGGTTCCACACATTCCATTTACTGAGAACCTGCATAGTAGGTGAATGAGCTCTGCCCTCCCCAACCCCCCAGCTTCTGAGAAATTGCCAGATAAACCGAACACAAGCAGAGGAGCACAGACCAGACTGTCTGGCACTTCGTTTAACCTTGAACCCGACACATTTTTTTGTGTGCATTAGTCTTGTTTGGACGATGAATGTATAAACTGAAGGACAGGCCACTGTCTTTTGTTTTCTGGTGTTTTTCCCTGTTTCCCAGAGTACTCAGCTCAGTTCTATGTATACAATTGGCATTGAATCAATATGAAAGATCTGAATAATTTGACTTTTTATATTATGTCCCTTTTTGACTCGTTCAGCCATTAATGAGTTGTCTATTCATTTTTCCCTTTGTGACTTCAGCGCCAGCGTGGTGTCCACTCCCGGTAGGTAGCTAGTATATGTCTGTTGAATAAATGAATATTTACCAGTAAAAATCTGGTTTCAGGAAGAACAGAAGAGCGTATGTGGTACCACCTTTTGAGTTGGCTTTTAAAAGACTTCCGGAATTTTTTCATTTGAATTATAGACCTTTAATTTCGGAATCAATTTCCTGATGTGTAATTATACTGCTTTGTTGTTCATGCTGTCGTGAATGTTATTAGCAATGTAAATGATACCTCCTGGGACCTTGGCAGCCCAGCCTGGCCCCTGTGTGGGTGTGCCCAGGGCAGGGGAAGGGGAGATGCTTGCCCATTCCTTCCATGAGGCATCCACCCAGCTAGCAGTCCAGCCGGCCACACCCCCCGCCCCGGTCTCCACACAGGGGCCTGTAACCTGCATTCAGCCTTTATGAGCAGGTGTGTGTACCTGCATGAGCAGGTCAGCCCTGCCTGAGTCAGAAAAGCCCAATGGGCTGTTCAAAGCCTACCGACACATCAACACACTTGAGAAGCCGGGATCTCCGATTTCAACGTGAAATCCCCTGTGCTGTTGAGAAGCCAAATGACAAAACAGGGACATGGCGCTTGGGAGGCCCCGGCCTGGGCTAGTCAGCCAAGGGGGAGTGGGCTGGGCAAGCTGGGGTAGCCAGCAGAACGACAGACTCTGCTTTCCTTGGGGTCGGCATTGCCAGCGGATTGTTGCTGTTATTGTGGCTTGTTTGTATATTTGTTTTAAGCACTGAAAACAAGGCTCGGTCTTGCGTAGGGAAACTTCTGGATGTGGCTCAAAGTTCATCCGGCCGCCCTCCTAGGCCCAGTCTAGGGATGGGAGATCTGTAATTCCCTCTGCAGCAAGGACCAGAGGGGAGTTTCCTGGAGCGCCTGCTGGACCATGGAGGGCAGTCAGGCCACTCAGCCTGAGGCCTGTCGGCGTCCTTTTTGCTTCTGCTAGAAAATCGGAGGATTTACATTTCTGGCTATTTATCCGTTCATGTCTTCCCCTGTAGACGCCGAAGACCGTGTGCCAGGCAAACGGACACAGCTGAGAGGTTCTCAGGTGTGACCTCCAGGGGGTGAACAGGCCAGAGACAGAGCGAGGAAGCTCTGCGGACGTCCCCACTTCAGCAGGACCCAGCGAGGGGGCTCTCTGTCCACGGCAAATACGCGGCTCTCGGGGGGCAGTTCAAACGGATGCCCGGCCCTCCCGACGGCCGCCGTCGGGTCCCCTGAGCCCAGGGATGCTGGCCTAGGCCCTCCGGGACCAGAGCCCCCCTGGGGACTCCCCATTCGGTGGTCTGAGTGTCTCTCTCGCTGACCACAGCCCAACAGACAGCGGTGCAGCGGCGAGGACCGTAGGCCGGACCGCGCTGCTGGATTTTCTGGGGGGTCTGGGGGACAGGGCCCCGCCATCCCAACATCAGAAACTTGGGTGGGCAGAATGAAGATGCTGGACTTCCCTCTTGGCGTTTGGCCTCACGTTCTGAAAAAGACATTCACTAAAATAAGCAGCAACGGTCTCCGAAAGGACTTTTTCTTTCTTCATAAAACAAGAAACACACACGCAGGGGCTACACAGGAGACGGTGATGTGGGACCGGGATGCCTCGGACTCCTCCCGACGAAGGACAAACCAGGCTCATAGCTCTGTTTCCAAAAAGGATGTCCTGGAAGATCTCAGGAAGCGGGTCCTCCTCAAGGAGAGAGACCAGGGCTCCCAACGGGCTCTTTCTCCTCATCACGACTCCCCTCGCTCTAAAGAGCTGCTATTTTTTAAGGATTCTGGCTCTCTCTCTCTCTCTCTCTCTCTCTCATGGCAAGTCATCCACTTCCTGGAGCCTTTTGCCTTGTAAATATCACCCTTAAAAACAGCTTAAAAAAGAAAAATATATCTTCCCATTGGTCTTTATTTTTAAGTAGCCTTCTCCACCCCCCCCCCCCCCCCCGGCCCAGCTCCTGCAGCATGAGTGTGTGGCCCTGTCTGGAATGCAGAACCTCCCTGGAGAGACAGTCTGCACATGAACTCACAAGGGTGTTTGTTATCAGCTTATTTGGCAAGAGGAATCTGAGACATTTTGAACATGAACTGCCAGTGTGGCGGGAACCATCCTGATGCTGTCGCCCCATCAATAAACACCTCCGCTGGTGCGTGAGACACAAGACGTAGAAAGGAGACACACACCGTCTGAAAACAAGCCCCATGCACGTTTCTACAGGGAAAGGTACTTCAGATGCCTGGAGAATTCAAATCAGGAGAATCTTTGCTGGTCCGTACGGAATATGTCTTTCAACGGCGCTCACATAATTAGCAAGTCTGGTGCCAAACCCCCTCCTCCTCCCCTAGCTTATTTCTCAACTAAATGTCCCACTCGTTTCACCCTCAGCTAAGAGGAAAACATGCACATAACCCTTCCTTACAAGTCCTGAATCGAGATCTTTCATACCACCCACCACACCTCTTACTTGGAAACCTTCTGCCTTTTTATCTGCCTGGTAATCTCCTATTTGTCCTTCAAAACCCAAGTCCCCCAGCACCTGCTCGGTGCAGCGCTCCCTGCGTGAGGCTCTCTTCTCAGTTGCTTCCAGAGCACCTTGATGTGTTTATGACAATGCTTAGAAGAGTAGCTGTAACTCTGTATGCATCTATCCTGCTGCCAGCCCAGGGCACAAAGTCCCAAGAATAAAGGGACTAGAGCTTACTCACCCCTGCGTCCCCACAACCCAGCCCAGGGCCTGGCACTCAGAAGTCATATAATAAATGTTTGATGCCCCAATCAATGCCCAGCCCACTTAGCCCCAGCCTGCCCTTCTCGGTGCTGAGAGAGAGGCCGTGTGAAATGTGGGCCAAGAAAAGGCCATGGAGTCTAGACACCTTGCCCCTGAGCCCTGGCACCTGTGAGTTAATTCACCTGTGTCTGCCTCAGTTTTCTTCTGGATACAATCAGTAACCACATCCACCTCCCAGAAGGCTACTGTGAGGGACAGACACAGTCATAGGTGTCATCGAGTGCCTGCCCATTTCTTGGAGCTCAGTAGGAAAAACTAAGCCAAATGGAGTCCTATTTTTAAAAAAGTGAAAGCTTCCTAGCCTGGTTCACGTGCCATTAACACAGGGCTAAGGTGGCCACCCTCCCACCCAAAGCGGCCTCTCTTGGGGTCAGAGACAGTACAGGCTGCCCCCAATCCACACCCTTAGCTTGGGATTCTCTGAACGAAGCCTACTGAGCAACAAGGGTGATTTTTATCTGAATGACCCACAAGAGGCCCCTGCTGTTAAGGCTGGGTGATCAGAGCCTTCATTTCCTGTCTTAGGCTAATCTTTCACCCCAAGACCCACCATAAAATAGAATAATGCTGACCCAGCAGTACTAAGTCACTAAGGGCAAGCCCAAGAGCCTGCACATGGGAAGAAGCCTCCACTTCTCCATGTGGCTGCACTTAGGTTTTATTAGGTCCCAATAAACAATGAGGTGGCAGGAGTGGGGCCCTGCTAACACGTGAGGCAATCATGCTCAAGGTCAGAGAGAGAAGTGGGAAGTGTGGCAGCTGGACCCACATGAGAATGCAACATGGTGTGGGGCAGGCGGGGGTGGGGTGGGGGGACGAAGCCACTTTAGAGGATGTTTTTGATTGCCAAGGTCGGGAATCAGGAGACCTGGCCTTCATCTCAGTTCTACCACTAGCTTGCCTCATGGGTATTGTGAAGTCATGTCTCTGGGCCTCAGTTTCTTTATCCATAAAATGGAAGATGATCTGTAGATTCTTTCCAGCTTTGACACCCTCTGATCATTCATCTTGGAGGCAAACCCACCTTTCTTAGTCCTTCCCCTTTCTGTGTTAGTTATTTGTTTGGGACATCTCGTAGCTCCCACTGAGCAGACTTCTATCGATGCTATGATCTTTATTGCTCCAGAGTGGTCACTCCTGAGCCTAGAGCCTGGCCAGGCTTAAAAAGGAGAGACTTGGGGCCATATTCCTCAGAACGCATCTACTCTCTCTAGTCAAACGACAACAACTCAACTCCGGATAACTGTGGCATTGAAAGCTTGGCTATCCCAACAACCCCTGATCATCTTGGTTGGCTTCTTTCCACTCAAAGATTTTTCTCTCTCCCCTCCAATACTACCTACACCCCCGAGGTTCCCAACTCTCTATCAAAATGTTAGACTTTCCCCATGCTGTGTGGCAAGAGACTAGGGCTGCAATAGATAGTTTTATCTGTACTCTGGCATGTCCCAAGACTGGGCAGGGGAGAAGTGGAAAGCCTACAAAGCCAGGAGAAAAGTGCCTACAGAAGCAAGCTCCAGCTATGTGAGGAGGAGGGAACCTGGAGAAGAAATCAGTGTGAATCTCAAGGACCGACAGAGCCCTGAAAAGTCACAGAATTCTAGGAAACTCCTTGACATGCTACTTAACCCTCTGCACCTCCCTTATTTCCTTAAAGAGAAATATGAGGGTAGGCAAAGTGCTGTGAGTGGCCCAAGGCCATGCAGCTACGCTGTGGACAATCAATACTAGAATGTGGGTCTTTGGCCTCAGCCCACTCCTTTTTTCCACTCTACCCTGTTGACCTCAAGACCTAGTTGGGTTACTCTAATGAGGCCAGCTGTATCCCCTGAAGACTCTAAGAAACATGACCCAAGTGCCACTTAGGGGAAGAGCAGGCCCAGAAGATATTTTGATAACTGTCTTCCTGACCCCATGTGTTCCTTCCCAAGCTGACATGGTCTAACTGTTCTTTCTCCAGCCCTTGCCACAAAATCTTGAGGAGTTCAGACATCAGCGAGAAGGGAGGGGTGTCCCTACAGAACCCTGAATGTCTAAGACAATCACAAGGATCACTCCTCTTTGGTCTAAAGGAGGTTGGTGGGGGAAAAGTGGCAGACAGAACTAACTCACTGCAAGTGTCACTTGATTAGGCCAAGAACAGTCATCATGAGCAATTAGATGGGTCATCTGAATATTTATGACAACAAACAGTACGATCTGCCCCCGCCAAGGACCTTTCGAAGACCAGTGATCACCTCGGCATCAGGAGGAGGAAGCTCAGAGTAAAGGATTCGGGGAATTAATTATTCAGTGTGCGTGACCCAGTTCCTGGAGGTGAGGCTAGGTGAGAAGAGAACTTACCAGCTCCTTATCATGGCAAGAAATGCAAATACTTCACAGGGTAGTTAGTTTCCCCTTTGCTGCCAAAGAGGATCCATTTATGGTTAAGAGTACCTCCCACCCACCCACCCCTCCCCAAAATAGCCAAAGTTCACTTCTTCAACAAATATTTACTGAGCTCCCCTTGAGTCCTAGGCCCTCCAAGGATTTATATATGGCTGGAGCTTAGCGAGAGTCTAAGATCATGGAATTTATAAACAGGAGGCCCGGGATGTGTGCCAGCTCAGCCCTTAGGCGGCTCTACTACCCTGGGCAGGGTAAAACTTTAAGTTAATTTTCTCATCTGTGAAATGGGAATGAATCCACCTGCCTTATTATAAAGATGAAATGATCTTTATAAAATGTAAAGTGCAATGTAAGCCTAAGGTGTAAACAGCACTGATATAACACTGCACACTTCTCCTGCCCTAGAGAAGTTTACAACCTGGCAATCTTTGGAAAATAATCCAAGGTGCATATTTGGCAAACATCACATTCCCTATAATTTGGGCAAAGGTTATGTTTCAACCTGCCAGTAGAGATAGAGCCTGTGGTCAGTCCTAGGCTTCCTGTCTGTAATCCCCAGAAGTTGCAAGAAGGGGCAGAGTAAAAAAGAGTAACCAGGACCTGCCTGGCCCTGTATCAAGCCTGGGTGAATGAAAGACCCAGAGCACAGCCTGAAGATTGAGACACATGAAAAGACCAACTGGAATTGTGGTCAATCAGAAACAAAACAAAACTCCATATGAGCACAAGAGGGATGAGCCAGCACACACATCCCTCCCCATATACGTTTCAGACAATGATGAAACTCACCACCCATTGCCTGACCCTCCTCTGTGGACACATCCTATATTCCGTGTTTCTCCAGGGAAGAGGGAGGATTCTCAGGCCATAGCCGATGGGCTTATCAGGACCTCTTTGCCCAGACACTAAGACCAGAGTTCTTGCAGTAGCCAGGTCCAGCCAACCCCTTCCTAGCCCACTGTTCAGGATCTCACCTCCCATAGGTCCTTGGCACTCACCAGGCCAGCCTCTAAATGCCCAGACCTGATTGCCTACTTCTCCTCCATGGGGACCTCCACCAGGCTCCAGCCTTGGGTTGGGCACTGCCACTCTCCCCTTCCTGCCACGCCCCTCCCCTTCTCTAATCTCCTGTCCACCAGGACCCGCCCTGGTCTCACACCTCCAGAGAAGCATCTAGAGGCAGGGCCAGTTCTATTCATCTGTATGTTCCCTCTAACTCAGAGCATTCTGTAAGTCTTTCATCCTCCTGTAAATGCAGAATGACGGTCCCAAAATGTTCTCTGGTGTCTATATAAACAAGGGAGGCAGAGGAGGAAGAGGAGGAGAGGAAGGACCCCAGACTAGAAGTCCAGGGCCCATGTTCCAATTCTCCTTTTGACATCAATTAGGTAGGTAACCTTGAGAAAGTATCTTCAGGCGAGGCCTCAGTTTCCCTGCCTGGTAATGAGGGGTTAGCGCTAAATAATCTCTTGGGTTCTCTCTAATTATAAAATTCAGTATTACAGAAACCAGACTAGCCTGGCCATAGGAGACATGTGTCCTGGTCCTTATGAGCTGCAGTCGGGAGTGTAAGTTACCTGACTGCCCAGACCTCAGTCTCCATATCTATAAAAAAATCTCCATGGATGATAGGAGAGTGAGGTTCCCACCAGACACTGCCATAGAGCTTCACGAGCCACAAAGCCCTGAAGAAGTCTTGGGGTTTGAACTCCCTCAGTTGATAAACAGCTGCTGACCCCCTAATACCATGCCTCCAAGATGGTGCTGCCTGGCCCAGACAGGAAGGTTGGACGATGGGTCCTTGTCCTCGAGGCTCCCACAGCTAGAGAGTTGGACAAACAAGTGAACAAACCTTAACTCAGCCAGTCATGTGTCTGGCTTCTGAACAAAGTGCTATGGGAGTATAGAGGAGGAGGTGGTGCCAACTCTGCCTGGAGAAGGGAAGGAAGCTTCTAGAAGGAATGGCATGTCCTGGACTTGGACAGCTATTCCAGGAATTGTGGGAGTAAAGGCAGGGCAAATGAGAGAGGCAGAAAAAAGGATACAAAGTGAGGCTGAGGTCTAACAGGAGGGGTCCTTGGGGGCCACCAGGACAGTGTTGGTCAGATTTCTTCCCGAAAGTGCTGGTGGCACTGTGGAGGACAGAGCAGGGGAACAGAGTGGAGCTGTGGAGAGCAGTGGGGGCTCCCACGACAGCTCCTGAGGGCAACTGTGCCGACAAGTCATTATCAATTACTGTCCATACCCCACCACACAGGCCCTAAGCCTCTATGGACTTGCAGAATCTACAGACAGAGGTGGGCAGCTCTGCTCTCTGCAGAAGGAACTCAAGCAGAGGAAGATGCTGCAATCACATCGTCAAATCGTGGACACACGGTGGAGTGCTGTGCAGTCACTCCCTCCAGAAGCTGCCCAGCCAGATTCCTGCCCCGGCCCAGATGTGGGCTAGCCGGAGACGGAAGTGCCATTGGGGCTGGGACTGCAGTTGGGACAGTTGAGCTGCTGCTCCTACTAAAGGGACAAGGGACAGAGAGTCCGGCCACCCAAAGACCACTGATCTAGATCCCAGACACACTTCAGTCTCAGCCCCTGGCCCCCTCCCTCCTCTGACAGCATGGAGGGCCACACGACCGAGGTCATTGCACGCAAAGACAAGGGGCCAAGGAGGGCAAGGCAGGCCTTTCACCAACCGGTGTCTCTCCAACCCAGGTCACGTTCCCCGGGGCTTAAGGAAAGAGTGCAAGTGCCCCTACACTTTCCAAAGCCTGAAGCCAGCTCCTCAAGTGTAACTCAATGGCACAAAAGAGACTTACTTGATTCTTAGGCATTGCAGTGACTAAAGTCATCTCCTTGCAGGATAAGCCACGCCCAGGTTGCCATGTTCCTTTAAATACAAGAGCCTGGCGATGAACATTATCTTACCTTACAGCCTCC
The DNA here is from genome assembly GCF_018345385.1 of Vulpes lagopus. NCBI lineage: Eukaryota > Metazoa > Chordata > Mammalia > Carnivora > Canidae > Vulpes > Vulpes lagopus. The sequence continues at coordinate 14,688,504 of NC_054838.1, forward strand.
TATCTTCACCCTGCCACAAGGTCCCACAAGTTGTGTACTTTGCCCCCTAGAAACACTACCCAAGAGGAAATGCACAGGGAATTTCTCTCTGTGCCCCAAGTTTTGCATGAGGAAAGGAACTGTTAGGTGGTTAACCAAATCCCACTGTGCCTACTGCATGGGCACCGTAGGGTTTATCACGTCTCCATGCAAAGGCTTGCAGAGAGAGTAAGATGGGTCTGGAAAAGATTACTTCAGTAGCTGCTTTAGTAAAAAACAGAAAGTGCCAGAATTTCTAAGGTGAAGACACGCTGCAAGTAAGTCAAGCTGGTAATAAGTCACCAATGTGAAATCTGTCGTATTTCCCGAGGTGGAAAGGGTCCAAGACACTAAATAAACTAGGAAGTTCTAAAAGCAGACCATCTGGTGGTGGCGGAGTTTCCTAAACAAACTACTATCTTGGCTTCCCTTGGCTACCCAAATGATTTGGTCATATCCTACTGCTTCTGCAGGAAAGGCCCCTGCACCTGTTTGGAAACGGAGCCCAGAGTTCCAAAACATTTCTAAGGAATTACTTTTACGACTCCACACTTCTAAGAGGTAGCCTCAAGAGGACAAAAGTCAACATGGATGAGAAATCGGGAGCTGTACCAGAGGCAACGCACACACTCCATGCACAGAGGCACGCTTCCCTCGGCAGGCTGGTGGGCCTCCCTCCCCAATAATCACACTCATGTTCTCTCTATATACCATGGACTGAGTCTAGAGCCTGGGACTTGAATTCACTTTCAGAATTCTCAGGCCATGAATGGAAGAGCAGCTACTATCTACCGAGCCCTGGCCACTCATGGAACGCACACTGGTGGACGGGATGTGTTCTGTTTCAGTGACTCCTCGTAGACAGGAACAGAAGGCATCTGCCACGGTGCCACAGGATTCGGCCCAGGGCTGCTGACCCAGCGCTCATGGGCTTTCCCACCACACCAGGGTGAGGTGTCCTAGCACAGTGATGGTGGGTCCACATGGTCCGGCCTGCAAGAAGCCTGGTGAGCTCCGAGGGCAGCCACTTGGACAGAAGGTACAATCATCCCCATCATGATTATCATTATCAAGCCACACCTCCCGGGCCCATGGCAGCTGACAAACAGGCTGGCCTGCCTCGCCTACATTCTATCAGCCTGAGCCGTAGGCTCAGAGAGGCTGGAGAACTCCACTTATCTGTCCCCCTGCTTCTCAAGGGAAGCGCACTGGATTGTCCACACGGTGGGATGCATGCAGGTGGGCACTTCTGGACCAGTCTGTTAGGGCCAACCATTGGTTAGATTCCCACACAGGCCTGGGCACATTGGGATCCAGACACTCCAAGGATCAATCCAAACCCTCTGTCCAACCAACAGCTAAATGTACTTCAAACTTCCCTTAATGCCACTAAAGCAGAAGGCCCTGGGGTGGTGGTGGGGAAGGGGGCAGGGGGTCCTTGGCTTCCATATCTATAAAATGAGAAGCTTGACCTAATGGGTGATTTCCTCACCAAAGACCCCTTCTAGCTGCACCCCCACCATGGGCCCTGACTTTAAGAGATACCTACAAAGCCAGTCAGTGGTTAAAAGGAAGACTTAAAAGGATTAACCCATGGCCAGGCCTTGAGGTGGGTAGTCAGCCCATGCCAGCTCAGACAATCCTCCCAGCAACCCGATGAGGCAGGCGGTATAATCATGTCACGGAGGGCAACACCGAGGCATTGGCACAGCAAGAGGCTCACCTGGAGACCACATGAGCGCTGGCCACGGCACCTGGGACTCATGGCGGAGCTGGCCTGCCGCCATGCTCACGCTCACGTATGCTCCTTGACACAATATTTCCCTTTGTAACAGAATGAGGAAATAATGTCTCCTCTCTGGCTTGCCATCTTGACTGCCCATCCCACGCAAAGAAGCACCAAGTCCCTAGGCCCCTGTGCATGTGACTTGGGTGGTTCAAGGAAGATTTCCTGTGGGGTTGAGTAGTTTCATGCTCTCGAGGGATGTGAGAGTATCTCAGGGGACCTTTCTCTCTTCTGTGCTCCCAGCCTAGCTCTATAGAATCAAGGTCTTCACTGAGCAACCCCCAGCACTTGGAATGGGGCCTGGCACCCACTAAGCACTCCTAAATTCAATATTTATTGAATGAAGGACTGAAGAAATCCACCAGTTGGATGTACTTACGGCTTCTTCAAGAACCCTTTGGTGTAAGTTAGCATGAGATACACCAAGACTGGCTCAGAACCACAACTCTGGCCCCTCAGCTGTGTGTGCCAAGGTCTCCATGCCCCACCCGCCCCCCTGGACAGAGAATGAATGCTCAGATGCTGAGCCAGGTCTGCTCTTCATCCCAGGTACCAGGCGAGCATCTGCTAGAGCAAGAGATGCATGTGAACGTAAGGCTACCCAGTGAAATGGGCAGGGGCTCAGGCCCTGGAATCTGGCAAACCTGGGTTCCTCCCCCAGCTCTGCCACTTTAAATTAGTCGGCTGGCCCCAGGCAAGTCATGTAATTGCTGTGAGCCTCAGTTTCTTATTTAAAAATGGGACTAATGTCAGTACCTCCTCCACAGGCTTGTTCTGAAGATGAAGGGAGATAATGCAGCTATCTCCCTTCATGTGGGGTCCTCTGCTTGGGTGCAATCCTAGCTCTCTTACTAGCTCGTTGTGTGACCTTGGGCAGACCACCTCACCCCTCTGTGCCTCAGCTACCCAGGAGAGATCATGGGATTGATTGCAAAGATTAAATGAGTTATACAGGTAAAGACCTTAGAATAATGTCTGGCAGAAAGTAAGCATTCCACACAAGTGAGTTAGCATTATTCTTAATTATTATTATTTCAAGAGTCCTTCTCCCTTTCAGTCAAATAGGTGGGCATGGGACTCAAGAGAGTTTCATCACAGTAGCTTTCCTCCTTGGCCATGATCTTGAGTACCAAGGGTATGCACCTGCTCCAAGATGGGCCCAGTTCTACTCTGAAAGCCTGGGGAGGGCCTGGTCCTCCTGGAATGGGTAGAGGGCTGTGTGGGGTCAGCGGGGAGCTGCCTGCAGCCATGGGGCACTGAGCCGGAGATCCTGGGCCGGGGATGCCGCATGTCATCTGTTCTCTCCTTGGGGCTGGATTCCACAGCATTTCCTTTTGAGTCTCCCCTCAAACCTTCCAAAGTAACCCATTGTTGCTTAAGCTCATTCAAGTTGTGTTCCTGTCACTTGAAACCAAAAGAGTCTCAACTAACAATAGCACTCGGCAACTGGCTGCTGCATCACCACTAAATCCCACCCAGGAAGAAAAGCCAGCTGCAGTGAGACCCAGACCGCCAGGAGAAAGCGAACGTGTGCAGCAAGGTGTCTCTGCAAAGTGAAGTGACGGGAGGCCTCTAGAAGCCCCTGCCCCGTGCCTTTCCTGGGAGAGAAAGATGCTGGAAACAAAAATGTGAACAGCCCCTTCCTGCAGCCCCTGGCTGGGAACCCAACCTTGGATGTGGGTCCCCCTCACCGTGAGGGGTCAGAAAGAGGAAGAAGAGAAAGGGGAGAGATTTTCATAGACTTCACAGTGGTGTGGGAAAAAAAAAAAAACTCCAGGCAGTCGCTTGAGGCAACTCTTTTCAGAGAAGGAAGGTGTGTAAAAGGGGAAGCCACCTCGTCTGAGCCCTAAGAGGGACTCTTTCCTTCGTGCAATTGCCCTGACCTTGCAGCATAGCCAAAGGAGCCGGATGCTCATCTAACTCATTTTCCAGCTCAGGAGGCTGAAGCTCAGAGACTTCATTGCCTGACTCACCAAGGTCATGCTGCTAGTGCCTGATGCCCGATCCACCTGCCACGGACACTGCCACAGATGCCAGCACACTCTGGCCCCAAGCCCGAGGCCTCCTCCTCACCCAGACCCTCCACTGCCACTCAGGCCTGTGCTCAGTCCACCTGGGGGAGATGGTCATGTGCTGCTGCCCCTCGTTGACAACCAGCTCTCTGCCCTGGCCCAGGGACACCTTCCCAGAGGGAGGGGCTGCCTTCAGGTGCTGACAGGATGGGGAGCGTCACAGACACCTGGAGTGAGTCCCCTGGGCACGTTTCCTTCATTAGTTGCTTTGTTTCCCAAGAACCACGGTGTGATGCTATGGAGCTGGCACGTGTCTGTGGGTTTCTAACCAGGATATGCCTGCTAGAGCCCATGTGGGGTTTCATAAGATTTGGTTTTGGGGGCTTTTCTCCTGTCACCTCTCCCAGGAGAGTCTGACTTGACAGGTACAACTACATCGCCTGCCACGGTAGCGCACCAAACGGTGCCTCGTCTTCGCACCGCCTTCCGGGCCAGCACCAAAGACAGCAGACTCCTGTGCCCCGGGGGCCCTCCCACCGCATCCTCTCCGTTCCCTCCGGGAAAAGCAGCTCCAGCGTCATTCAGGTAGGTTTTAAAACAGTTTCAGAGAAACAGAAACCACAAAACCCCCAGACACTGGTCTGGGGGCAAAAACACGCTGATTGCCACCCCATCTCCAGCGGCATCAGCCAGGGGGGTAGATGAGCACATCTGCACGCCAGGCCCCAGGGGACCCAACACCAAAGTCGCTGCAGGCATATGCGCAAGAGCCAGTGGGGTGAAGCCTCTGCAGACAGACGGATGGGGCTGGAGCATGGAGCCGTAGCTCCCAACCTCCCCGAGCCGCCTTGGCAGGGCACGGGCTGGCCCTGTGGGTGTGCGGGGGTTCGCTGAGCCATTCCAAAGAGGCGTACCCCGAGGACCGTGGAGGACACACACTTCGCAGTGCCCACGCTGCGCCCCCGAGCCTGCCTGCCAGCTAGTGGCCTCCTTCCTCTTTGTTTTCTAGCAGCTGGGTTCAGGCAGCAGCTGCCCCCGTCCCAGGGGACTATCCAGACAGGTATTTCCCTTACTTTTTCTTTTTCTTTTGGTAGCTTTGCTATTGAAATAGCTCTGCGGTTTAAAAATAAATGAATCAAGAGGAACCTGCTGACTTTCCCTCAGGGCACGATTTGGTGGCACTGCCTGGGCTGAGTGTGACTGCCAGGCGACACAGCACTGCCCGGTGTTGGAGGGGCACGCGGTCCACCGGAGGGCTCCATGGCCAAGCAGGGTCAGCTGGAGATGGGAAAAGGGGAGGGAACGTTCAAAGAGGTCCCATGTTCTGGCCCCCCCTCCCCACCTGGTTTCCTTTAAACCAGCCAGGAAAAACCATTCAATAAGCATTTGCTGAGTGTTCTGGCAAAGACTGGGAAGAGCATGCAACAGCAAGGGAAACGGGAGGTCGTGGGAAGCAGAGGCAGTAGAAGGAAGAATGCTGTGGCTGGGCCAGCCGGCACCTGGCCTCGAGGCCAGCCTCACTGCCTCCATGTCCTGAGACGCCCGGCAGGTCATTCTGGCACGGAGACTCGTTTGCTCCCCTTTGGGGGATGAGGTCTACCTTTCCAAGCTAGGGTGTGGATTAAACACAACAGTGCCGATCAAAGGCTAGTAAAGGCTGCCACAGGGGAGCTCCTGACAAGAGCCAGGAGCAGCAGGCTAAGTGCCTTGCACCGGATTATTTCAGCAGAACATTACAACTTCCCTGTGAAGTAGGCACCATGAAAGCACCTATTCCCACAGGAAGCAGAGCTAGAACGTACACCCAGGCAGGCCAGACTCCAAAGTCCTCACCTCTGCTCTGCTCCCTACCCTGGGGTAGGTGCTCAAAACACATTACATAACATGTGAATGCTGAGCTCGAGCTGCTGGCTCTCCACCCAGGAGACAGGGAGGAGAAGGGAGGGGGAGTTTGTGCTGAAAGAGTTTAGGAAGACTTTCTGGAGTGGGCAGGGCTAATCCAGGCCCCGGAGACACAGAAAGGCAAAGAGGATGAAGAGAAGCACTGCAGACCAGAAAAGCTGAAGCAAGGAGCTAGAGGCAGAGGTGGCCAGGCAGGCAGGCAGCACAGGGCAGCAGAGACTGGCCAGGCTGGAGGAGGAGGGGATGCAGGGCTGGCCTGAGGGAGGGATGGGCCGCCTGAGCCATCGTGTGTGTGTGTGGGGGGGGGGGGGGGGCATTCCACCTGGGATCTTTCTCACCCACACCCCAGAGACACTCCTGTGTCTGCTCCTCTGGTCACCCGACCGTCCTGGAGGGAACCAAGAATCACAATAGTAAAGGCCCAATAACCCCTCTGCCCCCATAGCAGGCCCAGCACCCAACCCGATGAGCAGGTGACATGCTGGCTCCCTGCCTGCACTGCCATGCCAACCAGCCAGGCCCAAACTCTAGCCCACCTTCTGGGGCACCAGGAATCTGGATGCAGCCACATGCGCCTAAGTACCACCACTGCCAGCCACCATTCAAGGTTCCCAGGAGGGAGAAGAGGTCGGAAGGGAGCTGCAGGACATGAGCTCCTGGCTGGGCCCCTATCTCACTGGACTTCGTATTCCCCACACCGGCCGGGACATGACAGGTACTTCCTCAATAACTGCATGCTAGGCTGAACGAAACAGAAGATTCTTCTGCTTAAGCAACAGCTCTGGAGTTTAAGTCTGGATTCAAGTCTGTCCTGGAACCTGGGGCTTGGTCCCACCTTTTCTGGAAGGGTCCTTTGCCTCTTTGTCCCCTGGAAAGGAAGTGCCTCCTGCTCCCAGCAGGCTCTCTACTTTGACGCCCCTCCACCCCTGCCCCGGGAGCTCCCCTGCACCCTGGACATGGCTCTGGGCCCTGCAATCAGCACCTGCTCCTCCTGCTTCCTGGGAGAAGCATGGGGGCCGGCCTCCTCCACTTCCAACTGCAGGTACCCGCAAGGAGTGTCTGTGCTCAGGCCCAGCTCCCAGGGCTTAAAACCACAGTGCCCTCCTCACTGCCTCTACTCCCCCACAAGCCCAGAGCACAGAGCCCCAGCCCAGGCCTCAGACCCACCAAGGACGGAAATAGGAATGGAGGGGATTTAAGCAAGTCGGATCTCTGGCCGGGCTCAAGCCCACTGTCCTGTGCTTTTTTGGAACTAACAGACCTGGAGGCAGGGGCGCGGGGGTGGAGGGTAGAAGGCAGGGGAGGGGAAAGGAGTGGGGGAGGTAGCAGAACTGTATAAAGATCTGTTGGTCTCCTCCCAACCCTCCTCAGGAGAAGGGCACAGGGGAACAGATGGAGAGGCTCTGTCCACCTGAGCCTCCAGACCAAGGCTTCCAGGGATGGGCAGGGGGCCGCCTGTTTTGTCACCTTCTGCCTGAGGGTCTGTGGACAGATTACTGAACTCTGCGAGGTTCAGTCTCCTGGGATAACAACCAGGGACCACAGGGAACAACTGTGAAGACTGAGTGGAATATGAATGTGAATGTGTGTGGCCTCCTGTAAAGCACCCTTAGAAATATCAGACATTGGGGATCCCTGGGTGGCTCAGTGGTTTAGCGCCTGCCTTTGGCCCAGGGCACGATCCTGGAGTCCCGGGATCAAGTCCCACATCGCTCCCTGCATGGGGCCTGCTTCTCCCTCTGCCTGTGTCTCTGCCTCTCTCTCTCTTTCTCTGTGTCTATCATGGATAAATAAATAAAATATTAAAAAAAAAAGAAAGAAAGAAATATCAGACATTGACCATAACCCTGGGAGGTGGGGTATGTAGGTCAGACCATGCGGCTGCAAGCGAAGTGGAAAACTAGGAACCCATTCCACCTGGCAAACTTCTTTCCATATCTTCTAGGACAAGGCACAGGTCTCCAGGGGTTTCACAACAAACAAACAAACCAACCCTAAGACCTATTCCCTGGTCTCTAGCACTCATAGCCTGGTGAAAAGCTACACCCACATTTACATAATAAGTCAAAACAAATGCTACTGGAGGGACCAGAGCGGATGGGACATTTTATTCTGGCCTCAGAGGCCAAAGGAGGCTTTCATAACGTTACAATATAATAATTATTAGCATAATATTAATTCTCAGGGCTTGCTTGGGGCCAGGGAGTTCTGGGTATTCACATGACTTACCTCATTTAATTTTCATAAAATTCCTATGAGTGGGTTTGCAGATAACCAAACTGAGGCGCAAAGGAATTCACTCCTCTCTTGGCCTTACGTGGCTGGTGGGTGGGAGAGCTGGGATTTGCACCCATCAGACTCTGCTCCTCTAGCACACCAGGGGCTGAGTCAACCAAGAGAGGTCTCAGGCCGACTCTGTCTGTGGCTAAAAGGCCCTGATAAGGCCCGTGGGGGAGAAGCCAGTGAGGAAAGGTGCTGACTTACCCACAGTATCTCCCACCCATGTATAACCCTGACCCCTGGCGCAGTGTCCTACCTCTGACACTGCCCCCGGTCTATCTGTGAGGTTGGCCACGGCTCTGTATTCCCCAAGGCTCCATGTCACCACCAACACCAAGGGACGTTAATGTAGCCTATATGTCAACGCACATTTATATGATCGATCACTCATGGCGTAATTGTTCTTATTAGAAAAGGTGGTTCAACGTCGGGGTGGAGGGGGGACTCTCAAATCCTGACTCTGCCACTTATGGGCTGTGCAACCTTGGGCAAATCTTAGCACCTCTGAGCCTCAGCTTCCCCACCTGTAAGATGTGGTTAACAATGCTTATCTCAGGGCAGGTGTTGCAAAGATGAAATGAGATAGTATGTCTAGGGCAGGACCTGGCACCCCATAAGCACAGTAAGTAATGGTTGAATAAATGGCTTTACAAAGGATTTCCACTAGAAAATCACTTTCTGTGCAATGATATCAAGTGGTAACAGTACTTTTAACTAGTATCCATCTGCCACTAAGTTAAAGCCGTCACATGCATTACCTCAGTCCCTAAAAGCATAATTTTCTTCATTTGACTTAGCTTTAGGATAACAGAAAAGATATGTCCAACACATTAATTTTGCTTACATACACCTACATACGGAGAGAGAAACAGGATGGTCAGACAAGCTAATATTTACTGGGCACTGACTGTGTACCAGGTACTGTGCTAAGCGTTCTACATTCAAAATGCACCTATAAGGTACGTACTACTTTAGCCCCATTTTACAGGGCTGGGGCTTGAAGCACAGAGAGGTTAAGTAACTTTCCCAAGGTCACTTTGGTAGGATTCAAACCCAGAGCCCACATTCTTTTTTTTTAATTTTTTAAAAATATTGTATTTATTCATGAGAGACAGAGAGAGAGAGGCAGAGACACAGGCAGAGGGAGAAGCAGGCTTTGTGCAGGAAGCCAATGTGATCGGGTCCCCAGGATCATGCCCTGGGCTAAAGGCGGTGCTAACCGCTGAACCACCCGGGCTGCCCAGAGCCCACATTCTTCAAGCACTATACTATTCTAAAATATACTATTCTATAATAAAGTCACAACAAGAATGTTGTTCTGACCCCAAGCCCTAAATTCTAAGAACTTCAGTGCATTGCTCCTCATTCCCCCTCCTACCTAAGCTCTGCCATCATTCCCATTCTACCAGTTACCTGCTCTCCCCCTCACCCCTGTCCCAGTGCTCTCTCTTCCCAGTTCCACCCCACTGTACCTAAGTCAGAGGGGTCAAACCCACGGACTTCTGTAGGCCCTAGGCATCTGCGATCTCCGCCTGCCATTCAGCCTCTCTGCTACAGCCCCCTATACCCCATCCTCTACAGTCACCTGGGATATCTTACCGCACATGACACCCTCTGCTCAAGCACACTCTGCCCTTGGTTATCTGCTGCCTAGAGCCGAAGCCCCCAGTGGATGGAAAAGGATCAACTGGGGACTCAAGGTCCCTATAGGATCTGGCCTGGCCTCCTTCCCTTTGGACCCAGAGCTCTCTTTCTCTGGCTTATATGCCCCAGAGGCAGGGCAAGTCAGTAAGGTCTTTCCAACCACCCCATCTAAAACTCCAGCCTTCCCCTCCACCTGCACCCAGAACATCCTATCTTTTTCCCTGCTTAGTGATCTCCACACGCCTCATCGCCTCATCTCATACATTTGACCTGCTACGGTCTCTCTCCCCCCTGCTAGAACATATGGTCTATGTGGCAAGGGCTCTCACCCTTTTTTCCCCCTTCTGCAACCCTAGCACCTAGAACAGCTTCCAGTACAGAAGAAGAACTCATAAATATCTGCTGAATGAACAGACATTCAACATGCCTAAGGAGAAAGTGTCCAAACAGAACAATGGGTGGGGGAAATAGCTAGCGTGCCTCTGGCCTCCTTCTCTGCTCCTGAAGACGTTTCTGGAGCAGAGGCTATAGATGTCTAGATTAAGATATACAGAGGTCAGAACACTTTCTAGGTCATTCTCCATTGGATTTATAAAAATGCCCTAGGAGACCCTCGGCCCATATCCTCCCGGCCCTGTTCTGAACTTAGGGCATTCATTTGCACCCACGTGTGCACACAAACACACACTCTCTCACCCTGTCATACTGAAGGCTGTCTGCCTCTGTCCTAAACTCATGTGTCCAGCCTCATTTCCTCCTGCCCACCTTCAAACTAAACTATGTCCCATCTCCCCAGGCCTCTACACCCACTAGAAATACTCTCCTCTTCCTTCCATGTACCCATTTGCACTCCATGGGTCCTTCTAGATTCAGATCAAACGCAGCCTCCTCCTCTCCCCATCTTCCCTCTTTCCCTTCCAAGCTTCCTGGGCCCTCTCCAGCCCCTAGGAAACATTCCCCACACCCATTGCTATCTCTACTGTCATACGGAATTAGTCATGAACTACCTTGTGATTTGCCTTCTATGATCTGCTTTGAAAAATATATATACGTCTTGTTTTCCTGAGTATGTGGTGAATGCTTTGGGAGGTGAGGCAGGGCCCTACCCTCGTTGCCATCTATATAGCACAGGGCTTAGGGCACACAGTAGGTGCTCGAAGTCTGCTTCGCAATTACGCGTCCAAGGTAAATAAGTCACCTTCTTAATCAGGTCATTTCCTCAATTACAGGTGCCTGGACCGGCTTCTCCCAATACCCTGCATTTTTTCTTCAGGGTCTGCTCTGCCCTTGGTTATCTGCAAGCCCAGTTATGGGCTTCTGCTTTCAAAGGGTGTTAGACCCATTCTAATCACGCTCCCCTGAGCCGGGCAGGTAAGTATAATGTGTGAAGAAATGATCCGTAAAGTCCTGCAGGTCTGGAAAAGGAAAGTATATCGTTCTTGGAGGCAAACCCAGGCATTCAGAGCGTTCCAGTTACCTCAAATACCGAAATTCAACAGGGAGGGAAACACACCATGGTGGGAATTTTAGGGGAGTCACAGCAAAAAACCAACACTTGAGGCTCACGCGCACCTGTGAAGCACGGGCTCTTAGTAAACCGTGATTACAAGTGGCAGCAAAGTCTCAAGTTACTTCTGAGCTTCAAAGAAGAGAGTCCAGGGGGAGGCAGTTTACTCAGACCCTCTGTGTACCAGACTGTAGAAGAGGGTCCCCTTGCATCCCTCCTGCAAGGTCAGTGGGCTGTCACTAGCCCCTGACTCAACCAGGTGAGTCACACTCTTTCCACAATTCACCAAGCAGGAGTCCCAGGTAGTCTGTGGTTGGGTTTTTTGTTTCTTTTCTTTTCTTTTTTAATTTAGAGTAGGAAATACACTTGAAAGTCCAAACTCACAAAAGCACCCAGGAAACGTGTGCCTTCTACGGCATCTGCCCGGCCTGCCCCCACGCTGAACCAGGGAGCCGCTCTCACTAGTGGCTTGTGCTGCATCCCTGACAATGTTTATGTGTGTACACGCAGATATAAATGTTTGTTCTTTTCTTTAGTGACTGATACACACCTCTCCGTGGCCAGCTTTTATCTCTTCAAGGAACAGACTTGGGATGGGAGACAGAGGATCTCTATATAACAACAACAAAAAAGCATGAAACAAAGGAAAATGTTCTGGAGAACACAGGTGTGTGCTCAGAGAAGAACGAAGCCATAATGGGAAGGTCCCTGGGGGTGGGGGAGGGGGGGCATGGGGGTCAGCTGCTGATGGGATCTCAGCCCAGCCAGGGAAGAGCTCAGGTGGGGCAGGTGGGGGGTGTGGGGGGCGAGTGGGAGACGCCACAGCCAAGGGCTGAAACCCCACTGGCTGAAATCTCCTGGCTGGCCTCACCTTCCAGAACAGGGAGGAAGTATCCATAGGAACAGGACTAACCTGATTCCCACAACAAGGCAGAATGGGTTAGTGACCAGGAGGCCGGAGGAACTGTGGAGGAAAAGCAATCATTTCCTCCGAAATTTGTTGGGAGACCAAGAAGGGGAAGTTGGCGCCAGAGACTCTCACAGACTTCAAATGGCTGGGAGCACGGAAGGACCAGAGATTGAGGAAGTCCATGATTCAGACTCTGAAAAGCAGTTCCAGTTCCACCAGGGAGTGAGGACGGAGGAGTGGTGAGGAGGAGGGAAGGGGAGGAAGGGAGATGAGGAGGAGGAGGAGGAGGGTGGGGCGAGGAGCCTTTTGGGGTGCAGGCCGCTCACCATAGACTTTGGGAACAGTCTGGGGACACGCTGGCGAGACTCCAACTCCCCCTCTTCCCCGAACTGTGAAACCGTGAGCAAATCACTTAACCCCTCTGTGCCTTCATTTCCTCATTGGTAAGTGGGGCAAATGACAACATCTACCTCAGGGGCTTGGCACAAGAATCAAAGGAGTTTATGTTTACAAAGCCCTGATACATGCCCTTGGCACACAGACAACTACTATGTAACATGGTGCAGAGAGGAACCATGTGGTTGCACCAGGGGGCCCTTGACAAGGCCAGTTGTTTAAAAACCCCATCACTGAAAGCGTCCCATCACTGGAAGAAGGATGCATAACCAAGAAAGCCCTAAGACAGTAATGCGAGGCCTGTCCCTGTGTCAACCAGAGGATGCAAGCACGGCAGAGGGCAGAGGGCAGAAAGATCTGGGGAGGTCTTCTTGACCCAAGGGGTCCAGAGCCACAGAGGGGCCCTGGGAAGTCAGACCTCGGTTCCACTCCAGGTGCATAGGGGCCCCTCTCTAAAAGAACCATCTTTAGACTGACAAAGATCCAACACCAAAATGAGAAAGGGAGCTGGGATGGGGGACAAGCTTGGTTTTTAAAATACATATATTTGGATATTTTCAGTGACTGTAAGTCCCTTGGCCCAGAGCATTGGGAACTCTTGCAGATGAGACCGCTGAACTCCTGCTGCATCTCTGCGGGGCAGCCTGGGGACACCCGAAAGCGGTCTCGGGGCCCTCCGGGAACTGTCAACATGTGCTGTTAACCAGAGTCCACTTCGTTCTGTGAGGGGATACTTGTGTGGCAGATGGAAGATTGCAATAGCCATGGCATATCCAGATTCAAGAAGACAACTGGTCGGAAGTCAGAAAAGCAAACGGACAGTGACTCAGGAAAGGAGCAGCCTGGACAGCCATTCCCAAAACAGGTTGATGGAAGATTTCATGTTGCCTGAGGGGAAGGCTCTAGTAGCCTGCCAGGGGGCTCTCTCCTGATAAGCATTTTATCAGCAACTCAGGTGATGCTATGGAAGGAGTTCAATTAATTAACATATAATGTATTATTGGTTTCAGAGGTAGAGTTCAGTGATCCATCTGTAGTGATAACACCCCAAGCTCATCATGTCAGGTACCCTCCTTACTGCCTATCTCCCAGTTACCCCCATCCCCCACCACCTCCCTCCCCGCCTCCCCTCCAGCAAAGATATGGAAGGCATACTTGAAGAGGATCCTGAAAGAGCTCAATGGAACATGGTTGCACCGAATTTAACAAAGCTGAAATTTAACAGAAATGGTTGTTCTGAATCAGATGGGAGCAAAATAGGAGGCTCCGCATTGAAGTTCTAAAGCCACACACGTTTAGGACAGAGAAGATGCAGCTTAGCAATACCACGTGTTAAAAACATCAGGTCAGCAGTAAACGTCAGTGAGTGGAGGTTGTGATGTAGCTGCCAGAAAAGCTGCTGAGATCTTGGGCTGCATTAAGAGGAGTAGAATGGCCTAAACTAGGGAGGTGAATACCACGAAAACCACATATGGTCTGGGCGCTGCCCTCAGGGTAGGAGAAAAATATGAACAAATGGGAGTTTGCTCAGAGGAGAACCACAGAGAAGGTAAAAAGAACTGAACTCACATCACAGATTAATCTGGAAGACTTAAGAGAGAACAAGAGGGCTCCCTTTTGTTCTACTACTAATCTTTACTAATCTGCCTCTTCTTTACCAGTATCATGTTTTACTAATGAGAAGATGCGTATTTTTTCAATCATAAAATCTCTGAAAGCAGAGTGTAACTTCTAGCCCCTTAACATCTAAGTAAGATGAAGAAAAGCATCACCACTTGACCAAAATATAATAATGCGTCAGAAGGGCCACAATGATGGCTGAGTCAAAAAGTGACTTGGAAGAGTCACGTTCTGAAACTACAGATGGTTTAGAAAAGGCTTATCCAACTTGTCTTCATTTTTCTGTACATACAAGTGTTATGGGATACAAACTTCTATCCAAAGTCTAAACGGGAAAAAAATAAATAAAAATGTAAATTAAAAAAAAAAGTCTAAAAGGGTTCTTTCAGGAAATATACAACTTTTCGGTGATCACAAAGGATTGTTCCACAATTTAACTGGAAGCACTTTTTTCTTTCCTGAAGGTACGCAAAACAGTGGTACACCTTCCGATGGGTGGTATCGCAGACTGGATTCCAAAACTGTATCTGAGGAGCTGACGAGTGGAGGGAAAGAGGAGACTCGTTCCCTGTGGCTTCCAAGAAGGAAGACTGGGACCAAATGCCAGAAGCTATCGGGAGCCATCAGGGAGGTGACAGAGAGGAGCTGCCCAAAGATGGAACAGGTCAGCTCTGATGTGCAAGCCCAGGCTGGGCCACCACGTGGGGAAATCTAACACCAACGGGAACAGCCCTGTGGCTCCAAGGTCTGATGGAGGAGATCTCACCACAAAGGGAAAGGCGCTTCATCTTTCTTCATCGCACATGTAGGTGCTTTGATGGAGCCATTCTCTTAAAAGTCACTACTTAAAGGTAGTTCACACTCAGGGAACAGTACTGACTGGGAGGCCAGAAGCAAAGAGGAGCCCCGTCCATGGCTATGCTCTCAGACTCCTGTGGGCCAATTCGGGGATGGGCTGGAAGAGGATGGGCCTCCTCTATACCTGCCGCGTAGCAGGCACCACCATAGGTGGGCTACCTACGTTGCCCCATTTAATCCTCACAGCCGCCCTGAGAGGTGGATATTATCACTCCTATCTTTTTAAAGGATTTTTTTTTATTTTTATTTATTTATGATAGTCACAGAGAGAGAGAGAGAGAGGCAGAGACACAGGCAGAGGGAGAAACAGGCTCCATGCACCGGGAGCCCGACGTGGGATTCGATCCTGGGTCTCCAGGATCACGCCCTGGGCCAAAGGCAGGGGCCAAACCGCTGCGCCACCCAGGGATCCCTTATCACTCCTATCTAACAGAAGAGAAACTTGAAGCTCAGTGAAAGCAAATGGCTGGCCAAACTAAGGTCTTACAGCTCTGAAAACCATGGTCAGTGTGACAACGTGGGTCAGATAAAGGAAACTCCAGAAGTCTCCGTTGCAGAAGGAATAAACTGAACAATTAACTGATCAATCAATGAACCAATGTGGTCTCATTTTGGTAGCACCGATACTAGAAGAAAGAAAGATGAAAGCTGGTTCGGTGCCCTACCCGCCCCACCCCACCCCGACAATAGCTCCCAGGGGCGCTGAACTCATGTCATTTGCTGCCTGTAGGAGCAATTTATTTATTCCATCACATACATCGAGGGTGTTTCTGAGGCCTATATGGCAGAGAACAGGTGCTGGCAACCCTGCTCAAATGTCAAAGCCTGGGATCCCTGGGTGGCGCAGTGGTTTGGCGCCTGCCTTTGGCCCAGGGCGTGATCCTGGAGACCCGGGATCGAATCCCACATCAGGCTCCCGGTGCATGGAGCCTGCTTCTCCCTCCGCCTGTGTCTCTGCCTCTCTCTCTCTCTCTCTCTCTCTATCATAAATAAATAAAAATTAAAAAAAAAAAAAATCTAAAAAAAAAAAAAAAAAACAAATGTCAAAGCCTTAGGGGCACCAGGTTGCCATGCCTCCCACCTGCCAGGTTAACAGTGGAACTGGTGGCAGCTGAGCTCAGCTTCTGTCCTCTCCCCACGGCCAGGTGTCCAGAGGGCTGGGGTTGGGGGGGAAGGCTGGGGAGTCAGCCCAGCCCCTGCATGTTCCAGCTGCTTGGAGACATAAGTTATGCCCCACACGCATGCCCACGTGTCTCCACGGGGGACATAAACCCAAAGTGTGCAGCACCCACCTGAAGGGGATATTCAGGTGCTTGTGAGACCCCAAGGAAGGGAGAATCAGTCCCTTCAGAGGCTGGCCCACAATGCTCTGCGAACACCTGATACCTGCAGAAACCCCCCTACGCAGCCCCTAGCACTCAGGGCTGGCCAGATTCCAGCCTTCCACAGCTTCCACAGTGCCCCCTAGGCAGCCCCCATGTTTCTACCATGTGGCATCCTGAATGCGCCTTCACTTTTCCAACATTTTTTGGTGCTAAACCTCTGGCCATCTCTGCCTTTGGAAATTCTATTTTTCCAAGGCCCACCTCAACCATCAAGGGCCACCTCCTCTAGGAAACCCTCCCTGATTCCACCATGAGGCCCTCCAAAGCACATTCAACACTCTACCTTGATATATGGGTAGGTTGCCTATGCACCTCCACGCATTAGGCTGGGGCTCTGCTCCTGTCATTCATCGCAGCATCCCCAGCACAGCAGCTACACACTGAGCTCAAGAGCCTTGGCCATGTTGCTCCATGCCCTGCCTGACGGCACCTTATTTACAGTCCCGATTCCCTCCTGCACCTCTTCCCAGATGACTCATCCCCTTAGGTTCAGCCTCAGCTGACAGCTAATCAGAGATAAACTAATCTGTCAACCTATCCTTCGCCATTAAATTCTGTATTTTTTATAAGGGCCTGCTGAAAACAAAGGTGAGAATTTTACCTCCGAGGCTCTGGAGGAGATATTTTTGATGACAAAGGATCTTGCACCAAGCAATTGAGCAAGCCAGTGCTACAAATGTACACATCCTAAATTCGAAGAATGCCAGAGCTGTGAGAAAGGGGAGGGGCTCTGTCCGCAAAAGAGAAGGCCAAGTGCAATTAAAGCTGCCCAAGACAAACCACAAGATCACGGCTTAGCAGAAATGGTGGAGGGAGAAGAGACTTGACTCCCATCTGGCTGCGTGACCTTGAGCAAGGAACCATGGCTCCCTGGCTTCTGCTCAGTACCAACAGACCCCTGAGCTTTGGGTTCCCCATAAGTAAAAACCACTGTGGCAGGAGTGAGAGCTGGATGATCTCAGAGGGCCCTTCCAGTCTGACATCCCAAAGTCCTGTGACTCACGGCCTCCATCTCTCTCCCTCCCTCCCGGGAGGTCAGTATCATTTGAGCCTACCCTAGTTCCTCTCCCGACTCACCTTGAACCCCACCTGGGTCCGAAGGGAAAGGCAATGTTAAAGATCTCCCAGCGGGTCAGCAGGCAGCCGGGGGAGGAGGGGGAAAGGGTGCACCACCACAGGTGAAAGGAAGGGTCAGAACTGGAGGCAGGTGTTGGTATCTATGGACACAGAAATGCTCCTCATTCACGCTGCCATCTGTCCCAGCCTGGAAAAAGACAGCTGGTCGCCTTTGCTTTCCTGACCTACCTTTTTAAGAGATTACAACTGCTTGCCAAATTTAAGTGCTGCTCTAAAATCAGGACATATAAGGTCTCTCAGCCTGGATCGGAAGGTTTCAGAGCGGGTAAAGAGCAGGAGCGATGCAGAATAAAGCTTGGAGGCAATCTAGGCCGCTCCGTGCAGCCATGCCAATTAAACATCTTTAAAAATAGCCTCTCTCTTCTCTCGTGCTGAAGATAAAGATGAAGTTTCAGCAATAACCAGACATCTGCTAGGAGCTTCTGAAGAGATCACAACATAAACACTCCGGAGAGCAGCCATAAACAGCCCAGAGCCCTCCCCAGGAGGCCAGCAGCGTCCTGCTCACCAGCGGGGTTGGGGAGGGACACAGAAAGAGGTGGTGCTGCGGACAGGCTGGGCTCCCCAGCGCGGGAGGAGGTGGGGAGGAGCTCGACTGGACAGAAAATGGAGAACTGGCTGCCTTCTGCAGGGAAATAAGAGCTCAGGAACCTACCAAGAGAATTTCCAGGAAGGCATCCAGATGATTCCAGGCCAGTGTCATTTGTTCTGAAAATGGGTCACTCCTTAAAAGTGGAAGATATTTCTGAGTGCCTATCTATGCAAGGTGCTTCACAAACAACTATTTTAATTCCATATCTACATCAACCCCTTGAGATAGATGTAATGACCTCCTTTATATAGACTAAAATACTAGTGTTCATGGACTTGCCCGAGGCCACACGGCTGGGATTCGAACCCAGATCTGTCTTTGTGGGACTGCCTGTTTGTGCCTATATCACCTATATCCAGAACAGGCCCCTGAGGTGTATTCTCAACACCCAGGCTCTCTGCACCCACAAATCTAACACATGGAAATTCTGCATGGGGAGAGGTGGCAAAGTAGGGGGGGAGGGGCACTATTCAAGCTTTGGCTAATTTAAGTAACCACCGAGCCTCAGGAGCCCTGTGGGCCCTGCCACTCCTCATCCTGGTTGCTTCCCAGCAGGTCCAAAGAGGAGCCAAGGGGGAGACGGGTGCGAATCGATGCCTGGATTCTGCTGCCAGGATCCACAGGAGACTAGTGACAGCAGATGCCATTGAGGAAGAGAGAGGAGAGCTGGAGGACAGGAAGAAGAGAGACTTTTCATTGGATGACCTTTGTCCTGAGTGAATGAGTAGGTTGCCACCGTCTGTGCATTTGGGGGGGGGGGGGGTGCTGCATCCCTGTGCATGTGTGTCTCTGTGTGGGTGGGTGAGTCATTTTTTAAGAGAGTCCATGATGTCAGGTACAAGATAACAGACACGCCCAGGCGAGAGATGGAAATCCGGAGCGAGCAGGAGTGCCAGGCCCTTGGCTGCCACAAACCTAGAATCCAGAACAAGCCTGAGACCTCATCAAGAGCCTCCTCCTTCCTACCCAACAGTCTGTCTGGCAGCTCCAGGCAGGCAGCTGAGCAGTTCTCCTGGCATGGACCCCATGGTCCCCAAGGCCTTGACCATTTGCACAGGCCCCACAGGACGTTCCCTGAGAAAAGAAATGGACCTAGTCATCACTCTGAAGTCTAGAAAGAGGCCTCCCCCATGGGCCTGTCTATTCCTCTCTTCTGTTTTCCCTTTCATCTGCCATCAGACCCCTACCTCCTTCCTGCAGTGGTCTCCTCACCTCACCTTTGCATCAAGCTGTGCAAAAAGCTCGCTGTCCTAATACAGGAGCCACCACCGGCGCTCTGACTTCACAGCAGCCACGACCTCGGCGTCCTAACCTCAGTACCCCCTCCTGCTCTTCCAGGATGAACTGTTACCCGACAGAGGGCTCAGCGGCTCTAGCAGGCCCCCCGGCAGGCCCTGGGCCTGCTCTGCTCCAGGCAGCAGCTCTCCCAGGGACCAAAGGGTCTGAGCAGCTTTTTCCTGAAACCTCTCCATCCTCCCCTACACTTCATCTCCTGGCCCCGGGTACAAGTGAAACCCTGAGATCCTGCAAATCTTCACTCGTTATAATCAGTACCCAGATAAGTAGCCCAGGCCAGCCATTCAGAGTCACCAGAGCAAAGCCGTGGTTTCCGCATCTGCTGCAGCACATTGATAGACAGCGGCAAGGCCAGGACGGGATGTTCTGAAACTCCCACTCCTACCTCTGGCACGGCTGGGCTGGGCCTCTGGACTGGGTGTGTCAGGAGCTCACAACCTTCTCTGGTGGCAGCTCGGAGATCCAAAGCCACCGTCCAGCTCCTTGCAACCCTCCTCTTGCTGCCAGCAGAAAGGATATCTGCTCGGGATATCCCCCTAGGTGGGGTGGGGGGGGGGGGTGTTAGGGACCTGACCCCCAAAGCAGCAGGAAACAAATCCCTCCTCCGAAAGGAGACTGCCTTTACATGTGTATTCCCCCACAGAGAAATCTGACCAGGCCTAGGAAGGAATGCAAATGCAGCCAGGGATGGGGGGGGCCACCCCTCCGCTGTGAGGTGGGGATTCGGGGTGGGGTGCAGGCACGGAAATTACCCTGACCCTCAGGGGAGAGAACCACTACTGCAAATAAAGAATGCACCACAAGCCCAACCTTAAAAACACACCAGCACCGTCCACACACAATTCCCTGCCAGCCACCAGGGCGACAGGCCACATTTTCCTAGGATGATCTACGATAGTATTTAGGTGTGTGAAGGGTGCAGAGCAATTGCATTTAAGAAACGATACCAGCCCTGCCCTTCATATGGGGCACAGCAATGGATCCTTCCTCAGCAGCTAACAGAGAAGGGAAGGGTCTCAAAAATCAGATATTACCATGATCTGGCCTTGCAGTGAAAGTCTGTTTGCGACCAGAGGGCCCCACGTCCCCTATCATCCCTGCCAGCCCTGAGTTTGTGAGACCAGATGATCGGTGCTTTTAGAAAGGAGGAGACTTATCAGTGCAGACCAGTCATGTTTTCTACCTCTGGAGAAGATGCAGGGAGGAAACAGAAATGGTGGAGGGAGCGGTCAGGGCCCCCTGCCCCCCAAAGTGAGCTGAGCGGGGTGTTTGGCTATCAGGCACTTTCCCAAGAGGACAAGACAGGCCATCCCGGCCTGAAGCTCTGCCCTGCCGACCTTGCCTTAATGACCATGTCATTCTGTGTTCCTCTGAGAGCTCAACCTCCCCTGAGTAAAAAAAATCAAAATCAAGAGCCTACCATTAGAATGATTTCATTCTCAGGAAGGAAAGGGGAAAGGGAGGAGGTAAAATAGGAGAGAGGATGAGGCTGCATGGGTTCCATGGCTTCCTATCTCTGAAGTCCCAGCTTTCTTTATTCTTTAATTTGTGGAAACCCAGGTAAAGTTCTATAGGATAACTCATAAAACAAACAAATAAAACAAGCAAATATCAAGATCCCAATGGCTCTGTGACCTTGTTCACATCCACAGCCACACAAAATCCATGTATAATTTTGTCTAACCATCCACATTGAAGAAAATTCTCTTTTTAAGAGGAAAAAAAAAACAAGTTCTTGGGTTTTCCATTAGAAAAAAAAAGTTTTTCTTGTGAACATTTTGGGAAAATACTCAAAAGATGACAAAAGATAAAGGAAAAAGAATCAACTCTAGCACTGCCATCAAAAAAGAAGGATTTATGGCAGCCCGGGTGGCTCAGCGGTTTAGCGCTGCCTTCAGCCCAGGGAGTGATCCTGGAGACCCCGGATCGAGTCCCACATCGGGCTCCCTGCGTGGAGCCTGCTTCTCCCTCTGCCTGTGTCTCTGCCTCTCTCTCTCTCTCTCTCTCTCTCTCTCTGTGTGTGTCTCTCGTGGATAAATAAATGAAATCTTTTTTTTTTAAAGAAGGATTTAAAAATTCTGTTATATTTCTAACTAGTGGAAAAGACTATATGGGGGGGGGGGGAAGACAAGACAAAACAAACAACGACAAAAACAAAAGGAAGACAAAACAATTGTTCATTCTGAGGGCTGTTTGCACAGGAGGAGGGGCCCCTCCTCGGTGGGCCAGACCTTATGGCGATTTGACAGGGAATCCAGCAGGAGTGAGACATACCTCTTCCCTCCCTCCCGAGCTGCCAGTCTCCTTCATCAGGATGCCCACAAAGGTACCAGAGGTGACACTATCCCTTCACCACAAATTCGGACAAGATACTGAAAGGTCATAAGTGTTTGTGGTCTGTCCCAACTGGCCAGCTGCCGACGAATAGGGATTTGAGAAAGGCTCCACAGGTGGCCAGGTGTGGGGCAGGCCCGAGGAGGCGTGTGAAGGCCCAGGGAAGGGCGGCTGCCCAGACAGAGGTGTGCAGAGTTCTCCGTGCAGCCCACGTGCCAAGCGTCTGGGTCAGAACGTGGTGATGCCTGTGGCCGAGTAAGTAGGGATTCCAAGCTCTAGCAGAAATGACCTCAGTCCCCGTCTGCCCCACAGATGATGGGGAGGGCGTTGGGGGCGGGGGGAGACCAGTTGCTGACTGGGGCACAAAGGCAGCCATCTGGGCTCCCCACCACAAACTAGAGCAGTGCAGTGAGCACAGCAAATAGTTCTCCTATTATTTCACGATGTTTACAGACTGACGCTTGCTGAGGAAACCTCCACACGCGAGCAAGTCATCTTTTTTTTAGACCTCTTATCTAAACACAGTCACGGGCAGTCACACAAACCCGGGACAGGGTCCATTCACTCAAAATGCATTGCCTGAGTGGCGGCAACACCACTGGACAGATGCTCTGCAAGCCTCTGCCCCATCCCAGATGCCACACGGGGATCCAGCTCGCCACAGCGGTGGATTCCAGCCTCCAGGGGTGTGCTGGCCAGTGCGGGAAGCTAGCTGGGCGCTTAAGCCAGAGGGTCATGGCTGGTTTAAAAAGTGGAGGGGAAGCTGCTCCAGATTAAAACAGGCATAAAAGGACTAGCTACCAAATGCAGCATGCACGCTTGGATCCTGATTCGAACAAACCAGCTAGAAGGTCCTTTCTGAGACAATCAGGGAACTCTGAATATGGTCAGATGAGACCGAAGTACTACTGTGAACTTCATTACATGCAAGAATGGTAATCGGTTATGAAGAAAAAAACAACAACATTTTTTTTACAAATAGATACATACTGGATTAGATAGGGGCAAAAATGACATGATTTTCAGAGATTTGCTTTAAAATACTTCACAAAGGAGAGGAGGGGAGAAAAAGAGAGACATGAAGCCAGCCCGGCACAATCTTGATGACTGTTGAACTAGATAATGAGTATGTGGGGCTCACTAGACGATTCTATTTTTGTGTTTGAAGATGTCTGTGGATAGGTTAAAACAGGACTGCAGTACATCGTGGTGGACGGCTTAATGAAGACTGGTACAAGAGGCTAAGGGAATAAGGGAATACGGAGCAAAGAGCGAGGAGGATCTGTAGGAACCAGGAAAGAAATCTGTTAAGTTTTGCGAGTGTTCTAAAAGCCATTTCACAGTGGGGTGGGAAGCCATGGTCATAAAGAATTACTACAGAAGTTGGGGAATAGTGAGTGCAGCAGAGGAGCTGCACGCACCAACCCTCCAGAGCACAGAGCACAGCCCACGGGCTTTTTCTGCTTTTTTTCTGCTTCCTTCAATACTTAACTCACCTCATAAATCTCATTCATACAGACTGAGACCAGGATCCTAGCTTAGTTACTCGCTGGTGATGTGAAAGATGGGGAGGGGAGGGAGTTTTAACCTTCCCCCAGTCTCAGTCTCCTCATCTGTAAAATGGGGACAACCCAGCTACTTCTTTGGAGGGCTAATGTGGGGGAACCTAGTGATATAAACGATGAAAAGTCCCAGCATGATAAACAGTATTCCCTTCCCTGGCTCTTAAAACAATAGACTTGTAGCCCTGGCAGGGCTTCTAAGGTGAGCAGTGTTCAGCCCAAATCTTACTGCATCCATACCCTACCCCTCCCGCCAGAATCAAGGCTCAAGAAGGCAGGACCTCTACCCTTCAAAATCAGGAAGTGAAAGGGGCAGGTCCATGGTTGACAGGCACACCCAGATGAGGGTAAGGACATGGGCCGAGAGAAGAGACACACCCCAATTAGAGGCAGAGGAGGGTTCCGCAGCTGTTCCTCCTCTCCTTGCAGCTCCTGGGAATGGGCCTCCAATGAACACAGCTAAAACCAGCCTTAGTCCATAAGATGCTGTTTACTGAAGGACAACTGGTTGGTATCGGGCTAATCATGATTTTTTCTGAGAAGAGAGGGATGAGCAGAAAGCCTGAGCTCCGGGACTTGCGGGAAGGAGGCATGGAGGAGAGTGATGTCGTTTTCTATGAAGGTGTGCTCAAACTGAAGATCTCAACCACCTTACAACCATAACCAATATACCTCAACAACTGTCGCCCCGAAACAAAACAAACAAAACTAGAATCGGATCTAAGGTAGAGATTATTTAATAGTCTTTCTAGACCATCCCAGGAGCCAGCTTTCAGAGGTAAGACCAAGTCAACGGGCACAGGCAGGCTTCCTCCCCACCGCCACCCCCCAGACAGCTCCCAGACACCAGCAGGTCGACCCCTTCCCATTAGAGCAGGACCGAACAGCATTACCAGCCATTCATCCCTGACCGGCGGACAGGGCGAGCGAGTGGTCTGCGGGTTCAACAACCTGGGCTAACCGGGGTCAGTTCTGGTGCTTTGCCAAAGCAGCAGCCTCTGAATCCTAAGAATCTTTTCAAAGTCCAGGAGGCTCCAATCAGCACAGTAGAGCCATGATCCTGGGGCACGGTGCTCTCTGCAGCCACGGGGCAGCAGTAAGAACCCCGGGTTTAGTTCTGGCCGAGCCGGGTCCAAATCTGAGCTCAGCCACTTCCTGGGTGACCTTGGCCACTTACCCTCCCTGGGGGTCTATTTCCCCACGTCTGAAACGAGGAGGGCAAACCTGAGTTTTTGGAGAGTAACCGTGAAATCCGCTGCGACGGTGCCACAGGGCAGGACCTGTCGGTCGGCAGGCAGGTAATAAACCTGTCTTCTGTCCGAAGGTAAGTTCTTACCGCCCGGAACATCCGCTGGGGCTGCCCTGGACACTCGAGGCCCACTTGTTGGGCTCGCCCTCTCGGGATAGGGAAGGAGGACCAAGCTGACCCAGGAGCAGGGCACCCAGGCCCTAAACACCAGGGGGCCAACCCACTCCGGCTTTCTTTCCGGAGGACCTGCCCACGGGGGGGCCAGTTAGTGGCTTCACCCTCCGCAGAAACCACAGAGGACTAGAGGCAGGAAGCCAGGCTGACAGCCAGAGGGTCCGCGCACTGCGGGCCGGGTCCTGCGAGGTCGGGGGGCTCCGGATAAAAGCTCTTTGGGCCTGAAGAACCCAGAACCCAGGGCACGGAACTAACGCTGGGCAAAGGGGCGCGCGTCTGCTCTGGTTTCAACACGCCTCCTCCCCACCCAGCCAGGGCGACTCCCGGCTCTGCCCCAGGCTGGCCCGGGATGAGGTTAACCCCCTCGCTCCGGCCCGGAGCCAGGTCGGCGGCCGGCAACCAGGGCTCGAGCCTGCCCCCAGGGCTGCTGCGGGCGCCCGGGCCACCTCGCGGCCCCCGCCCCGGCCCCGGCCCCGGCCCGGTCCCAGCCGCAGGCGGCCCGGCCGCTGACATTCGGCCCCACTCAACTTCCTGTTGCTCAGGAGGGAGGGAGCGCGGCGGGGAGCGCGGCGGGGAGCGGGGCGGGGAGCGGGGCGCCCGTGGGGGGGGGGCGTGAGCCCGCATCCCGGGAGGGCAAAGTTTGGGGACGCCCGGCCCGGGGCGCGGCGCGGTGGCGCCCCCTCCGCGTGACTTCGGGATTCGCTCGGCTCGGGTCGCGGGTCTGGGGCTGCGGCGGCGCAGGAGGCAGCAGCTCGGGGTGCGCGCCCCGAGCCCCCCCGGAGACCTGCCGGGCAGCCCCGGGCTCCCCGGGCTCGGCCACCTGCCCGCGCGCGCCCCGGGTCCGCGGGGAGAGATGCTGCGGCCGCACCTGCCGGCCCCGCCCGGCCCCCGGCCCGCCCCTCCCGGAGCCCCGCACCCGGGCCCTCACCGGGATCCGCGCCGGCCGCCGAGCCCGGGTCAGCTGCGCCTCCGCCGAGGCCCGCGGACCGCGGCCGGGACCCGCAGCGGCCTGCGGCGCCGGGAGCTGGAGACGCGGCGGCGCAGGCTGGGCCCGGCGAGGAGCGCCCGCTCCGGAGCCGCCCCCGGGGCCGCGGCCAATCGCAGCGCAGCCGGGGGCGCGGCCCGCCCCCGCCCGGGGCCCGCGGCCAATGGCGCAGCGGCGCGGAGCCCGCCCCCGGGCGCGCCCGCCCCGCCCCCACGGGGCCAGCTGTCACCGCGGCTGCCGGCGGGCGCACGTGGGCCGGGGCCGGGCGCGGGAGCAGGGCTCGGGGCGCTCGGGGCGCTGCGGCTCGGCCCGGCGGGGGCGGGGAGGGGAGGGGAGGGGAGGGGAGGGGGCGAAACGGAGCTGCTGCGAAGACCTGGCCGCTCGCATCCTAGCGTCAAGGGAGAGGCAGGGCTGCGCCTCGGCCGGCAGCTGGGGAGCGAGCCTCAGCTTCCCCTTTGCAAGCGAGCGAGCAGCATGGCCCGTCCTGGAAGGACTGTGGCCCTCCCCCCTCGCTGTGCCCCTCCACTCCCCTGGGCTTCCCCAGACGCCCTGTTAGCTGATAGGCTCTTCCGCTCCCCTGGCCTGGCCTGCTTAGGATGCAGGTGGTGGCTCTCGTGTTTTGTCACCCTCACTGATAGTTTCACTCCTTTCCCTTTATTCCCTTTCACTAACTTTTATATTCCCCCAAATGAATGAGACCATATAATGTTTGTCCTTTTCGGATGGACTTATTTCGCTCAGCATAACTCTGGAAAATGAACAAGGGGTAGTGGAAGGGGAAGTGGGGGGGTTGGGGTGACTGGGTGATGGGCACTGAGGGGGGCACTTGGCGGGATGAGCACTGGGTGTTATATGTTGGCAAAGTGAACTCCAATAAAAAATAATAAATAAATAAATAAATAAATAAATAAATAAATAAGGATGCAGGTGGTGGGAAGAGGGGCGGTGGGGCTACCTTAGTCAAATCACCTAAGCACCCTTTTCTCTTGGCTGTCAAATGGCTGCCTTAGTCTCTGCTCTGCCCACGCTCCTGGCTTGCCCATACCCCCTCAGCTGCAGAGAGCACCATCTACAGAAAACTCAGGGTGAACACTGTGGGGCCTAGTGAGGGGTGTAAAGTCGTGGGAAGCTGTAAATACTACCAACGACTTGTGCAGACCGCCCCGGTTTAGTAGTGATCATGAAACAGGGATCCCCAGGGCAGGAGCCGTGTCTTACTCACCTCTGGAGCTCAGGGTCTATCACCAGCTTGGCCCAGAGCAGGCATCAATAAATATTTTTGGAACTGAGCTGACCCAGGAGAGCAGAACAGGCAAGCTTGGGCAGTGAGAGAAGAGTGTTGTGGCTCCAGGCTGCTGGAATTTCCGCAGCACCGGACCATCCTCTAGAGAGGTCTATATGTTTCCTTGCCAAGCAGGTACAAACAGAAGTTTGCCCCTAACAAACCTGGGCCTTATCTGGTTCTCTCTGCCCCTTACCAGGTGAGCCTACTCCAGGACTTTTGGGTTTTCCCGGGGATTGTCCTACCTGGTAGCTCTCCTAGCATTTTCGGAGTTCAGTCAACTTCCTGCGGGTGAACTGCAGCAAAAGCTGTCCCTGCTCAGTCTGTAAAAGTCAGCAGTGGCTCTCAGAGGGGCAGCTCTCTGCTCTGATAGAACATTGCGGGTGATGCCAGTTGATGGCGTGCTCTCTCTGCACGTTTTCTCAATCCTGTTGATGGCGCTGTAAGGTCTGTATCTTTGTTATCGTTCCCTTTAACAGATGTGGAAACTGAGACTCAGTGAGGTAAAGTAACTTTTCAAGGTCACATGGTTAATAAGTAACAAGGTCGGAATTTGAGCCCAGAGCTATCTGATCCCGGAATCTGCATGCCTAACTACTGTGCACTGGGCCCCTACAGCCCTGCTCATGCCTCTAGAGCACTGGACAGGCCGTGTCTATCTCCAAAGGAGCTGCTCTGGGGCCTGCCCGCCCAAACATCCTGTTGAGCTCAGGCCTGGGCACTGTCAGGGACAGCAGGTGAGACCAGCATGGCCCTGCTTTATTTACAGAGTGACAGAGGAGACCCTAGACAGGAGCTTCGGCAAACAGTGCTGCCTCTGCCCCCAGCACAAAGCCTCCCTGGACACAGAAGGCCTCTTCCTTCTGGCCTAGGTCTGAGACACCCCTGTTGGGGATGGAGCTGGAGCTGGAGATAGTCATGGATTCAATTCACAAATGCTCCTGCGAGCTGGATGTTCCCGCATTCACGTAACTCACAGCACAGCTGATAAATAACCAGAAGTACCAGGTGCTATGGCAGCTGTATTCTTTATTGCTTTTATCTTTTCTAATTTTGATCACCTTATCTCTAGCACAATGTTCTCCAAGTCAAAGAAATTTAACTCTAGTTCAGGAACACTTTGGACCAACCCAATTTTGCAAGGATAGCACTGCTCAGTATAGAAGTTCTAGTAGCTCAAAAACTAAAATTTATCACTGCCTTCCTAGGAGCTTTGCTCTTCTCCCTCACCCAACTTTGTTGTGTTTTGTTTTTCCCACTCCACTTTTTTAACTCAGGGGCTCAGGTAAGTAAGAAAGACCCTTGCTTAGGTGGGCTTTTAGGGCAAGTTGGGAGCTCCTGGGAGCTGAGTGCCTGGATGGAGATAGCTTTGGGACCTCTTGAGCCAGCAGTGAGAGCCCATCACCACCACTCACAAGCCACTCTTCCTGGCCATCTCCCTGGAGAGTACAGAGAAATGAGGGATAGGAGATGACAACTCCACCTGCACAGCAGCAACCATGGCATCTCCCACTGAACTGTGTGTCCGGGAGTTTATACAACTAAGCTCTTCAAAGAGAAGGTTATGCAAAGTTAGAGCAGACCAGAGAGGAAATATCATCTAAGCACCTCATTTAACAGATAAATTAAAAAAAAAACAAATTGTGGCCCCAGGGAAGGGAAGGTGCTCGTGAGTGTCACAGAGTGTGGGAATGGGTTCCAGGTCTCCGAGGCCCCCACCTCCCTGGTAGCACACAGGCAAACTCGCACTCCTCGTGCAGCGGCTCAGGATGCTATATTTAATAATAATCTCTTCCCCCGCCCCCTCCTCTCAGGACGGTGAATGTGTGCTGGCGAAGGTTGTCTGGGAGATGCAGATGGCCACATTAGCATCAGAGGGAGGGAGAGAAGGAAGGCCCAGATTCATCCCTAAAAATATCTGCATCTCAGACTGGAAGCCATGGGTTTACCAGCACATACGTGCCTCCCTCGAGAAGACTTCAGCTGGTGATCTCCGTCATCATTGGTTATCTACCTGACGGTGTTCCAAGACGGCTGTGGGGGTGTCAGGACTGGCTTCCTTTTATTTCAAGCCTAGCAATTTGCTTGAAGAAAGGTCAGAGTTGAACTCAGTGGATTCCCATGCAAAGATTTTCTATGGAGAAGCCAGGGTGCCTCTCACAGCACTCGAATGGCAGGGAGAAGTGTTATACCACCAGGGACAAGTGTTATACCATCTCCCCCTCCAACTGAGAGAGGGTCCCTGCCCTTGGACCTCTTCCTCCTGTGCTTCTGGTCCAGGAAGAGGTAAAATAGTGGGTGTGGTTCTCACCAGTTCCTCCCCAAGCTGCTATCAGCACAACTTTGGGCTTTCGGAAGGGAGCGGAAGGCTGGTATCTATACAAAGTCCAATGACCTTCTTAAATGATGAGAGAATGCTGATTGGCCCCAGGCTACGCTGGGAGCTGTCTTTGGAGAAGGACTTTCTAAACCAGGGAGTGGAAACATTTGTACCTCCCTCAAAGGGACACAGAAGAGTATAAGAAGCAAGATCACTGGGGCCTTGTTCTAGCCCGTTATCTTCTTGATAGGCCTCAGAACGCTCTATGTTTCATAGATAAGGCATATAAATGTTTTCAAGGTCAGAGGAACTCATCAGGCCTACCACATTGTCAGTGGGTTTTCCAGAGACAGCTCGGGGAAGAAATGGCACCTGTCAAATTCAATAATGCCCTCAGAGAGACTGTAGCACTTTAGGGAATGTGTGCGTGTTGGCAGCAATGATGGGAAAGTCGTTGTGGGAGAGCTGAGAGCAGGCCAGAGATGACCTACCAGAGCAAACAGAGACAGAGACTAGATGTGCAGGGCGTGAGAGGAAGAGACACAGGGTCATGAAAATAGTCTAGCCCCAGCCCCAAATAGCCTGGGAAGTGTGTATGTGCGTGTGTGTGTGCATGCTCAAAGTCATCTGTGAAATACAAGGGCATAATTTTCATCCTTACAGACGTAAGAGGTTCAACAATGCCACAGATGCACCCTCAAGGCAGGCGGGGCCACACCTGCGTTTCAAGCGGACTCCTGTTCATGCAAACCAGAAGCCCATTCTAGAGCACACGGTTGTCATTGGAGCTAGGGAGGCAGTTCCCAAACCCTCCACAGTGCAGCTGGCTAGGAGCAGAGACAGGGATATTTTCTCTGTTCTAGCTCATGGAGGAGGGTGGAGGGCACTCAAGTTTATCTATCTATCCATCCGTCATATACCTACCCCTCAAATATGTGGAGTGCAGTTATTCTCAGAGATGTCCTAACTCAGGAGTTAGTAATAGTCTCTGAAGTCAAGATGCCTGAGTTTGAATCTCAGCTCTGCTACCTATTAGCTGTGTGATCTTGGGCAAATGACTAAACCTCTCTGGACAGCAAGTTCCTCACCTGTAATAGGGAGATGTGCCTGATAGCACAGTGACCGATGCAAAGTAAATGATGTATCTGGGTTTTTGAATAATAAATTGAGAGCTGATCTTAAAAAGGATATAGAGAACAAGAGTCTCTAAGAGGTATTATTATGGGCGATTCCAGGTCAGGGACATGGCCACTTCCATCACTGAACTTGTATATTTGAAGTGAATACAATTATTATCCACACGTTAAAGATGAGAAAATGAAATCTCGAAGAAATCCCTCACCCAAGCTCTCCCTGGAGCCCGCATATGGCAGGGTGAATCTGGCTAGCTGCCATCTGAGCCTGGGCTCTATACATTCTCTGGGTTGTAAGACGGGGCAGCTCCCAGGCCTGGTCAACCATAGAGCCCCAGTGGTGACTGGTCCACCAGACATGCCCATTGTCCAAGCAGATTTCATCTTTATTTTTTTTTAAGATTTTATTTATTTATTCATGAGAGACACAAAGAGAGAGGGAGGCAGAGACACAGGCAGAGGGAGAAGCAGGCTCCATGCAGGGATCCCGACGTGGGACTCGATCCCGGGTCTCCAGGATCACGCCCTGAACTGAAGGCGGCAGCTAAACCGCTGAGCCACCCGGGCTGCCCCCAGATTTCATCTTTAGGACTAGAGTATAGACAGAGCTGTCTCTTTCCACCGAAGTCAGGGTTAGCAGTCAGTGTGTTCCACATGCAGTACGAAGAGGCCTGACCACAACGGGAGAGAAAGAGACTCCTATCACAGAAGAGACCGGAAGTAAGAGCTCCAGTTACCTTCCAATGCAGTTCTCCTGGCTCTGCCCTCCTCTGTGTTGGCTTTGTCTTCGGGCTGGTTTTCCTCATCGCAGCCAGTGCCAACAGCTTTTGTTGCCACAAGCAACCTTATCCCAAAGAGAACATTTCTGGCCTGGCATTCCAAGCGGGAGTCCTGAAACCCACTCTGCCTGGATTGGGTCACATGCCCACCTGAACCCATAGGGTAGCCAGAGGACTGGAATGTGTGGATTGGCTATGCCAGGCGGGGCCCCGTGCCTAGCACTGGGGCGACTCAGTTTCTCCTGAAACATCAGACTGCGTGGGAGAGAGGCGGACACTTGATTGAAAACTGCATGCGGTGAGGAAGGGAATGGAGGGACACAGGGCCATTTGCTAGCTTGGTACAGACCGGGGCGCGCATGAACTTGCAGAAGGAATTCATGCTTTTCACCTCTCAGAAAGTCATGTCATTCTGACCTCCCTCCTATTATCCACTCCGCACCTCCACCCACCCACATACCAAACCCCCATTAAGCTCTTCTCTGGAGTAAATACATTTTAATTAAAATCAAATTCTTGCCCAACTGCTTTTCTCTCCAAATCTCGCCCCTCGATGCAGTTTAGATGGCATGAGACCACACAGTGCAACCTGGCCCGATTGGCAGAAGGGGTCATTCTCCCCTCGTCAGATGAGTGAGGTCTGCGGGGGCATTGGGGGTATCACCATGTGGAGCAGGAGCCAGCTTCACAGGCCAAGTTGTGGCAGAAAATGCACAGGCTCCAATAACCTGGCTCCAACCTCTGCTCTCCCTAACAGTGTGACTTTGAGTGAGCCAGTTAATGAAGATAATAAATAGCCCTTGCTTGTAAGGGCAGAGTATGGATTAAATCGGATGCCAGACGTGAAGGCTTCTTGTTGACCTCATTAAGCGTTAGTTGCTTTCTTCCCTATTTGTAAGCGTGGTGGTTTTATATCAGAGCAACTTGCTAAGCTGGAACTGGGTTTCCCAGAACTCCCTTTCCTGGATGGTCCCCAGGGAGGCCTAGCTGCTAGGCACATTTGCACAAGATGGGGAAGGTGGAAGTGACAGCAGGCCACATACCTGGAAGGTCAGCGCAGGGCTTCAGGCACCTGTGCCGGGCATGCATGTTGCTAATGGAGTGAGGGAGGAACAGCAGCCAGGCTTCTGGACATGCTTCCTCCAGCATCTTTGAGTCCAGGGCTGGTGCATGTGCACCAATTTGGCAGAAGGTATAAGCTGCTTCTAAGGGTCACTGCATTGTTAAGGTTGGAGGTGTAAGAAACAACACGAATTCCAGCTTCTCCTCAAGGGCCCCAGGTCATCCAGTTTCCTCTTGATTTCTCCCACTTCACACCCAAATTTTTTTCTCACTCGCCAGCTCTGCTGATGGACACAACTTCGGGCCCACCAGCAGACGCGAGACGCCTGCCTTCCCTACACCTATTCACTAGCTGCCACAATTGCGTTGTGAACTCCAGCCCCTATGATAATCCCTTATCCCATATCACATTAATGGTCCTGCTTCCCTGACTGAACCCTGATACAGTGGTAAATAAAACTTCCCCCTCCCGTGAGCCTACCATGGGCTAGTACGTTGTTATTCTTTACGACATCCATCTGGGATTACTTCTGAGAATTATTGATTGAGATTATCAACCCTATTTTATACTTTGTATATTAGTCAGCGTTCCAGAGAAGCAGAACAAATAGGAGACATACGGAGATAGACAGATAAATGGATTTATTATGGGAAGTTTGCTCATTGTGGAGACTGAGTAGTCCCACAATCTACCATCTGTAAGCTGGAGGAGATGCAGAAAAGCCAGTGGCATAGTTCAAGTCTGAAGGCCTGAGAACCAGAGAGCCAAGGGTGAGAGTCCTAGTCCAAGGGCAGGAGAAGACCAAATTCTAGCTCAGCATTCAAGCTAAGAGAGTGAATTTTCCCTTCTTCGACCCTTTTGTCCTATTCAGGCTCTCAAGGCATTAGATGAGGTCCGCTCACACTGGGCAGGGCAACAGGTTTTACTCAGTCTACCATTCAGATGCTAACCTCATCCAGAAACACCCCCACAGACACTCCCTGAAATAATGTTTAATCAAATATCTGGGGACCCTGTGGTCCAGTCAGGTTGATATACAAAATTAACCACCATGCTTGGACAAACTCAAGTCGTGGAGGTTAAATACTATGTCCCAGTAACTGCCAGAACTGGGATTCAAACCCTGGTCTGTGTAGCTCTCGTGCCTGAACTTCTGTCACTCACTCACACACTCTGAAACTCACCAGGAGCATTAGCTCATTAATTAGAAAAGGCTGCAAACGTGACGTATACTCATTAGGAATAGGAAAGACTCTGAGACATATCAGTGTAAAATGTTTAAGATGCCAAAGACATGACCAAAAATGGGATGGCCATACCCCAAAAGATATACAGGCACCACCCAGAGGGACGAAATTATAGATGTACTGGTCATCACGCTGAAGTTGCCCATTAAGCAAACTGGTTTAGGCCCTGTCTTAAACGGAAGGGGTCCAATTGCTCTCTGTACAGCCATGTCCGAAAAGAGACTGGACTTCTGGCAGAGAGAAACGCACTAATTGTTTCCCCACACGGCTCACCACTCAGCACCCTCCCACTGGCCAACAATCCCTGACAGTCAACTGGGAGAAAATCAAAGAAGCAATTGAGTGAGGGCTGCTCTGGGTTTGTGCCCAAGAGTCACAGGATCCCCGGACAAAGCAGGAAGGCCTCCTGGCCACTGCGGCCTTCTAAGAATGCCTGAGACGCCAGCCCTCGAGGTTTTCCAGTTCCCTGAGGACCAAGGGAAGCTTCCTGGAAGGAGGATGTGGCTGTCCCATGGACAGAATGGAACAAAACAAATTCACGTGGCATGGCCCATTCAGGGCAGAGTAGGAGGAGAAAGACCTAGGAGAGTGGCAGAGGGAGGACGGGGAGAGAGATGACATGAAACATCATCCCATTGGTTCCCAGTCCCTCCTGGCCTCATGGTCTTGTGCCTGCTGTTCGCTCCGAAGGGCCCTTTCTCTTCCTTTCCATCCACTGAAGACCATCATTCCCTTCCAGGCTTCTCCAGGTCACCACCTTGCACCGTCTCCTCATCACCTTCCACATCCCGTGGATGCTGTGTCCCTGTGACGCTGCAATTGTTTCTTGCACGCCTGTAATACCTTCAGAGAAGGGCTGAATCTCTGAAATCCTTTTCTTCTTTATATGAAAAGTAAGCTTTTTCCTTTTTTAATCAAAGCCAGGCCATTAAATCAAGCTTTAATCAAAGCTGTGCCCTATCGAAAAGAAGAATATGAAAATTAGTGTCATCACCCACAGATGTGGAGCATCAATACCTTGGTGGCTATGGACCTATTGACATTTCCAATACATGTACCTATGACACTGCGTGGCTATACAGGCAAGATTGGAGAGGGCTTATGAGTCTGAATTTTGTAGTTATATCACCTTGGATTGGCATCTCAAATCTAGCCGTGCGAACTTGGATAAATAACTGTCTCTGTACCTCAGTTGACTGGATGTAAAATGGGGATGGTAGAGTTGTTACGAAGTTGTCATATGGTTGGTTGTTATAAGGATTAAATGAAATGATCCACAGAAAGCCCACCAAGAATGTATATAAAATCACCATTCGTGGCGTGAGTTTGTGTGTGTGTTAAAATGCACATTATAAGAAATTCACCATTTCAACCATTTCAAAGTGTGAAACTCAGTGGTATTTAGTAAATTCACAGTGTTGTGCAACTATCAGCACCCTCCTATTCCAGAACATTTTTAGCACCCCGAAAGGATATCCCACACCCATTAGGCTGTCTCTTCCCACTCTCCTCTGCCCTTCCCCCTGGAAACCACTAATCTGCTTTCATCTCTATGGAAAATCACTTTCTCTTCAACCTTTGTCTCTAGCTCAGTTTTCTCCTGACAGCTTTGCATTCAAACTTCTTTCATAAACAAA
Source organism: Vulpes lagopus (assembly GCF_018345385.1). NCBI lineage: Eukaryota > Metazoa > Chordata > Mammalia > Carnivora > Canidae > Vulpes > Vulpes lagopus. The sequence goes on from NC_054838.1 coordinate 14,723,612, forward strand.
CTAAATCAAACTTTAGAAAGGGGAAACAAACACAAAACTACAAAGCAAACGTGGAGAAATGATTTGGCACCTCTCCTAGAAGCTCACTGTGGAACTTGCTGAAGAGTGATCAGTCCCTGCTTGGTCTGTCCGTCTCCAGGCTCACTCACCCCAAACGTTTTCGCCTGGTTCTTGTTAGGATGGGGCCTCCTGGTTGTCAAATCCATGTTCTATTTCCAGCCTTCAGCCTCTGTAAAGTTTTTGCACTGCATGATGGTGGATCCTGCCCCCACCCTTTCTAGAAACCCTCTTTCCTTTTGATTCTAAAACACCACTTGTCCTAGCTCTCTGGCCATGCCACCTCGTCTCCTAAGCTGGTGAATGCACTATCCTGCTCTCTACTGTCCACAGCCCTCCTCAGGTCACCATATCCGTTGCCCCCATGTCAGCTATCACACAGACACCGGCCATTTCCAGCTCTCTCCTCAATTCCAGATCGCTGTGTTCAGCTGCCCTCTGGACCTCCCAGAAGTCTCCGACACATCTCACATTCAACACAGTCACACTGGGTTGTCCAAAATGCAGTAAATGATACACATTTCCAATCTCACTAATGGTGCCCCAACAACTCAATTTCCCAAACTAGAATTTTCAGTCATCTGTGGTTCCTTTCTTTTTTCTAACTCTTTTTTTCCAGGTGGATAACAAATCATGCCTGTATAGTTCAGAACCCTCTCTTGAGTCCCCTCCTCCTATTCACCCTGTTGCCATTGTCTTAGCTCTTAACAGCTTTCGACAACCCCAATGACCTTTGTAAGATCCACATATGTCCTTTCCCTGTCAGAATTACTTGTTCAAAAGGCAGAAGTGATCAAGTTGTTCTCCTATTTGAATATCACTCCCTTCTAGAAAATACACCCTCAGCTCCCAGAACATCCTAGAACCTGTCACAGATCCTCAGCTGTCCACTGAGGGTGAGCTTCTAGGTGAAGCTGCCTCCAGTTCCTGGCTCCAGAGTGGGGAGATGTGACTCAGGCTGCACCAATCAGCAGCCTCAATATCTCTGGCCCCAGTAATTGGTTCAGGCCTAAGTCAGAACTAATGAAACACAATTCTGGGCTTTTATTTGAGCTATGAGGAAATCAGACCTCTTCTTTGCGCTTTGCATGAAGAAAGAAGTACAGAGACTGCATCTTGCAACCAAGGGGACTGGCACTGGAAAGAGGAAAACCTTACCCTGGTGACATCTTTGGAGACCTGGGTCAAATTAGACCCACAGGCACATACCCTTTATTTCTTTTTAAAATATAAGCCAATACATTCCCTGACTCTTATTTTTTTTTATTTTTAACTTTTTCTTAAAATAGTTGGAATTGAGGTTTGTATTACTTACAAACCAAAGTCTTTGCTCATTACCCTTTAAGCCAGCATTTTCCAAATTTTGCTGAACGTTAGAATCACCTGGTTGGGGGGCGGGGTGAGTTTTAAACCACTTAGTGCCAATTCAATCCTCACATCTGGGGGGTGGGAGCCAGACATCAGTAATTTTTAAAGCTCTCAGGTGATTCTAATGCATAGTGAAGTTTGGGAACCACTGCTCTAAGCAAAGCAAGCTGCTTCCTCTGTGCTTCCCCAGCTCCCTGCCCACCAACTTACCAGAGCTCTTTTCACCCTATATTACTGACTGACTCCTTCTTTGGACTTTGAACATCTTAATGGCAGAGTCACATCTTTCTCCCTCTGCCTTGCATATGGTAGGCCTCAGTAAGTGTTAAATAATTAACAGATGACTGACTGACTGAATGAATGAATGGGACAAGTCCAAACCATCTTGTGTATTTTTAACTTCAAGGCACCATGTACTAGGTATAAAATAAGAATGCTCTGGCTCTGGAAACAGAGTGCCTAGGCCCAAATTCTAGCTTTCTATGACTCAGGGCAAATACTCAAATGCTCAAAGACTTCTTTCTTCATCTGTAAGATGTAAATAATAATAGCACTTACATCACAGTGACGTCAGGATTTCATAATAGATGTAAAATTCTTAGAACATTGCTTGGTACATAGTAAGCACACAATAAATGTTAGCCCCTTCCTTCCTTCCTTTCTCCTTTCCAGTCTTCTTTCCTTCCTTCCTTCCTTCCTTCCTTCCTTCCTTCCTTCCTCCCAGATAAATATTAAGCACACACCCCCTGGGTTGGCTAAGACGTGAATGGGAAGTGAGGTAGGGGAAGACAGTGAGTGTGGAGGACTCCTTGCAGAATCTCATGACTCAAGGGGACACATGGGATAGAAAGAGGCAGAACAGAGTGGTTCCTGATGTGTTCATTTCTCGGCTGTAAGCCTTGAGCATGTTTAGATGCTGAAAGAAAGAGCCAGGTGACACGAAGATGTTCAAGTGTCAAGGGGGCAGATTCAACACCTGCCAGAGCCAAAGCCACAGAAGGTTCCCCTTGGGCCTGGGGAAGATGGGTCTCTCAGAGACAGGAAAGTCACAGAGAGGAGGTGGGGAGGCTGCAAAGATTTCACACCTATATGCGCTTTGGAGGTGGTTTTGCTTTGCATGCAGTGTGTTCATGTAGGTGAGTTTTGTTCATGTGACTGGAAGTTTACTATGTTGGGGTGGAGGGCCAATTACTGGTTGGTAGCAGAACAAAAGTCTTGTAAAATTCCCAGTGCTGCTGGGCTTGCCCTGCCCACAATGCCAACAGCACACAATCAAGTGTTTTAGAGCCACCTGAATAGAGCCTGTTATTTGGATGAGGCCAGGTAAAGGGCTATTGTTTCGTATTATTCATCTCAGAGAATTTCATCTCTCTTAAAGGATCTCTCTTTCTGCCTGAGAAGAAGAGAAAGCACTTCCTCATGAAGAGCACAGCTTTCCAGCAGGATCCATTGTATCAGAACTTTTTACCTGCCGTGTGTCTTGTTTTTAAAGGCCTATGGGCTTAAACTGAGTAGCTGCAGAATTTTTTTGCAGCGTTAGAGACAATAAGCATCCGGTTAAGGATGTCCTTGAAAACATCACTCCCTCTGCAGCTCTCCGTCTTCTTATCTATGAAAGGAGGGAGTGGGACCTGGGCCTGCCGGCTTCCTTCCTCCCTCCCTTCCAGCAACACGCCTTCGCTGAGCTGCTATCAGGCGCACGGTGCAACTGTAGGCGCTGTGGGGTACAGGAGATAAACCAACCCCGATTAAAAGCCATTGTGCCCGCCCTCTGCCCATTTGCAGTTTTGCGGCGAAACAATAACCGAAATCACTGTGTTATGGTCTAGGTCTCTATCACCTCACATCTTCAGTGGCTTCCTAACCAGTCCCCTGCCTTTGTTCAGCGTTTCCACCACTGCGAGGAGGAGGTTTCTGAAGCACGGGTCCAGTCTGGAGGCTGCTCTCCAGCCCCATAACACGACAGGGACACTATGCCTGGGTTACTTTACTCTTGCTATCCTCTCCTCAAACACTAGGTCTTGCAAACTCATATTCCACCGTCAAGGCCTTGCATTCTCTGTATCCAACCCCTTGCCAGAATGAACTGCTTGTTCCTACTTGCTAGCCCCAGCGTTTTTAAATATGCCTTAGCTGCCACATTTGCGACAGCACAGTCATTTGCCTGTGTGTCTCCTCTGTGAGCACCTGTATTAGGGAGGGGCAGACCTGAATTATTCCGTTTCCTCAGTGCATGGCACTTAGCTGGCACTGAATTAATCATTGTGAAGTCAGAGAATGTCATAGGTGAGAAGAGTGTCAGGAGAGGCACAGTCTCTAAACAAACCACTGGGTACAAATACAAGGCGAACAATATTTCTGCCCTTTGTTCTCTGAAACCATAACCGTGCATCTGGGGGAAACTGAGAGATCAGGGACCCAGGGGCTTTTTCTCCAATATCAGAAACATAAGGAAACAGAGCATAACATATCAGTCTTGTACCAACCATACAGCTTTCACAAATCTCATCATTTTGCCCTGTTTGCTTCAGATGTTTTCCTTTTTTTTTTTTTTTTTTGGAAACATAAACATTATAGTTAATCATAACCCCAAAGGGATGACATTCCATCTCCTCATGAATGGTCTTCCTCATGAATTTGGTGTTTATCATTCAAGTATATTTTACTACATTGGCATGTATTTCTAAACAAGGTTTCATACTGGTTTTTATATTTTTAAACATGTTAATTTGATATGGATTCATACCTATATGAAATTATGATTTTTCCCCTTGTTTTTGAGACTTATCCTTGATATCTGAATTTTATTCACTAGGATCTGCTTTGTTGATTAGTATTCCACTGAGTGAATACAATACATTTGACTTGCTCATTCCCGTCAATAGAATTTTTTTTTTTTTTTGCTATTATAACTTATATCACAAAAACACCCTGTGTACTTCTCCTTGTGTGCATGTTAGAGAGTTTTCCCTCCATACCTAGAATTGGCATGGGTGGATCATTCATTTTCACCTTTACTAGGTAGGAATCCACGGCTCTCCAGAGTGATAATACCCATTTCCTGCAACAGGTACTGTCTTTCCCAGCACACGCCTATGCAATCCACAGTTGGTGTTGGCAGACTTTAAAAGTCTTGCTGATCCAATGGGGATAAAATACCTCATTGTGATTTTAATTTGCTTTTTCCCAGTTACTGTGGAGGTGAAGTGTCATATGTTTATCAGACATCTGGGTGTCATTTATTTGTGAATTTCCAAGTTATACCTTTTGTTCATTATATTCTGCTTGGTGGTCTTTTCCTTATCGATTGTAGGAGTTCTTTATTTATTCTGGGTATAGCCTGTGTCTCATCTTTCTTTTTGGTTGTATCTTTCCTTGAACAAAAGTCTTAATCATTTAGGGAAATTGACTGTTTCCTTTATGGTCTGTGGGTTTATTCTTATTCTCTCTCTTTCTTTTTTTTTTTTTTTAAGATTTTATTCACTTATTCATGAGAGACAGAGAGAGAGGCAGATGGAGAAGCAGGCTCCATGCAGGGAGCCTGATGCGGGACTCGATCCCAGGACTCTAGGATCACGCCCTGGGCCGAAGGCAGGCGCCAAACCGCTGAGCCACCCAGGGATCCCCTATAGTTATTCTCTTTAAAAAAATATTTCCTTACCCCAATGCCATAAATATAGTCTCTTATATGTACATTCTCTTCCAAAAAAGTCTTACATTCTACTTTTTTCCCTTATGTTCCATCTTGAATTTTCACTTTCCCATATGGATAACCAATGACCCAACCCCGTTTACTGAACGGGCTGTCCTTTCCTTATTAATGTCACCTCAGTCATATGCCAGGTATTCAGATACAGGTGGATCTATTTCAGGGCTCTCTCTTCTATCCCATTGGTCTCTTCCATTCCTGCACGAATTCTTTCCTATCAGTGGCTTCATAATAGGTCTTAATAGCTGGCAGGGTCAGTCTCTTCTTGTTTTTCTTCAAAGTCACTTAAGAGATCCTTTGGCCTTCTCTCTTCCACATGAATTCTAGAACCAGCTTGTAAATGTCTAGTAAAATCTTTATTGAGATGTTGATAGGCATTTCACTAAATTTACATATTAATTTGAGAGGAAATCTCATATTTATGGTACTGAGTTTTCCAATCCATGAGTCAGGTGAAGCTCTCCACTGATTCAGGCTCCCTTTTGTGTGGGATGCAGCAGTGAACCCCAGAGCATCATTCCCAAAGGAAGAGTAGAGTGCATCTGAGAAAGCCGTCACTGGGTGTGGGTTGAGCCGAGCCAGCAGGAAATGAGAGCAGGCTGTTCAAACGGACTGCCGAGGTTTGGCTAAACTGCTTCCTCATCCCACGGTGGCAGAAACTGCCAGTCTTCCAGTCCTGGGGCTCTCAGCTTCCTTCCCAACCTGGTACTTTCAGCAACAAATCCAGTTAGTCAGGGCTGGCATGCCGAGTGAAACCACCGCGCCATCCAGCCAAAAGCTCTCTAAGCAGGCAGGCATTTGCAGGGACCCTGTGACAACCCAACACTGGTGGCTCTGAGGGACTTTGCAGGCCTGTACCGGGCTCTGGGCCTGCTGCCTTCGACAGACAGATGCACAGGCCTGTAGGACACGTAAAATTCTCCTGTTTTAGATTGTTTCGGTAGAAACGGATATTTCGGGCAAACCAAAGAGCTGAGTAGACTGAGCGGGGACATGCTTTGCTGCAGGATCTGGTTTTGACTTTCTGTTCCTGCTACCAGGCTACTCTGCACTTTTAAGTGTACAGAAGTCCTTGAAATCTGGTCCCTGAATGGCTGGCAGTGGAAGTTCTTTATGCTTCCCTACACCTTTTACGGAAACAGTATATTGTGGAAAGATGATGTGGAAAGATGATGACAGAGGCTTGGGTAAGGGTCTCCACCTTGCTCCCTCTGGACCTCCTGCATCTGGCAGGAGGAAGCCCACAGTAGGGGCTTACCTGATGCAGGTTGGAGCGGGTTGTTATGCAGTATCCAGAGAGCTAAAGTGAGTCATCCAAGCAAGGTCCTACAGTCCTACAGTCCTACAGTCAATGAGAGAACTGTGAGCCAGGCTCTATCTATCCACCTATGGCTGTAGCATCAAGACCAGGGTCAAGTAGTCACTTTCGCCTGCTACTGATGAGAGGCAGAAGAAAGGGGAGAAGAGGGAGACACAACGGAAGGAAGAGAGGGAGCCAAAGCCTTAGCCACCCCCTGACCGCTGCGGCCTGGGTGGGGGGCTCAGCTAAAGACCACAGGGAATACTAGAGAGGTGCCCTGAAGAGTAAAACTGGGTTAATCATTATAAAAACAAACTCTTCTAGAATGTAGAAATTTTTCTCTCTAGGAGTGGAACTCTGGAAATTTTCTCTGTTCAGATATTCTACTAGGTGCATGTATTATCACAGTTATAATTCTCTCTTCCTTCATTTGCAGGATGTTGCTCAAAGATGATCCCCATCTCTCAGTGGATGGAAGGGACAGGGTGTATGGCAGCAGAAGGGAGTGGCTGTGGGCAAGGGGAGGTCACTGCAGGGAGGGGCTGGCCTCCTGTGAGCTGTCACTAAGGTGAGGGGCACATTCCATGAGGTGCATTGCTGAGCCATTACCTCAGCCAGGAAGGAACACTCTGGACTTTAGACTTCACTTTTACCTCCCTCTTCCCTGCTCCTGGCTCCCTGGAACGCCTCCCTTTCTTGATGGCTCCCGAGGGAGTTCTGTAAGGCCGTCTCTTCTTCCAGGCTCTCTGGGGTATGGGATTAATTGGAAACCAGTCCAGTTTGCCCCTCGGTAGGAAATGAGACAGACAGGATGTTGGTGCCAAAGCAAGCCAAAACCCTAGTCAGCATGGGAGGCGTCCACAAGCTTCCTGCCATGAGCAGCTGGGCTCGGCTACAAGGCGTGCTGGGACAGGAGTAGTGGGAGCCAGCCCCAGGGGTGCTGACCGGCTGGCTGCGGCCCTGCCAGGGGATCCCAGACAGGTGGGTGGGGCTCTGACAGAAAGCATCTCTGGCATCTGCCAAGGGTGCTTGTCCTCAGGTGGGCAGCAGCACCTCACTTCTCAGGGTCCTGAAGGTTTTTCCCTCCGGTTGCTCAACCTTTGCCAATCCCTGTGTGATTACCTGAGGAGCCAGAGAGGATGGATGGAAAGCAGTGCTGCAGGGGAGAAGGGACCGTGCAGAATCAAAATACTGGTTGTCCTGTGCCACAGTGATACGGTGCAAATGTCTTCCAGCCTGCCTTCTCTTTCGCAATGGGATCTTGCCATTTCCCCCTCAGGAGGTAACTCTGTTTCTTTACCCTCTTGAATTGGGATGTAGAAATGTAGCTATGGCTGTTTTGACCAATATAATATGAAGGAAGTGCTGCTGTACCAGAAGGGGCATAGTCCTTAACTGGCCTGGAAGCTTCATCTTCCTGCCTCTCGGAACCCAGCAGCCCTGGTGTGAGAAGCTCATGACACGTGGAGGGGTCAAGTGCAGTCAGTAGCCTCAGCGGAGCCCCCAGCCTCAAGCACCAGCCGTCTGGTCTGCGTGAGCCATCTCAGACCCCCAGTCTAGTCAAACCTTCAGATATCTATAGCCCCAACCGACATCTGACTGTAATCATATAAAAGACCCCAGATGAGAATTGCCCAGCTGAGACCAGTCCATACACAAAAGTATGTATGATCATAATAAACTAATATATAATAAATTGTTTTAAGCCACTAAGTTTTGGGGTGGTTTGTTATACTACAATAGATAGCTGGAACAGAAATAGACTATCCCAGAACACATGCCACCATATATTACTTCTCCTAAGTCTAGCTGCTCACGGTCTTCGGTCAGTTGGCTAGGAGCTGGCTGGTCTGGGTGCGGCCTGAGCTGGGCCAACCCAGCTCTCTCTACCCAATCTTTCACTCCCCACATGCTAACCCAGGCTGTTCTCATGGCAGTGGCAGGGGTTTAGCAGAGTGGAAGACGCAGGCTTCTTAAGACCTAGGCTTAGAACTGGTACACATTGTTCAAAGCAAATCTCAAGACCAGTGCATTTTGAAAGGGTGGGAAAGTCAGTTACGTCTCTTGATGAGAGGGTCTATAAATTCACAGAGGGTATGAGGGGCACCCAGGTGGCTCAGTCAGTTGAGCATCCAACTCTTGATTTCTGCTCAGGTCATGATCTTGGGGTTCCAGGGTCCAGCCCCACCTTGGGCTCCACGCTCAGTGGGGAGGCTGCTTGAGACTCTCTCTTTCTCTCTCCCCCTCCCCACTGCTAGTTCTCTGCTAGTTCTCTCTCTCTCTCTCTCTCCCTGTCTCTCTCTCTCTCTCTCTTTCAAATAAATAAATAAATAAATTTATAGAGTGTGAATAATGGGAGGGGTGGAAAATTGCAGCTGTTTCTGCAATCAGCTTACCCCAGTAACTAATGAAGATATTAAGAAGCTTGCTGAGGATTGTGAGACGTAAATCCCTCCTCCTTTTTACAGGTGTCTTTAGTTAAATCTCCATTTTTCAGTATTACCTCTCATTATTTTACCTTTCCAAGTCTCTTCATGAAGGTAAGGAGAAAAGGACTGTGTGGAGTAGCTTTAGGGTGGCCAGCCACACTTGTTAAGTGCTCCAGTCTTGTGGTTCGCAAATGCTGCTCTGCAAAGCCCTAGGGTTCTCTGGTGGCTTCTCGGCAGCTACCACAGGGGAATGGGTGTGTACACCCATGGGTGTGAAAGTGTGATGTCCCCACCTTAACCAGCCAGCTCTGGTCTCTTGTGATTTCCTTTGGAGAAACGTTATGCAGCTTTGAAAAAATAAAAGGAAAGATTTTAAGTTCCCTGAACTAGATCAAACTCTCAATCTTAGAGAAAACAATCAGTGAAGTTGAGTGTCTACTCCAAGGTACTCAGCAAATGAGCGTCTTGGCTGGCCAGTCTGCTGACCCATCATTCAATCCAGGGCTAGTTCTCCTACCATACTCTCCCTACCCCTCACTGGGTTCAAGATGGGAGAATTCTTCTGTAGCCTGGTGGACAGAGGAAAACCTAGGCAAGCAGAAGTAATATTCCTGACACTTTTTAATTCTCTACTTCCCCAACAAGTGAAACTATTCACTGGCCTTGAGCCTCACACCTCATTGACCCCCATTACACACACATACGTACCCTCACATAACTCCTACATGGCTTGATCTCCAGAACCACCACCAATCCAGGGCATCATATTGGCAGGTAGGCAGGGCTGGCTGGTCAACCCCAAAGCAGAGCAGAGTATACTTGGTGGAGTTGACTCCTACAAGGCAGATGGAGATCCATCTGGAAGAAAAGCTCATCTCCCAGGAGAAGTCTTGGTCTTGCTTGGAGCCTGTGATCTCCTTGTTCTCCTTCCAGTGTGTTAATTCCATTTCTTCCCAAGTTAGATTTTTTAGGACATGGGCTATTTATAGCTCCTCCTAAGCCCTTTTCAGTCTGTTTCCTGTTCAAGTACTGCATTAGTCACCAGAAAGTGTCTCAGGCAATCTCTAAGTCCCTGCCTGATCTCAGCAACATGGGATAGGGACACTGGTGAGACTCAGGGTGGTCCTGGTGGGGAAGGGGGAAGCAGGGAGCAGGAGGCAGGAGGCTGAGCGAGGAGGCAGAGGGAGCATCTGTCGTCCCCTATCCCCTGTGACATGAAGCTCTGAGCCCTTTTGGCTTCCTAGAGTTTACTTAGCCCTTGGAGACACAGAAACTCTGCAGAGGCACCTCCATTTGGCTGCATATTTTTGCCATTACTTGATGACCTATTTGCATGCAGCTCCTTGTAGAGAATTTCCTCCCAAGCCATATACGGTGATTTCATCGCACCACAAACTGAGGATTCTATTTGCAGTCAGTGATAGAGGCTCCTTCCTGACTCCCTCCTGCCTGTCCCTACATCTCTCTTTCTACTATAGCCTGCCTAGGCTGCTCTGAGCTTTCTCCAAGCTCAGGTCTCACCAAGCATGTTTTGTCCCAGGAACTTAACCACCTTCATCAGAGTGAAGGGCCCCTGTTCGGAGGTGACCTTTTGTATTCTCAGGCCCAGAAGCAGTGACCTCTGATGCCAAGGGGAGGGAGAGGCAACTTCAGGCAAGGGAGTAGGTGAAAGGGCTGCAACCAAGCCCCTCGCACCTCCTCACCTACCCCTGCTTTTGTTCTGTGGGATGCACACCCTGGGCCAGGAGGACTATATCAAGGGATCCATTGCTAAAAATCTTCAGCAGGTCACCAACATCTGATGGCAGCCCCTGGCCACCTTGAGCACTTTGATCAACCTCTACAAATCCTTAGAGAGGGAGTTGAGTACAGGTTTCTGACTCTTGTCCTCTGCTGGGGACAAAAGAGGGAAAGCTAAGAGAGGTGTCAGAGCTGCTTGCATAGCAAATCATCAGGTGGCCAGCATCCCACAGACTATGTAATCTTTCCAACTGTAGCTCCACGCTTTCCCAAGCCCCAAACCAGGGAGTGCCTATGCCTTGAACAGAGCTCCCAAGGGCTTCAGAGATCATTCCCTCTATGCTCTCCTCAGGGACAGTGGCCTCAGCCTCGGGGTGTAAAAGGCTACCTAACACCAGCTGGTCACTGAGCACCACTTTGTGCCAGGCTGCCTGCCAAGTGCTATGGAGACAAACACCCCAAATGCTCAGAAACAGCCTTGGTGAGAAGGTGCTTGAGCTAAATGTGACCCTCCTGTCTCACGCAGAGAGCTAGCATGCATGCCAGTGCCCTGAGCAGAGGAGGAGGATGAGGATGAATGCAAACATGAGACACGCACGCCAGGTGCCAGCCCGGGCCCAGGCATATCAGGGCTGCTCCTGAGTTATGATGCACATCAGCAATCTGGCACCACTATTTTTATTTCCGTTCAAATTCCATCCTAGGAAATTTATTACAGACTATCTCCCCACAGAGCATGCTCAGCTTACATCTTTGGGAGTGCAAGAGCCCAGAAGATGCAGTCAGGGACAGCTGAAATCAGACTTAGCCAAGGATGGGACTGTGTCTGCCAGAGCTGAGGCCTGGGGACTGATTTCCAGGGGGTGGGCGATCCAGGAGCAGGGTGAGATGTCCCTCTTCTGGGACCATGACAACAGACTCTGGAGCAGAGAGCATCAGAGTTGAGACCCTTACCCAAGCTCCTCTTAAAATAAAGCTCTAAGGTGCCTGGGTGGCTCAGTGGTTGAGCGTCTACCTTTGGCTCGGGTCATGGTCCCAAGGTCCTGGGATCGAGTCCTACATCAGACTCCCCGTGGGGAGCCTACTTCTCCCTCTGCCTGTGTCTCTGCCTCTCTCTCTCTCTCTCTCTCTCTCTCTCTCTCTGTCTCTCATGAATAAATAAATAAAAATCTTTAAAAAAATAATAATAACTACAAAGCAAACCACTCCCATCAAAAAGTGCAACACTTCCAGCACTCTAAAGCCCCTTGCATATCCCTATCTGATCAGACTCTCCTCTCCCTTAGGCTTCTGTGGCATCTACTTCCTTCTCTTTAGTTATACCACCTGAGTTTGCATCCTTAAATAAAATAGTTTTGTTTTGCTTGTTTTGAGGTTTAAATGAATAGACTCATAGTTGGGTTCTTGGTGTGTCTGGCTTCTTTTGCTCAGTTCTGTTTACGAGACTCATCCATGTTGTTCTGTGTAGCTACAGCCCATCCACTCTTCCTGGCAATATAATATTCCACTGCATGGCTACGCCGTATTTTGTTGCTTTTGCTCCTGATGAGTGTTTGGGTTGTCTCCAGGCTTGGACTACTATATGTAATACTGCCATGAGCATTCTAAGTGTGTGTGTCCTGGTACAAATGTGCATGCATTTCTCCAGGCTTCTTATCTAGGAGTGGAATTACTAGGTCATGGGATGTGCATGTCTTCCCCCTTATGAGATAACAGCCAATGGTTTTCCAAGTTGTTGTACCACTTCTTCCTCTCTCTGGCTCAATTGTAGCAGCTATGCTGAGGGGAGGAGATCACAGGTTCAGAATTGTGAGTCCCCCAGAGATGCTTCAGGAGGAAGAACTTCTGTAGAGAAATCAATCTGCGTGTGTCTTTGTTTCTTTTCCTGCATCACTATTGGAGCCTGTCAGCCCCTGCCTCACTGTCCCTGCTTCTGTGACTGGAGCTCCCCATAGTGAGCCCACTATCCTCCCACCTCAGGCTCACTCTATGGTGGTGGCCAGGCTAATCTGGTCAAGGACATGGTAGGCAGTTGTCAGCTGAAGGTTAGTTAGTCCAAGGGCAGTGGGACCCCAGCCATCAGACAGGAAGCCAGAAGAGAGTATACATGGTGGAGGCTTGAACAGGGCTGATGGCAGGATGGCATTGTCATGTCTGGGACCTGACAAACAGGGAAGAGGAGATATTAGGACCCTCACTAGGCCCAGAGACCTGGGGCAGAGCCAGGACTGGCTTCAGCACAGCACATCACTTGTGAGTCTTTATACTGCAGCAAAAACCAACTGGAATACTCTTAAACAGGATAATTTACTGGCTTATAACAGGTGATTATGATAGGCCTGCCTTCAAGAGAAGCTTAACCAAGAGGACTAAGATAGAGCTCCACAGAAAAGATAAAATTCCAGAACAGGAATAAAAATCAGCCACCCACACTGAGGCCGGGTCTCAGCAGGATCTATAATGTGGGGCAAGTCAGGGAGAAGTCCCCTGTGTCTGGATACAGTGAGTGCCCCCATAGTGTTCCTAGTACCTAGTGAACCACTGACACTAGGGAGCTTGGCATCCCCACACAACCCTACAGAGGCATGTTTGCATCCTCGGATTTCTGAAAAAAAAAAAAGAAAGAAAGAAAGAAAAAAGAATGTATTCTGAGCATCTGGGAGGACACTCTCAGAGAGGAAAGGAAAACTGAATGTTTGTACTAGACGCGAAAATTTTGAATATTTTTTCTATACTAGAAATAGGGACCCAGGGTTTGAGTTAAGATTTGGCACTACTTCCAGGTAAGTGAGGAAACTGGGATTCTAACATGTGGTCAGAATTTCTGGGACATTTCTGTGATGTGTGAGATCAAAAGGAGAAAATATCTGAGCTCGGGGCTGTCTTGGAAATCTCAGAGGTATAGTAACTGCATTGATTTTTAATAATATTTATTCGTTTTTTTTAATACAGAAAAAAAAAAGTAAAAACCAATTGGCCCAAAATCCCACTGATGAGATAACCTCTTCCGCGTTTTTCAAAAATAACACCTCTGCCTTCCATTTATATGGAAAGGTAGAAAATGCAAAAGCAAAATCCTTTTCTTTTGCTCCCCCTTCTCACAGGGACCTACTAATCAGAGTTTCTTATGTGCTTTCCAGAAACTTATTTCTTCAGCAATCAGACCCAGAATAAAGGAGGGTTGGATAATTGCTCTGTTCCACCTAAATGAGGGGAGACCCAAAGCAATCCAGGCTCCCTCTCTGGCGAGCCCCCCTGCCTTGGCTCTGGGACGGTGCAGAATGGCAGGGCTACACTGACCCTACTCTCCCCACTCCAGCCCTACCCCTACCAGGGCACCCCTCCTGAGGAAGCTCACAGCAGGGGAATATTTACTGAATGAGAACGCCCTGAAGGGAAAGATTTTTCTACTGATTATATGTCTGGCGCCCTAGAACATCTTCTATTTTTTCCATGGTGATTCATTCAGGGATCATGAGAGACAGGCTGCTGGGAAAGATGCCGCTGCCTGCCCAAGCTTTGATCAGGGTTATACAGTCTTGTGCTGATTTACACTTGGGATCCCCCTCACTTCCCCTTGGCCACTTATCCCCACAACCTAGGGAAGAAGATCCTATAGTGCCTGCGGGTTACATGAGCATGAAATCCTTTCTTCTTAAACATTAAGTCATAGGATATGCCTTTGCTTGCATGACACCAGACCTGGAAGAAAGTGGGAGATTCTCAAAAATTCTCATTTATTCATATCACATAATCACTCAGAGTTTGCCGTATATACCTTTAATACCTCTGTATTAGGTTTTTAAAAATAGTCAACTTTTCCTGAGGCTGAAAAAGAGAGAAAGGCAGCTCAGCCGTAAGGACAGCAGGCTCAGAGGTGTAAATGTCTGGGGCTAAATGCCAAGGACTCCTTGAAACTAGATTCTAGAGTAAGTGAAGGCCAATATCAAGGACCAGGTTGGAAAGGTAAATAAATGAGAGCCAAAAAAAAAAAAAAGGAAAAATAAAAAATATAAACATAAATATAAATAAATAAATAAATAAATAAAATAAATGGGAGCCAGATGCTGAAGGAGCTTAAATCCTAAGATCATCAATTTAGACTTTATTTTAAATGCTGATGGAGGAGCACCTGGGTAGCTCAGTCAGTTAAGCGTCTGCCTTTGGCTCACTCGGGTCATGATTCCCAGGGTCCTGGGATGGAGCCCTGCACCAGGCTCCCTGTTTGGTGGGAAGTCTGCTTCTCCCTCTGCCCCTGCCCGCCTCCCGTTCATGCTCTCATGCTCACTCTCTCAAATAAATACGATCTTTAAAAAAAAAAAGAAAGAAAGAAAAAACCTGATGGAAACCTTTGTGGGTATTGAGTAGGAGAATAGAATCATCCGGGGACCTAGCAGAAAGAAGTGGCACACTCAAAGGGGGATAATTTAAAGCGTGTTAAGTGAAGGGATTATTTACTAAGGTTTGGCGGCACGTAGTAAAACCACAAGGTATGATCCTGTGCCTGCAGCAAAGCAGCATCAGTGCTGTTAGGTAGGAAGGGGCGAGGGGAAGGAGAGAGTCATGCACAAGCCACCTCGAGAGGAGCTCTGGCCTTTGGTTAGGGTGACTTCACAGCGAGGGGGCCAGGGTATAAACCCTCAACCTCACTGTCCTCCCCTTATGACTTCGTGCTGGTACTCCCCATTTGCTAAAACCAACCGGAAGCCAAAAGCCAGAAGCCAAGGAAGGGCATTGTCGTGGTCCCCACAGGTCAGCCACCCAGGGCAAGAGAAGACGGAGCGGATTTGCAGGGGCAGGTGGCAGGCGTCCTGCACAGGAGTGGTGTCATGAAGTGAGCAGTTCAACAAGGCCTATCTTGGGCAGAACGGAGGGCGAATCAGATACAGGGGGACAGGAGGAGAGTGCAAGGGTCTGAACTAACGTGGGTCATGGACATAGGGAGGAAGAGAAACGTTCAAGCAATATTGAGGATGTAGAATGGTCATAACCTGTTGTCGGGAAAAACTAGGACAAGGGAGGCCTCTAGAGTAGCCTGGGTACCTGAGTGCATGGTGACCCCATTACCTAGGAGAGGACAAAAGTCTAAGGGAAGGTGCTGCTGCTGGACAAAAAGAAATCACTCTTTTCTGGCTGTCAAGGGCAACCACGGCCAGGACAGATGGCCTCCTGTGTCCTTGCTCTGGGCAGAAGTACAACGGCTTCTGGCATCCTTCCCCTCCCGTCTCCGGACATTTCTGCTCCCAAACACCAACTTCCACAGGGGTCTGACCTCCTCAAAGTGTCCAGGCTGCAAAGTGATTTCTCTGTTTTCACTGCTGTCCCTTTTCTACTAGTCAAAGAAAATCCAGTCCTCCTTAAAGGGGTGGGGGTGGAGGGAGACCGTGAAAAGTGCCTGATTGCTAGCTCTCTGTGGAGATACATGCACATTTTTAAAAAGGATCTACTGAATTGAATTTCTAATTAACAGACTACAAGGGGGAGATTCTTAGTTTTAACTCTGGACCCTCCCAGGGCACCCAGAAGCCCCAACTGAGCACAGTCCCCCATCTCCTCGGAAGAATACAGGTAAGCAACTTAGTGCCTACTCAACCCCTAATCTGCATTACATAATACTCAGGACTTTCAATGGTGTGTGTAGATTTTAAGTTTGGCTCCTAAGAAGTGTGTGATATGTTTAGGTGTAGGGTAGAGCTAAACATACCCTAAAACAACAAGGCCACTTCAGGGAGCTTTGCAAGCAGGGTCTCCAGGAATGCCCTCTCCCTCCCCGCAGTGAAACCCAGTTGTCCTACCCACAGAGAGCTGTCCTCATGGGGAGACAGCTCCCTCACCACCTCCCCTCCCACTGCCGCACATGGCACAGAGGGGTTGGAAGGTGGGAGTGTGGGAGGCCATGTTGCTAGGCAACTGGCTGCCGTCCTGCAGTTGCCCTGGTGACAACGGTTTGTGTGTACAAGGGGGTGCTCCTGGGTCCTTGCTGAGTGTCTGCATATGCAGGCTGGACTTCTTCACCATGATGCATTCCTGGAAACCATGTCATAATGTGGTTTGTCAAAGTTTCTCAGAGGAACAGCATTTGTTCTCCGTAAGGGGTTGCGTTCCTGACTAAAGACGCAGCCAGAGATAAATCATAACTGTGATCAACAATCTGTCATAAGCAGAAGGCACAAGTGCCCAAATATCCTCAATGAGTTCTAGGGCTAAAATTATGCTCCAAACCTCACCACGAAGCTATCACTTGACTCCACATGAGGCCCTATGTGCCTTGTTCATTCATTCCCTCATTCCTTGACATGAAGGCTGTAGGGGTCATTGTGGTTCGCTCCTAACCTCAAATCTGTTTCAGATGATTAGTCTTCTGAGCCAATGTTATGAGTTGTAAGTCCTTGGAAAAGAGACGTCCTAATCCCTACTACCTCAGAATGTGACCTATTTGGAAGTAGGATCTTTACAGAGATCATCAAGCTGAAATGAGATCATCAAGGTAGATTTTTTTTTTTTTTATCAAGGTAGATCTTAATACGGTATGACTGGTGTCTTTATAAAAAGGGGAAATTTGAACAGACATGCGCAGAGGAAAGAGGATGTAAAAAGACACAAGGAGAAGACCACATGAAGACAGAGGATTGGAATGATGAATCCACAGGCCAAGGAATGCCAAGAATATCAGGCAAACCACCAGAGGCTCGGAAGAGGCAAGGAGGATTGCTCTACAGCTTTTGAAGGGAGCAGGGCCCTGCTGACCTTGACTTCAGACTTCTGGCCTACGAGACAATACATCTCTGTTGCTCTAAGAGGCCCAACATGAGCACTTTCTTTCAGCAGCCCTGAGGAACTAATATGGCCAACCATGGTGATCCTACCCTCTTAGCCCAAGGAACAGTAAGAGGAAGACTGCTGGGCTGTTTCTGAGAAGGTTCCACTTTTCCCTCTGCATGTGACTCTAAGGAACTGCTGTAGCCACCATACCTTGAGCCTGAAGGACAAAGCCCCTATGGAGGAAGGCAGAGAGTACATGCCAATGGCTGGGGACAGATGACCTACTGAGCTGCCATTTCAGCCAAGCCACAGTGTGCCTGCTCTCTGCACATTTTGTTATGTGAGATGGTGCAGTTCCCTGAGGTTTAAGGCAGAAGGTAAAGCCGAGGAGTGCCTGGGTGGCTCAGTCGGTTGAGCATCTGACTTTGAACTCAGGTCATAATCTCAGGTCATAGGATCATTGGGCTCTGTGCCCAGTGCAGAGTTGGCTTGGGGTTCTCCTCCCTTCTCCCTCTGACCCTCCAACTTGTGCTCCCTAAAATAAATGGATAAATCCTTAAAAAAAAAAAAAAAAGGTGAAGCAGAGTCTCCTGACACGTGTCCTCCATGTGGGGATCGACTGCCAGCCCAGCACTTCTCCCTGCCACCTCCTCATACTGATTGAGGCTCCAGCTCCTTCCATCTGCTAATCTGCATCTCTGTACTGACTGTGGTAGATCATTTGCAAGGATGGCTGTGGTAGTTCCTCCTCACCACCTTGCACTTCCCAATCTGACTTTGCTGCCCCAACAGCATGAGGTGGTGTTGATCTCTCCAGCCCTTAAATCCAGGCTTGGCCATGTGACCTCACCTGCCCTGCCCAGTGAGATACACGTGGAGGCTTCAGACACACTTGTGAAGTCAGGCCTGCTCCTGGGGCCGCAGCTGGAAACCTGAGGTCATGATGCCAGTGGACCTTTCCTTCTGGAAAGGCCATGTGGAGAGGAACTGACGCTCTCCAGCCGATAGTCAGAATGAATTGCCAGCTCTGTGAGTAAAGCTTTCTCAGATCATCCAGCCTTAGTCAACTGCCCATAACTGCAGCCACATGAATGATCCCAGGTGAGACCAGCAGAAGCTCCACTAAGCTGAGCCCAGCCTGAATGGCTGATCCATAGAACCACAAGCAAATAAAATGGCTATTGTTTCAAGTCACCATGTTTTGAGCTGATTTGTTACATAGCAATAGCTGACTAATGCACTGGCAGACGATTCCCCACACTGGCCCCACCCTCTCAGGCTCATTCAGAGGCCAGGCACAGCGTTGAGGCACTATGGATACAATCAAGAGAAAGAACAGACCTGGCCTCTCCTCTTTTATGATCCATGTGCCAGGCACTGTGCCAAGGGCCTTAGAGGTGTCAAGCCAGATGAGAGTGTTAGTTATTACTACTCCCTTCCTGCTGAGGAAACCAAATATCAGGGAAAGTAAAGAAATTTCCAGCTGCAGCAGATTGTATTTTCCAGAACTGGCTGCAACAGTATCTGCCCTCTGATACGCTGTGCTAGGACCCTGCCACCCTCCCACCGAGAGGCAGAACCTAATTCCCCTCCTGAACCCAGGGAGGCCTGTGATTTGATTATGACCCAATAGCATGCAGCAGGAGTGATGCTGCGTGACTTCTAAGGCAAGATCATAAAAGAAGCTGCAGGTTCCACTTTATGAGCTGGGGCACTTGCCTTTGAAGCCCTGAGCTTCTGTGCAAGGCTGCCGTGCTCTGAGGAATCCCAGGACACATGGCCAGGCCCCATGTGGTGTTCCAGCTGACAAGTCCCACTAGGATCCAGCTGACAGCCACCCCTATCAGACTCCAGATGATTCTAGCCCCCAAATGTTGAAGCATCCCAGCCTTTGAATCTTCTCCCTTGAGGCCCAGAAATGATAAATCAGAGACAACCTGTCCTCACTGTGCCCTGTCCACTGCATGGAATACATGAGCATAATACAATGACAGGCTCATACCACGGAGTTTTGGGGTAGTTTGCCTCCCAGCAATAGTGAGGCACCCAAGGTCACACAGCTAGAGAGCAGGAAGGGAAATGAGGTTGGACTTTGAAACCTGGCAGTCTGACTCCAGAGCCTGAGCTCTTCACCACCACCCCTTCCACCTCCGTGAGCCTTTCACTCCCATGCTCCTCAGCTTCCTCCCCGAAATGGAAGCGTGGCTCCCCTGACACTACCCCGCTCCCCACTCAAAGAGCAACAAGGAAAGGAACAGGCTTGCTTCTCACTCTGCTGCTTCCAGGCCACCACTGCCCACTTGGAAGTCCAGGCCCTCTCTTACCTTGGCTAAATGACAACACCCTCTCAACCTTGAGGACACAACCTGCTTTCTTTGATGACTTCAGTTCCTGCTTCAGAGGTTTGCTTTGTTCCGCATCGAACGCCACGTGAAAATGCACTTATGTGAACCTACTATGTATGGGTCAGGCATGTGGTAGGGAGACAAAGTGGAAGGAGCTCTGTATTCATTTCCTATTGCTCTTAAACAAATTGCTACAAACTTAGTGGTTTAAAACAATACAAATTTATTATGTAATAATCTTGGAGATCTGAAGCTGACAATAGATTTCATTGGGCTACAATCAAGGCGCCTGCAGGGCTGCCTTCCTTCCGGAGGGCTTAGGAGAGAGTCTCTTCCCTTCCTCTTCCAGCTTCTAGAAGCTGCCTGTATTTCAGGCCTTGTAGTTCCTTTTCCATCTTCAAAGCCAGCAGTGCAGCCTCTCCAGATCTCTCTCTCTGACCGCTCTGACTCTCCCTTCCCTTTATAAGGATCCTTGTGATTATACTGGGCCCCCCAGATTGTCCAGGAAGATCTCCCTATCTCAAGATTCTTACTCACATCTGCAAAGTCTCTTTTGCATGTAAGGTAACATATGCCCAGGGCCTGAGGATTAGGACACAGACACCTTTGGGAGGCCATCATCCCGCTTACCAAGAGCTCTTTGATGGAGCTCATGCTTGAGTGAGGTTATATATTTATAGCAGAAACTGCCTCTCCTCACCAATTATTCATCTTTTCTTCTTACTAGATACACATATCCTTTCCTTGTATTCAGGTGTGATGACCATGCAGTTGAGTTATGGCCAGTGGGGTGTAAACAGAAGTGATAAAGTGATGGGCACAACTGCAGGCCTACCGTGTATGAACCCTCTTACAGGCTTGGACACAGAACCCCCAACAGGCTCCTACTTTTCTCATCCATGAGCTAAAGTGAAGAGGAATCCAAAGACCCAGAGGAAGATGGAGCCACATGGGGGAAGAAGTCAGGGTCCCCGAGTGACAATGGCACAGTATCCCGGCTGACCCACAATGTATTCTCACATAAATTAAGACATTGACGTTGAAGTCTGTTTGTTTGTTTTGTTTTGTTTTTGTTTTTGTTTTTTTGGTTTTTTGTTTTTGTTTTTGTTTTTGTTTTTGTTTTAAAGTTTGTTTGTAACAGCATTTGCCTACGCTGGCAATATACAAGCACAGAAATGTACTTTAAACGAATCTGTATAAATGTATTTCATAAATTTTTTAAGTAAATATATAACATTTACTTCTTAAAATAAATTGATCTATGACATAGACTTTATAGGAACAAGAAGGTCACTTAATAAACAACAATAACAACAAAACAAAATCAGAGATTATGCCTCTCAGCTACAGAAAGAAATTGGACGTATTTCTGTGTTGTATGGACTGCACAACATTGAGGAATCCTGATTAAAACCCATGACTGCAAATGGTAACGAGTATATTTTAACCTAGTGTAATCTGCACAAACTCTTCAATAAATGGAGATCACCAGAAAATCTTGGTTCTGAGACTAGCACAGAAGCTAGTTAACTTGGAAACAGGAGTTAATGTTTTGGGTAACTTCTACATTGACTCATTTATGTGTTGTTTACTTTCAAAAGGAGAAAAGACAATTTACCCAAAACCCTGCAGGACCAATAAAACCAAAACCAGGCAAACATGAACAGGAACCCAGTGATCAAACAACTGGAGCTAGGAATTTCATGGGCTGAGAAGCAAGGGAATGTGTGTGTGTTGGGGTGGGGGGCAGTGCATGCACACACATGATAGGGAGCCAGGGAAAGGGGTGGTCAATAAGAGCCTGCTATCTTGGAAACATGTGACCAAATTTCCAAAATGGTCCATCTGGGCATATGTCCAAAGAGACCCACATCTAGATGACCATGTGGCTGGCCAGAATGAAAGCTGAGGGTTCCTGCAATTGCTTATCAGTGAACAGGCCCTGGGGCCCCTAGCCCTGGTGTACACAAACATTGCAGGGGGAGAACCTGCAACCTCAGAGCAGTTACTTCTATAGTCAGTATCTTACCTGAGATACACTATAGGAAATTGGTTCTGTGGCCTCATCAGGATTGGGGGAAAGGTGAGTTCCGAGGACCCCCTGTTTCCTCTGGCACAAAAAGACATGGAAGGTTCTGGAAGCCCAGCCAACATGTGGCCCCACTGTGGCACCCAGGATTGCAGGAGAAGGCAACTGTCGCAGATTGGCCTGGGCTGCCCACACCGGGAAGGACCTGCTGGGGGTGGGGAAGGACACTCACTGCCCAAGCACAAATTCTGCGCCCTGCCCTTTACATACAGTTCAGGTGAACAACCCTGTGTGGTGGGTCCTTTTAATCCCCAATTTAGAGGTGGGGGGATAGTGTCTTAGCAAGATTAGAAAATCAGCCCCAGGAGCGCACAGCCATTCACAGCAGATGGCATCCAAGGGGAGCTGGGTCCGTGTGCTCAGACACCTGCCGGAGGGCTCCAGCTGCACACCACAACTGTCGAATCCCTTTTTTCTTGTTTCAAAGTCTCTGACTAAAATAGACCAGAAGAGGGAGGCATTATGGCCCTCAGTGCCACAATTAAAGCTATAAATGTAACCAGGGGCAAAAAACGCTGACCTCGGCTGGCAGTGAGCGAAACAGGGAGCTGCAAAGCCAGGGTACACGGTGTGCACAGGTGGTACTCGCCCCTGGCCCCAGGGCAGCGGGCACAATGTGCTCCCATCTTCCTTACCTCTTGGGCCTCGGATTTCACGGGCTCAGTGGCACAGACCTGCTGGAACAGCGAGAGGGCCCTCAGAACATTCTGAACCGCTCATTGTGTACACAACACCGGCTGCTATGAGCGTCCCCCGGTTCATTACCCTGTACCGGCCCGCATCAGAAGTGGGGAGACTGAGGCACCAACAGGTTTGCTCCTAAATCCGAATTCAGAAACTAGTAAGAGCAGGTAAACTGGTGGACTATGATCCCCCAGCGTATTCATCAGATCTCTGATGCACTGATTATGGGCACCACTTAACAGCAGCAGTAGCTGCCAGCAGCTCCCAGATGACACCTGTGTTCACCTTACCTGTGGGCCAGGTGAGCAGTGGGAGCTCCGGATGTCAGGGAGTGGACTGGTGGTAGAAAGGGCTCACATCTAGTGGCTCACCTGCCAGAA
Source organism: Vulpes lagopus (assembly GCF_018345385.1). Taxonomy (NCBI): domain Eukaryota; kingdom Metazoa; phylum Chordata; class Mammalia; order Carnivora; family Canidae; genus Vulpes; species Vulpes lagopus. Next base: position 14,746,475 of record NC_054838.1, read on the forward strand.
CAGACACCCCACTTACCCAGAAGGGGGCTTCTCTCTTCCTTGGGACAGCAGACATGGTTCAAAAGCCCCAAACAACCACCCACTAAGTTTCTGTTTGTTGTGTGTTTGTTTTGAAGCGTGCGATCATTAGTCACCTTCTCTTTCTAAGTGATGTTGACAGTTACCTGAGTCCCCAGCAGCCCAACCAGGGTTCCGGAGATGTTGAACCCCTTAAGTTCTTTTCTTTAATGAAGTTGTTGCCCAAACCCCTCTCCTCCCTATGAAATATGTCAAACCATGATGACTTTCAGAGTGACACTGAAGTGCATACATACACTTGCAATGAGAAATGCCTTGGGGACACTTCATTAGACTGGAGATGGAGAAGAACGTGGAATTGTCTACAAAACTCTAACTCTGGTACTTTATCACTTAAAAATGTTAAAACTAAGTAGCATGTATACACAGTTGGCTTTTTCTAAGCCCTTTGTTTTTATTGCTGAATGTTTTATTTAGAAATATCCTCAAATCCCTTAGAGAAGGAAATGGGGCTGCTGGAAGGGGAAGGGTGAGAGAGGCAGCCAGCACCAGCCCTGGCTGCGGTGGACCTGAACACATGGGAACTGCATGGCTGAGGGGAGACATGTGGATGAATGAAATGATCAAGTGGTAGATCCAAGTGATCTGTGCTTCCCTCCACTCCTCATCACCCAGAAGTTTTGTATACTTCACCCAAATGCCCCTCTGCTCAGGCCTCAGACCTATCTGGAGGAATCAGGGACAAGGTGAGGCCCAGGTCAGAGCAGGGGCCGATGGGGGCCCGATGCCTCAAGGCAGCCCCCAGCCCTTCCGCTCCCAGGGCACCTGCTGGTTTCTCAAGCCTCTCCAGGTGGTTTCCTGCCGGGCTCCTCGGAGCACCCCACCAAGGGTCAGAGGGGCGATCATTCTGTTGTACACACGTGAGGACCTGAACTTGGGACAGGAAGGGCCACGGCCACCAGTGGGGGGACGGCGGTCAGGGTGGGCCTATCACACTGGACATGGATGTGGTGAGTCGGCCCCAAGCTGGCAGACAGCTAAACAAGTGGGGGCAGAGTCCCAGCCAGCTTCCTGATGACACCTGTGCACCTTGCTTTGTCTGCCCACCAGGTTAAGAAGCCTGTGTTGAACTTTGACTTGTCAATTAAATTATGAGAATAGTAAGAAAATTGTATGTCCATTTTCAAAGGCTATAGCCATCCACCTGAGACTGTGGCAGCATTCCCTAGGGGCTTGAGCCCCTCACTTCCCCATCCCTCCCCCCGATGAGCACTGCCCTTGAAGGACCAAGGGCTGGTCCCCTTCTCCTCTGGTGGGTGGGACCACCCAGTCTACACTGCCTTCAGTGCCCTACCCTTCACCCTGGTCCCAGGGGTTATGGGGTGACAAACTCAGTAGAGCCATTTGCCACCCCCAAATCCAAGGGCCCCTACTTTTGGCTGCTGTTCGCTGACAAATTTGGGCAAAGAAGCAGAATGAGGACTGGTTAAAAGCATGAAGCCTCAGTTAAACCCACTCCCTGTTTTCCTACCTAAAAACTTGGAGCATTAAGACGTGATCTAAATGTTTGTTGAGGGAGGAAAGCCTCAAAATCTGCAAACTGCCAAGTTAACCTAACTTACTGAGGGATAATAGACTGCTAGAGCCTATCAGAGGAGGCTGACATGTGAGGGACAGCCAAAAGAAATGGTTAACATTCACCTCAGAAAGCAGGTGGGTGGCCACTATTTTCAAACCTCTAGATAGCTCCAACGGGGGAGAGGAGTGGGCTCATCTAGAGGAGCCCTACAAGTGAGGACAGTGACGGAAGGCCACATGGAGGTCGACGGCAGCAAGCTGAGAAAGAGCCAACAGTCAAGTAAGGTAGTGAGTTCCCCATCCTTAGAAGTATCCAAGTATCCATTCGCTCATTTACTCCGTCAACACATAGGTATTAAAGCCCAGCAATAATTGGGCTGTCAGACAGACAAGGTTCCTGCTGTCAGGGAGCTTATGTTTTAGTGGGGAAGACAAATCATAAAAAAAACTAAAAAAGTAAAAAGCCTAAAATATATATTCAGTAGAGATAGGGTTATGCAAAAAAAAAAAAAAAAGGTTATGGAAGAGTGTGTGCCAGGTATCTCCTTTGGACTGGGTGGTGGGGGTGAGTATTAAGCCAAAGCAGAATGGCCTCTTGGCAGGGAAAGGGTTAAAGGAGCACCAGGGAGGGGGGCGCCACTCTCAGCCCCTGACCTCACACAATACTATATGCCTGTTTGGTCCCTAATAACTATGTGTGACTCCTCCCCAGAAGGCAGATCTGCCTGAAGGAATCCTGAACCAAGCCCCCCTCCATGGACCCGGGTGCATGGCTGGAGCCAGGGGTCCCAGGCACAGTGGGGTGACAGCTTCCCCTCCCCCTACCTGTCACCTCCTCACATTCTGCAGGCTTGATTGCATAATTGCGGGCAGGATTTAGAGCCAGCACAGCATGGAGCTTGTAAATCTTCTCTCACATCATGAAATGCCAGCAATTTCACAGCCAGGGAGTCCTGTTCTCATCATGTCCCCACACCAGCAGACTCGCATCTAGAAGCGTCCTCTGGGCTGACGGATTGATGCTGGAGCTGCCCCGGAGCCAAAGGCGGGGGCCGGCAGCCTCTGCCACCTGCTTGGCTCCTCCGAAGCCCCCAGGAGTGAAGGTCGTGACTACCAGGCCAGGTTGCTGGGGCCCTGCCTGCATAGTGACCCTCAACCCCCGCTCCCTGGGGAGGAGAGGAACGGAGGCGGTGGGCCCACACTGGGAACTGAGGCCACATTTGTATTCCAGACCCTTCGAGGAGAAAAGCGTAGCTCTAAGCAACATGCACAGTTGCAATCCATATGGGGACACATCCACTTACGTTTAAATTTGTCAGTGATCTTCCAACCTGGCTCCCATCTGGATGACCTGTGGAGTTTTTAAAAGCTAGCCTTAGGGAGAAAGAGAGCGGCATTCCCACCCACGGAGGTTCCGACCCAAGAGAGTCTAGAATCTAGAAAGGAGCTCCTCCGTCCGCATGTTCCACAGGTAAAGATTCACTACCTACTTCGTTAGGAAAACAAAACGAGGGACACCTGGGTGGCTCAGCGGCTTGGCGCCTGCCTTTGGCCCAGGGCCTGATCCCGGAGTCCCAGGAGAGTCCCACATCGGGCTCCCTGCATGGAGCCTGCTTCTCCCTCTGCCTGTGTCTCTGTGTGTCTCTCACGAATAAATAAAATGAAAGACAAATTAATTAATTAATTAATTAATAGAAAATGAAAGAAAAGACAGATAAAATGAACAAGGGCATGTGGCAACCTTCCAAGACATCCTCACCTCCTGATACTTAGGCTTTTGTGCAATCCCCTCTCTTCCAAAGGGAGCTGGACGCAGTGATTCGTCTCTATGAAAAGAACATGGTGCAAAATAATGGAATGTCACTTCTGGGTTACATAAAGACCGTGACTTCCATTTGAGCACCTGCTGTCTTTCTCTTGCCCTCTAGGGAGCCGGCTGCCATGTTGCCAGTCACCCTAAGGAGAGAACCAGAGGGTAAGGAATTGATGTCCTCAGCCAGGAGCCAGTGAGGACTTGAGGCCTGACAACAGTCACATGGGTGAGCTTGAAAATGCATTCTCTCCCAGCTGGGCCTCGACACGACTACTGCCCACTGACACCTTGACCACAGTCTCGTCAGTGATTTTTTTTTAAGATTTTATTTATTGGGATCCCTGGGTGGCGCAGCGGTTTGGCGCCTGCCTTTGGCCCAGGGCGCGATCCTGGAGACCCGGGATCGAATCCCACGTCGGGCTCCCGGTGCATGGGGCCTGCTTCTCCCTCTGCCTGTGTCTCTGCTTCTCTCTCTATCTCTCTGTGACTATCATAAATAAATAAAAATTAAAAAAAAAAAAGATTTTATTTATTTATTCATGAGAGACAGAGAGAGAGAGAGAGAGAGAGGCACAGACACAGGCAGAGGGAGAAGCAGGCTCCACACAGGGAGCCTGACGTGGGACTCGATCCACGTCTCCAGGATCAGGCCCTGGGCTGAAGATTGTGCTAAACTGCTGAGCCACCTTGGGCTGCCCAGTCTCATCAGTAATTCTGAGACAAAGGCACCCAAAAAAATACTCCCAGATTCCTGATCCACAGAAACTTCGAGATAATAAATGTGGGCTGGTTTTAAGCTATTATGTTTTGGGGATAACTTGTTATGCAGCAATAGATAACCAATACACACTTATGTAACAAAACATTAATAGTGCTTTATCTCTGAGCAGTGGAATTATGAGTGATATTTTTTCCATTTGCTTATCTGTATTTTCTGATTTTTTATATTACCACAGGCTATATTCAAAATGAAAAAACATGAATGGATAAAGAAGATGTGGTCTATATATACAATGGAATATTACTCAGCCATTAGAAACAACAAATACCCACTATTTGCTTCGAAATGGAGGGACCTGGAGGGTATTATGCTGAGTGAAGTAAGTCAATCCGAAAAGGACAAACATTATATGGTCTCATTCATTTGGGGAATATAAAAATTAGTGAAAGGGAATAAAGGAAAAGGAGAAAAAATGAGTGAAAATATCAGTGAAGGTGACAAAATGTGAGAGACACCTAACTCTGAAAATGAACTAGGGGTAGTGGAAGGTGGGAAGGGAGGTGGCCAGGGGGTTGGGGTGACTGGGTGATGGGCAATGAGGGGGGTACTTGGCGGGATGAGCACTGGGTGTTATGCTATATGTTGGCAAATTGAACTCCAACAAAAAAAATTTTTTTTTTAATTAAAAAACAAAACTAACTTTCCAATTATATTCAAAAAAACTTCTAGAGGAAAACATAGGAGAAAATCTTTGTGACCTTATGTTAGGCAAAGCTTTCTGAGTTACCAAAATGGATAACCACCATCACCACCCCAAAATAAATTGGACTTTATCAGAATTAAAAACTCCTGTTCTTCAACAAGCATCATAAAAGAAACGGGAAAGACAAGTCCCAGACCGGGAGAAAAGATCTGCAAATCATGTATTAGATAAAAGACACGTTACTAGAATATATAAAGAATAAGAGGACACATAACCCAATTTAGAAACGAGCAGCAGATTTGACTAGACATTTCTCCAAAGAAGAGACGCACAAATGGCTGATAGGCACCTGAAAAGATGCCCAACATCATTAGTCATTAGGAAAATGTGAATTCAAACCAGAGAGAGATACCAATACACACCTATTAGAAGGGCTATATAACTGGAATGTCAAGTGTTGACAAGGATGTGAGAAAAGTGTAACCTTCAAACATTGCCGATGGGAATGTAACATGTGGCAGCTGCTTTAGAAACAGTATGGCAGCTTTCTTTTTTTTTTTTTTTAAGATTTTATTTATTTATTCATGAGAGACACAGAAAGAGGCAGAGGGACAAACAGGCTCCATGCAGGGAGCCCGATATGGGACTCGATCCCCAGATCTGGGATCCCGCCATGAGCCAGAGACAGGTGCTCAACTGCTGATCCATCCAGGCATCCCAGTATGGCAGTTTCTTAAAAAATTAAATATAAACTTGCCATATGACCCAGTTCTAGGTATCTACCCAAAAGAAATGAAAACATGTCCATACAGAGACTTGTAGGCAAATATTCATAGCAAGAACTGCAAACAGTCCGAATTTCCATCAATAAGTGAATGGGTAAACACAACATGGTACATCCATACCTGACTCATCAGCAACAAAAAAGAACTAAGTCCTGATTCATGCTACATCCATGAACTACAAAAACAGTATGCTAAGTGAAAGAAACCACACAAAACAGACTGTATATTGTATGATTCTGTTTATATGAAATGTCAGGAAAAGGCAAATTATAGAGATAAATCAGTCTTATCTGGGGCTGGAATGGGAGTTTGACAGCAAAGAAATGGGAGGAAATGTCCTGGGGTGATAAATATGTTCTAAAACTGAACCATAGGAATGGTTGCATGATCATATACATTTGCTAAAAATTACTGAATTATACACTTGCAGTGGGTGGGTTTCATGTGGTGTAAATCATAGCTCAAGAAAGCTATACAATAGTCATGTCCATAACCTTGGGCCCAGTAAGTTCATGTCAAGGGAATAACCAGAAAGGTACACAAAGACATATCAAGTATGCTCATAACTGTTTTTTCTTAAGTTAATGAAAAACTAGAAGCAACCTGAATGCTTAGTAACAGATAAATAAATGATTAATAAGGGTGATCCACCTGACTAGCCTGCAGCCATTGAGAATGGTATTGACAAAGAATTTTTGACAACCTGTGGAGATGCTTAGGATCAAGTACAAAAGTTGTCCTGTACTCGATGGAAATCGATGGCTCGATTTCTCCATGAGCAAAGAGTCTGTGTATGTTATTTTTTTTTTAAGATTTCATTTATTTGAGAGAGAGAGAGAGCAAGACAGAGAGAGAGCGCATGCGTGAGCAGGGGAGGAGAAGAGGGAGAAGCAGAGTCACACTGAGCAAGGAGCCAGGTACCAGACTCCATCAGAGGGCTCCAGGATCATGAGCTGAGCTGACGGCAGACGTTTGACGGGGTAAGCCACCCAGGTGCCCCCATATATGTTATTTTTAAAACACAGTTGAATTTGTTCTGTGAATGTATCTATACCTGCAACATAACCAGATGTATATAGTTTTTTTCCCTTTTGCACATTTACAAAGAGTAAACAGTTGGTGACTATATAAGTAAATTTTGTTTTCTTTGTCCTTTATCTTCCCTGACTTTTTTTTTTTTTTTCAAAAAGAGTGTATCCATCTTAAAATCAGGGGAAAAAATCATTTAAAGAAAGGAAAGAAAGCAATGACAGGCCTCTCTCCTTATCAGAGGAGAGGCTGTGGTTTCTTGAGTGAGGGGTACACCCTGACTTCGGTACAATGATGCAGAGGGCCTATCAGCTGCTGCAGACAGAAGTGGCAGTGAGCACACCTGGAAACAGCTGCCCAAGTCCATTCAGCTAGATGGGACTCATTGGTCTTACAACAGGGCCAGGCCTAATGCAAGGACACTTTTCTCCTTGTTAGCCATGGAAAGGGGCTCCTGCCAAGGAGACAGCCCCTGGGGTGGCTTTGTCACTGCAGGGTGACAGGCAGGGAAGGTAGCAATGACCTTAGAAACAGATGCATGAGATTTAATAGAAACTTCTGGACAGGGCAGCCCCGGGTGGCTCGGCAGTTTGGCGCCGCCTTCAGCCCAGGGCCTGATCCTGGAGACCCAGGATCGAGTCCCACATTGGGCTCCCAGCATGGAGCCTGCTTCTCCCTCTGCCTGTGTCTCTCTCTATGTGTCTCTCATGAATAAATAAATAAAATCTTAAAAAAAAAAAAAAGTTTTTAAAAAATAAAAAATAAAAAGAAAGAAACTTCTAGACAAATACTGTATGATTTTACTCATATGTAGAATTTAAGAAACAAAACAAACATAAGGGAGAAAATAAGAGAGGAAAATAAGAGAGAAAATAAGAGAGGAAAGTAACAGACTCTTAACTACAGAGAACAAACTGATAGTTATTAGTGGGGAGGTGAAATGTTACTAGTGGGGAGATTGGGGGGGGCAGAGATGGATTACATAGGTGATGGGGATTGAGGAGGTCACTTCTGGTGACAAGCACTAGGTGTATGAATCACTATATTGTACACCTGAAACTACACTGTGTGTTAACTGGAATTTAAATAAAAACTTTTTTAAAAAAGAAGCTGATAGAAACCCAGGTTTCTAAACTGGTTACAATGGGGAGAGCCTAAATATGGGGGGAGAGAGACCAGGGTTTGAGTCCTGGCTCTGCTACAGAAGCCATGTTCTGTGGAGTCTGGGATAAGCTCCAGATCTTCACAGAATCTGCTTTCCCACCTGCAAACCGGGAGACAATTAGCCTGCCTATTTCTAAAATGGAAATCGACATCATTGGTTAATAAGATTCCAAGAATAAAGGGGTTATATTCGTGCCCCAGAATTATTATAACAAATTATCACAATCTGGGTGACTTAAAACGACAGAAATTTATTCTCTGAAAGTTCTGGAGGCTAGAAGTCCAAAATCAAGATGTTGGCAGGACCACACCCTCTCCAAAGGCTCCAGGGAAGACCTCGTCCGGCTTGTTCATGGCAGTTCCCAAAGACTAAAACAGTAACAGGTACAAGCTCAACAATATTTACACAAATAACAAACAGGTTAATAATTCAGAGGACAGCAGATTATGTTCTAGGATAGCCTTTTTATTCCTAAAATAAAAGTGACATATATTCATTTTATAAAATACCAAAATCGCAGATAAACAGAAAGCTTAAACTGTGCCAGAATCACACACCTTTTACAGATATACCACTGACTGCTAATATCATTGCATATAGCTATCCAATATTTATATAGTAACTTTAAAAAAAAAAATCATACTGTAGGGGCACCTGGGTGGCTCAGTCAGTAAAGCATCCACCTTCGGCTCAGGTCATGGTCCCAGAGTCCTGGGATCAAGCCCTGCATTGGGCTCCCTGCTCTGTGGGGAGCCTGCTTTTCCCTCTCCCTCTGCCTGCTGCTCCCCCTGCTTGTGCTTGCTCTCGCTCTGTCAAATGAATAAATAAAATCTTTTTTAAAAAGATCATACTGTAAACATAGTGTCGTAACTTGATTTTTACACTTAACATTTTCTGAATCATTACAGATATTCCTTGGCCCGCCGTGGGTCATATCCCAATACACCCATCCAGAGTTGAAATATTGTAAGTCAAAAGGCAAGCATACATCAGAGATATTGCAGGTTTGGTTCCAGACCGTCACAATAAAGCAAATATTGCAATAAAGTGAGTTGAATCAATGTTTTGGTTGCCCTGTGTATACAAAGGTTATGTTTCCACTATACTGTAGTTTATTAAGTATACAATAGCACTATGTTAAAAAAAAAAAAAAAGCTCTGCAGATATCTTAATTTAAAAATACTTTCTTGCTAAAAAAAAAAAAAAAAAATGCTGACCTTTTGAGCTTCCTGTAAGTCATAATCTTTTTGCTGGTGGGGGGTCGTGTCTCAGTGTTGATGGCTGCTGACTGACCAGATGGTGGCTGCTGAAGGCTGGGGTGGCACAACAATGACATTTGCTGCATCCATCGACTTCTTTCCACAAACGATTTCAGAGTAGCATGCGATGCTGTGTGATAGCATTTGCCTCACGGTGAACTTTTCAAAATTGGAGTCAATCCTCTCAAACTCTGCTTCTGCTTTATCTCCTAGTTTTATGTGATATTCTAAATCTTCTTTTGTCACTTCAACCATCTTCACAGCCTCTGTACCAGCAGCAGATTCCATCTCAAGAAAACCTTTTTCTTTTCTTCTCAGGAAGCAACTCGTCAACAGTTAGTGTTTTTTGTTTTTTTTTTTTTAAGATTTTATTTATTTATTCATGAGAGACACATAGAGAGAGAGAGAGAAGCAGGCTCCGTGCAAGGAGCCCGATGCAGGACTGGATCCTGGGTCTCCAGGATCACGCCCTGGGCCAAAGGCAAGCGCTAAACCTCTGGGCCACCCAGGGATCCCCCCAAGAGTTACAGTTTTATCATGAGATTGTAGCAAGTCAGTCCCATCTTCAGGACCCACTTCTAATTCTTGTTCTCTTGCTTTCCTACCAATCTGCAGTTATCTCCTCCACTGAAGTCTCTCCCCAAAAATCAACCATAAGGGTCAAAATCAGATTCTTCCAAACTCTTATTAATGTGGATATTTGACTTCTTTTCATGAATCACAAATATTACTAATGGCATCTAGAGGGTGAACCCTGTCTAGAGGTTTTCCGTTGACTTTGCCCAGATCCATCAGCGGAATCACTATCTATGGCAGGTGCAGCCTAACAAAATGCGTTTCTTTTTCTTTTTTTTTTTTTTAAGATTTTATTTATTTATTCATGAGAATACACAGAGAGGAGAGAGAGAGGTAGAGACACAGGCAGAGGGAGAAGCAGGCTCCATACAGGGAGCCCGATATGGGACTCGATCCCCGGTCCCCAGGACCACGTCCCCGGCCGTAGGCAGCGCTAACCACTGAGCCACTGGGGCTGCCCTCAGAATGCGTTTCTTAAATGAGCTTGAAAGTCAACATTACTTCTTGATCCACCGGCTGCAGAATGGCCGTCATGTCAGCATTCTGATTGAAGCAACATTCATCTTGTTGTACATCCCATCAGAGCTCCTGGGTGACCAGGTGCATTGTCAAGAGCAGTAATATTTTGAAAGGAATATTTTTTCTGAACAGTAGGTCTCAAATATCAAATATTCAGTGAGCTTAGAATATTCATAAATCATGTTGTAAATGGATATGCTCTGTTGTTCATGGTTTGACCACAGAGTAGGCTGGGCATAATTCCTAAGGGCCCCAGGATTTTCAGAATGTTCCATGAGCAATGGCTGTAACTCAAAGTCACCAGTTGCATTTGACACTAACAAGACAATCCGTCCTTTGAAGCTTTGACTCCGGCATTGACTTCTCCTCTCTAGCTATGTTGCCCAGACGGCAACAGCTTCCAATAGAAGATGGTTATGTCTTCATTGAAAAACTATTGTTTGGGGGGATCCCTGGGTGGTGCAGCGGTTTGGCGCCTGCCTTTGGCCCAGGGCGCGATCCTGGAGACCCGGGATCGAATCCCACGTCAGGCTCCCGGTGCATGGAGCCTGCCTCTCCCTCTGCCTGTGTCTCTGCCTCTCTCTCTCTCTGTGTGTGACTATCATAAATAAATAAAAATTAAAAAAAAAAAAGAAAAACTATTGTTTGGTTTAATGGTTTATCTGAGCTAGATCTGGATAAGTTGCTGCAGCTTCTACATCAGCACTTGCTGCTTCACCTTGCACTTTAATGTTACAGAGAGGACTCCTGTCCTTAAACCTCATGCACCAACCTCTGCTAGCTTCCAACTTTCCTTCTGCAGCTTCCTCACCACACTCAGCCCTTGTAGAATCGAAGGGGATTAGGACCATGCTCTGGATTAGGCTTTGGCTTAAGGGAATGGCATCATTCCTAGTTCGATCCTCCATCCGGACCATATCTGGATGGTCTTTCTCCATATCAGCAATGAGGCTGTTTCATTTTCTTATCATTTGTACGTTCACTGGAGTGGCACTTTGAATTTCCTTCAAAAACTTTTCTTTTGCAGTCACGATTTAGCTGTTTGGTGCGAGAAGCCTAGCTTTTGGACTATCTCAACTTCTGACATCCTTTCCTCACTAAGCTTAATCATTTCTAGCTTCAGATTTAAAGTGAGAGAGGTGCTACTCTTCCTTTTACTTGAACCCTTATAGGCCACTGTAGGGTTGTTAACTGGCCTAGTTTCAATATTGTTGCATCTCAGGGAATAGGGAATCCCAGGGAGAGGGAGAGAGATGGGGAGATGGCCAGCCAGTCGAGCACTTAGAACATATACAACATTTAAGTTCACCTTATAGGAACGTAGTTCACAGCACCCCCAAAACAATTGCAATAGTAACATCAAAGATCACTGATCACAGATCACCACGATAAATAATGAAAAAGTGGGGCACCTGAGTGGCTCAGTTGGTTAAGCACCTGCTATCAGCTCAAGTCATGATCTCAGGGTCCTGGGACAGAGCCCTTCATTGGGTTCCCTGTTGGGCAGGGTGTCTGCTTCTCTCTCTCCCTCGCTCCGCTCCTTCCCCACTTGTGCTCTTCTCTCTCTCAAATAAATAAAATATTTTTTAAAGAATTAAATAACGAAAAAGTTTGAAATATTATGAGAATTACTAAAATGTGACGCACAGACAAGAAGTAAGCAAATGCTGTTCGAAAAATTGTGTTGATACTCGTTTCTCTTCAGATCGCATAAATCTTTCGCCTTTTACTAAAGATTTCCGTGGAGAGGAACAGTTATGAGTTTTTATCCAATTTTTTGAGGCCTCAGCTAACGAGTCTCACCTTTGTCGGTTCGAAAAACAGAACTGGGGCAGCCCGGGTGGCCCAGGGGTTTAGCACCGCCTTCAGTCCAGGGCGTGATCCTGGGGACCCGGGATCGAGTCCCACATCGGGCTCCCTGCATGGAGCCTGCTTCTCCCTCTGCCTGTGTCTCTGCCTCTCTCTCTCTCTCTCCAATAAATAAATTAAAAAAAAAATAAAAATTGTGTTGATAGACTTGCTCCATGCACAGTTGCCACAAACCTTCAATTTGTAAAAAACATGGTAGCTGCAAAGTGTAATAAAGGAAAGCACAATAAAAAGAGATACGCCTGTACACCTACCTAGCATAGCTTAGCCTCGCTTACCTTAAATGTGCTCCGAACATTAGCCTACAGTTGGGCAAAACCATCTAACACAAAGCCCATTTTATAATGAATACTTGGTGTAATGTATTGAACACTGTACCCAAAGTGAAAAACAGAATGGTTCTAGGACTATGGTTGCCAGGGTGTCAGTCATTTACCCTCTTGATGGCATGGCTGACTGGAAGCTGTGGCTCCAGGCCACTCCCAAGCAACACGAGAGAGGATCATACCGCATATCACCAGTGCAGGGAAACATCAAAATTTGAAGTTTGGTTTCTACTGAGTGTGTATCACTTTCGCACCACTGCAAAATTTTTAAAAATTTTACAGTCCAACCACTGTAAGTCGGGAATCATCCATATATAACATTCGACCCTGGCCATTTTTTTGGTTATATAGTGGGATGATGTATTCTGATCATGCTTTTTTTTCTAGGACCCTTCACCCAACCCGACAACAGGTGAATGGAGGTGCTATCATGGCCTTAGGAAAGGAAGGAAGGGGATCCCTGGGTGGCTCAGCGGTTTAGTGCCTGCCTTTGGCCCAGGGCGTGATCCTGGAGACCGGGGTTCAAATCCCGCATCAGGCTCCCTGCGTGGAGCCTGCTTCTCCCTCTGCCGGTGTCTCTGCTTCTCTCTCTTTCTGTGTCTATCATGAATAAATAAATAAAATCTTAAAAAAAAAAAAAAAAAGGAAAGGAAGGAAGGAAGAAACTCAGGTGACATCCAAACTTGGAGGCGGCCGATTAAAGATAACTGCAGATTCTTTGCCACTGCTTTCATTAAGAGGCCGGGTCTATGTCCCCTCCTGGTGAAGCCACGTGTTTTGCGATGCTGCCTGTAGAATAAGGCAGAAATGATGTAGTACCAGTTGTGAGGTCCAAGACTTAAGAGACTGACAGCTTCTATTTCCTGTTTCTGGAGCCAGGTCCAGAGCCTCCAGGTTAAGAAGGCTGCCTACCCCAAGGCCACTATTGTTTGAAAACCCCTACGTGCATGGAAAAGCCCTGGAGGATGGGACTTCCTGTGAAGAGGGCATGTCAGGCCATGGAGCACCCTTGCACCAGACACGCATGTGAAGAAGCACCATGAAGAGCTTCCTTCACCCCTGCCAATCCCTACTCAAATTCTTGCCCCACAAAACTGTGACCAAGACACTGTTGCTAGATTTAGCAAACAAAAATAGACGACATCCAGTTAAATTTGCATTTCAGATTGATAATGAATAATTGTATAGTTTGTACCCCCAGTATTGCAGGGGATAAACTCCTATTTAAGCAAATACATTGCTTATCTAAAATCCCAATTTAACTGGGATTCAATTTTTATTACATGGGCAGCCCGGTGACTCAGCGGTTTACCACCGCCTTCAGTCCAGGGCCTGATCCTGGAGACCTGGGATCGAGTCCCACATCGGGATCCCTGCATAGGGCCTGCTTCTCCCTCTGCCTGTGTCACTGCCTCATTCTCTCTCCCTCTCTCTCTCTCTCTCTGTGTCTCTCGTGAATAAATAAAAAATAAAATCCTTAAAAAACAAAAATAAAATAAAAAACAAAAATAATTTTTAAAAAATTTTTTATTATGTACAGTACTTGAAGATAAATTTTAAGTTTTTAACATTTAAAGATAAAAATATATACAGGTGAAACATTCATCATAGTTTATCTGGCAACCTTAGACTAAAATAAAATGTGTACGTCTTATACCAATAATTTACGGGGTACTTTGTCATTCCACAATAGACAATCAGAATAGCAAGAACAGAAAGGAATCTGCGATGGGTAAAGCACCAGATGTGGAGCTACACAGTTGCGAGACAGAGCTGTTTTTCTCACCCTTGAAAGCAAAACAAAGACAAAAACAAAAAACTTCTTTGATGGAAGAAAAAGAGAAATAGCAGGGCTAGGCCGGGAGCAGGTGCTACTGCACTATTTTGTCTCCTCCCTTCCCCTCCCTCTTCCAGGCAGTCTCTTCATGTAGGGCTGGATCAGGGAAAGGGCAGCGTCACACAGAGACGTAGTGACTGTTCTCAGAAAGCAGAGGGAAATAGCCGTGGCTTTCAGTGTAGCCAAGGGCATTCAAATGATGCCCTTGCCTCTGAGAGGGCATGGGATCACTGCCACAGAGCCAGTGGACTCGGAGGGACTCAGGATGGAGGAGTTGGTGTGGACAAGTGACCTGGTAGCAAATGCAAGGAGGCCCTCTTAGCTTAGACACCCTCCCACTGCCTCACTGCAACCCCTACCACCACCTCCCTTGAACCAACATCTGGCCCTATCCACCTTCCCAGGCCCTAGGAAAAGGGTCGAGGCAGTCCCCGTACCTATCAGGATTAATTTCCCCCACTCAGTGAGGTGTGTCTAAAATAAAATTTACTGGGACGCCTACGTGGCTCAGTGGTTGACTGTCTGCTTTCGGCTGAGGGCGTGATCCCAGGATTAAGTTCCCTGCATGGAGCCTGCTTCTCCCTCTGCCTGTGTCTCTGCCTCTCTCTCTCTCTCTCTCTGCATCTTTCATTAATAAATAAATAAAATCTTTAAAAATAAATTTAAAAAAATTACTTCAGGCAATGGAAATAATGAAATGTGTTTTTAGCCCACCTGAGTTAATAGATTAAAATCTCGACCTGAATGTTACCCAGGGCAATTTACACGTTTAATGCAATCCCTATCAAAATACCATGGACTTTCTTCAGAGGGTTGGAACAAATTATGTTAAGATTTGTGTGGAATCAGAAAAGACCCCGAATAGCCAGGGGAATTTTAAAAAAGAAAACCAAAGCTGGGGGCATCACAATGCCAGATTTCAGGTTGAACTACAAAGCTGTGGTCATCAAGACACTGTGGTACTGGCACAAAAACAGACACATAGATCAATGGAACAGAATAGAGAACCCAGAAGTGGACCCTCAACTTTATGGTCAACTAATATTCGATAAAGCAGGAAAGACTATCCATTGGAAGAAAGACAGTGTCTTCAATAAATGGTGCTGGGAAAATTGGACAGCCACATGCAGAAGAATGAAACTAGACCACTCTCTTGCACCAGACACAAAGATAAACTCAAAATGGATGAAAGATCTAAATGTGAGACAAAATTCCATCAAAATCCTAGAGGAGAACACAGGCAACACCCTTTTTGAACTTGGCCACAGTAACTTCTTGCAAGATCCATCCATAAAGGCAAGGGAAACAAAAGCAAAAATGAACTATTGGGACTTCAAGATAAGAAGCTTCTGCACAGCAAAAGATACCGTCAACAAAACTCAAAGACAACCTACACAATGGGAGAAGATATTTGCAAATGACGTATCAGATAAAGGGCTAGTTTCCAAGACCTATAAAGAACTTATTCAACTCAAAAGCAAAGAAACAAACAATCCAATCATGAAATGGGCAAAAGACATGAAGAGAAATCTCACAGAGGAAGACACAGACATGACCAACAAGCACATGAGGAAATGCTCCGCATCACTGGCCATCAGGGAAATACAGATCAAAACCACAATGAGATACCACCTCAAACCAGTGAGAATGGGGAAAATTAACAAGGCAGGAAACCACAAATGTTGGAGAGGATGTGGAGGAAAGGGAACCCTCCTGCACTGTTGGTGGGAATGTGAACTGGTACAGCCACTCTGGAAAACTGTGTGGAGGTTCCTCAAAGAGTTAAAAATAGACCTGCCCTACGACCCAGCAATTGCACTGTTGGGGATTTACCCCTAAGATACAGATGCAATGAAACGCCGGGACGCCTGCACCCCGATGTTTCTAGCAGCAATGTCCACAATAGCCAAACTGTGGAAGGAGCCTCGGTGTCCATCGAAAGATGAATGGATAAAGAAGCTGTGGTTTATGTATACAATGGAATATTACTCAGCCATTAGAAACGACAAATACCCACCATTTGCTTCAACGTGGATGGAACTGGAGGGTATTATGCTGAGTGAAATAAGTCAATCGGAGAAGGACAAACATTATACGGTCTCATTCATTTGGGGAATATAAAAATTAGTGAAAGGGAATAAAGAGGAAAGGATAAAAAATGAGTGGGAAATATCAGAAAGGGAGACAGAACATGAGAGACTCCTAACTCTGGGAAGCAAACTATGGGTGGTAGAAAGGGAGGTGGGCAGGGGGGGTGCGGGTGACTGGGTGACGGGCACTGAGGGGGGCACCTGACGGGATGAGCACTGGGTGTTATTCTCTATGTTGGCAAACTGAACACCAATAAAAAATAAATTTATAAAAAATAATGATAATAAAATAAAATAAAATAAAATAAAATAAAATAAAATAAAATCTCGACCTGCTACAGCCATAAACCATTTTGTACCACACCGGTGTTGACATATTTAACTTAGAAAACCTACATTTTTGTACATTAGCACTAACACCCCTCCACTCCCTTTCATATGCCACGTCCAATCTTTGATCAGTCAGTCAGCCAAGGGACTCTTTCTAGCAGGTGCCTGGGCATTGCCATGTGATGATGGCTGATGTCCTCAGGCTGATGAGGAGCATGCATTCCGGAGCAAGACTGCCAAGATTTGCTATCCAAGGGCTGTGTATCCTTGAGCAAATTACTTAACCACCCTGGGCCTCCATTTCTTTACCTATAAAGTACCAATAATAGTAATATCTACCCCATACCATTGCCGTGAGGACAAAGTAAACCCAGGTATGTTTTTATAAGTGTTAGCCACTCTTGTCATTCCTCATACTTACTTGGAGATTACATTTGGTACTTACCATTGTATAAAAACCTGCAGAAAGTAGAAATGTAGAAATGTTGATGTAGTCCTCATTAAACTGTGACAAAGATCAGAAATCGTGTGGGAAATCTTCATTCTCAAATGAGCACCTCTGTATTGGCTTGTCATCTGTAAGTTCAATCATTAAAGAGCAAGATTCAGGGAAAACATACAAAATCTAGAGACCCACCCGAACAGACCTGGTGAGTGTCTCCCCAGACCCTCTCAGCCTCTCCCATCTCCATGTGCTCCAGCCCAGCTTCCCATCTACCTGCATTCCAATTTCTGTCTCAGGTGTTACTTTTGGGGATACCCAAACCAAGGCACCTATTATTCAAGATTGTGTCTTAACAGGCATATTCCGTGACTGGACAATGTTTTTAAATTAGAGGAGGATGGGCAGCCCGGGTGGCTCAGCAGTTTAGTGCCGCCTTCAGCCCAGGGTCTGATTCTGGAGACCCGGGATCAAGTCCCACATCGGGCTCCCTGATGGAGCCTGCTTCTCCCTCTGCCTGTGTCTCTGCCTCTCTCTCTCTCTGTATCTCCCATGAATAAATAAATAAAATCTTTAAAAAAATTAGAGAAGGATATTAACAACTCTCCTAACTGTAAGAGCTATTAGTTTTTCAAGATAAACTATTGTCTGTTTCAAACATGTGACATTTGGATGGATTTCTGGGAACACTAGTATGTGTGAAAGTCGAGGACCATCTGTGATTCAGTCGCTCCTTCTCCTGATGGACTTTTGGGTTATTTTCAACTACTGCTAGCACAAACAGTGCTTCCACTAACATCTTCAGCAAAACCTGTGCACACATCCTTGATTCTCTCTTAAGCACAAATTCCCAAGAGTGGGATCCCTGTGTTGCAGGATGTGCCTCCATCTATATTGTCAAACTGCTCCCCGGAAAGGCTGTCCCGGTTTAGACCCTACCCCTTCCCTAGGTCTGCCTTCAACTCTGTTTTCCGCTCATCCATGACCGTGTAGACTCTGCCTTTGCCTCTGGATGGGGACT
This sequence comes from Vulpes lagopus, assembly GCF_018345385.1. NCBI lineage: Eukaryota > Metazoa > Chordata > Mammalia > Carnivora > Canidae > Vulpes > Vulpes lagopus. The sequence goes on from NC_054838.1 coordinate 14,764,556, forward strand.
CTGAGAGGCAGGTGCGCTGCAGGCAGTGAGCTCAGATACAATGGACACTAGGCAGGGGCGGAGTTCTGGGACCAGCCTCATGGTTAAGAGACTGAGACCAAGTCACGGCTGACCCAGGGAGTAGGACCTTAGTTACTAAAGAACTGAACTTTATATAGGGACGTGCAGCGTGAGGCCTCACCACACTGTAAAGGCCGCATCTCTGTGAGCCAGGACAGGGTCTGGACGGCCCATATGACACCTTCAGGCAAATTAGGAAAAGATGCCCCTTCTTCAGGTTAAAAAGGGAAAGGTCACGATCGTAGATTTCCACATAACCTAACACAGCTCTGCCTGCTGTGCAGCCGCCCCGGCTCCGTGCACACACACACCACAGGGGCACACCTGCGGCCAACAGCACGCCCCCTCCTCCCCACCCGCCTCCGGTGAGGCAACCAGGTCAAGTTGAAAGCCTCAGGGGCCTGGGAATCAGGCATCAAAGGCCATCCGGAGGCAAGACTGCAAAGGACAGCTGGAGTCCAGCATTCGCAGACAGCACACAGGAGCGCAGAGCTTAGGCACGGGCCCAAGCGCCCTGTGAATCCAGGTCAAAGATCCGCAGCAGCGGAGCGCCATCCACCTGCCCAGAGGGTCAGAGCTGCCCCGTGCACACCCGCGTAAATCGGTGTGGATCCGCCACATGGGTGATGACTCTTTGGACTGACGCCCTTGCTCAGTGCACAACCTGAATTCCTAACACAGGCCACGAGGCACCATTTACTCAAATCTACACCTAGGGGATCCCTGGGTGGCTCAGCAGTTGAGCATCTGCCTTTGGCTCAGGGTGTGATCCCGGAGTCCTGGGATCAAGTCCCGCGTCGGGCTCCCTGCATGGAGCCTGCTTCTCCCTCTGCCCTCCCCCCAACTAATAAATAAATAAAATCTTAAAAAACAAAACAGGAAAGTTAATAGAAGTATTGCTTCATGAGGAGAGGTGCAGGTGCCCGGAATAGGAGGATGCGTGCTGGTAGCCGAGCACTGTCGTGCACTGGGAAGGCCTCCACCGGGCGGCTGGCCCTGTGCAGGCGGACCGGAGGCTGCGGCGCTGACCCGCCTGTGACCAGGTCCTGCCTGTGACCAGGTGTCCCCTTAACCCGGGGATGCGCTCACAGTCTGGCCTTCGCTCTGCGCGCCCCGCCTCCCGCCTCCCATCCTCCGTGAGACGAGGGCCGGGGGCCTGGGCCGTGCAGCCCTCCGTGCCCCAACCTGCCCCAGCCTGATGCACGGAGACCCATCCAGCACCCACCTCCCCACCCGCCACGGGGATGCCCGACGCCGCGGACGCCACCCAGCCCTGGGCAGACGGTGTGTCCCAGACACACACACCTGGGGTGCAGTCTGTGTCAGCCACAGGAAGAGGTGGGCAACTACCCATCATAAAGTAGAACAGGGGACGCCTGGGTGGCTCAGCAGTTGAGCGCCTGCCTCTGGCCCAGGGCAGGATCCTGGAGTCCCGGGATCGAGTCCCACATCGGGCTCCCTGCATGGAGCCTGCTTCTCCCTGTGCCTATGTCTCTGCCTCTCTCTCTCTCTCTCAAGAATAAATAAATCAATAATCTTAAAAAAAAAAAAGAGAGAGAGACTTTTTAAAAAATGTAGAACAGTTACAACAGCATGTGGTGATAAAAGTTACATGAACGTGTCCTATTGTCCTGTACTCCCCTCCCCCACCACGAGATCGTGGGACATGATCAGACATCTCTGGGTTGGACACGAAGTGGGGGCGGGGGTGACCCAGGCAGGGTGGCGCGGGCGCCTGCCGCTGACCTTGGCCAAGGGTCACGGGGAGCATCATCGGCTCCCAGGCCACGCAAGACCATGGTGGCGGGGAACAGAACCCCCGGGGTTAAAGGATGAAGAGGGCCTACTGCGACATAAAAGTAAGAAATTTGGGGTACACCCAGGTGGCTCAGCGGTTTGGCGTCTGCCTTTGGCTCAGGGCAGGATCCTGGAGACCTGGGATGAAGTCCCGCATGGGGCTCCCTGCATGGGGCCTGCTTCTCCCTCTGCCTGTGTCTCTGCCTCGCTCTCTGTATCTCTCATGAACAAATAAATAAAATATTTTTAAAAGCTTTGTCCGTGGAGACATAAAACCCAAAAGACAACCGGCTGCCATACCCGAGGCAGTAGCTGCGTTGGTGGAGGAGTGGAGCCAGCCAGCTCCTTCCACTGCAAAACTGCCTTTGGGCCAACTGGTCATGCGGCGACAATGCCTGCTGCGGTGACAATGCCTGCGGCAAAGGAGTTTACAGCAACACTACCCAGAAGGGATTCCGGGTGCTGCTCGTGTCCTCAGTCCAGAAACCTGGGGAGGTCCTCACAGAGGCGACCCCTGGCCCGGCTCTCCGGGCTCCTGTCCTGACTCTCTCTGGCAAATTCTGCATCTTCCTGTTCTCAGTCTCACCAGCAGGCCTCCTGGGGAGCACACTAATCACCCCAGGCTTCTGGCAGCAGCCCCCCCAACTCCTGCACCAGCCCCTCATACCTGCCCCTCCCCGGCCCCCCAGCTCCTGAGCCCAGGCCGGGCACCCCACCAGGGCCTGGAAGCACCGGCACAGAGCAGCCCCTGCCCTTCGGCCACACGGAGGGGCACGACAGATGCAGGTGCCCCTCGCTGGGGGGACGGCAGACTGGCAAGCTCCCTCCAGCCTGTCCTGCCCCCCAAGCCCCCGCAGCTACGCCTGTGCTCAGCAGCCTGGCCCACCACCCCACACACAGGAAAGCAAATGCCCATCCCACACACCGCGTTTATTTCCTTATTTACTTCCTTACCGTCTACACCCCCCCCCCATATGAATGTAAACTCCACGAGGAAGGGTTTATGTTAGTATCCTACTGCTGCTATAACAAATTCCCACAAACTTCGTGGCTTAAAAACAACACGGATCTATTATCCCTACAGTTCTGGAGGGCGGAGGGCTCACTGGGCTAAAATCAGGGGCGGAGCCGCATTCTTTTCTGGAGGCTTCAGGGGAGAATCCAGCTCCTTCTCTTTTGCAGCTTCTACAGGCCACCCACACTCCTTGGCCCGTGGCCCTCTTCCATCATCAAAGCCCGAAATCCCATCGCTCTGACCTCTGCTTGGCCCTCACATGTCTGACTCTGGCTCTCCTGCACTCAGAAGGACCCTTGGGATTCTGTTGAGGCTCCTGCCCCCCTCGCCCCTCACCAAGATCATCACCGTCTGGGGCCAGCTGATTTGCAACCTTAAACCCTCCAGCCCTCCCCCGCATGTAGCACAGCGTGTGTTCCAGGAGTAGAAGGGGGAGGGGGCGAGGGGAGGGGCCATCATTCTACCTACCAGGGAGCTTGTTTCCCGGTCACCATTGTATTCCCAGTGCCCCAACAGTGTCCCACACGTAGCAGGCCCCCGGTAAATACTTGCTGAATGAGTAAGTCTATGCATGCGTGCATGAATAAATCACTAAGAATATTTCATTCATAAGTAAACACTTCATTGTGCTTATTAAGTGCTGGGCACTATCCACATTGCCTTACGTGGATTGACTCATTGGGTCCCCAACAGTTCCGCGAAGTACGTTTTATCATTACCTGCCTTCTACAGATGAGGAAGCTAAGGCACAGGTGGGTAGGCTGCCCTAGTCTACACAGCCAGTGAGTGGTGAAGCCAGGGTTTGATCTCAGATTTACTGGGCACTTACCGTGTCACCAGCCCTGGCTGGCCACATTACATCTCCGGTCTCATTTCATCCTCACAAGAGGCCACGAGGCAAATGGGCCAGAATGTGGAACCTGGTCTCCACAGGACAGAATTAAGTCTCCCACTGGGCAGAGGGATTCTGAGGGGTTCTGTGGGGGCGATGGATCCTATTGCTTCTTCAGCCTCCTTTGATGCCAACCAGGTCAGGACCCCCTACCCCTAAGGGACTGTGGGTGCTCATGTTCCCACCACGATGCAGAGCTCCTGCCTTGGACTCGGTACAACTAGTACCCAGCACCCCCTGCCTCCCCGGCCTGTAGCAGACCGTGACCTTCACCAGACAGTCCTGGCCGCTCTGTCTCCTGGAAGCCTGTTCTCCTCCAAGGGACAGGAGCCTGTTTCAAGCGTCATCCAGATCTGAAGTTGCCCATTCCTCTGATGACGACTCTGGGGATCCCCCTAGCTGGGCCCATACCTGTTTTGCCTGGGCTGGAGCTGCTCACTCTCTGCATGCTGGCCCTGTCACTGGCCCCCGTGATAGGTGCACCTCCAGAGCCATCTCCGATTTACCCTACCAGCCTGCTCTTCCGTGCCCTGAGCACACAGGCCTTCAGGAAGCCCCCAGACTCGGGCCTCAGTTTCCCACCCCCGCCCTCCCTGCCCCTACCCTGCAGGGAGAATGCTGCTCAGGCAAGGAGGCAGCGCTACCCCCTCGCTTGCACCTTAACCTTTGCAGTCAAAGCCAAGAAGAGTGCAACTCGCTTGTGCCTGCCAGCACAGTGGGGCAGTGCATTTTCTGTTCCTGCCAGCACATTTTTCTAGGTCAATGTCAGATCAGGGAAATCCAATACCACATGTCCCAACTTTTTATTTGAAAACAGAGAAGTTGCTTTCCAAAATAAATAGTGTTTACAAGCAAAGGCTGCAGAAGCCTCCATCAGAAATGGACTCGGTGCCCAGGCAAGACAGATTCTTCTGGCTCGGTTGCTGCGAGCTCAATGCCAGCACCAGCTCTTCCCCTGGGAGAGGCCCGGCTGGGGGAGACCACGTGTATACACACATGTGTGTTGATGGGTGCCTGCATGTGCACGTACACGTGCATTTGTATAAATGTGCATGTGCATGTTTCCTTAAGGGTCTCTGGATATGATTAGCATATGCATGTAAACTGGGGGGGCTTTCCACACGTACTTGAGCGTGTAGGTATACAGGCATGTGCACATGGGAAGAGGGGTTTCCACTTGGTGAATCTGTACCCAGCCCCCTTCCCAGAGCCCTAGTCCAGGCTGGAGTCACCTCCCTCCTCTCCTCACCGCTACCTCCCGTCTCAGGCCTCACCCAGTTCTTTTTCTCAGCTGAGCTGAGGCTCAGATTTGGATATGCTGCGAATGTATTTCCTCCATCCTGCATCCTCTCCCCACCCACCCACTGCCCACTGCCACCTGGACTACTTGTACGAGCCAACCGAGTGCCCTTCCTGGTTAGCAGGTTGGGGCCCAGCAATCTGAGCCCATGGCACGTCGGCAGCTCTCTGGTGTCACATCTCCCTGATAGTCACCTTGACTTCATGATCTCCCTCCCGGACCCTCCGACTGGAGCTGCCAGGGCCACATTCCCCCCGTTCCACAGCGCAAAGCCTCACCTGCCCGGCAACCACCTGCTTCATCCAACTCAAGCAATTGAAGCACGCTTTCCGAGAGCTGAGTGATTTTCTTGCCAAGCCCTCGTGGCTCCCCCACCACAAAAACCTGGGCTCAACTCCCCCTTGGCCCCTCGCACACTAGCCTGGACCACCTCCTCGCCCACCTCTGCGCCCACCCTCGCCCATGCTGTTCCTCTGGCCCAGCACCATCCTCCGGTGCCACTCCTCTGCCATCAGCTCTGCCCATCCCACGCTATGCTCCCTCGCAGACCACATGTCTGATGAGCCCCCTAGCCCTACAGAATGCCTTTCCCGTCGGGCCCTGCATCACTGGATGACACACTGTCCTGTGTATTGCCTCAGAATTGTTTTCAGGTTGCTTCATGCACTTATCTTGCCCTCCCGCCTCATGCACTTATCTTGCCCTTGCCTCGATTGCAATCTCCTTCTAGAATTAAGCCCTTTGCTCCCTTTGAATAAACTGTGGAGGCTGACACAGGCCTGAACACAGTAGAGACCAGAGATAAGGGCTTTTGTGGGTGGATGGCTGTAAGAAGACAAAGTCAGTTGGGGTGGTCTGGCCATAGAACCACATGCCAGGCACTGCATCTGATGACTCATCTACCCCACCTCATTTAATCCTCCCAGTAACCCAGGGGAGCGGGATAATACTGTCCCTATTTCATAGATGAGAAAAAAGAGACTGAGAGAGGCTAATGACTTCTCCGGGGCCACAAAATTAGTAAATGGCAAAGTCAGGGGTTCATCCTAGGTCTGTCTGATTCCATTTCTCTGTTCCCTTATAACAACCACAGTAACGGATGGTAGTGTGCTGGAGTCAAGAGCTCTCTGAGGTTCTAGAGCACACCCTAATGCAACCTAGAGCTTACTGTAGATTAGTGCTATCCAACAGAACTTTCTGCAATGATGGAAATCTTCATCCCTGTGCTGTCTGGTATGGGAGCTGCTGGCCGCTGTGTGGCCACTGGTACCCGGAATGTGGCTCACGTGGATTGTGAATTTTATTTAATAGTGAGTAATTTTAATCTAAATCATCACCTGTGGCTAGTGGCTAGTGGCTAGCGTCCCTTCTGAGCAGTATAGCCAGAGAGAAGGGCTTGTGATAACGTTCATTCTGAGTAAATACAGGTTTGCTCTCCGATAGTAGAGCGTTCCTATGAAACCTTTCACAAAGGGCGCCTGGGTGGCCCAGTTGGTTAAGTGTCCAACCTCTGGTTTCAGCTCAGGTCATGATCTCAGGGCCCTGGGATCAAGCCCCGTGTCGGGCTTCAGGCTCAACATCAAGTCTGCTTGAGATTCCCTCTCTCTCCCTCTCCCTCTGCCCTCCTGTTTGTCCTCTCTGTGTCTCTCTCTCTAAAATAAATAAATAGGGATGCCTGGGTGGCTCAGTGCTTAAGCGGCTGCCTTCGGCTCAGGGTGTGATCCCAGAGTCCCAGGATCAAGTCCCACATCAGGCTCGCTGCGTGGAGCCTGCTTCTCCCTCTGCCTGTGTCTCTGCCTCTCTCTGTGTGTCTCTCATGTTAGTGAAATCTTAAATTAATTAATTAATTGAAATAAATAAAATCTTTAAAGAAAAGAAAGAAAGCTTTCACAAGCCAAAATGGTGTAAAGCAAAGAAGGCATTACCATTAATTTATACACTTAGGCCCAAAATATAACCTCTCAGTCCCCTCAAAACAACCTCTCTCTACCTTAAGACACATCTACACAAAATATATCAAGAATAAACTCGATGCCCACGGACCCAGTTCAAAGCTGTGGCAGCTTGATGCCGGGATGCTGAGCGCCGTTCCCAGGGGGGGAGTTTGAGAGGGCTGCTCTCTCTGCTTGGGGTACCCGTTACCTCTGTAATGGCTCGTGCAAAACAAGCACTGAATATGACATCTGCCTCTTGCTGTTCTCCATAAAAGCCAAAATCCTCTTTGGGTTTCCTTCAGCGGGCCAAAACAGGTACTAGCGCGAGTCTCACAAGAACATTGAGTGGCATAATGTGAACTTTTGAAAAGCGGGGTATCCTTGTATAGAAAATAATAATAATTTTGCAACCAATGAGGCTGCTTTCTGCCACAGGCAGCTGGCTCAGGGAGTCCCACCCTCCTGGTTCCACCAGCCGTCCCAAGGGGCAGGACGCCGAGAGTCAATGTCCACATAAACCTGTAACCCATTTCAGGCACGCCAGCTCCGAATAATGGCCAAGCTCTCCACCAGCTCCCGGCCTAGGACACTGAAATCATAGGAAGTGCATGTCAGCGAGCACCTTGTCAGCCCCTGCATGGCTTTCTGTCCCCCGTGCCCCCAAACAGCCTGGGCAGGGGCTGGCTTACAAGGAGTGACTCGGAGCCCAGCCTGATGGAGCACGGGGCCCCAGGAATGAGCAGAGCCTTCCTGGCCTTCGATGTCAAGGAGCCTGCAGCCCCATAGTTATTGGAGAGCGGGACCCTGTCACCGCAACAGGACCTAAGGTGGGCTCTGGCCCTGAGGTGGGAGCCCCAAGGGAGCCAGGGGTGCCCTTCTCCGCAGCACTTTGGCGCCACCTCTTGGGCACCCACAGAGTGCCAGTGACACGAGCTTGCCAGAAGGAGCCAGGGGCTGTCAGAGACCTCCCAGGTCCCAGCAGCCTGGGCCCTGCGGGGTCTGGGCACTTAGGAAAGGAAGGGAGAGAAGGAGAGACGGGCAGCCCTGGAGGAGGGGGCCGAGGAGGCTGCTCCCGTGCTGTTCCAGTCTGAAATGGGAACATTCCAGAATCCAGGACCTCATTCACACCTCTATCATTAAACTGTGCCAGGAAAAAAAAATTTTTTTAAGGTTTTATTTATTTATTCATGAGAAGAGAGAGAGAGAGAGTGAGAGAGAGAGGCAGAGGGAGAAGCAGGGTCCATGCAGGGAGCCAGACATGGGATTCGATCCTGGGTCTCGAGGATCACACCCTGGGCTTAAGGCAGGCACTAAACCACTGAGCCACCCAGGTATCCTGGAAAAAAAATTTTTTTAATTAAAAAATAAACTGTGCCAGGGCCTGCACAAGCAGGGAGAAGCCAGCAGGGGTTAACAGGGTGACATAACAGGGTGACTTTGGGAAACAGGGAGAAGCACATGATGTCCGGGCAGGTCTCTGAGGGTAGGAGTTGGCCACCCGCAGAGAGGCAGAGGGAGCTACCTGAGGGCCAAGGCCCGGAGGTAAGAAGGAGAGTGGTTCGCTGGGGGTGGCTCTGGGGGTCCAGAAAGAGGAGAATGTGTATGGGGAAGGGAGCTGGAGTTGAGGCAGCTGGGGGTGAGGTTAAAGGGGCCCAGCTCACCCAGGACCTTGTTTTCTGGAACCCCCACCCCATCCAGCAGACCCAGAGCCAAACCTCCAGGGCTTCTGAGTTTGAGTGGTTTTACCCAAGGCTGTCCATGACAGGCCCAGAGCTGCCAGCAAATGCAGCAGATGGCAACAGCTAGCTGCCTGGCTCGGTGGTGGAGAGGGCTGCCGGGAGGGGAGGGGAGGGGAGGGGAGGGGAGAGCCCAGGATGGGGGCTAGAGTCTCTGTCACGGGCTGGTCCCATGACCTGGCAACATTCGTCTTCTCTGGGCCTCAGCCCCCCATTGCTAAGCTGCAGGGATTGGCCAATGGTCTCCATCAACTCCTACTTAACCGGTCGGGGTCCCCAAAGAAGGGAGTGAGATACAGAGGCGTTTGTGCTTTGAGGACTCTCGCTCTGCCCAGGTGTGCGGGCGAGGAGCTGTTGCACGCAGATGGGGCTTCCTAAGCTGACTTGAGTCTCTAATTCCGTCTGTGGGAGAGCCGGATCCCCCATGGACGGTAGACACCTGGCTGAGGCTCATGCGGCTCAGACTTCAGCCTCACACGATTTCCCCGCAGCACCCAAGGAGGCCTGCTTTCAGGGTGCTCAGGGGGGCCCAGAGCTCTGTCTTGCTCCAGACGTTAGAGGAGCCCACTGAGGGTGAATCCAGAGCCCAGAAAAGACGGAAGGAGGCCAGGGAATCCTTCACGGGGGCTGCAGTCAGCGGCATCTGGAGCTCTGGAGTCCGGGGACCGAAGTCAGGCTGGCCTCTGGCAATCCTCGGGAAGCAGGGTTGGGGGAGACATGACACGAATAACTGACTTCCCTCCCACTGGAAGCGCTGCCTGCATATCCCAGAGCTCTCGCAAGGCCTCTTGCCAACCCCGGAGGGCCGCCCAGTGGGGCAGGGCACTAACCACTTAGGCCTCATTTTATGATCGTAAAACTTCCCTCCAGGGAGAAATATCAGAGGTCAGCAGCCCAGCCCCATATTTCATAGAACAAGACAAGGGGACCCACATTAGGGAGTGGGTACATGGGTGGGCCCGAGGGCACGCTGCGAGTCAGCGACAGGAGGAGTAGCTCCAGGGCTCCCCGAGGGGCAGGGCCTGTGGCGGGACGTGTGTTCCGAGTGTGAAATACACACCGAGTTTCAAAGACTTAGTATCGGGGTGTTGGGGGTGGGGGAACATAGAATATCTCACTACTGGTTTTTCCTTTTTTTTTTTTTTTTTAAGATTTGTTTATTTTTTTATTCATGAGAGACAAAGAGAAGGAGAGGTAGAGAGAGAAGCAGGCTCCATGCAGGGAGCCCGATTTGGGACTGGATCCTGGGACTCCTGGCTCACGCCCTGGGCTGAAGGCAGGCACCTAACAACTGAGCCACTCAGGCGTCCCTAATTTTTCTTTAAAAAAAAAAAAAGATTTTTATTTATTTATTCATGAGAGATACAGAAAGAGGCAGAGACACAGGCAGAGGGAGAAGCAAGCCCCATGCAGGGAGCCCGATGCGGGATTCGATCCCAGGACCTCAGGATCACGCCCTGAGCCAAAGGCAGATGCTCAACCACTGAGCCACCCAGGCACCCCTGATTTTTCTTTTAATTGCATGTTGAAATACAAAATAATGATATCTTGGAATAAGTAAAAGATATTAAAAGTAACTTCACCTGTTTCTTTTGACATCTTTCCGTGCAACTACCAGAAAATATTAGACCAAATTAGAGTTTTGCATCTGCGGCTCGTGTTGTACTTGTGCGGGACAGCGCGGCACCAGGCTGAGTCCCGACACTGGCTGAGCCGGTCGTCACCCCGTGTCTGGTCCACCGAGTGGAAGAGGGTGAGGACAGACGTGGGAACCTCTGAGGACTTTCCATGCACCAGGCCCTGGACTTAACATTTCTTTTCCTGGGATCCCAGGGTGGCTCAATGGTTTGGAGCCTGCCTTTGGCCCAGGGTGTAATCCTGGAGTCCTGGGATCGAGTCCCACGTCGGGCTCCCTGCATGGAGCCTGCTTCTCCCTCTGCCTGTGTCTCTGCCTCTTGACTCTGTGTGTCTCTTGTGAATAAATAAATAAAATCTCTTTTTAAAAAAATTTTCTTTTCCTCTTCCCAGCAACCCTGGGCCAGGCATGGGAGGGCTCAGTCAGGGCCCCGGGCTGGGCTCAGGCCCAGGGCAAGGTGAGGGGTGAGGGCCTCCCTTCCTCACATGTGTTTTGAGTTTCTGGACAGAGGATGCCACTTGTCGCCCGTCCCTTCCCGATAAATTAAGACTCCCCATTGCCAGGAGCTCAACCCTGCAGGGGCCGGGCAGGCTCCATCGGGAGCGTGACCGCGGGGCCACAAGGTGGCACTGTCCCGCAACCCTCCTCTTCCCAGGCCCGCCCGTCACACGTGCATCGCAAGCACTGCAGCATTTGGGGGAAGAGCTTTTCCCTGGACCGGTTTTTGAATTTCTAACTCAGCCCTTGGCTGCCAGAGGTTACTCAGACTCAGGAATGCTGCTCTTAAGAATGGTCATCTCGGAGCGCACACTTCGAAACCAAGATCAAGCAGGCTACAGGCGATTGCTGATTCTCTCTACAAGGGAAATCTGGACTCAGGCCCTCATGCACACCCAAAGCGTGCAAGCGGAGTGCACACACATTAAGCAAATAGCACACATCCACACGGTGTGGGCACGACAGCAAGAAGGATGTCAGGGGTTATTTAGCAGTGAGGGGTATTTTTCCTGTTTTAATTTAGGATTTTGGAAGCGGAAGGGGAAAGGATGGAAGGCGGGAAGGAGGGCGGGAGGAAGAAAGGAGGAAGAAGGGGAAAGGAGGAAGGAAGGAAGTTGGAGGATGGAGGGAGAGAGGAAGGAAGGAGGGAGGGGAGAGAAAAGAAAGAAAAGAAAACCTTATGCTGAAGCCAAATATGTAAAATAATTTTTAGTAAAAAATAATTTAAAAAAAAAAATTCTGGCCACTCAAGTTGCAGACATGAGGTTAGAAGAAGCTCTTCCCAGTGAACTGTTTTCTGGAACATAACCTAAAAGCCGTGAATCCAGTCCCGTTGCCTTATCCCGTAGGAACGTAAACGGACACTCAGGAAAGAGAAATGGCTTCTTCAACATCACACAGCTACTTTTAAATATTTTCATTTTAAACCTAACCCCCCAAAGGCAGGTGTTCCCACCGAGGGGAAAGAAACTAGTTTTTATGTTCTCTGACTCATGTCCAGGTTGTCTTCAAACTGTGGTGACAACCCTGGTTCAAGCCAGGCAGTGGTATGGACACTCCTGCCGGCTCCCAGCATCCGTGCGACCTCCCCAGGCCCCTGAGGGTTAGGAAGGGCAAGTAGATACCCCACAGATATCCAAGAGGGGAAACCGAGGCACAGAGGCGACTTTGACTTGCCTTTGAGCACACAATGAGCGAGTGTCTAGAAAAACAAAACAGAACAGTAAAACCCTAGCACACAGGACTCCAGCAACAATTCTACACACTGGTCGAGAGTTGGGTTTATTCTAGGCCTCGTGGGAAATATTTTTTACAAAGGAGGTGGCTGCTGGGTATTGGTGCTCAATGAAAAAGGAAAGTGAGAACAAGAGACTCTGCTCCTTAAGAATGGGGGCCTGCCATCTTCGTGATCCTTTATTTTTTTTTTTTTTTCATCTTCATGGTCCTATCTTCAGGGCCAGGCATCAAGCAGCCGGCACATTGCGGCCTCCAGGTATTCATCGGATGAATAAATACATGTGACATGGACACAGAAATAGATCCTGAGTCCTGAGACCAGAAGTCAAGATTCTGCACATGTTTTTTTTTTTAATTTTTTTTAAGATTTATTTATTTATTTATTTATTTATTTATTTATTTATTTATGATAGAGAGAGGAGAGAGAGAGAGAGAGAGAGGCAGAGACACAGGAGGAGGGAGAAGCAGGCTCCATGCCGAGAGCCCGACGTGGGACTCGATCCCGGGACTCCAGGATCGCACCCTGGGCCAAAGGCAGGCGCTAAACCGCTGAGCCACCCAGGGATCCCTGATTCTGCACATGTAAAAAAAAAAAAAAAAAAAAGATTCTGCACATGTTAATGCCATTTCCATAATTTACGAGGCAGAACCACCAGAGAGAGGTCTTGAGAGGAGGAAGGCTTCCAGCACACTGGGATCTGCTGGTCTTTTTTCTCTCGCTGCCACTGTGAACAGCGCATTTCTGGGAAAAGGCAGCCTCCTGCAACATGTTTATCATGCAAACCATTCGCTCAGCTCATAGGTTCTCCCCACCTACTGAGCATTAGGTCCTGAGCGGGGAGAGACGAGACAAATCAAGTGGCACATTTCATATGATGTCTCAGAACTTAGATTTAACATGAGAACATTTAAAAGGAACTGTGTGATCTTTATCAAGTGCTGACTCATAGTGTAGGTGGGGGCCGGGGAAGCAATAATCAGCAATTCAATCCAGCAACGATTCCCTGGACTCCACTACGTCAGAACCCAAGTGCTAGGGAAGTGAAGGAAATGGGGTGAGCAGAACAAGCCAGCGGAGCTCACTAGGTGGATGGGACGAGACAACCGCATAAATAACTATGACATGAGGTGATGTCCAATAAAAAATAAATATCAAAAATAAATAAATAAATAAATAAATACATAAATATCATAAGCCTCCCGGTTCAAAACCATTAATGGTTTGGTTCGCTTCCCATCTTCTACTTGTGGTTATGCAATTAACAAACATATTTCCTTTATATACATATGTGTGTGTGTGTTTCTCCTATTTTTTTCCCTAAAAAAATGGAATCAGATGGTACATATCTTTCTACATTCTTTCCTTATAAACACACCGTGAGCAGCTCTGTTCATCCTACAGACTTTGCATGCCATCCGTCCTTCAAATACTTCTCGAGTGTCTACCGTGTACCAGGTACCATTCTGGCTGTTGTGTAGTAGGGAGTACAACATGGTCCCTCCTTTCGGGTAGCTTAAAACTCATAGATGTACCATAATTCAGTAAATCAGTTCCTTGTTGCCAGACGTTTCCATTGTCACTCTTTTTCTCTGTTTGTAATGATAAAAATAGCTAAGATTTATTGAACACCTACTATGGGCCAGAACTATCAGAAGCATTTTATGTGGATTATTTCATTTAATCTTTGTAAACAGCCCACTGTTATGATTTCAATTATAGACAAAGAAATGGAAGATAAAGGTTTAATAATTTATGCAAATCATGTAGCTATTAAGTGGCAGAGCCAAGATTCAAACCCAGGCATTTTGACTCCAGAACCCAGACCCTCCCACGAAGCTACGATGGACAAACCTGTTCATATATCTCTTCACATTTATGTGAGCATTTCTGAAAAACGGATTCTTGGAAATTGGAATTAGTGTTTCAAAGCGTGTACAAATATTTTCTAAATGCCCCATAGGTATGACCTTTGAAAGAGAAAATGGAAAGATCTGTTTTGAATTGTTGAAAGATCATTTCAACAATTTGTGTCCAGTTACCCACTGCTGTCCTGTGTGGCAGCCGCTGGCTACACGTAGCTATCAAGTGCTTGAAAAGTAGTCAGTCCAGGGACACCTGGGTGGCTCAGGAGTTGAGCATCTGCCTTCAGCTCAGGATGTGATACTGGGGTCCTGAGGTCGAGTCCCATGTCACTTATTTATTTATAAATAAATAAACAAAATCTTTAAAAAAATGAAATGTAGTCAGTCCAAATTGAGATATGCTGTAAGTGTAAAACACACATCAGATTTTGAAGACTTAGTACAAAAAAATGCAAAAAATCCCATCGATAAGTTCTATATTGATTACATATTGCAGTGATAGTATTTTAGATGTATTAGGTTAGAGACAATATATTATTAAAATTTATTACACCTGTTTCTTTTTATTTAAATGTGGGACTGAGCCTTTAACCTGTGGGGTAAATAGCGTCAGAACTGCACTGAGCGGGCAGCCCCGGGTGGTTCTGCGGTTTAGCACTGCCTTCAGCCCAGGGCATGATCCTGGAGGCCCGGGCTCCCTGCATGGAGCCTGCTTCTCCCTCTGTCTGTGTCTCTGCCTCTCTCTCCCCCTCTGTCTCTCATGAATTAATTAATTAATTAATTAATTAATTTAAAAAAAAGAACTGCACTGAGCTGTAGCAGGCCCAGCTGGTGCCTGAGTGTTGCAGAACTGGCCAGAGTTGTGGAAGAAACCCACATCGTTGTCACAAGTTTGTTGAGTACATACGACTCACACCAGTTGTTCAGCACTCCCCGTATCCCGAGCACTGTGCCCTTTACACGCACAATCTCATTCGTGTGCTTAAAAACCCTCGAGACCAGACACAATTAGCGCACCACGTTACAGACGTAGAAGTGAAGCTGAGCATGACACGGGGTCGTCAGTCGCTGCCGATCAGTGTTGGCATTCCATGAGGTCAGCACTGGGTTTAAAAATAATTCATGGGAACCCTGGGTGGCGCAGCGGTTTGGCGCCTACCTTCGGCCCAGGGCGTGATCCTGGAGACCCGGGATCGAGTCCCACGTCAGGCTCCCTGCATGGAGCCTGCTTCTCCCTCTGCCTGTGTCTCTGCCTCTCTCTCTCTCTCTCATGAATAAATAAATAAAATCTTTTAAAAAATAAATTAAAATAATTCACTAGCTTACTTTTAATTTCTTGTGTAGGTAATACAGGCACATTTTACAAATGTCATCACGTACAGAAAGGTGAATGGGGGCATATTCCCTGTTGGGTACACAGCAGTGTGCACGTACTGTTTTCCCTTGGCAGTTTATCTTGGGGATCCTCCTATGCCTCACCTTCTGGTGTGTTTATTTTTTTCTGGTAATTTATTGAGCTGTAATCCTCATAACGTATATCAACCGTTTGAAAGTAAACAATTCTGTGACACTTAGCACATTCCCAGTGCTGTGCCACCACAACCTCTATGTATGCAGAGGGAGAGGCATTTCCGTCACTCCAAAGGAAAGCCTCCCGCCCCTGGTCACCACCACCTGCATTCTGTCTCCATGGATTTATCCATCCTGGATATTTCACATACATGGAATCATACAATCTGTGACCTTTGGCATCTGGCCTCTTTGACTCAGCATAATGTTTTGGAGGTTCATGCGTGTGGTAGCAGCTATCAGTACCTTATTTCTTTTTAAGGCTGAATAATATTCCACTGATGATATACCCCTTTGTTTATCCATTCATCCGTTGGTGGATGTTGGGCCGCTTCCACTTTCTGGCTACTGTGAAGAGTCTTGCTATGAATAGGCATGTCCATGTATTTGTTTGAGTACCTGTTTTCAACTTTAGGATTGGAATTGCTGGGTCATATGGCAATTCTATATTTAACTTTTTGAGAAACTGCCAAATCGGTTTTCACGTTGACTAAGCCATTTTACATTCTTACTGGCAATGCACCAGGGTCCCAATCTCTCCGTATCCTCACGATTACTTATTTTCCCTTTTACTTTGTACAGCTATTCTAATGGGTGTGAAGTGGTTTTGATAAGCATATTTCTCTAACTGACAATATCAGGGAGAAAGTATAAGCTGTTGAGGACTTTCCTTGTGCTGGTGGCCATGTGTGTGTATCTTCTTTGGAAAAATGTTCAAGTCCTCTGCCCATTTTAAAAGCTGGGGAGGGATCCCTGGGTGGCGCAGCGGTTTGGCGCTTGTCTTTGGCCCAGGGCGCGATCCTGGAGACCCGGGATCGAATCCCACATCAGGCTCCCGGTGCATGGAGCCTGCTTCTCCCTCTGCCTATGTCTCTGCCTCTCTCTCTCTCTCTGTGACTATCATAAATAAATAAAAATTTAAAAAAAAAAAATTAAAAAAAAAATAATAATAATAATAAAAGCTGGGGAGTGGGGGTGGAATCCCTGGATGGCTCAATGGTTTAGCCCCTGCCTTTGGCCCAGGGTGCGATCCTGGAGTCCCGGGATCAAGTCCCGCCTCAGGCTCCCAGCATGGAGCCTGCTTCTCCCTCCTCCTGTGTCTCTGCCTCTCTCTCTCTCTCTCTCTCTCTCTCTCATGAATAAATAAATAAATAAATCTTAAAAAAAAAAAAAAACGTCTGGTGGGGGCAGCCCAGGTGGTTCAGTGGTTTAGCGTCGCCTTCAGCTCAGGGTGTGGTCCTGGAGACCCAGGATCAAGTCCCACGTCAGGCTCCCTGCATGGAGCCTGCTTCTCCCTCTGCCTGTGTCTCTGTCTCTCTGTGTGTCTCTCATGAATAAATAAATAAAATTTAAACAGTAAATAAATAAATAAAAATAAAAGTCGGGTAGTTTGTCTTTTTGTTGTTGAGTTGTAAGAGTTCTCTACCTATTCTGGGTATTAGACCTTTATCAACGATCATTCCTCACTTTCTTCATGTCTGCTCAAATGTCACATTATTGGAGAAGTCTCCCCAAAGGGCATAGACTCTAGCAACTCTCCCTCGTCCTTCTCAGCCTTCCTCCTGCTTTATTTTCTCTGCAGTATTGATCACCACCTAAAATATAAATATCAAATGTCATTTCTGTCTGTATATGTGTGTGTATGGGGGGTGTAGGTTGGGAAGTCTCTCTATCCTGTGGAAGGCAAACTCTATAAAAACAGAAGCTTTAGGGAACGCCTGGGTGGCTCAGCAGTTGAGCGCCTGCCCTCAGCCCAGGGCGTGATCCTGGAGTTGCAAGATCGAGTCCCATATCAGGCTCCCTGCATGGAGCCTGCTTCTCCCTCTGCCTGTGTCTCTGCCTCTCTCTGTGTGCCTCTCATGAATAAATAAATAAAAATCTTAAAAAACAAGCAAACAAACAAAAACCAGAAGCTTTGGGATGCCTGGGTAGCTCAGCAGTTGAGTGTCTGCCTTCAGCTCAGGGTGGGATCCTGGAGTCCTGGGATGGAGTCCCACATTGGGCTTCCTGCATGGAGCCTGCTTCTCCCTCTGCCTATGTCTCTGCCTTTATGGGTCTCTCATGAATTAAAAAAAAAATAAAATCTTTTAAAAAAACCAGACTCTTTGTTCTTTTGTTCATCTCTATTCCCAGCTCCTGGAACAGAGCCTTAGCACACAATAAGTATTAGTAGAATGAGTGATGGATGAATGAGTGAATGAGAATAGATAGAGCTGCCTCATTCTCTTGATAGGTAAAAAGAGTTTTATAAACTACTTGTAGTTTTATAAAATGTGATTCTTAGAACACAGTGTCACCTTTTTTTTTTTTAAGGATTTTATTTATTTATTCATGAGAGACAGAGAGAGAGGCAGAGACATACACGAGGGAAAAGCAGGCTCCCTGCAGGGAGCCCAATATGGGACTCGATCCCAGGAACCCGGGATCACACCCTGAGCTGAAGGCAGATGCTCAGCCGCTGAGCCACTCAGGTGTCCCAGTGTCATCTCTTAAGCTTTAAGAGAATGGTTCAGGCCTGTGGGTCTCTGAAACTAGCAGCTGCCCATTCCAGACCCCATCCAGCCGTTGGGACAGAGAAGCAGACTGCTCTCCAGCACCCACGCACTCTTTACAGAAGAGAGGTCTGTGCTGCCTCCCCTACCCTGTGTCAGGTGCCACATCCAGACCTGTTTCTATGCTGTTATGCTGTTCGCTTTTTATTTTCTCTGTTTCTGACCTCGCCTTATGTTGGATGTGACACTCGGCACTGTTTCATCAGCTCTGCCCCCTGAATCTCCATTGTGTTCTATAAATATCTTTCTTTGTTCACCCAGTTTCTGAGCTAGATTCTGCGTCCATTTTTCTTGAGCAGATCTTTTACCAATTCCTCCTCTTTTGGCCCTGTGATTTGAACCCAATCATGTTGCAGGAAGGGATGTGCAGACCCTGAGCGAGCAAAGAAAAGGCATCTAAAATGTGAGAGCCTCAGCAACAGGACCTAAACGAGGATGGGAACGTGTTTATTATGTGAACTTGATCTGAACCTGCCATCCTGGCCGGGCTGTGCACTGAGGCAGATAAAAGGTTTGCCTGTGTATAAACAGTGAAGAGCTGGCTGCCCCAAGACACTCCATAACCTTTGTGGTCTAAGCAAAATTGCTGTGGAGGCTTCCTTCACCCTGCCCCCCCGAAGGCCCAGCTGAGCAGACACAAAGGGAGCTCTGTTCCCTGATCACTTGCAAGAGCTTGTTGGCTGGGCTTGATAATGACAGTGACGTTGAGGATGACGATACAATGATAGCTAACACTCATTGATGTTTACGCCAGGCACTTTGCTGAGTGACTTAAAAAAACTTCCAGTAAGACCCACAACAGTGCCATGAAGTTGATGCAGTTCCCGTCTTCCTCTCATAGACGGGGGAAGCCGGGTTCTGAGACGTGGAGACGCTCGTCCTATCACCTGGCTGGAGAGTCACGCAGGGCTGGGGTTGCCCTTTTGCATTGACCCTGTAGTGTTTCCCAACGAGAACTAGTTCCTTAAGGTGGGCTTTTATTGCTCTTTTTTAACAAAGGAGAAATTTTTTTTTATGTTCCTTTTTTTATTTTATTTTTTATTTTTATTTTACTTTATTTTATTTATTATTTTCTTTTTATTGGAGTTCAATTTGCCAACATATAGCATAACACCCAGTGCTCATCCTATCAAGTGTCCACCTCAGTGCCCGTCACCCAGTTACCCCAACCCCCTGCCCACCTCCCCTCCACCACTCCTTGTTCGTTTCCCAGAGTTAGGAGTCTCTCATGTTCTGTCACCCTCACTGATATTTCTCACTCATTTTCTCTCCTTTCCCCTTTATTCCCTTCCACTATTTTTTATATTCCCCAAATGAATGAGACCATATAATGTTTGTCCTTCTCCGATTGACTCATTTCACTCAGCATAATACCCTCCAGTTCCATCCACGTTGAAGCAAATGGTGGGTATTTGTCGTTTCTAATGGCTGAGGAATATTCCATTGTATACATAGACCACATCTTCTGTATCCATTCATCTTTCGATGGACACCGAGGCTCCTTCCATAGTTTGGCTACTGTGGACATTGCTGCTAGAAACATCAGGGTGCAGGTGTCCTGGCGTTTCATTGCATCTGTATCTTTGGGGTAAATCCCCAGCAGTGCAATTGCTGGGTCGTAGGGCAGGTCTATTTTTAACTCTTTGAGGAACCTCCACACAGTTTTCCAGAGGGGCTGCACCAGGTCACATTCCCACCAACAGTGCAGGAGGGTTCCCCTTTCTCTGCATCCTCTCCAACATTTGTGGTTTTCTATCTTGTTGATTTTCCCCATTCTCACTGGTGTGAGGTGGTATCTCATTGTGGTTTTGATCTGTATTTCCCTGATGGCAAGTGATGCGGAGCATTTCCTCATGTGCTTGTTGGTCATGTCTGTGTCTTCCTCTGTGAGATTTCTGTTCATGTCTTTTGCCCATTTCATGATTGGATTGTTTGTTTCTTTGCTGTTGAGTTGAATAAGTTCTTTATAGGTCTTGGAAACTAGCCCTTTATCTGATATGTCATTTGCAAATATCTTCTCCCATTGTGTAGGTTGTCTTTGAGTTTTGTTGACGGTATCTTTTGCTGTGCAGAAGTTTCTTATCTTGATGAAGTCCCAATAGTTCATTTTTGCTTTTGTTTCCCTTGCCTTTATGGATGGATCTTGCAAGAAGTTACTGTGGCCAAGTTCAAAAAGGGTGTTGCCTGTGTTCTCCTCTAGGATTTTGATGGAATCTTGTCTCACATTTAGATCTTTCATCCATTTTGAGTTTATCTTTGTGTATGGTGCAAGAGAGTGGTCTAGTTTCATTCTTCTGCATGTGGTTGTCCAATTTTCCCAGCACCATTTATTGAAGACACTGTCTTTCTTCCAATGGATAGTCTTTCCTGCTTTGTCAAATATTAGTTGACCATAAAGTTGAGGGTCCACTTCTGGGTTCTCTATTCTGTTCCATTGATCTATGTGTCTGTTTTTGTGCCAGTACCACAGTGTCTTGATGACCACAGCTTTGTAGTTCAACCTGAAATCTGGCATTGTGATGCCCCCGGCTATGGTTTTCTTTTTTAAAATTCCCCTGGTTATTCGGGGTCTTTTCTGATTCCACACAAATCTTAATATGATTTGCTCCAACTCTCTGAAGAAAGTCCATGGTATTTTGATAGAGATTGCATTAAATGTGTAAATTGCCCTGGGTAGCATTGACATTTTCACAATATTAACTCTTCTAATCCATGAGCATGGAATATTTTTCCATCTCAACAAAGGAGAAATTATTGAAAAATGAGAAAATTCTATTTTAGGGAGATAAATTAGTGTATCCAAGATGATAAACTAATCTGAAAACTCATAAATGTAGGAGGCAGCAAAACCACGCCCAGAACAGAGTTCTTTCCCCTACATTGCAATGTCCACTGCTGGCTTCTTTGCCTTGCATTCCTTTTTTTTTTTTTTTTAAGATTTTATTTATTTATTCATGAGAGACACAGAGAAGCAGAGACACAGGCAGAGGGACAAGCAGGCTTCCCGCGGGGAGCCCGACATGGGACCCGATCCCAGGACCCCGGGATCATGACCCAAGCCAAAGGCAGATGCTCAACCACTGAGCCACCCAGGTGCCCCTTTGCCTGATGTTCCTGACCATAGTCAAAGCCCTCTTTCCTGAGAAGCACCACTTCCACCTGAAGAGCTGCCAAAGGTTGGTGAGTGGCCATACTGCAGGGGAGCTCCAAGTCTGGACCCAGGTGTTCAGCATGACCTGCTTTGACTCCTGGCTCTGACTTTGGGCAAGCTACTTCTTTCTTCTTCATTGTCTTTTAATCTGGGGGATAATTTATGTGCATTAAATTCAGTCTTTTCAGTGTACAGTAGTATGAGTTTCGACAAACGTGTATCAGTTCTCCCTGCCTGCCACCACAATCAAGGTATAAAATCCCCCAAAGGTCCCTGTGCCCTTTGTAGTCTGCTCCTCTGGCGACCAATGATCTGTTTGCAGTCTCTATAGTTTTGCCTTTTCTAGAACATCATATAAATGGAAATCAGTATATAGCCTTTTGAGTCAGGCTTCTTTTACTTAGAGTCATGCATTCGAGATGCATCTGTGTTGTCATGTGTAGAGTGTATTCCTTTTTTTTATCGTTGACCAGCAAGGATCTCAGTGCAGCAGAAACCAATAGCAGCAACTGGAAACACCTTCCTCCCAGGCTATTGAGAACACCACCCACCAAGCCTTTGCTTATTATCTGCAAGACGGCACAACTGTCTTGGAGGTAACGGTAGTGAAGGCAACTGGAATCTCAGGTACACAAACATACCCCTTAGAGACTTCGCAGATTCTCTTCTTAGTGATGGCAGATTTGGGCTAAGAGTCCTGTGGTTTGAGCACTAGCACGTTCATGAGCTAGAGAATCCTAGGATACTCAGGTCACGGCAGGTAGAGTCAGAGCCAGAACTCAAACCCAGGACTATCCAGCTGTAAGTCCAGCCTTCATTCCACCATTCTAGCAGCTTCCAACCACATCTACAGGAAAGCAAGTGCTGTGAGGCCTGACCGTGCTATTCTTTGGGTTGGGAGAGCATGGGAGGAGAGCTTTTTGGTGAGGATTGATGATAACAGAATCCTTAGCAAGGACCACTCCAGAATGTAACCTGAAGGGTCGCATCTCACACCTGCTGGATCTGCATCTCAGGCACCTGTACTGTTTAGCAAGCTTCCCAGGAGACTGTTAGGTCACCTGCATCATTCTGTCCCCAAGCAGCAGAGACAATTGGGTAGAGTCACATTTCTAGATATCGTTTCTCCTTCAGTTGCCTTATAATATCAGTTCTTTGCTTTTCTTCCTTTGGTACTGGCCCCTCCAAGATTCTCCTGCTCCTTAGTCACCCTCTGCTTCAGACGCACATGCAAGCATAGACAGCGCACATGAATCCACCTGCTAAACAACAAAGCAAGACAACCAGGCAAGGGCTCATCCTCCTGGTCTGAGTTTCACGGGTGATGGCCGGGAATATGGTCCCCGGGGTCTCTTTGGTTCACCCACCCACGGAAACTTGGCAAATTACACGTATGTTTTGGATATTCAGTGGCTGTTACTCATGGAAATCCTGAATCCACATGAACACTCTTTCCAAAACCAGATGGAGTTTCCATTCAGAGAAATCTTGGCACCAATTTCTTCAGAACAATCACAAGTTACAGGCAGGACCTGAGAGGGCTTGATGAAACTGGTGGTTGGCCTGGCAGGTCAGGGGCCCACTAGCAAAGGGGAAGATGCCCCTGGCTGACATTTCCCTGTCCTGCAGCACCTGGTGGCCCAGCTGTCTCTAACTCATGGGTCTCGGAAAGGAGGTAGTAACCTCCTCCAATTCCAATCTTCCTTTTTTTTTTTTCCTTTAAAGATTTTATTTATTTATTCACGAGACACACACACACAGAGGCAGAGACACAGGTAGAGGGAGAAGCAGGCTCCACGCAGGGAGCCCGATGTGGGACTCGATCCCGGGACTCCAGGATCACGCCCTGGGCCGAAGACAGCACTGAACCGCTGGGCCACCTGGGCTGCCCAATTCCAACCTTCCTTGAAGAGGATTGCCTTGTTAAGATGAGGGCAGCCCCTCTCCAGACATTTAAGGCAGTTTGGTAGCCAGGAACAGAAAGTCCCTAAACCTAGCTCCAACACAAAGGGAAGTATATGAGAAGAATCCAAAAATATCTCACAGACTCTAAGGGCAGCTGGGTCTCCGACAGACTCATGAAAGATTAGAACCAGGAACTGGAATGACATAGTTAAGAAGCTGCTCCTCCCTTCCTCCTCCTCATCCCCTCTCCCAGGCTCACAAATCTCTTTTTCTAAACATCTCTCTCCTTCAATCGCTCTGCCTCTGAATTTCTCTGTCCAGGTTGGCTTCTGTCCTTGAGTAGCTGCATGGTGTCTCCGGCCTCAAACTCAACGTGGAATCTGAGGGCTCAAGCTGTAGACAAGGGTTTGTCTCTGGCACAGCCAAAGGGGTGGGAGAGGAGGGTCAGCCACAAGGATTACTGGATCCCACCCGAGTTCACGGGGCCGCCTATCTGTCCTGGCGTTCTCTGCTTACACTACAGAGTCTGTGAGGGCCGGACCTCAGCTCCAAGCAGGAGATGGTGGCAGGGACAGTCATCCTGTGCAATCTCACGTGACTTGCATTCCAGGAGGGAAAACAGATACTAATAGTCACACAGATACCTTATCTCTGAGCCACCTCTGGACATTTCTTTTTCCAGAGTATGTTCAGAAATGTCTATCTAAAATGGAAGGGAAAGGGAGAAAAAAAGGGAGATGTGTATTCTGAATTGTTAAAGTTTTTTTTTTAAGATTTTATTTATTTTAGAGAGAGAGAGAGAGAGAGAGTACAAGAGGTGAGGGGAGGAGGAGAAGCAGACCCTCTGCTGAGCGGGGAGCCCATGAGACAGGAGAGGCTCCATCCCAGGACCCTGAGATCATGACCTGAGCCGAAGGCAGACGCCCAACCCACTGAACCAGCCAGGCACCTTGAATTGTTAAAGTTCTAAAAATCAGTGCATAATAGTCATCTACGCAGACTGCACACCTCTAAGTTCTGGATATCTGAGGTTTCCTTGTTTGCAAAGGGGGACAGATAAACCCCATCCACAGCCTAGAGCCGTTGCCTGGCTCCAGCCCTCTGGCCCTTCCACCCACCCCAGGAGGAAAGCTATAACCATTCAAGCAGACAGAAGGGCCTTTTATGAAGAGAAATGCCCCTCCCTGCAGGCCTGTGGGGACCCTCCCACTCCTGCTTCTCACCTCACAGCAATGGGGGCCACCGCTGGGCCTTGGGGAGGTGAGCATTTCTGTTAAGAGCAGATCTAAGAAAAGTCTATTTGGCACTAAGAGGTTTTTCATTTTGCTTTATTCTGGGCGATGGGATAGGGGTGGGGGGACTTGCCTATTGCTTTTTTTTTTTTTCTTTTTTGGTTTCAGTTTATTCAATGATTTCAAACATACTGAAAATAATACAACAGACACTCCCATACACCCACATGTAGCTAACCAGCCGTGATGATTAAACAGATATCACTATTTGGACACTTCTAATTCAGAACCCTTCCCTGCAGGTACACTTTCTGTCTTAAAAGAAATAAAGTGTTATAAATCCAACTGAGGACCGCCCGCCCCATCTCTCCCTCTGCCTTCCCTCTTAGGGGCAGCCTACACATTTCTGCACTTTTTTTAAAACTATATTTGTAGGATCCATAAACAATACAAATTGCCGTTTTGTGTTTTTAAAATATGCAGAAATAGCACTGTGTACCTATCACTTTGCAAATTGCCTTTCCTGCTCCACATCATTTCTTCTGAGATTTATCCATGTGGTTGCCTAGAAATATTATTCATTACGTTAATGGCTATATTCTATTGTTTGTAGAAATCCCAGTTTAACCATTCTGCTGAAAAACCACTAAGTGAATGGTTTTCACATTTTTTGCTACTGTAAATAGTGGCTTCAATACGCATCTTTATAGATGTCTTTGGAAGCACAAGGTCACAATTTCTGGAGGGCAGACAACTAGCCAAGAAATTGCTGTGTGGGTGCTGGCTTTCTAGGTAATTTTTAGCAGGTTAAAACTGCTCTGCTCTCACTTCTCAATAATGAAATGGGACCCTGGTGTATGACTCTGTAGGCCCTTCATAGAGAAAATGTGAAAACTTAGAATTTTAAAATAATAGTGTCCCTAATTGTTATAGAACTTAAAAAGAAAAAAAAAAACAAATGTCCCTAATTGTTATAGAACTTAGACCAGTCATATAATGGAAATTGTGAAATTTTAGAACATTTCTTGCCCTAAAGATGATTGATCTGGCTGGCTCTGGCCAGCTCTCCCTGCCCTGTGTGCCCCTGGACCCCTCACCTTTCACTGGCCATTTAGAGTCAGCCACACCTGAGTCTCCTTCCAGATGACCCCTCGCTCGCTGTCTGGCTTTGAGAGGATGGCCTAACTTCCGTGAGTCTCCATGCCCTCACTATGGAGTTGGGGTGTGCGCGGTGTCCAGTGGTAAGAAGGCCCATGGACTCAAGTGTATGAACAGGACAAAGAGGCAATGGGCCCTGTAGGGGAAGAAAAATTTCTCCTCTCCCCTTGTAGGGTCTCCAGCCAGGCCTAAACATTAAACTGACATAAGGCAGATTAACAGAAGGTGTATAAATTTTACTAAAATTTCACACATACATAGAAGCCTTCACAAGAAAATGAGGACCCCAGAGAGTGACCAGGTCAGAAAGCTTACAGACTTTTCAGACAAAGAAACAATAAACTTGTGAATAAATGATAAGGCAAAGGGCTTTAGGCTCAGGATGGTAAACTGTGGAGAAGTGACCAAATGGGGGTGGGGGTAGGGACCTAGGAGAAGATAGGGTCATTTTAGTAAATTTGTTTGTACAGATCCATTTTGATATCAGGTCCCATTTTGATATCAAGTCCCAGTACCTATTTAATGATAAGGACATTCTTTTCTTGCTGGTACAGGGAAGGCACCTTTCTCACGTGGCATTTCATGGCCTATTTTTAGGTAGAAAGGAACAGTCTCAGAGTCTTTCCTGCATCTGCTATTTCTCAAGTGCCCTCAGCTCAAAATAATCAGTTTTTGAGGTGGCATGTCCTGAATTCCTTCATCCTCAAACACATTTTTTCCAAGTGGTCACCTCACCTGCACTGAAATTGTTCATTTAATACTCCCAAGTCAGCCCCAACACTTCCCAGTTGAGAGCAGAGGAGTCTGGCAGAGAAGGATGAAGACCCTGGAGCCAGATTCCTGGGTTCAAATCCCAGGTCAACCATTTAATTGCCATGTGGCCTTAGAAAAGATTCCTTATTTGCAAAATGGGAATAAAACTAGAAGTACCAACTT
Source organism: Vulpes lagopus (assembly GCF_018345385.1). NCBI lineage: Eukaryota > Metazoa > Chordata > Mammalia > Carnivora > Canidae > Vulpes > Vulpes lagopus. Next base: position 14,791,026 of record NC_054838.1, read on the forward strand.
CAGAGGTTGTCTGAGAATTAAATGAGTTCACACTTGTTCCTGGCACATGGCACTCAGTAATGGTATTGCTATTACTTCAGAATAGGAATAGCTATTGATATTGTTGGGGCGCCTGGCTGGCTCAATCGGTTAAGCGTCTGCCTTTGGCTCAGGTCATGATCCTGGGGTCCTGGGATGGAGCCTCACCTCAACCTCCCAGCTCAACAAGAAACCTGCTTCTCCCTCTCCCTCTGCCCATCCCCCTCCCATTCGGGTTGCTCTCTCTCTCTCTCTCTCTAATAAATAAATAAATGAATAAATAAATAAATAAATAGATAGATAAATAAATAAATAAAATCTTTGAAAAAATTAGTTTTTGTTTCACTGATTAGCTCATCCATTCCTCAGGAGCCCAATGTGTATTACGGCTGTGGCCACGGTGACACGAAGGTGAGCAGGTCATTCTCTGCCACCCAAGGGCTCCCCCAGGCCGCTGGGGGGAAATGGGCCAGGGCCCAGAAAGCCGATGGCAGGTCTGCGGCAAGGGGGCACCAGGCGCTGCGGGCACCCCCTCCGTCCCCAGGACAATGGGGAGGAGCCGGAGAGACTCGTAGTTCTTGAAAGATGGGGGGAGCCCGCTAGACCACGGGGGGGGGGCAGACAGCAACACCGAGGCACAGGAGGTCTAAGAAAACACGGGGCTATTAAAAAGATATGTGGGCGCTTCCTGTTCTGGGCACTCACACGCTTAAAAACATCGCTGGGAAACTGCGCGGCCCTGGGGGCAGGGGGCCCGCCGTCCCGCCGCACCTGCCCGCAGGCCCCGGCCCCGGCCCCGCTCTCCCCTCCATCCCCGCCCGGGCCCGCGGGGCGCCCGCGGCTCAGGGGCCTTGGCCGGACCCGGCAGGTCGGCAGGTCGGCAGGGTCGCGAGGAGCGGAGCTGGGGCCCCGGGCTGCCGGCTCTCAGCCACCGGCCCTGCGCCCGGGGGGGGGGGGGGGGGGGGGCGGATCCTGGGCGCGTCCTGGCCGCGGCGGGGCGACCACCAGGCGGAGGCGGCGGCCGAGGCTCGCGGGGGGGCGGCCCGGGGCGCGGGCGGCCGCCGGCCAATGGCGAGGGAGCGGGCGGGGCGGGCGGGGCGGGCGGGGCGCGCTGCGGGTCTCCGGCCCCGGCGCCGCATCCCCGCGCTCCCCTCCCGCGCCGCTCCCGTGTCGTGCGCGCAGCCCGCGGCGGCGTCCCCGGCGAGGCCCGGCAGCTCCAGCCCGCGCACGGCTCGGTCCGCTGGGGAGGGGGGCGCGCGGGGCCGGGGGGCGCGCGGGGCAGGGGCCGGGCTCGAACCCGGGGCGGCGCGGGGTGAGCGGGCGCCACGGGCGGGGGGGACTAGGCTCGGCGGCTGCTGCGGGGAGGGGCCGCCCCGGGGCGGGGAGGAGGGGCGCGGGGGCCTCGGGCTGGTGCCCTGGGGGTGCGGGGGAGAGGGGCGGGGCGGGGGGCGCGCTCTGACCGGTTCCCCACGCAGGCGGCGGCGGGCGCAGAGCGGAGATGCGGCGGCTCGGGGGCACCCTGCTGTGCCTGCTGCTGGCGGCGGCGGTCCCCACGGCCCCCGCGCCGGCCCCCACGGCGCCCGCGGCTCCCGCCGAGGCGGGCCCGGCTCTCAGCTACCCGCAGGAGGAGGCCACCCTCAACGAGATGTTCCGCGAGGTTGAGGAGCTGATGGAGGACACGCAGCACAAACTGCGCAGCGCGGTGGAGGAGGTGGGTGCGCCCTGCCGGGGGGCCGCGGGGCCGGGGGTGCAGCGGGGCCGGGGGAGCGCCCTGCCGGGGGGCCGCGAGGCCGGGGGTGCAGCGGGGACGGGGGAGCGCCCTGCCGGGGGGCCGCGGGGCCGGGGGTGCAGCGGGGCCGGGGGAGCGCCCTGCCGGGGGGCCGCGGGGCCGGGGGTGCAGCGGGGCCGGGGGAGCGCCCTGCCGGGGGACCGCAAGACCAGGGAAGCGCCCTGCTGGGAGGGGGGGGCGAGGGGAGCGCCCTGCTAGGGGACCGGGGGGAGCACCCTGCTGGGGGAGCGCCCTGCTGGAGGGAGCGGGGCCGGGGGAGCGCCCTGCTGGGGGGGGCCAGGGGAGCACCCTGCTGAGGGGCCGGGAAAGCGCCCTGCTGGGGGGGGGCCAGGGGAGCACCCTGCTGAGGGGCCGGGGGAGTGCTCTGCTGGGGAGCCGGGGAGCGCCCTGCTGGGGGGGGCCAGGGGAGCACCCCGCTAGCGGGCGGGGGGGGAGCGCCCTGCTGGGGGGCACGGGGAGCGCCTCGCTAGCGGGCGGGGGGGGAGCGCCCTGCTGGGGGGCCGGGAAAGCGCCCTGCAGGGGGGCAGCCGGGCCGGGGGAGCGCTCCGCGCCGGGGGGGGGGGGGAGGTGGGGGCACTCTGGGTTCGGCGAGGAGCCGGCAGCAGATTCGGAGCGATGCGGCGGCGGCGGCGCAGGGTGAGCTCAACCCCCACCTCCGACTGCCTGCCCCACGGTCGGGATCTGAGCCCGCTCGCCGGGAGCCTGCGGCTGGACTCAGGCAGGGGCACCGGGGCACCACCTGTGCGCAGGCTGCCGGCCACCACCCCGCAGCTGCCTTCCAGTGTGCAGTTGTCCCCCGCCCCCCGGTCGTAAGCGGAGGCTGGCGCGGGCCCGTATCCCAGCGCCGGGGTTTTGCAGAGAGGCCAGGGAAGCCCCAGGGATCTCAAGTTCTAGCTTGTACGTTGGGCTTTGAGCCTGTGCCATCCTCCCAAGACGCAGTTCGGAGGCCGGGTGGGGACAAAAAGCCCGGAAAGCTTTGCTGCTGGTCTGTCTGGGCTTCCCCAAATGCACGTGAGGCCAAGAAGGAAAATCAGAATCCTCAATCCCGGCCTGTGAATTTTCAGATGGGGGAGGGGCGGACAGTGGGAAGGGCGGCCCACCTCCACCCCAGGGGTGCTTTGGAGTCAGTCCTGAGCTCAGAGTTCTCCTCCGCTGACCAGCAGGGTGACATCGGACCTCGATTTCCTGATAGAATTAAATGCCCTGATATGTGTGGGCACCTGGCGTATAGTAGGTGGGCAATATACATAAGCTGTTACTATCAGGTACCACCTACCTTGGCAAAGCTTGGTCTGGCTTCTTCCTTCCATCACCTCCCAGGTCCCCGCACTGTGGGTGGCATCCTCTAGGGTGAGCACCTAGGTGTTGTCAGGGCTGCCTGGGCAGGAGGTGCCGCTGGCCTACCTGGCCCAGCCCAGGTGTCAGGAGCTGTCCCTGGTGGCTGGGGTTGGTGGGCATGGTCACTGTCGGGTCTGGCTCCGGCTGCAGCCTGTCTTTGGGGAGAAGCCAGCGTCCTAGTGAAGGAGTCAGCAGGAGACCAGATGTCCAGGCTGCGGGGTGAGGCGTCTTCTCACCCCTGCTTCTTCTCCACATTCCATTGGGACAGAGCCTTAAATGCTAGCTCTGGTCTACCAGGAGAGGCTGCTTTCTCCCCACAACCTATGTCCTTTGGGGGTATTTCCCTCTCCCAACCACAGCAGTCAGCCTGGTGGAGTATACAGTGAAGGGGACCCTGGACCGGGAGGCAGTTGTGTGGGAAGCTGTCCTGAACATCCGCTGGACAGGCCAGATTCCAAAACCCAGGGACAGACGTTCTGCTTCCTGTGAAAGCAAAAGGATCATGACATGGAATATTAAAAGGGAATGGGAATCAGATGGGCCCCTGTATTTCTTAACTCTACCCCTTCCTATTAAATGGAGCTCATGATCCTTCTGGTGCCAGGGCAGGTCATCTGCTTTCCTTATCTGGGCTCCAAGGATTTTCCCTCCAGCACATGGATTTTGGGTAGACTGTTGAGGTCAATGCCATGTTTTTATTTTGTGTGAATTTGTTTGTGCAGCGTGGTCTTCTGATGGTAGCTCTTGCTTGAAGGAGACAGGGGAGCAGCAGGGGCCTTGCTAGTCTCTTCACTGGTCAGAGCAGTTTGGGACCAGAGGGACCTGAGTGGCATATCTATTCTGTGGAAGTTGTCCTCATTGTCTCTGCCAGGGTCCCAGCTAGGCTTGTGAAGATGGACTGGTTGAAAGTTTGCCACCAGTAGAGTTACTGGCTGCTACCTCTGTCCTGCTCAGGGGTCACTCCCCAAAGAGTATCCTCAACGGCAGCGGGGACAGGTTGAGAGAGGCTGAACCCCTGCGTGGCAGGAGAACAGGCCATGGGGATCAACCTTCCTTTATCTGACCCTAGCTCTACTACATGGTAGGATCCAAGACTTGTCCCTCCTCCCCCGTTTAGGATAAGGGGTGATTTAAATGAGATGATGCAAGTAAAGCAAGATATCTGACCATCTAAAATGGGGTAAGAAAAATTGTGTAACGTAAGTCATCCCTTGAGGTTGTTGTCAGGATTATGGGAGATCGTTGGTTCTCCATGACTCATGGCCACTCACGGTCATTATCATTATCATCTCAATAGTCCCATCCTGATGACGACAAAGAACCACCAGTATCTGGTATATGATAGGCTCTCAAGAGATTGTGGCCATTGATATTAATTTTTTAAAAAGAGACTGTCAGGAAGCCCCTTATGTCTCATAAACACAGGATAGTAGCTATTTATTTGTTGTCTGGGGAAAGGACCAGGTCAGATGAATTAGTTATTTACAGAGCTGCATCATGAATCTGCTTTCAAGTAACTTCCTGACATTTTAAATATTCCAGCTGACTCAAGCTGTTGATTGCTCCTAGGGGAAAGATGAAACTCTGCTTGTAGGATCATTGTTGGGAGAGACAAATGTCCAAATGGTTCAATCGAGGGTGTTCCCATTTTCCTGTCTTAATATTCTGTGTTGCTGACGAATGTGTTTTGAGGATAACAACCACTTTCTACCCCTCCCCAGTGAGCAGGGGGAAGGGAAGGGGATTGTGATATCTATAACTGACGTATTCTAGAATGTTCTTAATCACCTCACCTATTCCTAGGAAGAACCCCAATACCAAGCTTTGATTTATCTCTCCGATTTTTCCTATTGTACTCCTTTAACAGACCCACGGAGTCAACCAACTATAAATGCCATTTTTTATAACATGCGCATTCCTCCTCTATGAAACAACTGCTTTTGCCTCAGGCTTCAGTTTCTCTTGCTAGTGGCAGTAATAGTTGTGGTTGAAATTTCCATTGTAAACTGTACTTTGAGTTCGTGGTGCCATTGGAGGACTATTAGCTCATTCTATCGAAATAACCACTGGTTGAGAGGGAGAAGCCTTTATAAAAAAAGACTATCTGCTCACCCCAAAGCAAACTCTAGATTTGGTAACTCGTCAATTATTTGAAAGCCAAACTTGAGATTCAGGTTCCAGTGGGAATTTTTAAAATGCGAAAACATCCCCTTCTGCTTCTGGACGGCCTCTTTTTCTCCTACTCTTTTCCAGCTGCATCTTTTCTATCACTGAACATGCCAAGATCTCTCACTTAAAAAATATTTTCTTTGAAGTCCTTTTTGTGTTCACCCTGTCTCCTATCTTAGCTCCATTCCACTTCTCCATTTTGTTGGCGAATTCTTCAAACGTGTAGTATCTGCTGTCTGCTCTTCCCACCTCTACCCGAACATTCCCTAGCACGCTAGCTTCTCCTGAAACTGCTTTCTTTAAGGTCTCTAAACCTTAGCTTTCTTGTTTGTGTAGTGGAGATGGCCCCACTTCGCTGAGTGGATGTAAGAATTATGGATCGCGAGATCCAGGTGCGTGTCACAGCACCTGCCCACCCAGCACAGATGTAGTAACACACAGCGACCTTCAGAATGCTGTCCTGTGGTATCTTGCCCAAGGTCACATAGCTGCTTCTTGGCCGAGCTGGGATTGCCCCCGCCTTACCTAACTCCAGAACCCTGGCACTTCCTGCCGTGCTGCCCTGTGACATGCTGCCCTATGACATGCCACAGGCAACTTTTGCCTCACCTTGTGGCTAACTCGCAGTAGCTTGACCCACCTAGACTTACTTGTAACCTCTGCTGCCTTGGCAGGCCTCTCCCCAGGTATAACTTCCTACTCCTGCCCCTAACTCTGGCCAGTTCCCTCACTCCCCTCTTTGTCTTCTCCAGAACATATATTATCTTCCAACCAGTCTTTAGAACTTGTTACAACTTCCCGTGGCCTGGAGAGAGATTTTCTCCTGGGTAAGTGGCGGGAGGGCCTGCCTCTTCATTTGAGCTCTTTGATACCTGGGGTTGCACCTGCAGAAATTCTAATTCAGCAGGTCTCAGAAGGGATCTGTGTGTGTGTGTGTGTGTGTGTGTGTGTGTGACTATATAGTCACAAATCTCCTGGTTATAGATCTATGATATCGATGTTAGAGTTTCAGACGTGACTCCGATGCACTCTCCTCACCATGTCAACACCCTCTGCTTTATAGAACTGCTCCTGCATCTGCCCGCCAGTCCCTCTCTAATTCATCATCCACCATGTTCTCTCACGCCCAGCATGGACCCTGTGCCCTGGCCTACGGCGTACCCCGTTCTCGTCCAGGCTGCCACAGCTTTGGCCTCCCCTGTGCTCCTTTCTGGTCAAATCCTACTCATCCTTAGAAATCAGCTCAATCATGCCTCTTCCTCCTGGAGACCTTTCTTTTCTTTGAGCCCCTGGCTTGCTTCTAGAAACCATCATAATCACCCTCAAACTGGTTTAGTTGTGGGGCTCTGCTATCTCCCCAGTAGACGCATGAGCTACTCAGGCAGGACAGAAGTACATACTGGACAAGGCCCAGAATTTGGAGTCAGACTGACCTGAGTTCTATCTGAGCTTTGCCTCTTGTTAACAACGTGATGACCGTAGAGGTCCCTTCACTTCTCTCCAGCTCGTTCTCTTCATCTGCAGAATGAGGGCCCCAACACTGTCCTTGTGGGAGTGCTTGAATATCCAAGGAGCCATGGAAGATAATGGTGCGATGGCGCAGGCATAGCTGATGCCCAAACATGGCGGTTGTTGGGGTGATGATGATCGTGATGGATAATGGTGGTGATGATGGTGGTGATGGTAATGATGATGATGGTGATGATGGTGAAGCCAGTGATCGAGTCTCAGACATCTCAGCAACCCTCTCAGGGTCAAACACAGCAATAACTGACTCAAGTTCTTGTTTGATCATTTGAGCTTTTGGGAGTACCAGACTCTCTCCACTTCTGGTTCAGTGTTTTTGTGCTGCACTGAGGCATGGCAGTTCTGTCCCCATATCCAGCCCAGCTCGGTAAATCTAGCTGGGAGAGACAGGAAAAGAGGTGTCTCATTTAGTACATAAGGGAATAGAAGATAGTGATTTTTTTAAAAATAGAATCTTTTTGAGGATTAGTTTTAAGAAGTAAAAATAGCCCAGTTTGGAAAACTGCCAGCCAGCAACTAGAACTTCTCTTTGTGTCTCGTTTTAAATTCCTCGAGAGAGTATCTGATTGGCTCAGCGAGCCCATGATGTGGCCTCTCTTTGAGTGCAGTCAGCTGTGACCTGGTCACACTGTCCACTGCCCCCTTGGGGTGGGGCACAGTGGTAAATGCATGAGGGGAAACTGGATATAGATTCAGGTTGATCGATAAATGTGGTAGAGATGTCATGGAGGCTCCTGACACTGGAAGATTTGAGAGTAGCAGCCTCAGGAACCTGGCACCAAACAAGAGCCAGGAGGAGGGTGGGTCCTGGGAACAAGTCAGCTGACCCGCTGTACCCAAGAGGTGGGGTGGGGAAGGAGACATATCTGTGGCCCTACCTGGATCAGGTAAGGGGCTGTCTTGGGGGGCAGTTTGGGTCTTACCACCCCCACCCCCACCACCAAATCCTGCCACAACAAAGGTTTAGGAGCAAATAATTTATTTGGTAAGTGATCCCAGAAACACCGGGAGGAAGTGGGGAAATAAGATGGGAGAGAAGAGAGGGAATAAAGGCTGAACTGATGAGCAGGTTAGTGGCCGGTGCTGCTGGGGTTCAGTCCCACTGGGTCCTCGGAGAGAGACTGCCCCTTTGAGGGGAGAGGAAGCTGGGGTACTTGCCCCACAGCCCATCCCTCACTGATGGAAGACGGTTCCTGGGGCGTTAGCTCCCCAGCATCTGGGCCAGCTGAGCCCACTGAGCAGCCAGAGAGTGCTCTCAGAGGCAGAGCTGCCCGTGGGTGCGTGAGGCAGGTGAATGCAGGTGCGTGCAGGTGACTTCCAGGTTAGGTCACAGGGAGATGGACAGGTCGCCAACAGCAGGTGTACAGGGCCGAGACCGTTCCACGGAAGCTTGCTCAGATACCAACTCTGCCCTTGCCCTTCCCTGACAGTCTTTTGTTTTCTTTCTTATGTGTCTTGTGGATATGCCACAGCGAATTTAAAAATTTTTAATTTGGGCAGCCCCGGTGGCTCAGCGGTTTAGCAGCACCTTCAGCCCGGGGTGTGATCCTGGAGACCCAGGATCAAGTCCCACGTTGGGTTCCCTGCATGGAGCCTACTTCTCTCTCTCTCCCTCTCTCTCTCTCTCTCTCTCTCTCTCTCTCTCTGCCATGAATAAATAAATAAAATCTTTAAAAAAATAAAAATAAAAATTTTTAATTCTAGTGAGCGTAGTGTTATGTTAGTTTTAGGCATACAATACAGTGATGCAACAATTCTGCGCATTACTCAGTGCTCATCATAATAGGTGTCCTCTTATTCCCCTTCACCTGTTTCCCTCATCCTCCCCCCCCCTCCTGCCCCCGTGGTGACCACCAGTTTGTTCTCTAGGATTAGGAGACTGTTTTCTTGTCTCTTTTTTTCTTTGCTCATTTGTTTCTTAAATTCCACATATGAGTGATAGATTCTCTGGTATTTGTCTTTCTCTGTCTGACTTATTTCCCTTAGCATTATACCCTCTGGGTCCACCCAGGTTTTTGTAAATGGCAAGATTTCATTCTTTTTGCGGCCAAATAATACTCTATTGTATATATGCACCACATCTTCTTTATCCATCCTTCTATTGATGGGCACTCGGGCTGCTTCCATAGTTTGGCTATTGTAAATAATGCTGCAGTAAGCATAGCAGTCCATATATCTTCAAATTAGTGTTTTTGTGTTCTTTGGGTGAATACCCAGTTCGTGTGATTACTGGGTCGTATGGTAGTTCTATTTTTAATTTTTGAGGAACCTCCATACCGTTTCCCACAGTGGCTGCGCCAGTTTGCATTCCCACCAACAGTGCAGGAGGGTTCCTTTTCCCCCACATCCTCACCAGCACTTGTCGTTTCTTGTGTTTTTGCTTTTAGCCATTCTGACAGGAGCGAGTTGATGTCTCGTTGTGGTTTTGACTTGCATTTCCCTGATGATGAGTGATGTCTTTCACCAATAGTTTTGGGAAATTATCCAGTCTCCCTGAGCCTTACTCTCCTTATTTATAAAATGGGTGCATTCACGCCTGCCTCCTAGGGAGGCTATGAGATTTAAGTCTCTGATACATGTAAAACATTTAGTACAATATCTTATCCTCGTGGACATGCAGTTAGCGGTGCCTCTTACCACTACCATTATTTGTAATTGCGGAAGAGGAAAAGAGAAGTGGTTCTTTATTTCTAATGGACTGATTTATATCCAGAGAAAACCGGTTTGCTCATTAAGTTCGTTGATTTAATAGATGGAAGCCGAAGAAGCCGCTGCTAAGACATCAGAAGTGAACCTGGCAAACTTACCTTCCAGCTATCACAATGAGACCAACACGGAAACCAGGGTTGGAAATAATACCATCCATGTGCACCGAGAAATTCACAAGGTAAGGGGGGTCACGGCCAGCATATCCTCCCCTCTGTAGCACCCTGTCCCATCAGAGAACTAAGGCTACAAGCCAAAAATACAAGTGAGTTTGATCCCTGAATGGCTCAGAGGTTTAGCACCTGCCTTCAGCCCAGGGCATGATCCTGGAGTCCCGGGATCGAGTCCCGCATCAGGCTCTCTTCATGGAGCCTGCTTCTCCCTCTGCCTGTGTCTCTGCCTCTCTCTGTGTCTCTCATGAATGAATAAATAAATAAATAAATAAATCTTTAAAAACAACAACAACAACAACAACAACCAGAGGGAACGAGGGAGCTATTTAAGAGGGATCATTGTGTATCAAACCAAAATTGCTTTTGTATTTAGGTAATAAATTTAACTCTAGGCTGCCTGCCAGCCCGGTTGCAAAGGAATGGCCGTGGCGCGGAGGGGGTGGTTATCATTTGATAAAAAGGTGCAAACAAGTGTCTAGAGATAATACTTCTCTAGTATTGAATTCAAGGAATTTATCTCATAGGTTTTAATGTGTATTTTAGTAGAGAATGGAAATAGAGCCCATGGTGGTGAATAGATCTCCCCTGCTTCCTTTGGAGGAACTCGATTGTGATATACTCTACATCTTTGGAAGGGAAAGCCTCTGTTGTCATAAGATTGAACGTTTGTTTGCTGGTTATCCATTCAGTCTTCTGTAGCAGAGTTTTTTCCAGCCTGCCACATGTCTAATTGTCTCTTGGTTTGATATCTGGCATGATGGGCAAGCAGGTCCATTGCCCACCTGACTTGAGGAAGAAAACATCGCAAATGCAGAGGCACTTGGCATTAACCTGCCCTGACGTGAGATGTGTCTTGCATAACTTAGGCAGGACTGGGAGGACAAACCTTGTGAGCCTGGTTTCTCTTGAAGAGAGTCTGGTGTGCACAGAGTGAGGGTCATTGGTAGAGGCTGTCGAGTTGATGTACTGTTGTGCACCTCAAGGAACTTGACCTCGGATCTCATTCCAACTCATATGTGCAAGGCCCAATGGCTCTCACGAGAGTCTCACTTTTTGTTCAAATGCCCAGGTCATGACTTGGTTGAAACAATAGTGTTTCTGTGTCATGGAGCATAAACAGGTCAATTTTTATGGGCCATCGCCTTGACTGTATGTAGCCTTTGTGTGGCTTTTCTCCCACTGCAGACTGATGCACCCAGCTTCAGGATGTACCCCCATCACCACCCCACCCCCAGATAAATGAATGAGTCACCTGCTGAACAGAATCCTTTAGCATCGCTCATCTGAGCGCTGGAGAATGTTTCCAAAGGTCACTTTTATTTTTGTCGAAACCAATATTAAGTCGTTCTCTTTGACAATAATTAGGTAATAGGTTTGGCTCTTCTTAAGTTTGCTTCTTGTAGATGTTGGAATACGCAAGCATGAGTCCTCCCAGTAACTAGTGTGATCTTGAAAAATTATTTAAAAGTACATCCCTCACTATCCATATATATGAAATAGGGACATCAGTACGTACATGACAGTGGCATGAGAGTCAAATAATCTAAAGTACATAAGAGCTCATTATAAACTACAAAGTGCTTGCAGCAGCAAGTTGTTCTTATACTTGTTTCTTTCCATAAAGTTATGTTATTGGCACTGTGCAGCAGCTCTCCAGTAGGTTCCAGGGAGCGCCTGTCCTGTGCAGTGCTTCATTAAAGAGAGGCTGGGTTGTGGTTAAGCATATTCTGGAAACATCTTACTTATTTCTTCTCTTAGAGATAGAAAAAAGCACTTGAGTATAATGAAGGCTCTTAGAAGTCCTGCAACCCATACCTGCACTATAGGACTGCACAGTTTAAAAAACACATATACCATCAGTTAATTCAGCAAAAATCTGGCTGAGAGGAAGAAGACACTGCCTCTTTGCTGGGGAGAGGATTTACTTACTTAAAAGTATTAAAGTTTGTTTATGAAGACATGATCCTTATCTCTGCAGAACTGGGATTTGGTCCATTATGACAAAATGGCTGAGTTCCCACTCTGTTCTGGACACAGCTTCCTTTTAATGTTATTGCTGGCGGGAGCTCTACAGATGTCCTAGAAATGAGGACATCATGAATCAGAGAAGTGACTTATTCCAGGTTACACACTAGGTGGTTGTCGGTAGCTGAGCCAAGGCTCAAAGAACACAGATCTCCTACCTGCTGGGCCGGCGTCTCTTCTGTTCTTCGTGCCCAGCACAAGCATTCCTTAGACGGGACCTCGGTCAGGGCAGGAGCAGCCCGGGGGGCACGTCAGGATGAAGAGGCTCCACTCTGAGGTACCTGCTGCTGCTGAGCAGAGTCCGATCCAGACAGCAGATAGGGGAGCCTCCCATTGTACGTAAGCACTTTCTTGGTGAAATATTTCACCAGAACCGGGAGGGGGGCAGCTGTAGCTAAAACCTGCTTGCTTCTCATGAAACATGTTGGATGAGACACCCAGACCTGTCATCGTTGAAAATCAGGATGTTGACATTGAGTTTCAAGTGATGAGCCTCAAGCACAGTAGAAACAACTACTGCTGGGGGACGCCTGGGTGGCTCAGCAGTTGAGCATCCGCCGTCGGCTCAGGGCATGATCCCGGGTCCGGGGATCGAGTCCCACATCAGGCTCCCTGAGAGGAGCCTGCTTTTCCCTCTGTCTATATCTCCGCTTCTCGCTGTGTGTCTCTCATGTCTAAATAAAATAAAACCTTAAAAAAAAAAAAAAACAACCAGCTACTGCTGAGTATTTGCTGCAGGTCAGGCTCTGTGCTGAGCGCCTTGCCCTAGCCTGCTCATCTCCCTGCAGAGCAATCCTGGGAGGTAGACTCCGTTAGGCTTCTGACTGCTGCACAGAGAGGGGGTTGCCCACCTGACGGCTGCTGCTGGAACTCAGAAAGCAAAGGGGAGTGGGCATCCTGTCCACTTTGGCAGATGCTCCTGCTTCAGAGAATGGAACCAAGAAAACATGTGGGATTTGCCCAGAATTCCTTCTGTTTCACGTTCACTGTGGTTGCTCTGCCGTAGGTCACCAACAACCAGACTGGACGAACGGTCTTCTCAGAGACGGTCATCACATCTGTGGGAGATGAAGAAGGCAAAAAGAGCCACGTGAGTTGTCATCTCTCCTGGGCTCCCCCACTTCGCTTGCAAAGGGTGACCCAGACTTCAGGCCACGGGCTGAGGGAGCTGACTCTCAATTACCTCTCCTGCCTCCTTTCTATGGAGATTCCCCAGGTCCTACATTTCCCACCAGAATGATGTGGTCTGCTAGCAGGCTCGAGCGGAATGCTCTCTGCCTCAGAAACAATAGGGAAACGAAGTTCAGTTGTCATGGGCGTGGCTCCCTTTCAGCCCCAAAAGGGAGCAAGGAAGTAGCAGGTACAATGATCGGGGGCCCTGGCAGCAAGATATGGTCCGGCCAGCCTGGACTCCCCAGAGCCAATGGTGTGGCCAGGCCTTGTATAATCCCAGCCCTGGTCAGGCAGCGTGAGAGCAAGAGAACCTTAGTTGGTAGAGCCTGGTGGCCTAAGGGAAAGGGGGTGCCATCCCGCTCCAGGCTTCACGCTCTGGTCCCCTTGTGGTGTTCCTACGACACAGTTACCTGTTGCTTTGTCCGGTGGCGGGACTGTTTTATAAGATTACAGAGTCCTAATGCTGGAAAGGGGCATCATTTCACAGAAGGAAAGCCTGGGCACAGGTCAGGAGATGACCCAGCGGAAGTCACTGGTCTCCAGACTCCCAGGCCTCAGGGACTCAGCTGTACTTGACCTTCTCAAAGAGGTGGCTGGCTTCAGATGCACACGGCTGGTGAGGCGTGGACAAGGTGACTGCTGTGTGATGTGGCCAGCAGTGAAAATGTGCGTCCTCTATGGAGACCCCAAGACCTGGTCTTTCTGTGTCCAGGTGTCTGACACAAACTTCAGCTGCAAGTTCTTATCCTCCGAGCTGCAGAAGTCGTTCCTGGCCTGCAGAGGGGGTCAAGGATTTTTTTCCTCACCCCTTTTGGCATCATCACAGAAAGAGAAGCAGGGTGCCGGTCATAGCTAGGGAGGAGGTTGTGATGTGGTGGGTAGTTGGTGGGTTCTTTTTGATTGTTTCTGGCACAGAGCTCGGACATTTACTTCAGGCTGGGGGTTGAGGGAAGAGTTTGGTTGGTCCTGTGTGATGATAGGTGACCCACCATCCAAGGGGCCTGGGGGCGAGGTCTGCGGTGAAATGGAAAGAGCTCTAGCAGGCGGGGCTGGAAGCATGAGTTTGTCACGTGCTGGGTCATCCGGGTCACAGAAGCCTTTGAAGTGAGGGCAGGATCGACTGAGGTCAGGAGGAAAATAGGCTAGCTTTCAAAGGTAGGAGGGAAGAGGGAAGGAAAAACAGAACAAAACAAAGACCCATAGGATACGGTCTGGTACCAAGAGGGAAAAGCTTCGGAGTATTCCAGATTTAGGTCTCTGGGCCCCATGGGGCAAGGAAAGCCTCGAGCCATGGAATAGAAAGGCAGGGGAAACAACTCTCAGGCCTATGAATTAGGGTTCATAAAAGTCTTTGTTGAAAAAGACTTTTCAACAACAACAACAAAAAGTCTTTGTTGTCAAGTGAAGAAAACAAACAAATGCATATTATTACACAGGGGTACATCTTTGCTCTGGGGAGCTTCTCGGAGCCCAGAGGGCAGCAAGCCTGACTATGAATAGCACACCTGCATCTGCCCCAGGCCAGGTGCACAGACGGCCTCCAACACCCACACCCATGCCTAGCCTCTTTTGGCCCCCAGGTGAGGTGATTGTGTCAGGTTTTGAGCCCTGTAGTAGGGGACTGAGGCTCCGGGACAGGTAGGCAGGGGAGAGGCAAGATCTTGCTCGGGTCAGGGAGCCGCTGACACCTGTCCATGCTGCCGCCTGGGAGTTTGCTTACTAGCTTTCCCCACTGTGCATGGTCTTGTGTGCCCATGTGTGTTCATGCTTCGGCCCCAGCTGGAAAGGCCCAGAATCTCCACACCTACACACACAGTGTCTTAGGTCCATCCTGTGATGGAGGACACGCGGTGCCTTTGTGCAGTGTGTAATCCAAACTCCCATACCTGACGGTCTTGGGAGTGCAGGAGGGTGATGGGAAGAGATAGATCACAGAAATCCAGTTTTTCTTGAATTCTCTTTAGGCCCTTGGGATATTAACTCATTGAGTTTCTCTGTGGGAATGAATTCCAATTTGCGTGGCTAGAAGGGAGATGTGGAGCATGTGGTGCTTGACTGGCCAGTGTCTGGCAAATCCCATGAGTCTTAAGAGACTAGACTGGAGACTTTTCAAGCCACCTGGGGAAGGGATATCGTGTGGCAGAAATGGTGGCATGTGTACCTTACAACAGCTTCTCTCGTTGTCATTGTGGCTGGCCAAGAAGGGTCAGAGAAGCGAGGTCTAGTTTCAAGTGCCCACAGAAGTCTTCCATTCAACCCCTCTTTGGTTCCTGGTTCACCATTGTCCCAACACAATAGGGCTGGGGCTTGAGCCTCATCTTTACAGAGACGCAGGGCTCCTTTGAAGGCGGCAGGAAGCTGTAAAGACTAGATTGCCTTCAAAGGGATGCGTATGGACAAACATTGTCATCCTTGTCCCATTCTGTAGTTTCTGAACATAATGAGTTTTACAGTTGGCTCTGAGATGCATGAGGCGCTGAAGGAACTTTCTCTGAAATGGAAAAGAGAGATTTGCTGTTCAAAAGGATAAAATCCTACGCGGCTCAAACCTTAAAATACCGTAACCCGGGGCTGAATTTTCAGGATTTAAAATTCCCAGATGAATTCAATTCAAAATAAGCAAGCCCCCCCCCCTCTTTTTCCTTTCTTCGAATGCTGGTATGTGCATTAATACGTATGGTAACCCGAGGAGGCCCTTGGGAAGTTGCGGACAGTAACACTGTGTGCCTGTCTAGGAAATTCAGCACAGCATGTGCCAGTATTGGTCTGTTTTTACGTTCAGATGTGCAAGGGGAAGAGGCCAGCGGGGCTTGTTATTTCACCTGAGTGCCCCTGCGACAGTGATGGGGTCTGACGTCTCTCTGTGAGGCTTTTGTTGGGAGCCCTGGGCCCGGCTCCCTTCACGGGCCAGTGGGTGGGCTGATTGATGTTGGGCTACTCTTGAGCAGAGGGGTTCGGAAGCCAGAGAGCGGACAGGCCATTATGCATGAGCGACAAGCTTTTATTTATAGAACCGTGTCCCTAAACATGAAGAATCTTGCCCAATTAGCCAAGGCACCATTTTGAAGGGACCTGTCCTCTCATTAAAATACGGCTCACAGCTACAAAGCTTATTAGCCCATCGTGCATTTGCCGGCTTTGCTGTTTTCACATCAGAATGTGATCTAGAAGAGTGGGTTCATCTGCTCCGCCAGCTGAGCATGGCTAGTCCGAAGCTACAGGTTCAAGTCGTGTACAGCCAACTCCAAGGGGTTGCTCAAGACTCATGAGGCCACAGGTACACTTCACACCCCAGACAGCCACATGGTCTCAGTTTGAGCGGCTGAGACTACCTTGTCCCAGAGAAGGATCAGGGCACAGGTGGGGTACCAGCTGCGTCTGCTCCCCATACCCCGACATTTGACACCCGAGTCGCCCTCATCAGTGCGGTGGGATTGCTGGGGGCACCATGATAACAAGTCACTGGGGGTTTATTTTAAAAGAGGTGCATCGGGGAGGGCACGAGTCTGTTAGGGAAACTCCATCAGCTCCCAAGGGCCCTGCCTCCTGGAGAGTCCTGTCGGGGCGGGGTGGGGGTGGGCGGGATTGGTCACCAAGTCCCAGGAAATGCAGTCCTTGCCCGTCTGTCTATCGTCACTGTGAAGTCTGAACAAGGTGTGAGGCCCACCTGGGTTCAAGCCCTGCCCTGACCCTCACAAACCCTGACCTCTGGGATTCGGTTTCTTTATTTACCAAATGTGGCTGAGAATCCTGGGTTGACAAAATTGGGTGAGAATCTAGGAAGGGAAGGCAAGGTTTATAAAAGCTCTTTGTGTAAGGCTCATTATTATTGAAAAGTAATTAAAACTGGGTTCTAATTGGCTTCTCCCCGGTTCCCAGCAACCTACTGCAGAAAGAATGGAATTTGCCTGGGAGCTGGGGGTCTGCGTGAGGCCTCCGAGGGCTTCTCTCCTTTGATGTGTGTAGCCTGGGGATAAGCTCTCCAGAGGCCCGCCTCACCCTCTGAGTCACCGGCTTTGCCAGAAGCTCTTCGCTCAGGTTGACTCACCCTGCTGTACTTGTCCTTGCGAGGAGGCATTCGTTCCATTCGTGTCTGTTCTGGGCTTTGGGGGATACACACTGAAGGAAGGATGGGCCGCAGGGAATGGCAAGAACAGGGCATGGTCGGGTGCTGACAAGCTGCAGGAAGTTGGCAGGATGTGGGCCGGTTTCTATAGAAATCAGACTTCTAAAAAAAAAAAAAAAATCAGAGACTTCTGCTTGTGAGAGTGATAACTTAGTCTTGTGCGAACGTGCAGGTCTCCAGTCCTATGATCAGACATCTGGGTACGTTTGCATTTCTAGACTTACAGTTTTGAGTTGACTGTATGGTTTCTGGCCAAGTGTAAGGCTCTCGTGCCTTAATCCAGTAGGAAAAAAAAAACTATAGGAAAATTTGAGGAGTTCTGGATGTTTCTGAGAAGTGGATAAACAATCCCCAAATAAAGTTGAGGTGGGTGAGCAGACTCGAAGAGGGAGTAAGCATTTCTTTTTACCTATAACCTGACTATATCACATTGTACTCTCCTCGACCTAAAAATCCTTCCAATGGGAATTCATTAAATACACATGATTCTACATCCAAAATCAAAATACTATGAGGTTCACAAATCAGTTTCATATGGGTTTCATAGAAGTTGATATGAAGGGACGCCTTCAGTAAAGCGTTAAGTGAAAAAAAGCAATTGCAGAGCCGTGTATGGCTCATTATATAAAATATAGAAAGTACACTTTACATGCACAGCATCTAAAAATATCTCCTTTTTAGAAAGAAGAAGTGTGTGTGTGAAAAGCTAAGCAAAAATATATGCTAAAAAATCAACAGTAGTAATCCGTGGAGGAATTGAAATGTGCAGACATTTTTCCTGTATCCATGTATACATATTTTTAATGTTTTATTTATTTATTTTAATTTATTATTTATTTATTCCTGAGAGACACACAGAGAGAGAGGCAGAGACACAGGCAGAAGGAGAAGCAGGCTCCCTGCAGGGCACCTGACGTGGGACTTGATCCAGGGACTCCGGGATCACCCCCTGGGCTGAAGGCAGGTGCTCAACCACTGAGCCACCCAGGGATCCCCTATTTATTTCTTTAAATTATTTTTAAAAATATTTTTGATGTTTTAAAAAGGAGCTTATGGTTGATAGTTTTGCCGTAAACATCTTTCTGTACTTTCAAATGATTTTACAAATAGTTTCATTGTGTAAGTCCTAGGAACTAAGTGGCTAAGACAAAGGGTGGACATATCTAACACTTTGAGAGCTATTGCCAAGTTTTCCTCCAGAAAGGCTGTACTGGTTTTACCCTTAGTAGCGGATGCTGAGACCATCCGTTTCACAGGCCCTCACCTGTGGGGGTGTTACAGTGGGCGATCATCAGATCTTCTTGTTTCAATTTCTTTGGTTATTAGGTCAAGGGGAATGGCTGTTCGGGAGTTGTAAGTTGTAGCAAATACAGAGGCTCCACAGACAGATTTCTTCCTTATTTCCTCTTTCAGGAAGTAAGGTCAGTGTTGCATTCCAGGCTGTTCCCAAGGCCAAACACCATCTGCCCCACTGTGGGGCCGGCCGATTAGGAAGGCGTGATGTTCCAGTGGGAACTAGCTGAGTGTTCAGCATCCATGTGAGGGAGGAGGCTGATGGACCATGAGTCACACGGGGAGTGGGTGACGGTGACATGCTGGCTCGAGACAACAGCACTCCCTCCTTCCTTCTCCCCCTACCCTCCACAAACACCCAGAACAAATGTTCCCATGCCTCCTGTACGAGAAGCACCTCTGCAGGGTGGCTGAGGGCTTGGGTACAGGCAGATCCAGGTCCAAGTGCAGCTTTGTTGCTTAGGAGCCCTGTGATTTTGAAGAAATTCTATTTTTTTTTAAGATTTTATTTATTTATTTATTCATGAGAGAGAGAGAGAGAGAGAGGCAGAGACACAGACACAGGCAGAGGGAGGAGTAGGCTCCATGTAGGGAGCCCGACGTGGGACTGGATGGGGTCTCCAGGATCACGCCCTGGGCTGAAGGCGGCGCTAAACCACTGAGCCACCAGGGCTGCCCTGAAGAAATTCTTTAACTGCTCTGAAGTCTTTCGTTTCCCCATACGTACAGGCGGCTTAATAAAAGTACCTTTCATATGCTGTTACCCTGTGGATAAAACAATCCACGCCAAAAAAAAAAAAAAAAAAAAAGCCATAGGTTGTCTGGAATGCAAGAGTAAGCAGTCAGTAAGTGCCAGCCATCTGTTGTTATTATTTAATTGCCTCCCAAAACCAAAGCTATCAAAATTCCCAGTATTACATACTCGACTCATTGTATTTGCACATTTATTGAGCACTTCCTGCGTGTCTGACAAATAAATGCAAAAGACAGTCCCTAACATCAGAGAGCCCCCAGGCTGGTAGTGAATCAGAAAAATACAAGGTCATTGCAGTGTGAATTTCTGTTTCCTAAGGCAGAGGTCGTACGGGGCATGGTGGGAGCACTGCACAAGTGCCAGATCAGGTAACCAGGGAAGATTTTGTTGGGAGACAGTCCTTCATAATTTATGGCATTTCTTCTCATTTTATAAACAGAGACACTCCCAGCCCTTTTGCTCCAGACTGTCTTTTCAAGGATGTTGCTACAGCAGGCAGCCTTGGAAGACAGAGATAGCTCATCTTCCTGGGTAGAGGGCAGGTGTGACTGCATGTCATTATAGAAGATTTGAGTTCTCTAAGCTTGACATTCCTGAGCCCACTGAGGGCACAGCACCCACCGAGGCCCCTCTGTGTTGCCCCATGGGACTGGGAACTGTTGCAGACGTGCTGCTTCTGTGCTGTCAGCAATGAGGTCCCTTGTCTCTGAGCCGGGCAGCTCATGTCTTCTGCTGCCATCCATGAAACTGTGGAAGGCTCACTCGTCATCTTGCAAGTAGGCTGAAGTCGAAGACCCTTCACGTTTCTCGGCAGGTTTCCTACAAGGGGTGACAGTTGAACAGTATTTTGAATGATGTCCAGGATTCTCAATTGTGGGAAAGAAGGGCGTTCCTTGCAGAAGCATTCTGTGTTCTAAGTCAAGGAGGCATGTGGCAATAAGACCATGTTTGAGGAACGCTGCATAGTTTAGAATGCCAGAGCTGGGGGACGCCTGGGTGGCTCAGCGGTTGAGCGCCTGCCTCTGGCTCAGGGCCTGGTCCCAGGGTCCTGGGATCAAGTCCCGCATCAGGCTCCCTGCATGGAGCCTGCTTCTCCCTCTGCCTGTGTCTCTGCCTCTTTCTCTGTGTCTCTCATGAATAAATGAATACAATCTTAAAAAAAAAAGAAAGAAAAAAATGCCAGAGCTGGATGTGTGCTTGGGGGAACAGCAAATGAAGTGGGGGAGGGGCA
The DNA here is from genome assembly GCF_018345385.1 of Vulpes lagopus. Taxonomy (NCBI): domain Eukaryota; kingdom Metazoa; phylum Chordata; class Mammalia; order Carnivora; family Canidae; genus Vulpes; species Vulpes lagopus. The sequence continues at coordinate 14,811,348 of NC_054838.1, forward strand.
GAAATTAGATCAGCCAGGGCTTCCAGAGCCCAGCCAAGGTGTTGGAAATACATGTTGAGTTAGTAACATCCTCGTCTGAAACACTTCAACATGCCCTGTGCTGTATGTACAGTGTACTGAGGTGCCACATAATCCCCAGAGGAAAGAACCAGGAAGACGGTTTAAATGGTGGAAACATGGGTGGAGACAAAGTTTTGCTTAATCCTGCTGAAGTTCAAGGTCTGAGTCCCTCGTGCCCTGCAAAACTGCCTCAGAGATTAGACTCTGGAAATTTTTACCTAGAAGGGGAACAGTCTGCTTTTGCTTGGTGCCACTAGCTAAGTGACAGTGATTTAATTTGAAATTTCATTAGGCTGATGGCGTCTGCTGCAGAACAAGCCGGTTTCTGTGGTTGCTGGGTAGCTGGAGCATGTCGGGGGCTGAAAAGCTCCCCATGCAGGTGTGTGGCTGTCCGCTGCTACGTGGACCCAAGGACCCCTCGAGAGCAGCCTGGGCAACATGCACCACAGAGCCTTTGCATCCTGGCGGTAGGATATGTGGCTCTGCCCTTCCTTGCCCCTAGGCATTATTCTGGGACACCCACAAAGCTCATGAGTCCATTTTGTTTTGTTTTAAAAATAACATCAAGGAAAACAAAAATAGTATCAAAGGCCACAACATCCCACCATCTCCTCTCATTTAGTAGATATGGCTCAGAAAGTAACCAGATGAACCACCTCTCTCCAGATCCACCTCTTTCTCATTTTCAGGGTAAATTCTGGTTAGAGTTCAGACCAACCCCATCAGGGTGTGGTGTCAAGTGCTCACTAATAATTAGTGACCATGATGACATTAATAGAGATGATGATGATGAAGGTCAGAGCTGCCATTTGTGGCATCCTGGCTGTGTGCCAAGCATCCTGCTTGGGATCCAACCAACTTCCCCTCCCATGATCCGCATGCATGACAGCCATATAAGGCAGATATTCTGTTGACCCCATTTTATAGATGAAGTAACTGAGGCTCAGAGAAGTTGTACAACAGAGGTACGTGGCAGAGCCAGTACTAAAAGGAAAAACCAAAACAAATCACTTCGGTCTTGTGGATTCCTAAACTCCTAAAACCCCTGTTCTTAATGGAATATTTTCTTAAATTGTGGCAAAATATATACAACTTAAAACTGATCATTTTGGGGTATGCAGTTGAGTAGTAAGTACATTCACATTGTTGTGCAACCAGTCTCCAGAAATCTTTTCATGTTGCAGAACTGGAACACCATACGCATTAAACCAAAACTCCCTCTGGCCTCTCCTCCCCCAGGACGTCCACGGAGAGGGTTTTGTGGTGGTGGCAGCAGTGTTTTAATTCCCACTGGTGTAGGGAGCACTTCCTGGGAGAAGGGCCAGAGGAGGGGGCCAGTAGAGACCTTGGTCATGCCCTGTCCTCCTCTGGCTCACAGGTAGGGCTGGTGGAAGGGACCTGGGTGAGGCTGGGGACTCACCATCAGCCTGGGATCCGATGAGCTTATCTGGTCTCCCTGTCAGGCGGGAGGGAACACCTGCTTGTGGTGCCACGTCCAACGGCCTGTAGGAAAAATAATTGGGGTTGGGGTCACGGAAATGTTTGCACAGACCTCATGGCTCAGTCTAGAGCCGCTGTCAGTTTCATTTGTCACCTCCACTTCCTGGAAGAGAAAGGATAAACAAGACATTTGGGTACATTTAGGGGAGGACAGTGCAGTGGGATTTGGAGTCTGAAGTGCCACAGGTCGAATCCCCGCTCCTGGGGCAGCTCCCCTCACTGCTCTGAGCACTGGTCCCTGCTCTGTGAAAGGAGGATTTAGTGACTGCCCCAGGGGTGTTTTAGAAGTAAGAGACATTGGGGATCCCTGGGTGGCTCAGCGGTTTAGCGCCTGCCTTCGGCTCAGGGCATGATCCTGGAGTCCCAGGATCGAGTCCCACATTGGGCTCCCTGCAGGGAGCCTGCTTCTCCCTCTGCCTGTGTCTCTGCCTCTCTCTCTCTCTCTGTGTGTCTATCATGAATAAATAAATAACATCCTTAAAAAAAAAAGAAGTAAGAGACATTGCGTGGAAAGCATCTGATACTTAATAGATGCTTAGTAAACGTAAATTCTTCCTTCTGACATGCTTTCCCAGACCCCGGGGCAGGAAACAGTAGCTTCCTAAATATGAGCGCGTCAAGTCAGTATATGTTGTACTGTCACTTGAAACACAATAATTGAGAAACTTTCTCAGATGATGGCCACCGAGGTGCTGGACAAAAGCAGATGAAAAAGCTATTGATTGTGAAGATAGTCCTTGTGCCAAAGATTAAAGTAAAGCGGTATTGCACTGAATCACAGAATTATAAGTGGCAGAAATCAGAGGGACCCTCGAGCTCCTATAGACCAGGGAGGAAAGCCTGTGGCCCAGGCATTGTCCCCCACCCCCACCGTGACTATGGCAACCACCATCGCTAATCAATTGCAGTCGTTTCCTAATGAGCCCAGACAGGGCCTCAGAGCTTGAGACAACCCAGGACTTCAAGCAGCCACTGGTGGTCCATGGGAAGTATATTAAAAATCCATTTCTCATCCCTGCTCTAGGCCAGACCTCTCATTTTACAAATGAGAAAGCGGAGATGAATTTTCTCCAAATCATGTAGCTTTTGGAGTTGGGACCTCTTGTCCTGTTCAGTTGTTTCCTGTTCAGGAAGCAGGGGCTGGGGACCGCTGTTTCTGTGACTTCTCCTAAGGTTCGTAGCAGAGAAGTGGTCTAACACTGAGAAAGATGGTGAAGACCCGTGGGGAAGGGTCTTCTCAGGGCTGCGGAGAAGAATCAGAAGTTCATAAAGTGGCAGCCGGGAGAAGGGTCTAGAAGACGGTGGTGAGCCCCGGGAAGGGAGGGACCTTGTCACGTTCACCTCCATATGGACGAGGGGTAGGTGCTTAGTAGTGGAGTGAACGGATTTAGGGATGAAAGCTGTAGGACCAAGGAGTAACTTGGGAGCAGAAATCCTTGAAGATAAGGTTCAGCAAAGAACTACAAGTATGCAGAGGACTTCTTTGCTAGAAAAGAAGATCCCCTCTGGGTTTTCTTGCTTTTGTGCATGTGTCTACATTATTGAACACCTCCTGTTTCTTGGGCTGCATCCCAGGTGCTCCTCCATGTGTTACTTTCTTTCTTTTTTCTTTTTTAAGATTTATTTATTTGTGAGAGAGTGAGCACAAGCAGGGGAAGCTGCAGGCAGAGGGAGAGGGAGCAGCAGACACCCTGCTGAAGAGGGAGCCCCATGTGGCGCTCCATACCAGGACCCTGGGGTCATGGCCTGAGCCGAGGGCACATGCTCAACCCACTGAGCCCCCCAGGCACCCCTACGTGTCTTACTTTCTAATCCTTAGAACCCTGAGAAGTAGATACCATTTTACAGAAGAGAACACCAGAGTTCAGAGAAGTTAAATTCCCAGGTCTGTGGTGGCTGGTTGGTTGAACGGTAGAATCGGACTGTGAGCCCGGGCATAATTTTTGGCCTTTTCAATCAAAAGATATATTTGTGGGATCCCTGGGTGGCTCAGCGGTTTAGTGCCTGCCTTTGGCCCAGGGCCTGATCCTGGGGTCCTGGGATCGAGTCCCACATCAGGCTCCTGCATGGAGCCTGCTTCTCCCTCTGCCTCTCTGCCTCTCTCTGTCTCTCTCTCTCTCATGAATAAATAAATAAAATCTTAAAAAAAATATATATATATATATATTTGTGATAAAGTCATGAAAGTTTGCAGCCGTGAATCCAAGTGCTTTTGAAGGGGTTGTCACGACCCCTCCACCCCTCATTACATTCCTGTCGTTTATATCGAGTCATTGAACACCCCCCACCCCCGAATATGCCCAACATGAGAAACCAAGCTCACCAAGCACCAGTCCCCGTCCGTGGCAGCGAACCCCGGAACCCCACCCCAAGGCAGAGCCCCCTGGGGTCACCGAGAGGGGAGGGCACTCGGGAAACCGTGGAATGTCTCACCCACTTTTGTTCTTGCCGCCCACCGGGCCTGAGCCCCGCTGCCACTGAACAGGAACGTTCTAAACCCCTGGAGAGAAGCATTTTAAGTGGGTGGCATCCGCCCGTATCTGGCCAAGTTGGCCACCGACGAATCTCAGCGACGTGATGTGGAAGCTACAGCCTCAGGGTGACAGCCCGAATTCCCCGTGGTCTCAGGGGTCAGGGCCCCCCTGAGGAGGGAGCCGGGGCCTCGTGAGGAGTGGCCGGAGGGAGCGCACCTCTGCCGGAAGGAGGTAGGCCCAGCGCTGGGCACAGCCCCCCCCCATGCCCCGACCCTGTCGGGGGGGGGGGGGGGGGGGGGGGGGCCTCCCCCGAGGGGTCACACCGTGGCGGGAAAGGCCGCTCGGCCTCCTCCGTGCCTGCCTGGCCCAGCTGCTCCCCTGCCCCCGAAGAGCTTTGCTGAGACCTGAGGGTGAAGGGCACCTCCTGGGTGCCACAGACTGTAACCGGTTCCCAACCCCCCAAAACGGGGGGGCCCTGGCCCCGATGCGAAGACCTGCCGGTGGCACAGCTGGTCAGCAGCGGAGCTGCGCTGGGCGCCGCCTGGTACTCCGAGGCCTGGGCGCCTGGTGCCAGGAGGGCAGATGGGGCCACCACGGGCACCGGGCGGTGGGCACGCGGGGGCTGGCCCGTGTCCTCTCACAGGTGAGGACGCTGGGGCCCCGTGGTGGTGACCCACCTAGCCCGGCTCGCTGGGCGGGGAGAACTGAGGAGGCCCAGCCGGGGGTGCCGCCTGGCTCCGGGGCGCCCTGCCCGCGCTCCTGCCTCCCCCCAAGCCCCCGCCCGCGGCCGCCTGTGGGCAGGAGGCCCGAGCCCGTGTCCCCACGCTAAGGCCCGCTCCACGCTCTTCAGCATGAACCGTTCAACTTGGAAGGTTTCCCAGGCCCAGCAGCCCCCTTGCCGCCCTCGAGGTCGTAGGACGTGGTGGGGTGTGTGGGGAGCAGAGGGGGTCATTGCTCGGGGCTGCGGGGTGGCCCAGCGTGACTGCCGCCTGGCAGAGGGCTGGGAGACGACCTGTTTCTGCGGGGAAACAACTTGACGTTTGTGTCGTGTTGCTTTAAATTTTCTTTTTGCTGTTTTTTTAAGTAGAAGGATTTCTTTGGGGTGTATCTTTAAAAGAGGGCACGAGATTGGAGGCACCAAAGCAGTGTTGTTGTTTTTTTATTACTATTTTTTAAAAGATTTTATTTATTTGTTCATGAGACACAGAGAGAGAGAGAGAGAGAGGCAGAGACACAGGCCAAGGGAGAAGCAGGCTCCCCGTGGGGAGCCCAGTGTAGGACTCGCTCCCGGATTCCGGGATCACACCCTGGGCCAAAGGCAGATGCTCAACCGCTGAGCCACGCGGGCGTCCCTAAAGCAGTGGTGTTTTAACCTTGGATGTGCATAAGGATCCCCTCCTTAACCTGGATAGAACTTGTGGAAAGGAAATAGACATTTGTCTCCACTGACTTTGAAATTAAAGTGGCGCTTCCTCGGATCTTGAGTGTAGGCAGCGAAGCGCGGTGCTATTAGCAGTGCCTTTGTGGCCGGTGTCAATTTCCTATTCTCTTACTGTTCCAGATGTTTTGAAATAGCATCTGCCCTCCTCACTCCTTAGAAGTTGAGGTGTGGTCAGGCCTGCTGCTAGGTCTTACTATGGAGTGACTTAGTAAAGAAGCTCATAGCACCGTATCTCAAAATACTTTGGTAATTGTATTTCGGTCTTTGTAATCTGGTGTGTTTTCCTCCGTTCACCTAAATTCGTTGTTCTGAGCAGGGGTCCGTAAGCTTCATTCAGCTGCCATAGGAGTCCATGGCACGAAAAGGGTTAAGAAGCTCCTGTTTTGAAAGAGGCCAGTGGCCAGTGCCCACACTGGAGCCTCTGAGTCATTTGGATTTGGACATGGCCTCTAGGGCAGAGGGGTTGTGTGAAGGGGATCCATCTGTTGCTTTTCCTGGAGAATCCCCACCATCGGAGATGGAACTTGACCGCCAGTCTCCGAGGAATGCCAGCCTCCGTTCAAGTGGCTTGAATCCTAAAGACCATGAGGACCCATTCACAGGACACTGAAGTTTGAACAGATCCTGGTCACCAACATTGTGGGGGTTCTTGAAAATGCTGAGATTGGCATCCATCTCAGATGGAGGAGTGTGCTGGTGCTCCCCGATCTGCCGTTTGATGCCCGTGTGGCCCAGTTGGGAAGGCTGGAGGCCTTCGTCGCTGCTCAGCAGGTGAACCACCTCCTGAAATATCCCGTGACCTCTGTCTCCCTCCGAGGCCTGTGTCACTGATGGCTCAGCTCAAGGATACAGAAAAGACGTCCAGTTGGAGATATCCAGGATGGCAGCAGGATCACTGCACTGCCCCCAGAGCCTGTTGTTTCTCAGAGAAGACCTCACTCGCTCCCCTGAAGACTCCAGCCCCCCGCGCCTTTGGGATGGACAAGAAGAGAAGAAAGCTGAGCTAGTCTTCACCACCTCGCGGTTCCCTCCAGTACACGTGCGTAGGGGGCCAAGTCTCAGTACACCAGACTCTGAGGAACTAGATCTTTTATAGGCACCATCTCCAAGGACTAAGAGTAAGAAGGGACATGACGACACATTTATTACTTTCTTCCCAAGGCAAAGGAGAATCCCTGCGAAGGGATTGGGCTAGGCTGAGTCAGCTCACACTCATATGAAATGAGTAAACAAGATACCAACTGAGTAAATACTGTGAAACTCTATCCATCCCAATGACGGAGGAAGGGTTGTGCACGTAACCAAGATGTGTCTGAGCGGCAGGAACACTCTCAGGACCCAGTCAGCTGTTTGTAATTACTGCCAAGCATAGCAGATCCTGCACCCTGCCCTGAAACCTGCCCTGGTCCTACTCTGCATTTTCCATGTTATTCTTCCCCTTGAGGGAATGAAGGAGTCACATAACCAATCGCATGAATGAGGCCAGGGTTAGTGGGCACAGGTAAATGATGGGAACGTGGCTAACTTTAATCCCATTAATTGCTTTGTGGAAAGCAAGGTGATTTCATTAGGGGCCGTGTAAGATTTCTGAGGCTGGGGACACAGAGTGGTGGCTACCCCCCAAGGCCCTGGCTGGCTCCCACCCGCCATGGGCACGTGGGAGCAGCACGCTGGTCTGCAACCCAAGACGCTGGCTGTGGTCTCCAGTCAGAAGTGAAAAGGCCCAGGACACCGCTGCCGAGGCAACAGCTCTGCTGCCCTCCGAGGCTGAGCACTGTTTGTCTGGGGCAGATGCCAGCACCACGGGGAGCTCCGATTTTGGTTGAATGTGTCATAAGAAGTGGCCGAGGCCTGGCGAGACTGGAGGCAAAGGGAGGCAGAATGGGAGCCAGACAGCTACATCAGTTCAGAACTAGAGAAGGAAGAGGAAGGCGATGACGCCCAAATGCCTGGGGCAGCTCAGTTTGTAGACGAGAGGCCAGGAGCTATAAAGCAGCTGCAGCCCTTCAGACCAGTGCCAGAAAGCTCGTGAGAAACAAGAACCACGACCTGCCTTCCCAAGACATTACTGCCATGGCTTCCTGGGGCGTCTCCTAGGAAACCTACCTGTGAAATCCCCGATCCCTCTCCCCCCTGGAGGGCTGCTCACAATTCTGTGTCTCCTTCCAGACCCCCGGCACATCGTAGTCAAGGAGCACTCTTGGCTCCTGAGGCAAAGCATGACCCAGGGGGACCCACCATCGCTCCCCAGATGTTGCTTCTGACACCTGCCATTCCTTGCTTAGAACATTTATTAAAGATTTATTTATTTATTTATTTATTCATGAGAGACACACAGAGAGAGGCAGAGACATAGGCAGAGGGAGAAGCAGGCTCCATGCACCGGGAGCCCAACATGGGACTCGATCTCGGGACTCCAGGATCATGCCCTGGGCCAAAGGCAGGCGCTAAACCGCTGAATCACCCAGGGATCCCCAGAACATTTATTTTAAAAGGCAGAAAGCATCAAGACCCTCACCATGGCCTTCTCTTCCTGCACCGTGGGGTCAAGACTAGGATTAGGGGGTGGCCTCCTCCTCAGAGACCAGTTAGGACCACGGGGGGCACCCCTAGCAGCCAATCCCAGAGACTCAGCATCAACGAGGATTGGTGTTTTATGAAAAATCACTTGAATTCCTAGAAATGCTAGCTCTGCTGGACTTTTAAACAATGAGTGGAGTTATCCAGCCAATGGAAATGGCATCAAACCTGCTTGGCCTGGAGGGCAGCCAAGGGCCACAGAGGCTGGAGAGTGGCTGAGTCCAGAGAGGACTGAAGTGGAGACAAAAGGTTCATACCATCAGCCCGCAAGCTCTAAGGCGAGTAAGCAGAAGGATGTGGAAATGGCCACCTCGCTCTAGGTGGCGGCTTGCGATTGCTGAGAGCCCATAACCTGCCATACTTCTTAGCAGCCTACCTGTAGGGGAGCCGGCCCAGCAGAGGCACTTACAGCTTTGGGAAACGTTGCTCTAGTTATCTCTTCCCCCAAACTCAGCGGTGCAGGACAACCATTTGTTATGCTCGTGGATGAAGGGTCAGGAGTTTGGGAAAAATATGGTGGGGATGATTCATCTCTGCTCCACAGTCTGGGAGCTCGGACTTGAAGCCACAGGTGACTTCAGTTGCTAAGACCAGAATCATCTAGGGTCTCTTTGCCCTCAGCTTCAGCTGTTGCCTGGGCCCCTAGCTAATGCTGCTCGCCTCTCTGTGCAGCCTGGGCTTCCTCCCAACATGGAGGCGTAGTTCAGAGGACATCTGAAGAGGGAAAGAGCCAAGTGGAAGCTATGCTGCCTCTTGTGACTTGGCTCTGTAAGTCATGCGGTGTCACTCCCTTCACTGTTCATTCAAGTGAATCGCTGGAGCCTGTGTGCTCTGTAGAGGTGAGGATGGGATGATTAGGTGTTGGGTACGCTGCCCTTCCAGTTTCTCCTACTTATTTCTAGAAATAATCCATGGGTCCAAAGAGCTATAAGTGCTCTCTGGGTGAGAAGATGCCACGGCCTCAAGTGCAGGTCTCAGGGGGCTTTGGGGACTGCAGTGTTTCCCAGCTTGGGTAGCCTAGTGACACCAATGACCAACACCCAAGGGTCACCTTGGCCTACCCATCAGAGAGAAAAGATCCCCCCCACACACACACACAACCTGAATCTTAGCTTTTGCATGGTGGGTCTTGACAAGTCTTAAAAACCTCCTTTGGTCCTTTGAGTCCAGATGCCTTTCCTCTCTTCACAAATTTTATTGGAGTGGACGTGGAGGGCCAGCAGCACCAAAGAGACAAGTGCTAGCTGCCCAGGGGGAGAGCGAGGGAGGGCTTCATCGAGGAGGAAACATCTGTGCCGCTCCCTAAAGATGAATCAGTGAGGGCATTCTAGAAGTAGGAACTACTGGACCTTAGGAGGGTGGTGAGGAACTCCAGTGGGAAAGCAGGTTGGGAGCTGACCTGAACTTAGAGGCTCTGGACGCCATGCAGAGTTTGGACTCCAGGTCATGGTTGGCAGGGAAGGTGGAAAGAATCAGTTGCAAGGTGGAGTGTCCTCAAGCTGAAGGTCTTGTGGGGACTCAACAATCTTCATGAATTTGCTAGAATCCAGGACCTCCGAGCCCTGTAGATCCAGAGACGGCATTCCTGGTCCTCTCGCCAGCTATATCCGGACCTCACTGATGCGTACACCAAAAAGCAACGTTATAAGAGTGAGTGCACCTCTTCCCAGTGGCAGAAATGTTGAGACCCCATCCAGGACACCCCCAATCTGGTGCCGAGGTCCTGGGGAGCCAGGTTGGTTGTTTGAAGGTTGCTGGGTAAGAATTCAAACCCCCGGAGGTTGATACTGTGGGGGGCAATTCATGGGTTCCAGGCTTTGCTGCTGCAGCTGGAGTAGCGAGCTCCCTACCGCCTGAACCCCAGGCCCGCCTGCCAGGTCACCGGGGGACACACCTGTTTTTTTACTCACTCCCCCTTGTCACATTACTTTATTATGCTGTGTCACAGATGCAGTCTGGCGGTTCCCGGGCCTGGAGGGCCGTCTGTCTCCTCCCATTAGGTGTAGATTGAATTAGTCCGAGCTCAGCTTTCTCGAGGGTTCCTCTGCTGGAGCAGCTTTCAGAACAATTATGATGAGGGACGTGCTAGGAAGACAGTTGAGGCTGCAGCAGGAGCCCGGTGGGGAGGCTGGCCACAGCCCCTCGGCTACCACTGTGGTGCCAAGAGTGAGGCGTGACCTCAGTAGAGGGTCCGGGGTGGGGGGGCCCTCTGTGAGGCCAGTGAGCCCTTCCCCCCTGGGAGGCAGCCGGGCTCTTCGCTCTTCGGAGGCTGAGAGTGAGCCCGTCTCCCACTTCGCAGGCCCTCGCAGGAGCAGGGCAGGAGCAGAGACGGCTCCTGTGCCGCGTGCAGGGCTGCAGCAACCACGGCCGCGGGGTGGGGCAGTCCTGGGAGCGGGGCTCCTGACCAGGCCCAGCCCGGCCCCCACTTCCCTGACGGGGGTAGAAGGGGGGCTGTGGAGGGAGGGCCCCGCAGGACGCCCCCCGCCCCGTGACCTCACCAGGAGCCGGCAGGTCTGGCTTCTGGGTTCCTGCTGCTCACACACCTCTGTGAGTCGCGCAGCGTCCTGGGGTTTTCCGGGCATCTGTTCCGCACCCCTAAAGTGGAACGGTAGCAGCACTTCTCTCAGCGCATCGTGGGGAGGACCCCAAGTTAATGCGTCGAGCGCAGGACAGCGCCGGCCGCCAGGCCTCGGGACCTAAGCTCTGCCTTACGATTCCTTGTCGTGATCGCGATCATCGTGGGGAATCCGGAGGCCTTTCCCCCAAGTACAGAGGCTGTGCCTGCGCACGCGGCCCCTCTGCGCGACTTGGGCTCTCCGATGGCCTTGTTGGCTGGTCATCGTGGGTATCGTGGAGGCCACCCCTCTTCTGTGGTCACTGATCCCTCCTCTCCCAAGGCCAGTGTCCCTCTCTGTCTTCTGAGAAACACTCCTGTTGAATCTTCTCCTTGTTAATAGATTTGGCAGATAAAACACAAGATGCCTTGGACGCTACTAAAGTCATTTTTAGTATAAGTCTGTCCCGTGCAGTCTGTCATTGGTGCATACTCTGCTAAGATATTATTCATTTGTCTGAAATTCAGATTTCCCTGGGCATCCTGTATCTTTATTTGCTGAACCCAGCAGTCCTACCACTGTCAAGGCCCAAAATTAAGGGGTCTCATGCAAGTCCCAACGAGGAGTCAGGAGTCCCGGTGGTCAGGACTGGGTACTTACCTCATACTGGGAGCCTGGAGGTGCTCCAGGACTGGGTACAGCGACATTATTGGTACTTTGGGACCCGGAGTTCCTGGCAGGCTCCTGATGACTTGAGCAGCAGGCGTCTTGTGCATGTGGCACGCTGACCGCATCCTAGGTGCGTTTGGCAGAGGTCAGACCCAACCAAGGCCCAGTGGTTCCACCCCAACTGTCTGCAGGGGAAATGGGGGGTGGGGACGGTGCAGACTCCAAGACCCCAGAAATGGTGGGTGCTAGAAAGGGCTCCCTGCGTTGTTTCTAGCCTAGGTGGGGCGACAGTGCTCATTCGGTTAGGGAGGACTCCGGCTCATGGAGAAATTTCCTTTGGAATTAAATACAGGCATGACTTTGACAGGGGAAACCTCACTCAGGCCTAAAGAATGTGTTGGGAAGTTCTGAGCGTGGGGCTGGCCGTCGCTGGAGGCTGGCAGGAGGACCCAGGCTTTGGTCTGGAACACCCCGTCTGCAGAAGCTCGGTGGGTGTGCAGGCCTCCCCAGCAGGCTGGTGCAGGGAGGGGGCTGTCAGAGGGCCCGGTGGGGGGGGGGGCAGGGACGGGAGTGAGGGAGGGGCAGGAGGAGAGGGAGAGCTCAGGACCATTTCCCGGAGGATCCCTGGCACTGAAGGGCGGGGAGCGGGTGTTCTCCGTACTTGGTGTGCCAGCGCAGGCGGGACGCGCGCGCCTCTTTCATGGGCTGTGCAACCTGGGGGGAGGCCCCAGGAGCCCCGGGCTTCTGCAGACATCGCAACGTCAGGATAAGAATAGCTGGCGTCCGCTGCTGGCTCCTGCCCGGGTTTCTCCAGAGGGCCAGCTCTGCTTCGTGGGTCAGGCCAGCACTCTCGATGAGGCTTGGGGCCCCCACCCGGCCCGAGCTGGCTTAAAGTTTCCAGCACAGCGTCCAGGGGAGGCTGGGGGCGCCCTGCTGCGTTCGAGACAAATGTGCATTTTACATGTTCCTGCGACTGGCCTGCTTTTAAGGTAAAAAAAAAAGGCTGAAGAAGAGGAAAACCCGCCTTGAGAATCTCGTGGGATGAAGGGGAGGCTTCCTGCGGCTTTCTCGCAGCACCTCTCCTAGCCTGGCACCAGGGCCCAGCCTTGGGGACCCTGCTGTCCTGCAGAAGCAGCACCCAGGCCCCCAGCATGCCTGCACCCCGGGGTCCAACCGAGCTCCGTAGAGCCCTGGGTTGGGCTTGTGCGCCGTCCTTGCCACTTCTTCCCCCATGACCTTGATGAGTGATGTCAGCTCCCTGCCCTGGTTTCCTTGTCTATAAAATGGGGCTCCTCTTGTTGTCTTTGGAAGATGGAGGGGATAGACCGTGGGTGCCAAGGTGCCCGGCACCCGTGGGCGATGGGGTTGTTTTTCCTTGCACACCTGCTTATCCTCCTCGGTCAGATGGCAAGTCCTGGGCTTCCTCATGGTTCTGTGCGACTGGAGCAGAGGGCTCCAGGGTGACGCGGGAGGTAGTCATGTGGTGCATGAGGATCCCGGGCTTGACCTGATGTTCTGGGCCTTTTCAGTAGAACGGTATTCTGTTAATAGGATGAAATCCACTGGCTCAGGCTTAAGCTCAGAAGGTTGTTCAGGTGTTTCCATTGGCACCTTTAAGCTCCTGGCGTGGGGTAAGCACTGCAGATGGAGGTGCGCCCTGGGGGCTAAGTCCTGGCGGCCAAGTCCTGGGGGCCGGGCACTGTCCTGAGCACCCGGACCTGTCATCCCTTCTAATCTGTGCAACAAGCACAGGAGGTTCTCGTCTTACGGATAGGGAAACCGAGGCACAGAGAGGCTCTGTCATTTGCTCAACATCCCCCAGCTTGTAAGTGACCCTGTATTCAAGCCCAGGCGTGTGCCCTGCACCTGTGTCCGCCCCTCATGCTGCTCCAGGTACACTTGGTGCCAGGGGGCCGTGAGGGGGTGGAGGAAACAGGGGGTGAGGCAGCGGTGTGGGGAGTGCAGGACAGGGCTGGAGAGGGTGGCGTGGGAGCATGCACTCCACGGGGGTGGGGGGGGCGGCTCTCCTGGGTGCCCAGGACCTTGCAGGTGCAGACACGCGGTAGGTGCTCTCTGAATGTCCCCTGGAGGGAGGCCCCCTCCAGCCACAGTGAGCAAAGCTCTGAGGGTGAGCCGGTTTCGGTGGGTGGAGGCCCCCCTGGGCTTCCATTTCCTGTGTCCTCACTCCTTCCCCAGAGGGTGTCCTGTCCGGAGCCCTGGGCTTGAGCCGACACTGACACCACGGATGGCCCTGGGCCCCGAGGGGTCCACCCAGGTGGCCTCTTCCATGGGGCCTCACGAGAGCGCAAGTGCCCAGGTTCCCTAGGAGTGTGGGCACGGGGGAGCAGGGCGGGGTGGGGGGGGCTGGAGAAGCCCCATGTGGTGCTGAGGAAAGCCGTGGCCTCGGGCTGTTTTCTCCCCGCAGCTGCTCTCCTCTGAGAAACCCTGAGCTGGAAAATCCGGGAAGCAGCAGGGCCGTCTGCAGGCCCAGCCCCCGGCCCCTGGCACAGCCTCTGGACGGAGCTGCAGGGCCTGGGCCAGAGCTTTCTAAATATAGCTTCCTCCTCCTCCAGACCTCCAGACGGCAAAGACCAGATCCTCTGCGTGGCTTCCGTCCTGAGGCTTAGCCTCCAGGCTGTTCGTGGGAGGGAGGAGCAGCCTAGACAGGGAGTGGCCAGGACTGGACACAGGGGACACTGAGGCCCACATGCCCAGGGGCCATGGCCCTGCGTTCCTGCCTTCGGTCCCTGAGGGGTCTGGGGTCTGGGGCCCTGTCCCAAGCAGGCTGTGCTGTGACCGAGGGACAAGAGACGGGTCAGCGCTGAAGGAGGAGAAAAATGATGATCTCAGGAGGAGGAAAGAGCCTGCGGTCAGGGTTGAGCTCCCAGCTCCACCTCTGAGCTGAGTGATGGCAGGTCCTTCATCTTAAACTCCTTTCTCATCTGTGCAATGAGGGTCAGAGTCCCCTGTTGAGGGGATTAGAGAGACTGTGTGCCGGGTGGCCGGCACTCGTGCCCCCGCTGGGCCAGGGCTGCGTCAGGACGCCATGGGTTCCCGTATGGCTCTGGAGGATGGCACGTGGTGTGGCATCTCATCCCAGCAGCTCTGTGGCACTCAGGTGACCCCTACAGTCTGCACCGGGGTATGTCTTTCATTTGCCTTGGTGTAGCATGGGGTCCCCTCTTCCAGTCCTAATGGTCTGAGAGGTACCCCAAAGCACAGAACCTCCACGCCATTTAGATAGGGCAGCAGCCAGTCCTCCAGAACTTAACTCCTCAGCCAGCTTGTGCCCAGCTGGGTGCCGAGAGGCCCCTTTACAACATCAGCCTGTATGGGAACAAGGGAAGAGAAGCTGGAACTACTGAATGGAATAAAATCCTGGATTTCTCAGCTCCAGGCCTGACTCTGCTAGGGAGGCACCAACCGGTGTGCTCCCAGCCCCCAACCACTGAGTTCTGTTTAAGGCAGGAGGTCCTGACCTGCTCCCCAGGTCTCTAACACTGGGAAAGGCGGGACCTTGTCTCCTTCAATTTAGGAATATTTAGAGGAGACCCAAAACTAACAGCCTTATCATATGGAAAGCCTGGTCTTCGTACAAGGAGAGGCCTCTCTGCTCCAGGAACTTTACTCCTATTGGGTGTACAGGCCACTGCCCATTGATCTGACACTCTTTGGATAGAGATAAGTCAGGGCTACATGTGAAATCGCCAAGTGTTGCCAGGGACAGAGACAGAGAGGCGCTGTTTAGACTGCCCTTCTGCTGACACGCTGGTCCTCTGGCAGGGGTGCTCCATGGGAATAAGGCGCTCGATGGGCGGAGGCTGCACAGCTTTCTGTTGCTATGGCTACTGTTCACAGGCACTAACTCAACACACAGCCCTGTGGAGTTGGTCCTGTTATCACCCTAATTTTTTTTTTCTTAAGAGAGAGTGATAGAAAGTGTGAGCTGAAGGTGGGGGTGTGGGCAGAGGGAGAGGGAGAAGATCTTAAATAGGCTCCAGGATGGGCTCGACGCAGGGCTCAACCTTGGGACGCTGAGATCATGACCTGAACCAAAATCAAGAGTCAGACACTTAACCAACTGAGCCACCCAGGCACCCCCCACCCTCATTTTCAGAAGAGGTTGAATCCGTATCCCAAAGTCACACAGCTATTAAATGACAAAACCAGGATTGGCCTCTAGGGTTTCTTCATACCTTAGAGTTCCAGGCTTTCCAGTATAATCACAGTTTTTTTAAAAGGATTTTATTTATTCACGAGAGACTCACAGAAGAGAGGCAGAGACACCGGCAGAGGGAGAAGCAGGCTCCTCTTGGGGAGCCTGATGCGAGACTCAATCCCAGGACCTCGGGATCATGACCTGAGCCGAAGGCAGATGCTCAACCACTGAGCTGCCCAGGTGTCCCAGCATGATCACAATTCTTAAAGAACATTTCTAGGGGCCACTGAGCAGACACATCCACAACAAACAGGCTGGCAGATGATTAGAAGAAAAGCACCAGGCTTTCTCCAGGGGAAGTCCTGCTGAGCCAACCTAGCAGAGCTCTGGTAGTTAGCAAAAACATGTCACCAAAGGAAACCTATAGGTTTAGTGTACCGAGACACTTCAAAAGTGTTTGGCAAGGTTCCGTGCCAAAAATGTTTTCATACCTGGAAGAACATGAATTGCTTCACTGTGGCTTTGCAGGGAATACTTTGTCATTAGGGAAAGGACGATGTTCCAAGGGATGAAGGTGCACTCCTCTTGATGGAGAACGGGAAGTAGCAGTGCCTCACAGGGATTGGTGCTGGAAGGGTCTTTTTTTTTTTTTTTTAAGATTTTTTTATTCACGAGAGACACAGAGAGAGAGAGAGAGAGAGAGAGAGAGGCAGAGACACAGGCAGAGGGAGAAGCAGGCTCCATGCGGGGAGCCTGATGTGGGACTCGATCCCGGGACTCCAGGATCATGCCCTGGACTGAAGGCGGCGCTAAACTGCTGAGCCACCCGGGCTGCCCGGTGCTGGAAGGGACTTATTAGCTCATATGTTTTTTTTTTTCTTTTAGCTCATATGTTTTTAATTTAAGATCTGGAAACAGAAGTGAAAATGCCAAATCTATAATCTAAATCTCATTTCCTGGGAAATGAGAAGCCCAATTAGTGGAATATGTGTTTTTTGCTTTGGTTCTCAAATCCTTGCTAATGATCAGCATCTTGTTGACCTGATTGTCAGAGTAACATACCTGTCGTTTCATCCATTCCACACTTAACCCTCATGTGCTCCCTATATGCCAGGTACCGAGCCGGGCACAGACACGCATCACACATAGTTACTCTGCTTTATCCAAGTGGGATTCTGTGGGTCTTCCCTTGGCTTCTTTTACTTACTGAGCTGTTGTAAACAGGACAATGCAGAGAACTATCTCATTCTTTTCCATGTCTGCCCGGGGGTAGACTTCCCTGTGAAGTGACCCCGTATACAATCATTTAATCGTTTCCCCTCTTACTGGGTCTTTGCATTATTTCTGGATTATACTTAGATATTTGCCCACCTGGACAAGTGTTTCTTTCTTAAAAAAAAAAAGATTTTATTTATTTATTCATTCATTATAGACAGAGAGAGAGAGAGAGAGAGAGGCAGAGACACAGGCAGAGGGAGAAGCAGGCCCCATGTAGGGAGCCCGACATGGGACTCAATCCCAGGATTCCAGGATCATGCCCCGGGATGAAGGCAGGTGCTTAAGCCGCTGAGCCACCCAGACTGCCCTGGACCAGTGTTTCTGAGGACAGTCACCTGGAAGGGAAATTACAGGTTCAGAGGAGACACATTTCAATTTTTTGAAAGATACTGATGAGTTGCCTGCAAAAAACATCTAGTTCAGTTCTAATTACCACCAAAGCATGTGGCAATGCCTATTTCCTCAAATCCCCCCTACCAATATTGGATATTAATTTCCTGTTGCTGCTGGAACAACCTACCATAAATTTAGTGGTTTTAAAACAACACAAATTTATCACTTACAGTTCTGGAGATCAGAAGTCTAACCCGTCTCACCAGGATGAAATCTGAAATCAAAGTGTAAGCAGGACTGTGATCCTTCTAGAGGCTCTAGGAGAGACTGTTCCTTAGCCTGTGGCCCCCTTCCATATTCAAAACCAGCAAAGTCTGGGTGCACCTGGGTGGCTTAGTCGGTTGAGACTGTGACTCTTGGTTTCAACTCCACTAGTGATCTCAGGGTTGTGAGATCGAGCCCTGCATTAGGGTATCTGGCTCTGGGCCCAGTGAGGCGTCTGCTGGAGATTCTCTCTCTCCCTCTTCCCCTCTCCCCACTCATGTGCCTGTGCACACACACACTTTCTCTCACTCTCTTTCAAATAAATAAATCTTACAAAGACCCAAAAAACCCCCAGCAAAGTCTGGGGTCTCTCTCACGCTGACACTGACTCTTCTGCGCCTCCTTCCATTTTCTGAGCCCCTTAGGATTACATTGGGTGCACCTGGGTAATCAGGATTCTCTCCTTATCAGGTCAGCTGACTAGCATCCCTGAATTGCACCTGTGACCTGAATGTCCCCTTACCTGGTCACACAACACGTCCATGGGTTCCAGGGAGTCGGATGTGGACATTTGGGGGCGGGGCAGTCTTCTGCCTACGCAGATGTTATCAACCTTTTCAGTTGTGTCCACTCTAAGTGAAAACATGCTATCCTGCCCTTTTAAGTTGCATTTTGTCAATTATTTGTGAGGTTAAACATCTTCTTCTGTGTGGAGAGGTGGAAGGTTTCTATTATTGTTGTCTGTGTCTTTTGTCTCCTTTTCTGTTGGGTTGACTTTGGTTGGGTTTTTTTTGTGGGGGGGGGGCGGTTGTTTTCAGTTGAATTATAAAGTCTTTCTCCAGGGGAAGTCCTGCTGGAGGGCAAGGAGTTTTTCATACTGACATTTACTTCCCAGTGCCTGAAGATGTGGGCAGATTCAAAGAAGCTCCTCAATGCCTGTCGGCCTTCCCTCTGGCCTTCCCACCCCATTCTCTTGCTTTTCTGCTTTGGAAGGTGTCTGGACCTGGATGCTTCCAGCTGAACTGGCTGAGTTGGGTGTGTCTAGGAGGGCGTCACGGTCTGTGGCTTACTGCACTGTGGACTTCTCAAGCCATGATGGGCTTTGGGGTCAAATGGTGCGCAGCCCTCCGCCCCTGTCTAAGCCCTTCTGGCATTTTAGGGTTGCTGCCATGGGAACAGGATAAGCATTGACCCCCTCCTTTTGAGAGGGAGAACCCCTCTTGCTGGGCCACCCACCTTGCCATGGTGAGGCCATGACAAGACCCACCACCGATGACCTGGCATGGTGCAGCCCCAGGGGGTCAATCTACCTCGTGACCTCACCCAGCAGGCAGCAGGTAGAGATTACTTTCCCCTGTTGCTGCTCCACCTAGAGATGGAGGCTCTCAGAGGCCAAGGGCCCCGCCCCCCAACATGATATGGCTAGTTTCCCGTATGGGGACTCTTCCAACACCAGCCCTCTCCCATGGCCTCCCTCTCTCCCCCATTTCTCCAGCCTGATGGGCAGGCAGCCATGAGAAGGCAGCTGGGTTGCAGCGCCCATGCAGCCGCACCCCTCCTTCCTTTGGAAACCAGCAGCTGCCTTTGCCAGGCAGACCCAGACCCAGGCCTTGGAGGAGGGGGGCCACAGGGAGCCCTCCGCAGCCCCTTTTGCATGGGCAGCCGCCTGGGCTCTGGCTCCTCCTGTGCAGCCGCCCCGGGGCTGGAACTCATTAGCTCTTTTATTAAATCCATCTGCTCTGCATGGAGACTGGCCCGTCTCTGTGCTCCCGCCCTGGATATGTGGCAGGGGGCTGCACACAGATGCCATTGTGCGAACTGGGGCGGCATCCTGGAGGGCAGACGGGCGAGCACGCTGTGTGGGCGAGGGCTCCGCCTCGCCTGGAGCGTGCGGGTGCTGAGGAGCAGGAGCCAACTCTGGAGTGAGGGGAGTCTGGACACCCTTCTGGAGCATCCGGAGCCTGTGGGGCCTGGGATAAAATGGGGCCTTGCCCTTCCGGGGCGCTGTGGGTGTGCTGCTCTGCCTTCTACTGATGAAGCTGCTCCCTCCCTCCCCCCAGGAGTGCATCATTGACGAAGACTGCGGACCCACCAGGTATTGCCAGTTTGCCAGCTTCGAGTACACCTGCCAGTCTTGCCGGGACCAGCAGACAGTGAGTGTGCCCAGAGGCCTCTGAGGCTGCAGCACCAGGACCATGGGGGCTGGGCTGGGTCTCAGAGAAGAGCATGTGGGGGAGAAGGCCAGGAGCTCCATGGTTCTCAGTTGGGCTTCTGGAAGCCTTCAGTGGGGCTCAGAACCACGTCCATGTCCATGCTTGAGCGAGCCTCTCCATGGCGCCCAGTGGGACTGACTCTGGGAAGCCATCTGCTGCATGGTCCCTGGCTCCACTGCCTGCCTCCTGGATGGCAGAGGGAGGGCAGGAAGACACAGCAGGAGGCCCTCCACCTGTCCCTTCCCCTGGGGCAGACCCATCCCCCTGGATACAGCCAGTGACCCTACTGCAGCCCCCAATCCCATCCTCCAGATCCCATTCTTTTCAGAGAAGGCAGGAGGAGAGCCAGGAAGAAGCCAGAGTACTTCCCCGATAGACCTTTCACTGAGAAGCTGGGAGCCAGGGAAGCGGAAACTCCCTCCACCCGACAGATGTTTTGGACAAAGCCATATGGGCTCATAGACTTTTCCTGTCTTTTCATTATTGAGACAGTAACACAGCAGGATAACAAGTTTGGAAAATAGAGGGCTTCTTACTCCCCCATCCAGTGCCTTCTGTGGTTAGGCAGCTGCACTTCTCCCTGCCGCCTGCCACGTCGAGCGCGACTGTGGGGTCGCAGTGGTCAGTCCCAGGCCCCAGGGGGAAGCCCCATGCGCCCTCCCCATCCACAAGGCCTCCGGGCTCTCAGAATCTGGCTGCTGCCTGCATCTGTGGGCCCCTGACCTAGGGACCTAATAGAAAGGAGGCAAGTCTGGGAGGTGACTGCAAAGACACACTGTGTCCTTTGCAAAAACTGACGTTGCATAGGAGATTCAGACATGTGACCCCCCCCCCCGTGCTATTTTTTTAGACTCTTTTTAAGGTTTTACTTATTTATTTAAGACAGAGCACACGAGCGGATGGGGACCCGAGCCAAAGGCAGACACTTAACCCACCGAGCCACCCAGCCCCTCCCCAGGTGCTATTTTTCCAGTGTTCTCACCCCTCCCATCTCTGCCCCCTTGACTTGCACTAAAAGCTCGCACACCTCAGACCTCGGTTGGCCCCCCCCTTCCCTCTCCAGAGTAACGGGGCCCCTCCTGTGGTGTGCTCAGGCTCTCGGGGCTAGGAGCGTACCAGCCGGGTTCTCTCAGGTCTGAGAGCCGGGGTGCCATTGTCTGCCTTCCCTCCCCACCCCCTGCAGCTCTGCACCCGGGACGGTGAGTGCTGTGGGGACCAGCTGTGCGTCTGGGGTCGCTGCGCCAAAACAGCCACCAGAGGTGGCAACGGGACCATCTGTGACAACCAGAGGGACTGCCAGCCTGGGCTGTGCTGTGCCTTCCAGAGAGGTGGGTGGGCTCTCGGCTGAGTACTGGGCACGCCCGGTCCAGGCCCAACACACCTTTCCAGGGGCGCGCCTCCTGGGCAGGCTCCCGGCTCACTGTGCGTGTGCCAGCCCCACCACCTCTGCCCGAGGCAGCCTCCGCCTCCACTGGGCCACACGTCTCTCTCTCTGCCCCCGGTTGCCATCTAGAAGAGCTCAATCCCTTCAGGATGCATGAGCCCAGGGCAGGAGGACACCCCCAGACGGGGGATTTGAGCAGCCCCTCTCCACCCTCTCCCCTGTTTCCTGAGGATGGATGGCCCCCTTCTACTCCGCTTCCACTCTCACCGCCCCTCCAGGGAGGCTGCTCAGCCACTTGCCCTCCTGAGCTCTCAGTGTGGCTCCTGGGGCTGCAGGGCTGCGGCTGCCCTGTTGTCTCCTTAGTGAGGCTCCTCCTCTGCCTCTCAAGGCTTCGGCCAGCTGCAGCTTCCGGTGCCTTCTCCCTCCGGGGCTCCCAACCTTCCCCGCTACGCCCACTGCCAGGCCTTTATTGGTGCTGCACATTTCTCTAGAACTTTGGCCTCAAAAGCCAGCATAAGCCTGCGCCTCCAGGCAGTCCTCCCTAATTGCTCCAGCCCTCGGGACTCATTCCCTCCTGAGTCCATCCCACCATAGTTTCCTTTCATCCCACCTCTTCCATTTTAATGAATCTCCACTTTGCGGTTGAGGGTGGAAGGTCGGGGCTGCCCCCGCATTTGTCGGCTCCCTTCTGTGGAGCCTCCCTGCTCGATGCTGAGCACTCAGGGGTGACTGTCCACTGGCCCCAGGTCTGTTGTTTCCTGTGTGCACACCCCTACCTGTGGAGGGTGAGCTGTGCCATGACCCCGCCAGCCGGCTTCTGGACCTCATCACCTGGGAGTTAGAGCCTGATGGAGCTTTGGACCGATGCCCGTGTGCCAGTGGCCTTCTCTGCCAGCCCCACAGGTGAGGCCCCACCTGCCCTCCCTATCAGAGGTTGAAAGCAAGGTGACCTGCCGCCCAGTGGGATCTCAGAGGCAGAGGGGGTGATGCAGTTAGTTTAAGGTAGGGTTAATTTGAGGTGTCCTTGGGTCATTCAGGTGGAGGGTCTCCGAGCTGTCAGATGTCAGCCTGGGGCTCAGGGGAAGGTGCGGCTGGGGGTACAGATTTGGAGCTCACCTGCGTGGTGGTTGAAGCCTTAGGAGTAGGTGACCCAGGGAGAGGGCGTGGAGACAGAAGAGCTGAGGGCTGAGGCAGGAGCCCAGGCCCCTGACAGCGAAGGACAAGCTGAGGCCGAGCGGCACAGTCAGAGGTAGAAGGGAAACCAGGAGGGAGTGGGCCACCCAGTTGGAGGGCACCGCGAGTAGTGTCCGAAACTGAGAGACCGTGAGGCATCTGAGTATGGCCCCCTGGCAGTCTACTCACCTGTCCGTCCAGCAGAATCCGGGGGCTGGGCAGACACACAGAACTCCCTGGCCCTGCCCCGGGCTGCCCCCAGGCTCCACCCTGCCGTCAGGGGCTGCTCTTACCTGGACGCCCAGAGGGGCAGGCGGCTTGGAGGGGCCACGCGTTGCCATACACCGTCAGGCCCTGCAGTGCTGAGGCCTTGCCCCAGAGAGTCTCTCCATGGAGGTGGGGGAGCCGCCCCTCAAAAAGTGACCCTCCCTCAGCAGTCTTCTGGAAGGTCCTGACAGGAAGGGGAGACTCCATTGAGGTGCTAGAGGAGGTGTGAGGGTGAGCTCAAAGGGAGGAGCTGCCCCCATGTGAGAGCCCAGGCCCCTGGGCTGAGCCCCAGCCCTCTCCCCAGCCACAGCCTGGTGTACGTGTGCAAGCCGGCCTTCGTGGGGAGCCGTGGTGGAGACGGAGAGAGCCCGGCGCCCAGAGAGGCCCCCAGCGAGTACGAGGATGGCAGCTTCATTGAAGAGGTGCGCCAGGAGCTGGAGAATCTGGAGAGGAGCCTGTCTGTGGAGATGGCCCTCGGGGAGCCCGATGCTGCCTCTGAGCTGCTGGAAGGAGGAGAGATTTAGACCGAGGCCTGTTGTGCGGGTAGACGTGCGATAGAAATAGCTAATTTATTTCCCCAGCCGTGTCCTCTAGGTGTGGGCTTACCGGGCTTTTTTCCATGGCCTCTTCCCAGTATGTTTTCCCTCTGGCTTTAAATAAAATGAGGTGCTGTGCATCTGCCCAGCTCCCCCAGGCTGTACACCCTACATGTCACAGTTCGGGTGCCTGGGGAAGACAGGGCTGTGTGGGAGGGTGGAGGTGGAGGGCTGCTAAGCTGGTCCCGATTATTGGCCACTTTGCCTCCGATGGTTGGCATGTGGCACACTTCGTTTTGTTCTACATCACCTTGGGAATTGTTGGAGGGGTGGGGATGGGATGGAAAAGGATGCAGGTTTCCCCATGACGGGTTTTGGGGAAATGTTGACTCTTTCACATACGGAGAAGTGTGTCCTGCCTTGCAAACATAAACCTGGTGAAAATGTAACAAATGAATTTTCCATGTACTTCTTCCCATGGGCACAGGCAAGCTGTGCCTTCAGCTGCTGCGGGTGACGTGTTCTGCTCACTGTGCATCGCGTGCATTCCTGTCCTGTCCTTAGTGTTACTCGCCTCCTACCTCTGTGCCAGGGCAGCAGTTTCTATCACTCACCACAGTCTGGCGAGGAGGGTGGTGGTCTCCCCATCTGTCAGGATCTTGGAGTCTCAGAGACATCAAGTTGCTTGCCCAAGTCACACAGTGAAGACCAGAGCAGGATTTCATCCAGGTGTGATTCCAAGTGCATGCTTTCCCTACCACTCCCTGTCAGCCTCATTGCCACCAGAAGTACCCTCTAAAAGAGGATAGATGGGAATTTTTTTTTTTTTGAGGCATATCTGGAATTAAGGTCAAACTAGTTCACTGTAAGATTAAACTTGTACTGTTAGAAATAGCATTATCCGTAATGTGGGGGTGGCCATCATTCTAGTGGAGACAAATGATATTGACCCTGTCCCCCTATGGCAGTTAGTTATGTTAGTGACTTTGAAGGCACATGACTGGTGCATAGTATATATGTTAACTTGCCAGAAATAGTACTTAAGTAATTGTAGGGCCAGGATTATAAGTGAAATTTGCAAAATCACTTACCAGCAACTGAAGACCATTACCAACCACATGGAGAAAATCAAACCAAGCAAGGCTCTATGAAATATGGTTGTAATATCCAAACTGAGAGCACTGGACTGGATGTTATTCCATAAATGATATTTTCAGGTGCCATGGACTGTTTCCATCATGTATTCATCCAGAGTTATTAAAATTTAAAATTGGACATGATTGTATAAGCATGCTTTGAGTTTTAAATTATGTATAAACACCTATGTTGCATTTAAAAAAATCAAGCATAAATCACTGAAACTACTCCTTTGTAGTTCCTGGGTGTCTTTTTTTCCTTTTGACTTTGAATAAATACCCTTTTAGCCAGAAAAAATAACATGGAAATGAACTGCATTGTCAAAAACAAAAACAAACCCCCCCAAAAAACTCTTCCACCTAAGTGAATTTTCCAGACAAGTGAAGCATACCTGTTTTAGCATGAAAGTATTTTATTTTATATTATTTTTTTTTCTATTTGAAGGATTTTATTTTTTTATTCATGAGAGACACAGAGAAAGGCAGAGGCAGGGACGTAGGCAGAAGGGAGAAGCAGGCTCCCCACAGGGAGCCCAGTGTGGGACCCAATCCCAGGTCTCCAGGATCACACCCTGGGCTGAAGGCGGGGTCAAACTGCTGAGCCACCCGGGCTGCCCCAGCATCAAAGTATTTTAGAAATGCTAACCATTTTTGTCAGGGATTAGTCTTAAGAGTGTGAATACTTCAATTTTTTTTTTTTTTACTTTTTTTTTAATGTCCTTTGCTTATTCTTTTTTTTTTAAATTTTATTCATGAGAGAGAGACACACACACAGAGAGAGAGAGAGGCAGAGCCACAGGCAGAGAGAAGCAGGCTCCATGCAGGGAGCTCGATGTGGGACTCTATCCCAGGTCTCTAGGATCATGCCCTGGGCTGAAGGTGGTGCTAAACCGCTAAGCCACCCGAGCTGCCCTACTTCAGTCTTCTGAAGGAGTAAATGGAATGGATAGGATTCTTTTTATTTTTATGATTATTATTATTTTTTAATTTTATTTATTCATGAGACACACATACACAGAGGCAGAGACATAGGCAGAGGGAGAGCAGGCTCCACGCAGCAAGCCCGATGTGGGACTCGATCCCGGGTCTCCAAGATTACGCCCTAGGTAGAAGGCAGGCGCTAAACCGCTGAGCCACCTGGGCGTCCCAGGATTCTTTTTTTTGTTGTTGTTTTTTCCAGGATTCTTTTTAAAAGATTTTATTTATTTGAGAAAGAGTGTGTACACATGACTGGGGGGTGGGGCAGAGGAAGAGGGAGAGAGAGGCGGACTCCCCACTAAGCAGGGAGCCGGATACGGGGCTCAATGCCAGGACCCTGGAATCATGACCTGAGCCAAAGGCAGATGTTTAACCAACTGAGCCACCCAGGTGACCCTGACTCTTCTTTTTACTCAAATATAGTTCTGGATTATAACACATCTTCAGGAGCCGTGATAAAACTACTATATATTAAGGTCAGCTGGTGGCAGGTGCCAGCTTAGGCAGTCTTCCCATATAACCTTCACTGAATCCAGGACTAGTTTCATTTAGCAGATGAAAAAAATGCAAGTTCAAAAATTAGGTGATAGAGCTAAAAGTCCAACAAAAACAGTATCTAACATAGTCTGCCCAGGGTATGCTGATGATTTTAAGACCAAATATAGAGCTGTTCTCTTATTCATTGTCAGAAGGGATCACAACCACTCTACATCCTTATTACTCAACAGGTATTTATTGAGCCTGCTCAGAACCAGGTGCTGCGATAGGCTCTGGGGGTGTGAAGGTCATACCATGAACACATCACAGCCTCATGAGGGATACACATTAAACCTAGCACCCACAAAACAAAAGCAATCAACCCGATATCATAACCGTGTTATGGGAGCCTCAAAGGAGCACTTGGTTTGGGAGAGCTGGCATGGGCATGGGTGCTCAAAGATCAAGGGAGTTTATCAGGTGGTCAGAAGGAATAGCAAAGGACATTCTGAGCCAGGGGCAGAGGGAGGGAGGCAAGAAAAAGGGATGGTATACAGAGGAACCAAAGTAATTCACAGTAGCTGGGAGGCAAGATAGATTTCAACAAGTGTTTGAAGAAGAGGTTTAAAATGGTTTCATCATGCAACAAAAATCTTATTGAGTTCCTACTGTATGTCAGGCCCTACTACCTACATTAGCTGCCAGGAGACGGTGGTACATGAGATAAAACGAGGTCCCTCCCTCATGGAATTTATGTGCAGGTTTATCTTGCTCCACTTTGTCATCAGAGTCCACTTCCAGTGGGAAACTGCAATCGACATAACACAGTTGGCAGAGTTACTGGAAAAACAGAACCACTTCTGTATCTCAACAGACTTGGTTGAGATACTCCTTAACCAGGAGTATGGTACTCCTTAATTAAATGGGTTACTTAAGCATTGTAAGAGGGTGAACATTGTGCTCTCTGTACTGGGGCAAGAGGCAGGTTGGGAGCAAAGGAAGCAGATGGGGAGCATGGTCCCCACTTCTCATGCAAGGCTGTAAGGGTCCACTGATAATTCTTGGCCTGGTGAATTCTCAGGCTATGACCAATCAGAAGACCTGCTTCTCAGTGCTGTCACCGGGAGGGGGAGAGCCCTCCTCCCCAATGCGTTTTTGCCCTTCCAGCTTGGCCACTGCGATTGCTGCGGTTTTTCTAAATGGTCACACATGCTTTCACACACTTGATTTTGTCATGTATTCTTGATTGTTTCTAAAAGCCAAGTTTTGAAAACACTGTATCTAACCAAGTGGTTGTATAGCACTTCTTCCCAAGAATGAGACTAAAGGAACATCTGGTTTCCTGTACACCCAGTCTTGACCACAAGCTTTATTTGGGCCACGAACTCCTTTGCAAACCTGATAAAAAATATTTGACTAGTCCCCCTAGAAAATTACATTAGGCACAGTATTGCTTTTTTAAAAGACCTGAATTACCTTATAAGGCTTCTACTAGTGACCACATAATGATTTTTCAAAAATTAAACAATTTAGTTTTATTTAGCAAATAAAAAAAATTCCTACTTCAGATTATCCTCTATTCCATATACCTTAGACTACATACAATTTGTAAGTCACGAGTGCAAAAGAGTTGGTTAGGGTCTTGATGCTAAACAAAGGGACACAACTCAGGAGAACTAAAGTAGCCAATCAGAAAGGAAATACTAGCAAATGAACCAGAATAAACGATTTTATTGTATTCCATACATTCACAGGTCACTTCCAGAGTTAGCAACAACACTGATTAGCAATGCTCTGATTCTGTGCACTCGTTTAGTTTAGACCGCGTTGCAAGTTTAGTTCTCTCCTGGCCTAGAGATGCCACACCCTTTCTAACAATGCAGTCTGGCAATGATTTTCTAGCTGTGGCAGATTCCACAGCCCCCCCTCCTCCCGCCCTCATCTCAGAATCTTATGTAAGTACTTTCCATCCATTAGCAAAGAGACCACCGAATACTCTAGTGTAGGGCTTCTTCACTATTTTAATCTCATTATGACTATTAGCCCTTACTTACACTCCCTAGTTTGGCAGGTGGACTTCCAGCTAGCAAGCTTTTGCACAGACCAGCTAGACACAGGATGGTCCTGAAACCACAGCGTTTGCTTCTTTGACCAGGATACATCCCTCACCTTCAGCACCTGCCTCAGATATGTCGGTACTTGGTCCTCACCTGGCATGCCTGGTTGATGCAAACCCATCTCTCCCACGGTAGAAGCTCTTCCAAACTTTGGCGTGACCTGTGAGAAACAGGGTCACAATTTATTGCATGTGGCTTGTGTCACCTGAACCACACAGCGCTCTGCCTCTTGGCTGAAGGGTACTCGCGAGATTCTCTGAATCTGAGGGGGGGCGGGTAGACACACATTAACCTCCCTCACATAAATTACCATTCCCATCACCACAATCTTTAAAAAGTTTGCCACCCCCTTTACTGAAATTGTTAAAGTGCAACATTGTGTTCTCACTCTAACAGGCACTGAAAAGCAGGAAGCTTTTTCTTTTTGATAATGAAATATATTTTCTTTACTCTTGATATTTGTAGTATGCCTGCAATTAGAAACAGCAAACACAAAAACAAAAAGCAGGGCAGAAGGCACAGAATGAGGAGCAGGTGTGAGAAGAATTTTACCATTTACTCTTAAAGGAACACTGCCCCAAACCAAACCCAGAGCCCATTTTGTTTACAATCAGCCTCTTCTGCTCACAGAGAGTGGGTCCTCCAAAGCAGAAACTATTAACCCCTACATTCCAAGTAAGTAGGCCCGTATCAGAACCAAAGAGCTGTCGTGTTACATCAGAAAATCCAAGTGATCTAAAAGACAATGCACCACAAATGCTTCCAACTTCTTCCTCTGAGAACACCAACTCAGGGCCACTAATGCAAACTTGGAACATACTTCAATGAAATTTAGCAGAATGCTACACAGTTTACATGGAATAAAAATTAGCCAGAAAAATACCATAGAAAAGTTTTTTTTCCCCCCCTGTGGATTTCAAGAAACTTTAAAGATATTATGTAATTCTCAATTATTATATTCAAACTACAGAGCCAACATCTGCTAATACTATTTTCTATCTTTCTTAAAAGGAAATAAGGCAGAAACCTGATTTTAAAATATTGACAGGATCCTCCAAAGTTAAATATTAACATCTTTTCATCTCTCTTATGAGAACTTTACTGTAAATGTATCTTACAGAAATAAGATAATTACTGAGTACAGGTTACAAAATGTTAAAGAAAACAAATCTATTCTTAATCCAGATTCTTCATCCACAAAAGTTTAATGACTAAAATAACACAACAGAATGAACAAATGTTTTATTGGCATGTTCATTGTTGTAAACAGCATCTGGCATGAAAAAGTTTTACCAAAACCTTTTTATTGATTTTTATAAATTAGATGGCATTTTCAAAAATTTATGTAGAATCGTGTTCATTGAAGTCATATTTAGCAAAGCAAAAACTTGCCAATTCTAATAGACTTTGCAATGAAATCATGTTGACTGCATCAGCCTGTGCCATGACCTGACTTACTAGCAAGTTTTTCAACACGATGTTAAGACGCTTCCGCAGAGTTAAACTACATGTAACTACAAATCAACTCCAAAAATTAAAGTGAGACTTACAAGGGTTCTAGAAGATTCAAACTTGAAGTAAATCTTCAAAGATAAATGTACAAAGAAAAAAAACTGAAGCCACTGAACAGAAAAACCTCATTAACAAGGGCAAATACAATCGTATGGGACCCAGCACTGAGGAACCTCACTGAGGATTACATTTACATAGACTGCTATACTCCTCAATGTACACAAATGTACATCATGAATGATATGAAAAGAATAACCATGGGAAATAGTTGAATTGCAATTATGATAACTCAATAGGATCAATTTTATTTACATGCTGAATGAACGAGTGAAACGTATTCTCTACATCCATAACTTAAGTACAATCAATTATAATTACAATATTGCAGCAATTTGAGCTGCTACCTGCTGGGAGCGGTCTAAGGGAAACGTTTTGATGTTCCAGAATAATGTTCTTAATACTTTGCAAAAAATGAAACAAAATAAAAACACAACTTCACAATTCTTTACTGGGTTATGGCTGGTTCTAAGAATTTCTTTCTTCAGTTCCTATTTTTGCTGCTTTCCAAAGGTCAACACACGTTGCATTTACTTCCGAATTGTCAATGAGGTAATGTGTGTATCAGTGAAATAAACAGAAAATTCATTCATTCATGGCCTTTGCACAGCTTTTATTATGAAGCTATGAGCATCCTGTTTGAGGCTAGTTTTACTAGCGGCTATGTGCACATTTGTCCGCAATAAAAGAAGTGTACTCATTCCCCTTCCCCCTTTTCTAGTAGCAGGTTTTGCTTTTTTTTTTGTTTTGTTTTGTTTTTATTTTTTTGCACATCCCTTTTCACTTTACAGTACATTTGACTATAGTGCACAACATGATTCCAAGTCAAAACAGTGGCCCATTGGGCACTGAGCTTCTGATTGGTGAAGGGCAGTCCAATCAGTGCTGGTGTCACTGGGTTACCCCTAACCATGTCCGGCCATAATGGCACTACACAGTAGCAGTGAACCATCTAATTAAAACCAAAAATCCCCCAGGGAAAATGCTACACTAGCAGAGTCAGTCTTGAGTCAGATCTTTATTTGGTGCTCCATCCAGATATATTTTTAGTGCTTTCTCTTTCCGAGGTGAGTATGTTACACGATGTCCTGTCTTCTGGAGTCGACTGCTTTCTTTTTTCATCAGTTCATTTCTTTGCTCATCTGTTAACTCCATTAATTCTTCTGTTTTATCCCTGTATTTAAAATATTAATTACATATTAGATCCGTATAGCTATCTGCATTGATTTATGCTCGAATGTTGTAATGCTTCTTGGTAGAAAATGAAATCTGAATGTCACTGGTGAATTTAAGTAATCTCACACTAAGATGTCTTGGATTTCTGATATGTT
This sequence comes from Vulpes lagopus, assembly GCF_018345385.1. NCBI lineage: Eukaryota > Metazoa > Chordata > Mammalia > Carnivora > Canidae > Vulpes > Vulpes lagopus. The sequence continues at coordinate 14,841,842 of NC_054838.1, forward strand.
TATTAACAGAGCACTCATTTTTAAAAATGGCATAGAATAATTTCATTGCTAGTATTAACATAATAATACTTATCATTTATTGCACATCTATATATACTAAGTACTATGCCAGTTTTAAAAAATGCAATAGTTCTATTTCTTATAAAATTCTGCAAGGCTCACATCATTGTCATCATTTTAGAGATGAGGAGCAAAGTAAGGAACAAAGCTTAATGTGAACTCTTTATCTGCCAGGCTCTAATGACTGTTCTTTTTCTTCTGTATCTGTACTGGCTCATACAGTAGCCACTTGCTACATGTGCCTACTGAATGCTTGAGACCTACTGGAAGTGTAACATTATTTTGAAGACTTACTATAAGAACGTAAAACATCTCATGAATGACTTTTTATATTGATTACATGTTGTAATGATAACATTTTGGATATAACTGGGTTAAAATATTTTATTTTTATTATTTTAATATTTATTAAAATTAATTTCACTGGTTTCTTTTTACTTTTTTAAGTGTGGCTACTAGAAAAATTCAGAATGTAATATGTGGCTCTTGTATTAACTACTGATCAGGACTACTCTATATCATAAACATAGTTAAGGTATTTATGGAGAAGAAGATACTCACGCACAACAAAAAATGTTGTATCACTAGGAATAACAAGTAGTTTGTTAACGTACCTATAAAATATGACTGCACCATCATCACAGATATAAAGAGGCCAGACATTCAGGGTAGAAACTTTAGGATTCCAGTCCAAATCCTGATGAATATCAAGGACAGAAATATCACAGGGAAAAGTTCCTCTACCCTAAAGGAAAAAAATGAGTGAATGAGTAAATCATGCTGTTAGCCATGTTTATTGAGCACTAGTACCCAAATGCAAACATTCTCAGAGCTTTACCTTGGCAAATTCAATATCTTCCAAAGGAATTCCACTGATTTCAGAAAGCTATAAAAGGAAACATTTTATATGAGTTCATTAAAAAATAAATTTGCTAAAATAAGTCAACCTTTTAACCCACACAGATATAGACGGATTTTTTCAAAAATGTAATAAATGTTTGATATAAAAAATTAGAAAAAAAAGCAGAAAGAGTAATGGTCTCCTGTCCACCCTGCAAATGCCATGTCCCAGAAATACCAATTTAGTATATTCCTTCCAGACCCCTTCCT